>NW_027223339.1:3114418-3819646 GCF_030449975.1 Polyergus mexicanus | reverse complement strand
AAGCAGTGGTATCAACGCAGAGTACTAATTGCATGTATAAAAGGTGCGCAAAAGACAGAATTGAGATTTTAAAGACGGATTCTTATTCTAGAGACCTATCTCTACTGTTTCGTACAATTTTGGATATACCGAGTGTTCAATTAGTATGGATATAAAATTTATTATACTGTTCTCTTATGGGGTGCACGGGTTTTTACCTTGTGTAATATAAAATTCTTAATATTACTGTATGCAGATATAAATATGGTTATTATTGTATCACCCGCTTGTTCTTGAGCGTTGGTTATATACTGGGTGACTCGTAAATACGGATACTGAGTTTAATATTGCTTTCTCTATATGAACGAACAATTTTCTTTGGATTTTATTCTTTTCACCTCCTATGGGTGCATTAATAATAATTCAATGTTTATTTAAAAAATAGACGTGCTGCTAGGACGTCACACCACCCCCTTAGATTAAATTTCGGGTTAAAAGAATTTTATTACGAAATTTGTTCGTCCAGTCTGGCACGCATGTCTCGAAATGTATATACAATAGGTATGGTGTGTGGTTCTGTATTTTCGGCTGGCGCATTGGGTACCACGTTTGTGTTTGTGCGTTCCGGTGGATTTTCGAGATTCTCATCTGGTTGCGGCTGTTGTTGTGGTCTGTTCGCCAGATACAATAGTAAGTGTGTGAAAGAGCTCCAGATTGCTCCGAGTAAATGTAGGCTACAGCCATAAGCTGCGTGTAACGCATAGCCGTGTATCAATGTGTCAAATACAATTTTTATTATTCTTATGATTATAAATATTCCGAATACGCCGGCGGTTGCTGCGCCGAACGTAGTGAAACCGTCCCAAATTTTCGTTAATGTATTATTATAGATTTTGTTTAACGCGCCCTCGTCTAATAAGTTTTGTAATGAAACCGTGTCGGATTGTATCGACTGTCCGGTAAAGCCTCGGGCGATGGTATGTAAAACTGCGTTTTTCTCTGCAGGAAACATAATATGGTTTCTTAGTTCGTCTAAATCTTGTTGTGAATAAATGCCGCTAGTGGCTAAAGATTTAGAGGCTAGGTATTTCCAAGATAATTTTGTAAGAGGTTTAATTTCGTGTGGGGAGGTTGCTATGGATGGGGTAGGATTGAATTGGAGCCATGTCCCTTCAATGTTATATAGGATCGAGAGTAATGGGTTACAGTCCCTTATAGTACTGTGTCTGATTACTATATGTGATTTTGGAGAAAGAAATAGAGAAGCGTTTCTGAAAATCACGGGTAGTTCCGTATGGCAAGTGTTGGTTTTCCGCAAAGCGACTTCAATGGCTATGCATTTAATGATATGGATTCCTTCGCCTGAAGTCACTGCCATATAGCCAGGTGATTTCATCATTCGATAGGCGAATTCGTCCGGCTGTATTGCTGCCGGAGACAAAGTATTTTGAATTACTTGCTTTTCTAATTCACATTTCTGTATAATAATGTCTCTGTATAATGACGTGATTTGATTTCTTATATATTTTTCAACATACACGAATTTTGAATTTGCGTATGTAAACAGATCTGAATTGGTTACTGCGATTTTAGATCTTGCTTTAAAAATGTTTCCCTTTTGGGTCTCAAAGATGAATAATTTTGGATGCTCCGTTCCGTATAGAGTATAGCCGCAAATAGTGTGTCTTCGCGTTAGTTTCAATGCAAAGGTAGTATCTTGGGATTCTAATGTAAACATTGTGGTGTTTTGGGAATTTAGGAAGCCTTGGATTTTAGTGGAAGTGCCCTCATATAATACCTCATAAGATTTGAATCCGCATGCAGTGTTTGGTACACCTTCCCAAAAGGTGTATCCATCGTCCGAGTCGATACAGGATTCGTTCGCTAGGTCGCAAACTGTGCCTGATTTTAACATTATTTTTCCTACGTTTAATTTAACTGGCACGTATAAATCTCTGAGGGAGATTTTTAAGGTTGCTTGGACTATTACGTCGTTCCATGTGCCATAATAATCCGAATATTGTACTCCCTTGCACGCTCCGTTCACGTTTACCTTGCCGGCAAGCGTGACACTTCTATAATATGGGTGGTTGGGCTTAAGGCCGTCTATAATTTCAGCGGTTCCTACTTTCAAAAGACCTTCTTTGTGCATTTGCACGTATCTGGCTCGAGATGTTTCTTGGAGGTAACTCGCGTAACCATTATGTACTGCCGAAATGTGAGAATGCATGCCGCAATGGGATATCGTTCTTGAAATTTCTACCTTACACTGGAAAGCGTGCGTGTGCGCGTAATTCGATAATTGCAATAGTTGAATATACGTGTTGGTAGTTAGCGGTGTTTCGACGTCAATGTCGCAGTCGCCCGAACGCAGCAGAGATACTGTGGTTACGTTTAGATAGGCTCCTCCGCAGTCGTACGCAATAATGGACTTGGTGCCAGACAGTAATGTTGCTATGGCCAACGAGAGTAGGATTGCTCGGTACGCCTAAAAATATTATAATTGATTTTAGAAGTTTGCGGAGAGTGTTTGCGTTGTTTTGTGTTACAATAGTGTGAAGTATGAGTATACATTTACATGAGTGGCCTTCACTTGGACACAGTACAATTGGACACGGTGCAAATGGACACGTTACAAATGGACACGAGATTGTGCACACGGTTCAATTGGACACAGTGCATTTGGACACAGTAATTTTGGATACAGTAGCTTTTGGACACATAAGAAAATACGCATCGTTTACTTGGACACCGCTCAATTGGACACTGTTCATTTGGACACCGTTCGTTTGGACACCGTTCGTTTGGACACAGAAAGATGCGCACCGTTCATTTGGACACCGTTATTTGCCCACCGTTCGTTTGGACACCGTTCATTTGCCCACCGTTCGTTTGGACACCGTTCATTTGCCCACCGTTCGTTTGGACACCGTTCATTTGCCCACTGTTCGTTTGGACACCGTTCATTTGCCCACCGTTCGTTTGGACACCGTTCATTTGCCCACCGTTCGTTTGGACACCGTTCATTTGTACACAGAAACATGCGCACTGTTTGTTTGAATATGTAACAGATGGAGAGAAATAAAAATCATTTTGGGAAAATATAATCAGTATTCTTATAACACTTTATACTGGTAAATCTATGTAAAATATGAAATCGTGAAAAGGAGATACATTTGAAGGTTATAATATCTGTCAAAATAAAATATATTCATACTTATATATCTCTGATACTGATGTCATTAATTTTACATTGCTTTTAGCACTTTGTTTAGCCTTTCGCATATTTGGATGTCATGCGTGGATACAATGGGTTCCGCCCCCCCTGCGGGGGGCTCCACTTCCGGAAGATATAACCTAACCCAAACCTATTTTTTATTTAAAACAAAAATTTGGTGTGGATTACGTCGTATAACTTAAATCAAATTTTGGTGTCCGAACGAACGGTGTCCAAACGAACGGTGGGCAAATGAACGGTGTCCAAACGAACGGTGGGCAAATGAACGGTATCCAAACGAACAGTGGGCAAATGAACGGTGTCCAAACGAACGGTGGGCAAATGAACGGTGTCCAAACGAACGGTGGGCAAATAACGGTGTCCAAACGAACGGTGTCCAAATGAACGGTGCGCATCTTTCTGTGTCCAAACGAACGGTGTCCAAATGAACAGTGTCCAATTGAGCGGTGTCCAAGTAAACGATGCGTATTTTCTTATGTGTCCAAAAGCTACTGTATCCAAAATTACTGTGTCCAAATGCACTGTGTCCAATTGAACCGTGTGCAAAATCTCGTGTCCATTTGTAACGTGTCCATTTGCACCGTGTCCAATTATACTGTGTCCAAGTGCACCACTCCCCATTTACATGCAGTTATAATAGAAAACTAGTACTAGAGAAATTCATGCTTCTTAATGTTACTAGATCTGGGGATCCAGGCCACAATTACAAGGTCTGATTTCTTCGTTTTCCTTCAACCCGAATCGATATAGCATGTGCTTTTGCACAGCTTTAGTTTATTGACATGAACAACGCGTGGTTTACCTCGGAAGTCTATTCTAGCGTTATTCATCGGTAATAATTCAAGAATTTTGTAAGGACCAGTATACTGATTGTCTAACTTTCCTTTCGTTGGTTCTTTTATTAAATAGACTTCATCATTGACTCTAAACCTTTGAACATTAATTTTTCTGTCATAATACCTTTTACTTATTTCTTTAGATTTTACTAGATTTTGCTTTGCTAAGTCTTGAGACGATTTTGGTGTATCAAAAAGGTTAGTAAGATAATCTTGATAAGGGATTTCGGTTATTTCTTTAGGATTTGCAAAGGATGAGGGTGCTTTAGGAAGATGCCTAAAAACTAAGGCATATGGTGTATAATTAGTGCCCTCATGCACGGATATATTGTAAGCGAACATAGCGGATCGGAGGTGTTCATCCCATTCGTCGTTCTGGTTAGTGTATATTTTTAAGTATTCCGTTAGTACGTGATGTGACCGTTCAATGGATCCATTTGATTGCGGGTAGTAAGCGGTTGTACGACATTGTTTTATTTTAAAATAACTAGCAATGGTTTTCATTAGAGAAGTGAAAAAGGTTGGAGCTTGGTCTGTTAATAAGGCTTTCGGTGCTCTGTATATGCAAATGAAATCTTTTATAAATGCATCAGCAATGGAAAGGGAATCTGCAGTTTTCATAGGTGTCGCGATTGAATACTTTGTTAGAAGATCTTAGATAGTTAAAATGTAGGAGTTATTTCGGCTGGTCGTGGGCAACGGTCCTACGACGTACATGGATATTTTATCGAAGGCAGTTCCCGGGGTATCAGTAATCATCATAGGTTGTTTTGTTTTCACCCGGGTAAGTTTTTTAATTTGACAGCTTCTGCTAGTTTTGATGTACTCTTGTATATCCTTCTTCATTGTGGGTCAATAATAATTCTGTCTTATTCGGTGATAAGTTTTATTTACGCCTTTATGTCCCCCGATTTTCGTAGCGTGTTTTTCGTAAATAATGTTCTGGCGTTCCCTTGGGTCGGGACAACAAATTAGAGATTTGCAGATTGTTATTGTTAAAGATAGATCTACTAAAAATCCTTTAAGAGTTTTAAACATAAAGTTCCAGGAAATCGTATCGTATAAATCATTCTGAGCAATACTAACAGATTTCAATCCCAGTTCTATCACAACATCACGTAGTGATCGAATACAATTTTGCATATCGCTCCGTTCAATAGTGGTTTTATCATCTTGTTTTATCGGAAGACTTATTATAAATTTTCCATTATTTAAATTTGTAATCGTGAATATAAGTTTTTCGAATTTTGGGAGTTTATTTTCCCTCTGGTAATCTCTCGCTCCTTTATCACAAGGGGCTCCGTTAAGGGTTACGAAAATAACGTGGTGATCCTTCCTAGTAAGCAGAGAGTCACGAGTATCATTTATTTGAAAAGGATTTTCGTTGTCCGAAGATCTGGGTTGAGGGGAATCTGCTTCATTTTCATCTGTTTCATTTTCGGAGTTCTCGTCCGTCATTGATTCGCCCTCGTTAAGTTCTATTGGTTGGTTGTTTGAATTTGTTTTTTCTCCCGGGTTTATGGGAAATGGGAACTGTGGTTATCGGTAATGATAGGAGGAGTTAATAAAGCATCCTCGTTAAGATCTCTGATAATTATTCTCTGTAGAGGGTTTTTGGGTATATCATTAGTAATGGAAGGTCTAGATTGCTGAGTAGTCGACTGGGCTGTTTGATAAGAAAAAAGAGATTCATTGGAGCTGTCGTTGAATGTGGTTAAAGGAAGCGTGAAAACATCTGAAGTGTATGGGTTTCTAGAGAGAGCGTCGGCAACAAGGTTAATTTTCCCCGCTTTATAATTTATTTCGTAATCATATTCTGAAAGTTTTAACCTCCATTTCCACAGCCTTGAACTGGGGTCCTTTATCGAGTATAGCCAAACCAAGGGTTTATGGTCAGTCAAGATGGTAAACCGTCTGCCGTATAGGTAATGGCGGAAGTGAGTGACACAATACACAACTGCCAGACACTCCTTTTCAATAGTGGAGTATTTCCCTTCGGCGTCGTTCAACGTTCTGGAAGTATAAGATATTGGTAAATCTTTTCCAGCTTCGCCTTGGCTCAATACGCCTCCTATGGCGTATCCACTCGCATCTGTGGTTAGTAGGAAAGGTTCGTTAAAATTTGGATATTGTAAGATGGGTTCCTTGCAAAGTTCATTTATGAGTGTGTCAAAAGAATTTTCTTGTAAAGTGGTCCAAATGAATGGTTTATCCTTTTTTAATAGATCGGTCAATGGTTTAGCAATTTTTGAGAAGTCCTTTATGAATCTACGATAGTATCCAACGAGGTCTAAAAATTGTTTAATGTTCTTGTGATTTTTAGGGACCGGGAAATTCTTTACTGCTATAATTTTATTAGGATCTGGCCTTAAACCGTCACCTCCTATAACGTGTCCCAGATAAGCTACCTCATGCCTTAAAAATTGGCACTTATCAAGTTGTAGTTGTAGATTTGCTTCTTTCAATCTCTGCATAAGCTCCCTGATTTTTATTTTGTGTTCTTCCAGTGACCTGGCGTATATAACGATATCGTCGAGGTAGACGAAAAGTTCATTTCTCTGTAATCCTGTGAGCACGTTATCCATTAAACGTTGGAAAGTCGCAGGTGCGTTTTTAAGTCCGAAAGGCATTCGTTGGTATTCGTAATGTCCATATGGAGTAGAGAAAGCTGTTTTCGCTTGATCTTCAGCAGCCATGGGTATCTGATAAAATCCTTGGGCGAGATCAAAAATAGAAAAATATTTCGCGCTTCCCAACTGGTCTAATATTTCCGAAATATTAGGCAGTGGGTATGCATCTCCGATCGTTTTTTCATTCAGTTTTCTGAAGTCAATTACCATTCGCCACTTTTTCTGTCCGTCGGCCGCGGACTTCTTCGGAACGATCCATAAGGGAGCGTTGTATGGTGAAGCTGATGGTACAATAATTTCGTCAGTTAACAATTTAATTACTTGCCTATCTATTTCCTTTTTATGGATAGGTGGATACTTGTACTGTTTTACATGTATAGGTATATTGTTTGTAGTAGATATAAAATGTTGGACAAAGGTAGTAGACTTAAGATTTTCTCCTGGGAGATGAAAACAGTCAGCATGCTCTCTGAGTATGTTTTTTACTTGCTCTGCTTCCTCTTCATTTAAATGCTCTGTATCTATGAGAGCTTGAAGCCGTTGTACGCAGCTAGAGATTACATCTGAATTTTCAGAAGGGACCCTTGGGTCTGGAGAAATAATAAATAATGTGTCAGTTGTTAAAGACATGTTTGAAGATTTCCCTGTATTGGTGAGCTCCTCATAGCTCATAGATTTAGCAAAGGTTGAAGATTTCCCATAGTTGGTGAGCTCTCCTTGCCTCTCAGAGTTAGATGGCGAAGATTTCCCATAGTCGGAGAGCCCTTCATTGCTCATAGGAGACTCTGTCAGATTCCCGATAGCGAGAGGTTGAGCAAAGTTGGCTGAAGCACGAAACTCCTCGCAGTTCAAAGAAGAAAGTGAAGATTTCTCAGTGTTGGTGAGCTCTCCTTGGCTCTTAGATTTAGTAGATGAAGATTTCCCATTGTTGGCGAGCTCTTCATTGCTCATAAAATCAGGAGTACCCTGATGGTATTCTTCAGAATCACCTAGTATGATATAATCCTCCAAGGGCATTGGGTACACCTCGATCGTGTAATTATACTCTGTCAAATTATAGACTTTGATTTGCTCTTTCCCTCGGGAATTTTTGACGAGAGCTTCCCCCCAAAATAAGCCTTTTACTGGCTCGTTACGAGAAATGTATCCTTCCCTCTTCTCTGGATTTGTGATATTGAAAGTGATATCAACCACCGATCGCGCGGGTATTGTAATATCTTTGTTTTTGAAGAAAGGGACTTGAATATCTTCGAATGCCATGCATCCTCGTTTATAATCGACAATGGCATTATTATATTTCAGGAAATTAGTACCTATTATGCCATCTGCGGGTATGCCAAAGTCGTCCTTAACGATGTAAAATTTAATCTTTTTTCCCATAATTTCGATAATGGTTGAGCCCAATATTTTTATCGGTTTCTTCGCGATCCCTTTTAATTGGAGTGTGTCTTTATTATTTATATGGACGTTCTTCAATATTCCTAGTTTTATTAGATTCACAGAAGATCCCGAGTCTATCATGAAGAAACAGTACCCTTTAAATTTTTCAGAAGTAATTGCTACTTTAGGTTGATACGTTTCTTGGCCCAGATTCTCTATCCCTATACTAACTTCTTTACTTTCAAAGTTGTTGGTTGGTTCGACGGCCGGCGCTGGGTCGTTATAAAATTTTGATGAATTTTTTAAAGAGAACGAGCCCTGATTCTCATTTCTTATGTTCAGGTCTGGCTCGTCGAGAGTTTTGGTTGTATTGTGATGGGACGCGCGGTTGCTTGGGCCGGTTCCATGAGCGCGCTTACCGTCGGGCGGCCCTCCGCGTTTCTCGATGGTTGAACTGCGTTTCTGAATGCTAATTTCCGACATTCGGAAACCTTGCAGTAATTACATACAGTTGGCGAATTTGGTCCGGGTTGTCCGGGTATTAAGGGGCGGATCCACGGTCGCGGGACGTAATTATTATTGGGGTTCTTTAATATAGATTTAGGCTGTTCTGCATCTGGAGGCTTCTGGTTGCCTAAATCTGAGCGCATTAGTGGGAATTGTCGCGGCGGATTTTGTCGTTCACGTTGCCTTTCAACTTCCAGATTTTTAGAAATCTTAACGGCTTATTCGATGGCCTCGTCTAGTGTGGCAATATTCCGATATTCCATACGCGTGATGACATTCGAGGGTAAACCGTTTATAAACGTTTCGAGGACCTCCTCGACCTCGTCATGGAACCCGTGATGGTTCTTTCCTTGGCGTTTGTTCCCATCCAATATTGCGGTTTTTAAATCTTTGATTCTCCCCGCGTATTTTAGAATGGACTCGTTGGGTGATTTATAAGCGTTGGCTAGTTCTCCGCGATACTGCGCAACCGACTTGTTTGGGGCAAAGATAGTTTTTAGTTTATCTAGAAGATCTACGACGCGCATATATATATTTCCCTCAACTACTTGATACGCGTCGCCTTCAATTTTGTTCATTATGAACTGTACAAGTTGTGGTTCTTGTACGGGAGGCAATAAATCTCGGGCGCGCTCGCATGCGCGAGCAAATTGGAAAATGGAGATTCGATACCCGTTAAATGAAGGAATGTTCGCTACTACGTCTTTTATTTTTAGGGCTGGGATTGCTACGGGTGGCGCCTCTTCATGTATTACCTGGTTTATGCATTCGTCGTACGCGGATGCGGCGCGAGATGCTTCGCTCACCCTTTGCTCTAAGCTATTTACTTGCTCCGGTAATTTTCGTAGCTGCGATAGCTCTGATTGTATTTGCGAAAGTACGCTAAATAATGAATTCGCGTCGATCGATTCGTTAGGGCGTTTAGTCGTCTCGTCCCGCTCTTTAAGCGACATTTTGGAATGCGATTGTTTTTCACGGTCTTCCACGTATTTTCGTTTCTTTTTGATTTCCGGGTCAACGCTTACTGTGCCGTGCGATCTTGTAAATTGGGCCATAACTCGGTATACGTAATCTCGAAATGTTTATCGGCTCGAATTGTTCTTTGCACAACAATTGTGAAAATAGTATTTTTATTTTTTTTAATAGTATGAAAATTTATTGTAATACATACGGTTAACTAGCATGTAATGCTATAGTTTCTTAATCCTGCAAGAATATGGTATAGTACAATAAAACAAAGACGGTATAATAAGTCAGTGCGTAAAAGATAATGGAAACGATAAAGTGATTAAATAAGATTGTGAGAATATAGTAGCAATATAGTAAAAATAATACGTATATTTTCATGTAATAGTATAGTAATTAACGGAAAAATATATATATATATATTTCTTTATTCATTCAAAGTTCTTCTTCATATGCTTCTATTGTTAGAACCGTAGTATCGTCGTCGAGTGTTTCTTCAGGCAAATCTTCTTGAAATTCGGTAAATCTTAGAAAACACTCAAAACATTCGTTCCCGATTCTAGAGACAGTTAGTTTTTTCCGACACTTGTCACAATAGTGACTGATAAGGATTCCGCCAATTATTAAGGTATGTCTAAAAACTTTACGCCAATTCGGTTTTTCAGACGGATCTATTCTATCACAACACTGTTGACAAAGTGTAATTCCAACCCTTTGTTTAATATATACTGTTGTTTTTTGGCAAAAATAAACTTGTCCCGTTATTGGGGGAGGGGTTGGTACTTCGTAAATCGGCGTAAGGGGTTTTGAGAATCTATGTGGACACATGAATATTTATTTTACCTTGTAAGCAACAATAGAATAGTAATATGAAGCGAACAATATAATAATATATATATATATATATATATATATATATATATATATATATATATATATATATATAAGCTATGCAATAAAATATAAGAATATTCTGAAAATAAGATAATGCAATTGGTAGGGTATAATAAAACACATAAAAAATAGTATAATATGAAAACAACAATGGTATATATATATTTCTTTTATTCGCTGCTGGCGCTAACGCTTTGAATTTGAGTCCTTTTGTAATGATCACGACGCGGGTCGTTCTCCGGGATTTCTGAATATGGTAACGGAGATTGCTCGACCGTGATCGGAATTAATTTGTAAGTGTAGTTATTCACTTCGGGTATCTTCTTAGATACAGAATTATTAGAATTGCTAACGTCGGTTGATTCAAAGGAATTATTCGCAAGGGCTCGATAATATTGTGCTACCAATCGTCTGAGCTGATATTTTCGACCGGCACGGCGTGTCCGCGGCATATCTATTTGACAAGCATTTCGATATCCGCCTCTTCGTTCAACTCTAAATGTGCGGGGTCGCCTCACCAAAAAAAGAGAACGAAAAGCGAGAGTGTGCGGGATAGCCTCACTAGCTCTTCCACGTCTATCGAATGCACAGAAAATCAAAAGCAATAACGAGCGGTTTATCCGCTCCAGAGCTGTCGCTTCCGATTAACTCAGATTTAAGCACATGTCGAAGGGCAAGCACACGCACTCGGAATTTAAAGAACACGAAGGTAATTAATTGATTTCTTTCTACACTGCGTGTTTCGGCACTGCTAAATTAAGTAAGCTATACACTGGTGTCTACGCTACGTTCGCTACTCTCAATGTGCAGGGTCGCCTCACCAAAGAGAGAGCTCCGGTTATAACGACGAGCGGAGTAAACCAGCTCAAAACCGCTATCGCAGAACCAGGTATTGTTCAAGAATTCTTTCGCAGCAAGGAGCGAAGTATATTCGCTCTAAACTCGCAGCGTCAGAATGTCACTATGCCGTTTTAATATTGCATTCAAAGCACACGCAGTCGAGAACAATCACTGAATTCTAACAACGTTAATAAAATCAAACACGAATGCGAAGTGTAGAAATAGA
Source organism: Polyergus mexicanus (assembly GCF_030449975.1). Taxonomy (NCBI): domain Eukaryota; kingdom Metazoa; phylum Arthropoda; class Insecta; order Hymenoptera; family Formicidae; genus Polyergus; species Polyergus mexicanus. Next base: position 3,808,150 of record NW_027223339.1, on the reverse strand, counting down.
ACGAATGAAGTCTAAATCGACGCGTTATTTAGTATTTGAATAAAATTATAGCGGCACTGTAATTCGCGAAAGATTTAAGAAAAATCTGAAAAATATTAACCGAGACTCAAATTGAACGTTATATCGCGCACAATTCACTTTCTGAAATAAAGTATGATTATTAGAACTAGAAAAATGACAAGTTAGCTTCCGCGATCCCACCGCTGCCACCAAATTTATGTCACGTCTCGGTATTCGAGGTTAATAAAAAAAAAATTAATTTGAATTACTAATGCTAAGTAATCTCTTAAAACGTGATCAATACGTATATCAATTGTAATAATAGTAGTAGTGAATCTGTATTTAATCTAGAGTTTAAGTATTTAAATCGAATGAAATATTTATTTCTTAGAATGTTTTATTTCTTTTTCCGTCGCCCTACATTCACCGGGTCTACCGGGGACCAGAAGACTTATAACTTGTCGCTGTGAAATCGGTGTTAACTTGACTCACCAGATTTTATATCTAAATACGTGCTGTATGATGTTCTCTAAGCACACTGGATTTCCTCCTACGGATGGTCTTCCGAAGGTTCCAAAGAGTTTACTGCGTCTGCTGACTACAGTGGACGACGGCCGATCGAGGATGTAAGAATAGCCGGTCGTTAAATAATTACGAATCGTTGCAATATAAAAAGGATCACTTTATTTTATACTCAACGTTAAATTTGTATTATTATTACAGTCGCTATGCTAGTGGCTGGTAAACTCCGTTTCAGAGTATTTCTAAGAGTCTTAAAAACTTGTACAGAAGTTTGACGACGCGTAACGCCGGATTACTGACGCTTGACAAAGGTATTCGGAGCTCGAAAGTAGTAAACGTGTTAACAGTTTGCCGTCGCGAATAGTAATGCTGGACGTCGGACTTGTTCTGAGCTCCTCCGGTCTTCAGGTGTTGGTGGGAGAGATGCTGCAGTGGGATCGCCTCTTTGTAGATGGTGGGATATTTTTCCTATGCTTTTGCCTTAGGCTTCCTGATGCTGGTGGGAGACCCATGGGCGGGAGCAATGGCAAGTGGAAGCGCCGCTGGTAGGGATCTTTGTGCAAGAAGGACAGCTATATCGTACCCTCGCAACATTCCAACTTGTTTGTCCGGCTTAATCTTATCGAACGGGCGGATAAGAATATCGATCGACGGCTAGTCCGCATACCATGCACAGTTTAAGGCTCTTATAAAACTCTTATAATGCTATAGTGAATAAAATATTATTTCCTATACTCCTAGCTTCTTATTATTAAACGCATTATTAATAATGAAAAACGCCACGTTATATAGGATTCGTGTGCGCGTAGTGTAGAGTATATAAAAGCGTATGAAGATTCTTAATGCTACTGAATAAAGGATATAGAATAATATAAAGTTAAATATTATGGTGTGCATATAAATGTATGTGTACTTAAAATTATTATATTAAAGCGTGTACCAATGTCCCATCTTGTTATGTTTATACGGGACGCGCATTTGTTAGTTAATACCGTTACATTTGCATTGTTTATTGTTTCATTTTTTTCGCTTATATCTCCTAACTGAATTTAATGCTTTTGAAGTTAGTTTTGTTTATTGAAAGTTATCGTTTATTAAAAGATCTTTTGTATATTCGTATATATATATATATATATAATATATATATGTGGGTTATGATTTTAAAGCGTTTGAATCGTCTGTTTAATTGTGCAATGCAAATATAAATTATTACCTATTCTTATGGTCTACATATGATGGCTATTTCTGCGTCACCCGCTGGCGCGCTCGAGCGTTGGCTACATACGGGGTGATTCGCAAGTATGAATACTATTTTACAAGTTAGATCTTTGCTTTGAATGAATAATTTTCTCCGGATTTTTACTTCTTTCACCTCTTATGGGTGTATTAACAATAAATATATTGTTTAAATAAAATTTGACGTGCGGCTAAGACGTCACACACGTAACTAAGACGTTCCGAACGAATAAAACTTGCATACACAGAGACATCAGCTCTGTGCGCGGAGAAGCGATTCTCCTCAATTTCCTTGATGTTGTACACGAATTTTCGTCAAATCTCACTTACTGACACGTAATTAAGTCGTTCTGAACGAACAAAACTGACGTACATGGCGATTTCAGCTCTGTGCTCAGAAAAGCGTTTTCCCTGAGTTTCCTTGATGTTGTACAAGAATTTTTGACAAATCTCACTTACTGACACGTAACTAAGACGTTTCGTACGTATAAAACTTGCGTACATAGCGATGATAGCAATGTGAATACAGAATCGTTTCCCCTTAATTTCCTTGATGTTGTACAAGAATTTTCGACAAATCTCACTTACTGACACCTAACTAAGACGTTCCGAACGAATAAAACGTACGTACACTGAGATATCAGTTCTGTGCGCGGAGAAGCGGTTCTTCTCAATTTCATTGATGTTCTACCAGAATTTTCGACAAATCTCACTTACTGACACGTAACTAAGACGTTCCGAACGAACAAAACTTGCGTACATAGAGACCTTAACTCTGTGCTCAGACAAGCGTTTCTCTTTAGTTTCCTTGATGTTGTACAAGAATTTTCGGCAAATCTCACTTACTGACATGTAACTAAGACGTTCCAAACGAACAAAACTTACGTACATAGCGATCATAGCACTGTGAATACAGAATCGTTTCTCCTTAATTTCCTTGATGTTGTACAAAAATTTTCGAGAACTCTCACTTTATGACACGTAACTAAAACATTCCGAACGAATAAAATTTGCGTACATTGCGATCTCCATTCTATGCGGAGAAAAGCGTTTCTCCTCAATTTCCTTAATGTTGTACAAGAATTTTCGGTAAATCTCACTTACTGACAGGTAACTAAGACGTTTCGAACGAACAAAACTTGCGTACATAGCGATCATAGCAATGTGAATACAGAATTGTTTCTCCTTAATTTCCTTGATGTTGTACAAGAATTCTCGACAAATCTCATTTACTGACACCTAACTAAGACGTTCCGAACGAATAAAACTTACGTAAACTGAGACATCAGTTCTGTGCACGGAGAAGCGATTCTCCTCAATTTCATTGATGTTGTACACGAATTTTCGTCAAATCTCACTTACTGACACATAATTAAGTCGTTCTGAACGAACAAAATTTACGTACATAGCGATCTCAGCTCTGTGCGAAAAAAGCGTTTTTCTTCAATTTCCTTGATGTTGTACAAGAATTTTTGGCAAATCTCACTTACTGACACGTAACTAAGACGTTTTGAACGAATAAAACTTGCGTAAATAGCGATCATAGCACTGTGAATACAGAATCGTTTCTCCTTAATTTCCTTGATGTTGTACAAAATTTTCCGACAAATCTCACTTACTGACACGTAACTAAGACGTTTCGTACGAATAAAACTTGCGTACATAGCGATCATAGCAATGTGAATACAGAATCGTTTCTCCTTAATTTCCTTGATGTTGTACAAGAATTCTCGACAAATCTCATTTACTGACACCTAACTAAGCCGTTCCGAACGAATAAAACTTACGTACACTGAGACATCAGTTCTGTGCGCGGAGAAGCGGTTCTCCTCAATTTCATTGATGTTGTACACGAATTTTCGTCAAATCTCACTTACTGACACGTAATTAAGTCGTTCTGAACGAACAAAACTGGCGTACATGGCGATTTCAGCTCTGTGCTCAGAAAAGCGTTTTTCCTGAGTTTCCTTGATGTTGTATAAAAATTTTCGACAAATCTCACTTACTGACACGTAACTAAGACGTTTCGAACGAATAAAACTTGCGTAAATAGCGATCATAGCACTGTGAATACAGAATCGTTTCTCCTTAATTTCCTTGATGTTGTACAAAATTTTTTGACAAATCTCACTTACTGACACGTAACTAAAACGTTCCGAACGGATAAATCTTGCGTACACTGAGACATCAGCTCTGTGGGCGGAGAAGCGTTTCTCCTTAGTTTCCTTGATGTTGTACAAGAATTTTCAGCATATCTCACTTGCCGACACATAACTAAGACGTTCCGAACAAAGGAAACTTGCGTACATAGCGATCTATGTTCTGTGTTCAGAGAAACGTGATTCCTCTATTTCCTTGACGTTGTACAAGAATTTTCTGCATATCTCACTTGCCGACACGTAACTAAGACGTTCCGAACGAAGGAAACTTGCGTACACAGCGATCTTAGATCTGTGTGCAGAGAAGTGTTTCTACTCAATTTCCATGATGTTGTACAAGAATTTTCTACATATCTCACTTACCGACACGTAACTGAGACGTTCCGAACGACGGAAACTTGCGTACATAGCGATCTCTGCTCTGTGTACAGAGAAGCGTTTCTACTCAATTTCCATGATGTTGTACAAGAATTTTCTACATATCTAACTTAAACACACGTAACTAAGACGTTTCGAACGAAGGAAACTTGCGTACATAGCGATCTCTGCTCTGTGTGCAGAGAAGTGTTTCTACTCAATTTCCATGATGTTGTACAAGAATTTACTACATATCTAACTTAAACACATGTAACTAAGACGTTCCGAACGAAGGAAACCTGCGTACACAGCGATGTTAGCTCTGTGTGTAGAGAAACGTGATTCTTCTATTTCCTTGACGTTGTACAAGAATTTTCTGCATATCTCACTTGCCGACACGTACCTAAGACGTTCCGAACGAAAGAAACTTGCGTACATAGCGATCTCTGCTCTGTGTGTAGAGAAACGTGATTCCTCATTTCCTTAACGTTGTACAAGAATTTTCTGCATATCTCACTTGCCGACACGTACCTAAGACGTTCCGAACGAAGGAAACTTGCATACATAGCGATCTCTGCTTTGTGTGTAGAGAAACGTTATTTCTCTATTTCCTTGACGTTGTACAAGAATTTTCTGCATATCTCACTTGCCGACACGTAACTAAGACGTTCCGAACGAAGGAAACTTGCGTACACAGCGATCTTAGATCTGTGTGCAGGGAAATGTTTCTTCTCAATTTCCATTATGTTGTACAAGAATTTTCTACATATCTAACTTAAACACATGTAATTAAGACGTTCCGAACGAAGGAAACTTGCGTACATAGCGATCTCTGCTCTGTGTGTAGAGAAACGTGATTCCTCTATTTCCTTAACGTTGTACAAGAATTTTCTGCATATCTCACTTGCCGACACGTACCTAAGACGTTCCGAACGAAGGAAACTTGCATACATAGCGATCTCTGCTTTGTGTGTAGAGAAACGTTATTTCTCTATTTCCTTGACGTTGTACAAGAATTTTCTGCATATCTCACTTGCCGACACGTAACTAAGACGTTCCGAACGAAGGAAACTTGCGTACACAGCGATCTTAGATCTGTGTGCAGAGAAGTGTTTCTACTCAATTTCCATGATGTTGTACAAGAATTTTCTACATATCTCACTTGCCGACACGTAACTAAGACGTTCCGAACGAAGGAAACTTGTGTACATAGCGATCTTAGCTTTGTGTGCAGAGAAGTGTTTCTACTCAATTTCCATGATGTTGTACAAGAATTTTCTACATATCTCACTTACCGACACGTAACTGAGACGTTCCGAACGACGGAAACTTGCGTACATAGCGATCTCTGCTCTGTGTACAGAGAAGCGTTTCTACTCAATTTCCATGATGTTGTACAAGAATTTTCTACATATCTAACTTAAACACACGTAACTAAGACGTTTCGAACGAAGGAAACTTGCGTACATAGCGAACTCTGCTCTGTGTGCAGAGAAGTGTTTCTACTCAATTTCCATGATGTTGTACAAGAATTTTCTACATATCTAACTTAAACACATGTAACTAAGACGTTCCGAACAAAGGAAACCTGCGTACACAGCGATGTTAGCTCTGTGTTCAGAGAAACGTGATTCCTCTATTTCCTTCAGGTTGTACAAGAATTTTCTGCATATCTCACTTGCCGACACGTAACTAAGACGTTCCGAAAGAAGGAAACTTGCGTACACAGCGATCTTAGATCTGTGTGCAGGGAAATGTTTCTACTCAATTTCTATTATGTTGTACAAGAATTTTCTACATATCTAACTTAAACACATGTAATTAAGACGTTCCGAACGAAGGAAACTTGCGTACATAGCGATCTCTGCTCTGTGTGTAGAGAAACGTGATTCTTCTATTTCCTTGACGTTGTACAAGAATTTTCTGCATATCTCACTTGCCGACACGTACCTAAGACGTTCCGAACGAAGGAAACTTGCGTACATAGCGATCTCTGCTCTGTGTGAAGAGAAACGTGATTCCTCATTTCCTTAACGTTGTACAAGAATTTTCTGCATATCTCACTTGCCGACACGTACCTATGACGTTCCGAACGAAGGAAACTTGCATACATAGCGATCTCTGCTTTGTGTGTAGAGAAACGTTATTTCTCTATTTCCTTGACGTTGTACAAGAACTTTCTGCATATCTCACTTGCCGACACGTAACTAAGACGTTCCGAACGACGGAAACTTGCGTACATAGCGATCTCTGCTCTGTGTGCCGAGAAGCGTTTTTACTCAATTTCCATGATGTTGTACAAGAATTTTCTACATATCTAACTTAAACACACGTAACTAAGACGTTCCGAACGAAGGAAACTTGCGTACATAGCGATCTCTGCTCTGTGTGTAGAGAAACGTGATTCCTCTATTTCCTTGACGTTGTACAAGAATTTTCTGCATATCTCACTTGCCGACACGTACCTAAGACGTTCCGAACGAAGGAAACTTGCGTACATAGCGATCTCTTCTCTGTGTGCAGAGAAACGTGATTCCTTTAGTTCCTTAACGTTGTACAAGAATTTTCTGCATATCTCACTTGCCGACACGTAACTTAGACGTTCCGAACGAAGGAAACTTGCGTACATAGCGATCTCTGCTCTGTGTGCAGAGAAACGTGATTCCTCTATTTCCTTGACGTTGTACAAGAATTTTCTGCATATCTCACTTGCCGACACGTACCTAAGACGTTCCGAACGAAGGAAACTTGCGTACATAGCGATCTCTTCTCTGTGTGCAGAGAAACGTGATTCCTTTAGTTCCTTGACGTTGTACAAGAATTTTCTACATATCTCACTTACCGACACGTAACTAAGACGTTCCGAACGAAGGAAACTTGCGTACATAGCGATCTCTGCTCTGTGTGCCGAGAAGCGTTTTTACTCAATTTCCATGATGTTGTACAAGAATTTTCTACATATCTAACTTAAACACACGTAACTAAGACGTTCCGAACGAAGGAAACTTGCGTACAAAGCGATCTTAGATCTGTGTGCAGGGAAATGTTTCTTTTCAATTTCCATTATGTTGTACAAGAATTTTCTACATATCTAACTTAAACACATGTAATTAAGACGTTCCGAACGAAAGAAACTTGCGTACATAGCGATCTCTGCTCTGTGTGTAGAGAAACGTGAATCCTCTATTTCCTTGACGTTGTACAAGAATTTTCTGCATATCTCACTTGGCGACACGTACCTAAGACGTTCCGAACGAAGGAAACTTGCGTACATAGCGATCTCTGCTCTGTGTGTAGAGAAACGTGATTCCTCTATTTCCTTAACGTTGTACAAGAATTTTCTGCATATCTCACTTGCCGACACGTACCTAAGACGTTCCGAACGAAGGAAACTTGCATACATAGCGATCTCTGCTTTGTGTGTAGAGAAACGATATTTCTCTATTTCCTTGACGTTGTACAAGAATTTTCTGCATATCTCACTTGCCGACACGTAACTAAGACGTTCCGAACGAAAGAAAATTGTGTACATAGCGATGTTAGTTCAGTGTTTAGAGAAACGTGATTCCTCTTTTTCCTTGACGTTGTACAAGAATTTTCTGGATATCTCACTTGCCGACACGTAACTTAGACGTTCCGAACGAAGGAAACTTGCGTACATAGCGATCTCTTCTCTGTGTGCAGAGAAACGTGATTCCTTTAGTTCCTTGACGTTGTACAAGAATTTTCTACATATCTCACTTACCGACACGTAACTAAGACGTTCCGAACGAAGGAAACTTGCGTACATAGCGATCTTGGCTCTGCATGCAGAGAAATGTTTCTACTCAATTTCCATGATTTTGTACAAGAATTTTCTACATATCTCACTTACCGACACGTAACTAAGACGTTCCGAACGACGGAAACTTGCGTACATAGCGATCTCTGCTCTGTGTGCCGAGAAGCGTTTTTACTCCATTTCCATGATGTTGTACAAGAATTTTCTACATATCTAACTTAAACACACGTAACTAAGACGTTCCGAACGAAGGAAACTTGCGTACACAGCGATCTTAGATCTGTGTGCAGGGAAATGTTTCTTCTCAATTTCCATTATGTTGTACAAGAATTTTCTACATATCTAACTTAAACACATGTAATTAAGACGTTCCGAACGAAGGAAACTTGCGTACATAGCGATCTCTGCTCTGTGTGTAGAGAAACGTGATTCCTCTATTTCCTTAACGTTGTACAAGAATTTTCTGCATATCTCACTTGCCGACACGTACCTAAGACGTTCCGAACGAAGGAAACTTGCATACATAGCGATCTCTGCTTTGTGTGTAGAGAAACGTTATTTCTCTATTTCCTTGACGTTGTACAAAAATTTTCTGCATATCTCACTTGCCGACACGTAACTAAGACGTTCCGAACGAAGGAAACTTGCGTACACAGCGATCTTAGATCTGTGTGCAGAGAAGTGTTTCTACTCAATTTCCATGATGTTGTACAAGAATTTTCTACATATCTCACTTGCCGACACGTAACTAAGACGTTCCGAACGAAGGAAACTTGTGTACATAGCGATCTTAGCTTTGTGTGCAGAGAAGTGTTTCTACTCAATTTCCATGATGTTGTACAAGAATTTTCTACATATCTCACTTACCGACACGTAACTGAGACGTTCCGAACGACGGAAACTTGCGTACATAGCGATCTCTGCTCTGTGTACAGAGAAGCGTTTCTACTCAATTTCCATGATGTTGTACAAGAATTTTCTACATATCTAACTTAAACACACGTAACTAAGACGTTTCGAACGAAGGAAACTTGCGTACATAGCGATCTCTGCTCTGTGTGCAGAGAAGTGTTTCTACTCAATTTCCATGATGTTGTACAAGAATTTTCTACATATCTAACTTAAACACATGTAACTAAGACGTTCCGAACAAAGGAAACCTGCGTACACAGCGATGTTAGCTCTGTGTTCAGAGAAACGTGATTCCTCTATTTCCTTCAGGTTGTACAAGAATTTTCTGCATATCTCACTTGCCGACACGTAACTAAGACGTTCCGAAAGAAGGAAACTTGCGTACACAGCGATCTTAGATCTGTGTGCAGGGAAATGTTTCTACTCAATTTCTATTATGTTGTACAAGAATTTTCTACATATCTAACTTAAACACATGTAATTAAGACGTTCCGAACGAAGGAAACTTGCGTACACAGCGATCTTAGATCTGTGTGCAGAGAACTGTTTCTACTCAATTTCCATGATGTTGTACAAGAATTTTCTACATATCTCACTTACCGACACGTAACTGAGACGTTCCGAACGACGGAAACTTGCGTACATAGCGATCTCTGCTCTGTGTACAGAGAAGCGTTTCTACTCAATTTCCATGATGTTGTACAAGAATTTTCTACATATCTAACTTAAACACACGTAACTAAGACGTTTCGAACGAAGGAAACTTGCGTACATAGCGATCTCTGCTCTGTGTGCAGAGAAGTGTTTCTACTCAATTTCCATGATGTTGTACAAGAATTTACTACATATCTAACTTAAACACATGTTACTAAGACGTTCCGAACGAAGGAAACCTGCGTACACAGCGATGTTAGCTCTGTGTGTAGAGAAACGTGATTCTTCTATTTCCTTGACGTTGTACAAGAATTTTCTGCATATCTCACTTGCCGACACGTACCTAAGACGTTCCGAACGAAGGAAACTTGCGTACATAGCGATCTCTGCTCTGTGTGTAGAGAAACGTGATTCCTCATTTCCTTAACGTTGTACAAGAATTTTCTGCATATCTCACTTGCCGACACGTACCTAAGACGTTCCGAACGAAGGAAACTTGCATACATAGCGATCTCTGCTTTGTGTGTAGAGAAACGTTATTTCTCTATTTCCTTGACGTTGTACAAGAATTTTCTGCATATCTCACTTGCCGACACGTAACTAAGACGTTCCGAACGAAGGAAACTTGCGTACACAGCGATCTTAGATCTGTGTGCAGGGAAATGTTTCTTCTCAATTTCCATTATGTTGTACAAGAATTTTCTACATATCTAACTTAAACACATGTAATTAAGACGTTCCGAACGAAGGAAACTTGCGTACATAGCGATCTCTGCTCTGTGTGTAGAGAAACGTGATTCCTCTATTTCCTTAACGTTGTACAAGAATTTTCTGCATATCTCACTTGCCGACACGTACCTAAGACGTTCCGAACGAAGGAAACTTGCATACATAGCGATCTCTGCTTTGTGTGTAGAGAAACGTTATTTCTCTATTTCCTTGACGTTGTACAAGAATTTTCTGCATATCTCACTTGCCGACACGTAACTAAGACGTTCCGAACGAAGGAAACTTGCGTACATAGCGATCTCTGCTCTGTGTACAGAGAAGCGTTTCTACTCAATTTCCATGATGTTGTACAAGAATTTTCTACATATCTAACTTAAACACATGTAACTAAGACGTTTCGAACGAAGGAAACTTGCGTACATAGCGATCTCTGCTCTGTGTGCAGAGAAGTGTTTCTACTCAATTTCCATGATGTTGTACAAGAATTTTCTACATATCTAACTTAAACACATGTAACTAAGACGTTCCGAACAAAGGAAACCTGCGTACACAGCGATGTTAGCTCTGTGTTCAGAGAAACGTGATTCCTCTATTTCCTTCAGGTTGTACAAGAATTTTCTGCATATCTCACTTGCCGACACGTAACTAAGACGTTCCGAAAGAAGGAAACTTGCGTACACAGCGATCTTAGATCTGTGTGCAGGGAAATGTTTCTACTCAATTTCTATTATGTTGTACAAGAATTTTCTACATATCTAACTTAAACACATGTAATTAAGACGTTCCGAACGAAGGAAACTTGCGTACATAGCGATCTCTGCTCTGTGTGTAGAGAAACGTGATTCTTCTACTTCCTTGACGTTGTACAAGAATTTTCTGCATATCTCACTTGCCGACACGTACCTAAGACGTTCCGAACGAAGGAAACTTGCGTACATAGCGATCTCTGCTCTGTGTGAAGAGAAACGTGATTCCTCATTTCCTTAACGTTGTACAAGAATTTTCTGCATATCTCACTTGCCGACACGTACCTAAGACGTTCCGAACGAAGGAAACTTGCATACATAGCGATCTCTGCTTTGTGTGTAGAGAAACGTTATTTCTCTATTTCCTTGACGTTGTACAAGAACTTTCTGCATATCTCACTTGCCGACACGTAACTAAGACGTTCCGAACGACGGAAACTTGCGTACATAGCGATCTCTGCTCTGTGTGCCGAGAAGCGTTTTTACTCAATTTCCATGATGTTGTACAAGAATTTTCTACATATCTAACTTAAACACACGTAACTAAGACGTTCCGAACGAAGGAAACTTGCGTACATAGCGATCTCTGCTCTGTGTGTAGAGAAACGTGATTCCTCTATTTCCTTGACGTTGTACAAGAATTTTCTGCATATCTCACTTGCCGACACGTACCTAAGACGTTCCGAACGAAGGAAACTTGCGTACATAGCGATCTCTTCTCTGTGTGCAGAGAAACGTGATTCCTTTAGTTCCTTAACGTTGTACAAGAATTTTCTGCATATCTCACTTGCCGACACGTACCTAAGACGTTCCGAACGAAGGAAACTTGCATACATAGCGATCTCTGCTTTGTGTGTAGAGAAACGTTATTTCTCTATTTCCTTGACGTTGTACAAGAATTTTCTGCATATCTCAATTGCTGACACGTAACTAAGACGTTCCGAACGAAAGAAAATTGTGTACACAGCGATGTTAGTTCAGTGTTTAGAGAAACGTGATTCCTCTTTTTCCTTGACGTTGTACAAGAATTTTCTGGATATCTCACTTGCCGACACGTAACTTAGACGTTCCGAACGAAGGAAACTTGCGTACATAGCGATCTCTGCTCTGTGTGCAGAGAAACGTGATTCCTCTATTTCCTTGACGTTGTACAAGAATTTTCTACATATCTCACTTACCGACACGTAACTAAGACGTTCCGAACGAAGGAAACTTGCGTACATAGCGATCTCTGCTCTGTGTGCCGAGAAGCGTTTTTACTCAGTTTCCATGATGTTGTACAAGAATTTTCTACATATCTAACTTAAACACACGTAACTAAGACGTTCCGAACGAAGGAAACTTGCGTACAAAGCGATCTTAGATCTGTGTGCAGGGAAATGTTTCTTTTCAATTTCCATTATGTTGTACAAGAATTTTCTACATATCTAACTTAAACACATGTAATTAAGACGTTCCGAACGAAAGAAACTTGCGTACATAGCGATCTCTGCTCTGTGTGTAGAGAAACGTGAATCCTCTATTTCCTTGACGTTGTACAAGAATTTTCTGCATATCTCACTTGGCGACACGTACCTAAGACGTTCCGAACGAAGGAAACTTGCGTACATAGCGATCTATGCTCTGTGTGTAGAGAAACGTGATTCCTCTATTTCCTTAACGTTGTACAAGAATTTTCTGCATATCTCACTTGCCGACACGTACCTAAGACGTTCCGAACGAAGGAAACTTGCATACATAGAGATCTCTGCTTTGTGTGTAGAGAAACGTTATTTCTCTATTTCCTTGACGTTGTACAAGAATTTTCTGCATATCTCACTTGCCGACACGTAACTAAGACGTTCCGAACGAAAGAAAATTGTGTACATAGCGATGTTAGTTCAGTGTTTAGAGAAACGTGATTCCTCTTTTTCCTTGACGTTGTACAAGAATTTTCTGGATATCTCACATGCCGACACGTAACTTAGACGTTCCGAACGAAGGAAACTTGCGTACATAGCGATCTCTTCTCTGTGTGCAGAGAAACGTGATTCCTTTAGTTCCTTGACGTTGTACAAGAATTTTCTACATATCTCACTTACCGACACGTAACTAAGACGTTCCGAACGAAGGAAACTTGCGTACATAGCGATCTTGGCTCTGCATGCAGAGAAATGTTTCTACTCAATTTCCATGATTTTGTACAAGAATTTTCTACATATCTCACTTACCGACACGTAACTAAGACGTTCCGAACGACGGAAACTTGCGTACATAGCGATCTCTGCTCTGTGTGCCGAGAAGCGTTTTTACTCCATTTCCATGATGTTGTACAAGAATTTTCTACATGTCTAACTTAAACACACGTAACTAAGACGTTCCGAACGAAGGAAACTTGCGTACACAGCGATCTTAGATCTGTGTGCAGGGAAATGTTTCTTCTCAATTTCCATTATGTTGTACAAGAATTTTCTACATATCTAACTTAAACACATGTAATTAAGACGTTCCGAACGAAGGAAACTTGCGTACATAGCGATCTCTGCTCTGTGTGTAGAGAAACGTGATTCCTCTATTTCCTTAACGTTGTACAAGAATTTTCTGCATATCTCACTTGCCGACACGTACCTAAGACGTTCCGAACGAAGGAAACTTGCGTACATAGCGATCTCTGCTCTGTGTGCAGAGAAGTGTTTCTACTCAATTTCCATGATGTTGTACAAGAATTTTCTACATATCTAACTTAAACACATGTAACTAAGACGTTCCGAACAAAGGAAACCTGCGTACACAGCGATGTTAGCTCTGTGTTCAGAGAAACGTGATTCCTCTATTTCCTTCAGGTTGTACAAGAATTTTCTGCATATCTCACTTGCCGACACGTAACTAAGACGTTCCGAAAGAAGGAAACTTGCGTACACAGCGATCTTAGATCTGTGTGCAGGGAAATGTTTCTACTCAATTTCTATTATGTTGTACAAGAATTTTCTACATATCTAACTTAAACACATGTAATTAAGACGTTCCGAAAGAAGGAAACTTGCGTACATAGCGATCTCTGCTCTGTGTGTAGAGAAACGTGATTCTTCTATTTCCTTGACGTTGTACAAGAATTTTCTGCATATCTCACTTGCCGACACGTACCTAAGACGTTCCGAACGAAGGAAACTTGCGTACATAGCGATCTCTGCTCTGTGTGAAGAGAAACGTGATTCCTCATTTCCTTAACGTTGTACAAGAATTTTCTGCATATCTCACTTGCCGACACGTACCTAAGACTTTCCGAACGAAGGAAACTTGCATACATAGCGATCTCTGCTTTGTGTGTAGAGAAACGTTATTTCTCTATTTCCTTGACGTTGTACAAGAATTTTCTGCATATCTCACTTGCCGACACGTAACTAAGACGTTCCGAACGACTGAAACTTGCGTACATAGCGATCTCTGCTCTGTGTGCCGAGAAGCGTTTTTACTCAATTTCCATGATGTTGTACAAGAATTTTCTACATATCTAACTTAAACACACGTAACTAAGACGTTCCGAACGAAGGAAACTTGCGTACATAGCGATCTCTGCTCTGTGTGTAGAGAAACGTGATTCCTCTATTTCCTTGACGTTGTACAAGAATTTTCTGCATATCTCACTTGCCGACACGTACCTAAGACGTTCCGAACGAAGGAAACTTGCGTACATAGCGATCTCTTCTCTGTGTGCAGAGAAACGTGATTCCTTTAGTTCCTTGACGTTGTACAAGAATTTTCTACATATCTCACTTACCGACACGTAACTAAGACGTTCCGAACGAAGGAAACTTGCGTACATAGCGATCTCTGCTCTGTGTGCCGAGAAGCGTTTTTAGTCAATTTCCATGATGTTGTACAAGAATTTTCTACATATCTAACTTAAACACACGTAACTAAGACGTTCCAAACGAAGGAAACTTGCGTACAAAGCGATCTTAGATCTGTGTGCAGGGAAATGTTTCTTCTCAATTTCCATTATGTTGTACAAGAATTTTCTACATATCTAACTTAAACACATGTAATTAAGACGTTCCGAACGAACGAAACTTGCGTACATAGCGATCTCTGCTCTGTATGTAGAGAAACGTGAATCCTCTATTTCCTTGACGTTGTACAAGAATTTTCTGCATATCTCACTTGGCGACACGTACCTAAGACGTTCCGAACGAAGGAAACTTGCGTACATAGCGATCTCTGCTCTGTGTGAAGAGAAACGTGATTCCTCATTTCCTTAACGTTGTACAAGAATTTTCTGCATATCTCACTTGCCGACACGTACCTAAGACGTTCCGAACGAAGGAAACTTGCATACATAGCGATCTCTGCTTTGTGTGTAGAGAAACGTTATTTCTCTATTTCCTTGACGTTGTACAAGAATTTTCTGCATATCTCACTTGCCGACACGTAACTAAGACGTTCCGAACGACGGAAACTTGCGTACATAGCGATCTCTGCTCTGTGTGCCGAGAAGCGTTTTTACTCAATTTCCATGATGTTGTACAAGAATTTTCTACATATCTAACTTAAACACACGTAACTAAGACGTTCCGAACGAAGGAAACTTGCGTACATAGCGATCTCTGCTCTGTGTGTAGAGAAACGTGATTCCTCTATTTCCTTGACGTTGTACAAGAATTTTCTGCATATTTCACTTGCCGACACGTACCTAAGACGTTCCGAACGAAGGAAACTTGCGTACATAGCGATCTCTTCTCTGTGTGCAGAGAAACGTGATTCCTTTAGTTCCTTGAGGTTGTACAAGAATTTTCTACATATCTTACTTACCGACACGTAACTAAGACGTTCCGAACGAAAGAAAATTGTGTACATAGCGATGTTAGTTCAGTGTTTAGAGAAACGTGATTCCTCTTTTTCCTTGACGTTGTACAAGAATTTTCTGGATATCTCACATGCCGACACGTAACTTAGACGTTCCGAACGAAGGAAACTTGCGTACATAGCGATCTCTTCTCTGTGTGCAGAGAAACGTGATTCCTTTAGTTCCTTGACGTTGTACAAGAATTTTCTACATATCTCACTTACCGACACGTAACTAAGACGTTCCGAACGAAGGAAACTTGCGTACATAGCGATCTTGGCTCTGCATGCAGAGAAATGTTTCTACTCAATTTCCATGATTTTGTACAAGAATTTTCTACATATCTCACTTACCGACACGTAACTAAGACGTTCCGAACGACGGAAACTTGCGTACATAGCGATCTCTGCTCTGTGTGCCGAGAAGCGTTTTTACTCCATTTCCATGATGTTGTACAAGAATTTTCTACATGTCTAACTTAAACACACGTAACTAAGACGTTCCGAACGAAGGAAACTTGCGTACACAGCGATCTTAGATCTGTGTGCAGGGAAATGTTTCTTCTCAATTTCCATTATGTTGTACAAGAATTTTCTACATATCTAACTTAAACACATGTAATTAAGACGTTCCGAACGAAGGAAACTTGCGTACATAGCGATCTCTGCTCTGTGTGTAGAGAAACGTGATTCCTCTATTTCCTTAACGTTGTACAAGAATTTTCTGCATATCTCACTTGCCGACACGTACCTAAGACGTTCCGAACGAAGGAAACTTGCGTACATAGCGATCTCTGCTCTGTGTGCAGAGAAGTGTTTCTACTCAATTTCCATGATGTTGTACAAGAATTTTCTACATATCTAACTTAAACACATGTAACTAAGACGTTCCGAACAAAGGAAACCTGCGTACACAGCGATGTTAGCTCTGTGTTCAGAGAAACGTGATTCCTCTATTTCCTTCAGGTTGTACAAGAATTTTCTGCATATCTCACTTGCCGACACGTAACTAAGACGTTCCGAAAGAAGGAAACTTGCGTACACAGCGATCTTAGATCTGTGTGCAGGGAAATGTTTCTACTCAATTTCTATTATGTTGTACAAGAATTTTCTACATATCTAACTTAAACACATGTAATTAAGACGTTCCGAAAGAAGGAAACTTGCGTACATAGCGATCTCTGCTCTGTGTGTAGAGAAACGTGATTCTTCTATTTCCTTGACGTTGTACAAGAATTTTCTGCATATCTCACTTGCCGACACGTACCTAAGACGTTCCGAACGAAGGAAACTTGCGTACATAGCGATCTCTGCTCTGTGTGAAGAGAAACGTGATTCCTCATTTCCTTAACGTTGTACAAGAATTTTCTACATATCTAACTTAAACACACGTAACTAAGACGTTCCGAACGAAGGAAACTTGCGTACATAGCGATCTCTGCTCTGTGTGTAGAGAAACGTGATTCCTCTATTTCCTTGACGTTGTACAAGAATTTTCTGCATATTTCACTTGCCGACACGTACCTAAGACGTTCCGAACGAAGGAAACTTGCGTACATAGCGATCTCTTCTCTGTGTGCAGAGAAACGTGATTCCTTTAGTTCCTTGAGGTTGTACAAGAATTTTCTACATATCTTACTTACCGACACGTAACTAAGACGTTCCGAACGAAAGAAAATTGTGTACATAGCGATGTTAGTTCAGTGTTTAGAAAAACGTGATTCCTCTTTTTCCTTGACGTTGTACAAGAATTTTCTGGATATCTCACTTGCCGACACGTAACTTAGACGTTCCGAACGAAGGAAACTTGCGTACATAGCGATCTTGGCTCTGCATGCAGAGAAATGTTTCTACTCAATTTCCATGATGTTGTACAAGAATTTTCTACATATCTCACTTACCGACACGTAACTAAGACGTTCCAAACGACGGAAACTTGCGTACATAGCGATCTCTGCTCTGTGTGCCGAGAAGCGTTTTTACTCAATTTCCATGATGTTGTACAAGAATTTTCTACATATCTAACTTAAACACACGTAACTAAGACGTTCCGAACGAAGGAAACTGGCGTACAAAGCGATCTTAGATCTGTGTGCAGGGAAATGTTTCTTCTCAATTTCCATTATGTTGTACAAGAATTTTCTACATATCTAACTTAAACACATGTAATTAAGACGTTCCGAACGAACGAAACTTGCGTACATAGCGATCTCTGCTCTGTATGTAGAGAAACGTGAATCCTCTATTTCCTTGACGTTGTACAAGAATTTTCTGCATATCTCACTTGGCGACACGTACCTAAGACGTTCCGAACGAAGGAAACTTGCGTACATAGCGATCTCTGCTCTGTGTGAAGAGAAACGTGATTCCTCATTTCCTTAACGTTGTACAAGAATTTTCTGCATATCTCACTTGCCGACACGTACCTAAGACGTTCCGAACGAAGGAAACTTGCATACATAGCGATCTCTGCTTTGTGTGTAGAGAAACGTTATTTCTCTATTTCCTTGACGTTGTACAAGAATTTTCTGCATATCTCACTTGCCGACACGTAACTAAGACGTTCCGAACGACGGAAACTTGCGTACATAGCGATCTCTGCTCTGTGTGCCGAGAAGCGTTTTTACTCAATTTCCATGATGTTGTACAAGAATTTTCTACATATCTAACTTAAACACACGTAACTAAGACGTTCCGAACGAAGGAAACTTGCGTACATAGCGATCTCTGCTCTGTGTGTAGAGAAACGTGATTCCTCTATTTCCTTGACGTTGTACAAGAATTTTCTGCATATTTCACTTGCCGACACGTACCTAAGACGTTCCGAACGAAGGAAACTTGCGTACATAGCGATCTCTTCTCTGTGTGCAGAGAAACGTGATTCCTTTAGTTCCTTGAGGTTGTACAAGAATTTTCTACATATCTTACTTACCGACACGTAACTAAGACGTTCCGAACGAAAGAAAATTGTGTACATAGCGATGTTAGTTCAGTGTTTAGAAAAACGTGATTCCTCTTTTTCCTTGACGTTGTACAAGAATTTTCTGGATATCTCACTTGCCGACACGTAACTTAGACGTTCCGAACGAAGGAAACTTGCGTACATAGCGATCTCTGCTTTGTGTGTAGAGAAACGTTATTTCTCTATTTCCTTGACGTTGTACAAGAATTTTCTGCATACCTCACTTGCCGACACGTAACTAAGACGTTCCGAACGAAAGAAAATTGTGTACATAGCGATCTTAGCTTTGTGCGCAGAGAAGTGTTTCTACTCAATTTCCATGATGTTGTACAAGAATTTTCTACATATCCCACTTACCGACACGTAACTAAGACGTTCCGAACGAATGAAACTTGCGTACATAGCGATCTCTTCTCTGTGTGCAGAGAAACGTGATTCCTTTAGTTCCTTGACGTTGTAAAAGAATTTTCTGCATATCTCACTTACCGACACGTAACTAAGACGTTCCGAACGAAGGAAACTTGCGTACATAGCGATCTTGGCTCTGCATGCAGAGAAATGTTTCTACTCAATTTCCATGATGTTGTACAAGAATTTTCTACATATCTCAATTACCGACACGTAACTAAGACGTTCCGAACGACGGAAACTTGCGTACATAGCGATCTCTGCTCTGTGTGCCGAGAAGCGTTTTTACTCAATTTCCATGATGTTGTACAAGAATTTTCTACATATCTAACTTAAACACACGTAACTAAGACGTTCCGAACGAAGGAAACTGGCGTACAAAGCGATCTTAGATCTGTGTGCAGGGAAATGTTTCTTCTCAATTTCCATTATGTTGTACAAGAATTTTCTACATATCTAACTTAAACACATGTAATTAAGACGTTCCGAACGAAGGAAACTTGCGTACATAGCGATCTCTGCTCTGTGTGTAGAGAAACGTGAATCCTCTATTTCCTTGACGTTGTACAAGAATTTTCTGCATATCTCACCTGGCGACACGTACCTAAGACGTTCCGAACGAAGGAAACTTGCGTAAATAGCGATCTCTTCTCTGTGTGCAGGGAAATGTTTCTTCTCAATTTCCATTATGTTGTACAAGAATTTTCTACATATCTAACTTAAACACATGTAACTAAGACGTTCCGAACAAAGGAAACCTGCGTACACAGCGATGTTAGCTCTGTGTTCAGAGAAACGTGATTCCTCTATTTCCTTCAGGTTGTACAAGAATTTTCTGCATATCTCACTTGCCGACACGTAACTAAGACGTTCCGAACGACGGAAACTTGCGTACATAGCGATCTCTGCTCTGTGTGCCGAGAAGCGTTTTTACTCAATTTCCATGATGTTGTACAAGAATTTTCTACATATCTAACTTAAACACACGTAACTAAGACGTTCCGAACGAAGGAAACTTGCGTACATAGCGATCTCTGCTCTGTGTGTAGAGAAACGTGATTCCTCTATTTCCTTGACGTTGTACAAGAATTTTCTGCATATTTCACTTGCCGACACGTACCTAAGACGTTCCGAACGAAGGAAACTTGCGTACATAGCGATCTCTTCTCTGTGTGCAGAGAAACGTGATTCCTTTAGTTCCTTGAGGTTGTACAAGAATTTTCTACATATCTTACTTACCGACACGTAACTAAGACGTTCCGAACGAAAGAAAATTGTGTACATAGCGATGTTAGTTCAGTGTTTAGAAAAACGTGATTCCTCTTTTTCCTTGACGTTGTACAAGAATTTTCTGGATATCTCACTTGCCGACACGTAACTTAGACGTTCCGAACGAAGGAAACTTGCGTACATAGCGATCTTGGCTCTGCATGCAGAGAAATGTTTCTACTCAATTTCCATGATGTTGTACAAGAATTTTCTACATATCTCACTTACCGACACGTAACTAAGACGTTCCAAACGACGGAAACTTGCGTACATAGCGATCTCTGCTCTGTGTGCCGAGAAGCGTTTTTACTCCATTTCCATGATGTTGTACAAGAATTTTCTACATGTCTAACTTAAACACACGTAACTAAGACGTTCCGAACGAAGGAAACTTGCGTACACAGCGATCTTAGATCTGTGTCCAGGGAAATGTTTCTTCTCAATTTCCATTATGTTGTACAAGAATTTTCTACATATCTAACTTAAACACATGTAATTAAGACGTTCCGAACGAAGGAAACTTGCGTACATAGCGATCTCTGCTCTGTGTGTAGAGAAACGTGATTCCTCTATTTCCTTAACGTTGTACAAGAATTTTCTGCATATCTCACTTGCCGACACGTACCTAAGACGTTCCGAACGAAGGAAACTTGCATACATAGCGATCTCTGCTTTGTGTGTAGAGAAACGTTATTTCTCTATTTCCTTGACGTTGTACAAGAATTTTCTGCATACCTCACTTGCCGACACGTAACTAAGACGTTCCGAACGAAAGAAAATTGTGTACATAGCGATCTTAGCTTTGTGCGCAGAGAAGTGTTTCTACTCAATTTCCATGATGTTGTACAAGAATTTTCTACATATCCCACTTACCGACACGTAACTAAGACGTTCCGAACGAATGAAACTTGCGTACATAGCGATCTCTTCTCTGTGTGCAGAGAAACGTGATTCCTTTAGTTCCTTGACGTTGTACAAGAATTTTCTGCATATCTCACTTACCGACACGTAACTAAGACGTTCCGAACGAAGGAAACTTGCGTACATAGCGATCTTGGCTCTGCATGCAGAGAAATGTTTCTACTCAATTTCCATGATGTTGTACAAGAATTTTCTACATATCTCAATTACCGACACGTAACTAAGACGTTCCGAACGACGGAAACTTGCGTACATAGCGATCTCTGCTCTGTGTGCCGAGAAGCGTTTTTACTCAATTTCCATGATGTAGTACAAGAATTTTCTACATATCTAACTTAAACACACGTAACTAAGACGTTCCGAACGAAGGAAACTTGCGTACATAGCGATCTCTGCTCTGTGTGTAGAGAAACGTGAATCCTCTATTTCCTTGACGTTGTACAAGAATTTTCTGCATATCTCACTTGGCGACACGTACCTAAGACGTTCCGAACGAAGGAAACTTGCGTACATAGCGATCTCTGCTCTGTGTGCCGAGAAGCGTTTTTACTCAATTTCCATGATGTTGTACAAGAATTTTCTACATATCTAACTTAAACACACGTAACTAAGACGTTCCGAACGACGGAAACTTGCGTACATAGCGATCTCTGCTCTGTGTGCCGAGAAGCGTTTTTACTCCATTTCCATGATGTTGTACAAGAATTTTCTACATGTCTAACTTAAACACACGTACCTAAGACGTTCCGAACGAAGGAAACTTGCGTACACAGCGATCTTAGATCTGTGTGCAGGGAAATGTTTCTTCTCAATTTCCATTATGTTGTACAAGAATTTTCTACATATCTAACTTAAACACATGTAATTAAGACGTTCCGAACGAAGGAAACTTGCGTACATAGCGATCTCTGCTCTGTGTGTAGAGAAACGTGATTCCTCTATTTCCTTAACGTTGTACAAGAATTTTCTGCATATCTCACTTGCCGACACGTACCTAAGACGTTCCGAACGATGGAAACTTGCATACATAGCGATCTCTGCTTTGTGTGTAGAGAAACGTTATTTCTCTATTTCCTTGACGTTGTACAAGAATTTTCTGCATATCTCACTTGCCGACACGTAACTAAGACTTTCCGAACGAAAGAAAATTGTGTACATAGCGATCTTAGCTTTGTGTGCAGAGAAGTGTTTCTACTCAATTTCCATGATGTTGTACAAGAATTTTCTACATATCCCACTTACCGACACGTAACTAAGACGTTCCGAACGAATGAAACTTGCGTACATAGCGATCTCTTCTCTGTGTGCAGAGAAACGTGATTCCTTTAGTTCCTTGACGTTGTACAAGAATTTTCTGCATATCTCACTTACCGACACGTAACTAAGACGTTCCGAACGAAGGAAACTTGCGTACATAGCGATCTTGGCTCTGCATGCAGAGAAATGTTTCTACTCAATTTCCATGATGTTGTACAAGAATTTTCTACATATCTCACTTACCGACACGTAACTAAGACGTTCCGAACGACGGAAACTTGCGTACATAGCGATCTCTGCTCTGTGTGCCGAGAAGCGTTTTTACTCAATTTCCATGATGTTGTACAAGAATTTTCTACATATCTAACTTAAACACACGTAACTAAGACGTTCCGAACGAAGGAAACTTGCGTACAAAGCGATCTTAGATCTGTGTGCAGGGAAATGTTTCTTCTCAATTTCCATTATGTTGTACAAGAATTTTCTACATATCTAACTTAAACACATGTAATTAAGACGTTCCGAACGAAGGAAACTTGCGTACATAGCGATCTCTGCTCTGTGTGTAGAGAAACGTGAATCCTCTATTTCCTTGACGTTGTACAAGAATTTTCTGCATATCTCACTTGGCGACACGTACCTAAGACGTTCCGAACGAAGGAAACTTGCGTACATAGCGATCTCTGCTCTGTGTGCCGAGAAGCGTTTTTACTCAATTTCCATGATGTTGTACAAGAATTTTCTACATATCTAACTTAAACACACGTAACTAAGACGTTCCGAACGACGGAAACTTGCGTACATAGCGATCTCTGCTCTGTATGCCGAGAAGCGTTTTTACTCCATTTCCATGATGTTGTACAAGAATTTTCTACATGTCTAACTTAAACACACGTACCTAAGACGTTCCGAACGAAGGAAACTTGCGTACACAGCGATCTTAGATCTGTGTGCAGGGAAATGTTTCTTCTCAATTTCCATTATGTTGTACAAGAATTTT
Source organism: Polyergus mexicanus (assembly GCF_030449975.1). Classification (NCBI taxonomy): domain Eukaryota; kingdom Metazoa; phylum Arthropoda; class Insecta; order Hymenoptera; family Formicidae; genus Polyergus; species Polyergus mexicanus. The sequence goes on along the minus strand of NW_027223339.1, from coordinate 3,784,416 downwards.
CTACATATCTAACTTAAACACATGTAACTAAGACGTTCCGAACAAAGGAAACCTGCGTACACAGCGATGTTAGCTCTGTGTTCAGAGAAACGTGATTCCTCTATTTCCTTCAGTTTGTACAAGAATTTTCTGCATATCTCACTTGCCGACACGTAACTAAGACGTTCCGAACGAAGGAAACTTGCGTACATAGCGTTATATGCTCTGTGTTCAGAAAAACGTGATTCCTTATTTCTTTCACGTTGTATAAGAATTTTCGACTAAACTCACTTACTGACACGTAACTAAGACGTTCCGAACGAACAAGTCTTGCGTACATAGCGATTTTAACATTGTATGCCGTGAAGCGGTTCTTCTCAATTTCCTTGATGTTGTACAAGAACGTTAGACAAATCTCACTTACTGACACGTAACTAAGACGTTTCGTACGAATAAAACTTGCGTACATAGCGATCATAGCAATGTGAATACAGAATTGTTTCTCCTTAATTTCCTTGATGTTGTACAAGAATTCTCGACAAATCTCATTTACTGACACCTAACTAAGACGTTCCGAACGAATAAAACTTACGTAAACTGAGACATCAGTTCTGTGCACGGAGAAGCGATTCTCCTCAATTTCATTGATGTTGTACACGAATTTTCGTCAAATCTCACTTACTGACACATAATTAAGTCGTTCTGAACGAACAAAATTTACGTACATAGCGATCTCAGCTCTGTGCGAAAAAAGCGTTTTTCTTCAATTTCCTTGATGTTGTACAAGAATTTTTGGCAAATCTCACTTACTGACACGTAACTAAGACGTTTTGAACGAATAAAACTTGCGTAAATAGCGATCGTAGCACTATGAATACAGAATCGTTTCTCCTTAATTTCCTTGATGTTGTACAAAATTTTCCGACAAATCTCACTTACTGACACGTAACTAAGACGTTTCGTACGAATAAAACTTGCGTACATAGCGATCATAGCAATGTGAATACAGAATCGTTTCTCCTTAATTTCCTTGATGTTGTACAAGAATTCTCGACAAATCTCATTTACTGACACCTAACTAAGCCGTTCCGAACGAATAAAACTTACGTACACTGAGACATCAGTTCTGTGCGCGGAGAAGCGGTTCTCCTCAATTTCATTGATGTTGTACACGAATTTTCGTCAAATCTCACTTACTGACACGTAATTAAGTCGTTCTGAACGAACAAAACTGGCGTACATGGCGATTTCAGCTCTGTGCTCAGAAAAGCGTTTTTCCTGAGTTTCCTTGATGTTGTATAAAAATTTTCGACAAATCTCACTTACTGACACGTAACTAAGACGTTTCGAACGAATAAAACTTGCGTAAATAGCGATCATAGCACTGTGAATACAGAATCGTTTCTCCTTAATTTCCTTGATGTTGTACAAAATTTTTTGACAAATCTCACTTACTGACACGTAACTAAAACGTTCCGAACGGATAAATCTTGCGTACACTGAGACATCAGCACTGTGGGCGGGGAAGCGTTTCTCCTTAGTTTCCTTGATGTTGTACAAGAATTTTCAGCATATCTCACTTGCCGACACATAACTAAGACGTTCCGAACAAAGGAAACTTGCGTACATAGCGATCTATGTTCTGTGTTCATAGAAACGTGATTCCTCTATTTCCTTGACGTTGTACAAGAATTTTCTGCATATCTCACTTGCCGACACGTAACTAAGACGTTCCGAACGAAGGAAACTTGCGTACACAGCGATCTTAGATCTGTGTGCAGAGAAGTGTTTCTACTCAATTTCCATGATGTTGTACAAGAATTTTCTACATATCCCACTTACCGACACGTAACTAAGACGTTCCGAACGAATGAAACTTGCGTACATAGCGATCTCTTCTCTGTGTGCAGAGAAACGTGATTCCTTTAGTTCCTTGACGTTGTACAAGAATTTTCTACATATCTCACTTACCGACACGTAACTAAGACGTTCCGAACGAAGGAAACTTGCGTACATAGCGATCTTGGCTCTGCATGTAGAGAAATGTTTCTACTCAATTTCCATGATGTTGTACAAGAATTTTCTACATATCTCATTTACCGACACGTAACTAAGACGTTCCGAACGACGGAAACTTGCGTACATAGCGATCTCTGCTCTGTGTGCCGAGAAGCGTTTTTACTCAATTTCCATGATGTTGTACAAGAATTTTCTACATATATAACTTAAACACACGTAACTAAGACGTTTCGAACGAAGGAAACTTGCGTACATAGCGATCTCTGCTCTGTGTGCAGAGAAGTGTTTCTACTCAATTTCCATTATGTTGTACAAGAATTTTCTACATATCTAACTTAAACACATGTAACTAAGATGTTCCGAACAAAGGAAACCTGCGTACACAGCGATGTTAGCTCTGTGTTCAGAGAAACGTGATTCCCCTATTTCCTTCACGTTGTACAAGAATTTTCTGCATATCTCACTTGCCGACACGTAACTAAGACGTTGCGAACGACGGAAACTTGCGTACATAGCGATCTCTGCTCTGTGTGCCGAGAAGTGTTTTTACTCAATTTCCATGATGTTGTACAGGAATTTTCTACATATCTCACTTGCCGACACGTACCTAAGACGTTCCGAACGAAGGAAACTTGCGTACATAGCGATCTCTTCTCTGTGTGCAGAGAAACGTGATTCCTTTAGTTCCTTGACGTTGTACAAGAATTTTCTACATATCTCACTTACCGACACGTAACTAAGACGTTCCGAACGAAGGAAACTTGCGTACATAGCGATCTTGGCTCTGCATGCAGAGAAACGTGATTCCTCTATTTCCTTAACGTTGTACAAGAATTTTCGACTAAACTCACTTACTGACACGTAACTAAGACGTTCCGAACGGACAAAACTTGCGTACATAGCGATCTCAGCTTTGTGCGCACAAAAACGTATATCCTCAATTTCGTTAACGTTGTACAAGAATTTTCGATTAAACTCATTTTCTGACACGTAACTAAGACGTTCCGAACGAACAAAGCTTGCGTACAAAACGATTTTAACAATGTCTGCCGTGAAGCGGTTCTTCTCAATTTCCTTGATGTAGCACAAGAATTTTAAACAAATCTCACTTACTGACACGTAACTAAGACGTTCCGAACGAACTAAACTTGTGTACATAGCGATCTCAGCTTTGTGCGCAGAAAAACGTATATCCTTAATTTTCTTAATGTTGTACAAGAATTTTAGACTAAACTCACTTACTGACACGTAACTAAGACGTTCCGAACGACCAAAACTTGCGTACATAGCGATCTCAGCTTTGTGCGCAGAAAAACGTATATCCTTAATTTTCTTAATGTTGTACAAGAATTTTAGACTAAACTCACTTACTGACACGTAACTAAGACGTTCCGAACGACCAAAACTTGCGTACATAGCGATCTCAGCTTTGTGCGCAGAAATATGTATATCCTCTATTTCTTTGACGTTGTACAAGAATTTTCGGCATATCTCACTTGCCGACACGTACCTAAGACGTTCCGAACGAAGGAAACTTGCGTACATAGCGATCTTAGCTTTGTGTGCAGAGAAGTGTTTCTACTCAATTTCCATGATGTTGAACAAGAATTTTCTACATATCCCACTTACCGACACGTAACTAAGACGTTCCGAACGAATGAAACTTGCGTACATAGCGATCTCTTCTCTGTGTGCAGAGAAACGTGATTCCTTTAGTTCCTTGACGTTGTACAAGAATTTTCTGCATATCTCACTTACCGACACGTAACTAAGACGTTCCGAACGAAGGAAACTTGCGTACATAGCGATCTTGGCTCTGCATGCAGAGAAATGTTTCTACTCAATTTCCATGATGTTGTACAAGAATTTTCTACATATCTCACTTACCGACACGTAACTAAGACGTTCCGAACGACGGAAACTTGCGTACATAGCGATCTCTGCTCTGTGTGCCGAGAAGCGTTTTTACTCAATTTCCATGATGTTGTACAAGAATTTTCTACATATATAACTTAAACACACGTAACTAAGACGTTCCGAACGAAGGAAACTTGCGTACAAAGCGATCTTAAATCTGTGTGCAGGGAAATGTTTCTTCTCAATTTCCATTATGTTGTACAAGAATTTTCTACATATCTAACTTAAACACATGTAATTAAGACGTTCCGAACGAAGGAAACTTGCGTACATAGCGATCTCTGCTCTGTGTGTAGAGAAACGTGAATCCTCTATTTCCTTGACGTTGTACAAGAATTTTCTGCATATCTCACTTGGCGACACGTACCTAAGACGTTCCGAACGAAGGAAACTTGCGTACATAGCGATCTCTGCTCTGTGTGCCGAGAAGCGTTTTTACTCAATTTCCATGATGTTGTACAAGAATTTTCTACATATCTAACTTAAACACACGTAACTAAGACGTTCCGAACGACCAAAACTTGCGTACATAGCGATCTCAGCTTTGTGCGCAGAAAAACGTATATCCTTAATTTTCTTAATGTTGTACAAGAATTTTAGACTAAACTCACTTACTGACACGTAACTAAGACGTTCCGAACGACCAAAACTTGCGTACATAGCGATCTCAGCTTTGTGCGCAGAAATATGTATATCCTCTATTTCTTTGACGTTGTACAAGAATTTTCTGCATATCTCACTTGCCGACACGTACCTAAGACGTTCCGAACGAAGGAAACTTGCGTACATAGCGATCTCTGCTCTGTGTGCCGAGAAGCGTTTTTACTCCATTTCCATGATGTTGTACAAGAATTTTCTACATGTCTAACTTAAACACACGTAACTAAGACGTTCCGAACGAAGGAAACTTGCGTACACAGCGATCTTAGATCTGTGTGCAGGGAAATGTTTCTTCTCAATTTCCATTATGTTGTACAAGAATTTTCTACATATCTAACTTAAACACATGTAATTAAGACGTTCCGAACGAAGGAAACTTGCGTACATAGCGATCTCTGCTCTGTGTGTAGAGAAACGTGATTCCTCTATTTCCTTCAGGTTGTACAAGAATTTTCTGCATATCTCACTTGCCGACACGTAACTAAGACGTTCCGAAAGAAGGAAACTTGCGTACACAGCGATCTTAGATCTGTGTGCAGGGAAATGTTTCTACTCAATTTCTATTATGTTGTACAAGAATTTTCTACATATCTAACTTAAACACATGTAATTAATACCCGTATTCATAGTCCTTCCTTATTTTAAGGACGGAGGAAGCCTCCATGAAGGATTCCTTGAATCTGCAAGGCCACCTTGTTTCATAGATGGACCTCGAGTCTCCCTTTCAGAAGGAAGGAATATTTTAGGGATTTTTAGTGACCGACTGGAGGCAGCACCGTTTTAAGCTGCCTGCAACTAATTTCATATAATACATATGAAAACTTTTTCGTATCTTCAAAAAATTCCACGGGATTTTCCCAATCGCGAATGTATCTTTTCGGAATCCGCCACAGAATCCGATTCTCTGGATTTTCGTCTTCAAATCCATCGTCAGAATTATTTAAAAATTCATTGTCCATTATCCCTTTTTCCTTTATACATTTTCAGTTTGAGAGCGCGACAACAAATAACCACAAAACCACAAATGTAACGAAACTAACTTTTGGAGGTTATATTTGGTTATATTCTGCGTATCGTCTGCTAAAAAGGTCGCATCACTCCTCAAGGAAGCTCGTGACCTTCCTTGAGATAAGGGAGCCAATAAGATTCCTTGTTCGGTCAAGGAAAGTTTATGAAACGTGGAACGAGGAACAAGGAATCCTTATTCCTCAAGGACGGACTATGAATACGGGTATATGACGTTCCGAACGAAGGAAACTTGCGTACATAGCGATCTCTGCTCTGTGTGTAGAGAAACGTGATTCTTCTATTTCCTTGACGTTGTACAAGAATTTTCTGCATATCTCACTTGCCGACACGTACCTAAGACGTTCCGAACGAAGGAAACTTGCGTACATAGCGATCTCTGCTCTGTGTGAAGAGAAACGTGATTCCTCATTTCCTTAACGTTGTACAAGAATTTTCTGCATATCTCACTTGCCGACACGTACCTAAGACGTTCCGAACGAAGGAAACTTGCATACATAGCGATCTCTGCTTTGAGTGTAGAGAAACGTTATTTCTCTATTTCCTTGACGTTGTACAAGAATTTTCTGCATATCTCACTTGCCGACACGTAACTAAGACGTTCCGAACGACGGAAACTTGCGTACATAGCGATCTCTGCTCTGTGTGCCGAGAAGCGTTTTTACTCAATTTCCATGATGTTGTACAAGAATTTTCTACATATCTAACTTAAACACACGTAACTAAGACGTTCCGAACGAAGGAAACTTGTGTACATAGCGATCTCTGCTCTGTGTGTAGAGAAACGTGATTCCTCTATTTCCTTGACGTTGTACAAGAATTTTCTGCATGTCTCACTTGCCGACAAGTAACTAAGACGTTCCGAACGAAGGAAACTTGCGTACATAGCGATCTCTGCTCTGTGTGCCGAGAAGCGTTTTTACTCAATTTCCATGATGTTGTACAAGAATTTTCTACATATCTAACTTAAACACACGTAACTAAGACGTTCCGAACGAAGGAAACTTGCGTACAAAGCGATCTTAGATCTGTGTGCAGGGAAATGTTTCTTCTCAATTTCCATTATGTTGTACAAGAATTTTCTACATATCTAACTTAAACACATGTAATTAAGACGTTCCGAACGAAGGAAACTTGCGTACATAGCGATCTCTGCTCTGTGTGTAGAGAAACGTGATTCCTCTATTTCCTTAACGTTGTACAAGAATTTTCTGCATATCTCACTTGCCGACACGTACCTAAGACGTTCCGAACGAAGGAAACTTGCATACATAGCGATCTCTGCTTTGTGTGTAGAGAAACGTTATTTCTCTATTTCCTTGACGTTGTACAAGAATTTTCTGCATATCTCACTTGCCGACACGTAACTAAGACGTTCCGAACGAAAGAAAATTGTGTACATAGCGATCTTAGCTTTGTGTGCAGAGAAGTGTTTCTACTCAATTTCCATGATGTTGTACAAGAATTTTCTGCATATCTCACTTGGCGACACGTACCTAAGACGTTCCGAACGAAGGAAACTTGCGTACATAGCGATCTCTGCTCTGTGTGCCGAGAAGCGTTTTTACTCAATTTCCATGATGTTGTACAAGAATTTTCTACATATCTAACTTAAACACACGTAACTAAGACGTTCCGAACGACGGAAACTTGCGTACATAGCGATCTCTGCTCTGTGTGCCGAGAAGCGTTTTTACTCCATTTCCATGATGTTGTACAAGAATTTTCTACATGTCTAACTTAAACACACGTACCTAAGACGTTCCGAACGAAGGAAACTTGCGTACACAGCGATCTTAGATCTGTGTGCAGGGAAATGTTTCTTCTCAATTTCCATTATGTTGTACAAGAATTTTCTACATATCTAACTTAAACACATGTAATTAAGACGTTCCGAACGAAGGAAACTTGCGTACATAGCGATCTCTGCTCTGTGTGTAGAGAAACGTGATTCCTCTATTTCCTTAACGTTGTACAAGAATTTTCTGCATATCTCACTTGCCGACACGTATCTAAGACGTTCCGAACGAAGGAAACTTGCATACATAGCGATCTCTGCTTTGTGTGTAGAGAAACGTTATTTCTCTATTTCCTTGACGTTGTACAAGAATTTTCTGCATATCTCACTTGCCGACACGTAACTAAGACGTTCCGAACGAAAGAAAATTGTGTACATAGCGATCTTAGCTTTGTGTGCAGAGAAGTGTTTCTACTCAATTTCCATGATGTTGTACAAGAATTTTCTACATATCCCACTTACCGACACGTAACTAAGACGTTCCGAACGAATGAAACTTGCGTACATAGCGATCTCTTCTCTGTGTGCAGAGAAACGTGATTCCTTTAGTTCCTTGACGTTGTACAAGAATTTTCTACATATCTCACTTACCGACACGTAACTAAGACGTTCCGAACGAAGGAAACTTGCGTACATAGCGATCTTGGCTCTGCATGCAGAGAAATGTTTCTACTCAATTTCCATGATGTTGTACAAGAATTTTCTACATATCTCATTTACCGACACGTAACTAAGACGTTCCGAACGACGGAAACTTGCGTACATAGCGATCTCTGCTCTGTGTGCCGAGAAGCGTTTTTACTCAATTTCCATGATGTTGTACAAGAATTTTCTACATATATAACTTAAACACACGTAACTAAGACGTTTCGAACGAAGGAAACTTGCGTACATAGCGATCTCTGCTCTGTGTGCAGAGAAGTGTTTCTACTCAATTTCCATTATGTTGTACAAGAATTTTCTACATATCTAACTTAAACACATGTAACTAAGATGTTCCGAACAAAGGAAACCTGCGTACACAGCGATGTTAGCTCTGTGTTCAGAGAAACGTGATTCCCCTATTTCCTTCACGTTGTACAAGAATTTTCTGCATATCTCACTTGCCGACACGTAACTAAGACGTTGCGAACGACGGAAACTTGCGTACATAGCGATCTCTGCTCTGTGTGCCGAGAAGCGTTTTTACTCAATTTCCATGATGTTGTACAGGAATTTTCTACATATCTCACTTGCCGACACGTACCTAAGACGTTCCGAACGAAGGAAACTTGCGTACATAGCGATCTCTTCTCTGTGTGCAGAGAAACGTGATTCCTTTAGTTCCTTGACGTTGTACAAGAATTTTCTACATATCTCACTTACCGACACGTAACTAAGACGTTCCGAACGAAGGAAACTTGCGTACATAGCGATCTTGGCTCTGCATGCAGAGAAACGTGATTCCTCTATTTCCTTAACGTTGTACAAGAATTTTCGACTAAACTCACTTACTGACACGTAACTAAGACGTTCCGAACGGACAAAACTTGCGTACATAGCGATCTCAGCTTTGTGCGCACAAAAACGTATATCCTCAATTTCGTTAACGTTGTACAAGAATTTTCGATTAAACTCATTTACTGACACGTAACTAAGACGTTCCGAACGAACAAAGCTTGCGTACAAAACGATTTTAACAATGTCTGCCGTGAAGCGGTTCTTCTCAATTTCCTTGATGTAGCACAAGAATTTTAAACAAATCTCACTTACTGACACGTAACTAAGACGTTCCGAACGAACTAAACTTGTGTACATAGCGATCTCAGCTTTGTGCGCAGAAAAACGTATATCCTTAATTTTCTTAATGTTGTACAAGAATTTTAGACTAAACTCACTTACTGACACGTAACTAAGACGTTCCGAACGACCAAAACTTGCGTACATAGCGATCTCAGCTTTGTGCGCAGAAAAACGTACATCCTTAATTTTCTTAATGTTGTACAAGAATTTTAGACTAAACTCACTTACTGACACGTAACTAAGACGTTCCGAACGACCAAAACTTGCGTACATAGCGATCTCAGCTTTGTGCGCAGAAATATGTATATCCTCTATTTCTTTGACGTTGTACAAGAATTTTCGGCATATCTCACTTGCCGACACGTACCTAAGACGTTCCGAACGAAGGAAACTTGCGTACATAGCGATCTTAGCTTTGTGTGCAGAGAAGTGTTTCTACTCAATTTCCATGATGTTGAACAAGAATTTTCTACATATCCCACTTACCGACACGTAACTAAGACGTTCCGAACGAATGAAACTTGCGTACATAGCGATCTCTTCTCTGTGTGCAGAGAAACGTGATTCCTTTAGTTCCTTGACGTTGTACAAGAATTTTCTGCATATCTCACTTACCGACACGTAACTAAGACGTTCCGAACGAAGGAAACTTGCGTACATAGCGATCTTGGCTCTGCATGCAGAGAAATGTTTCTACTCAATTTCCATGATGTTGTACAAGAATTTTCTACATATATAACTTAAACACACGTAACTAAGACGTTCCGAACGAAGGAAACTTGCGTACAAAGCGATCTTAAATCTGTGTGCAGGGAAATGTTTCTTCTCAATTTCCATTATGTTGTACAAGAATTTTCTACATATCTAACTTAAACACATGTAATTAAGACGTTCCGAACGAAGGAAACTTGCGTACATAGCGATCTCTGCTCTGTGTGTAGAGAAACGTGAATCCTCTATTTCCTTGACGTTGTACAAGAATTTTCTGCATATCTCACTTGGCGACACGTACCTAAGACGTTCCGAACGAAGGAAACTTGCGTACATAGCGATCTCTGCTCTGTGTGCCGAGAAGCGTTTTTACTCAATTTCCATGATGTTGTACAAGAATTTTCTACATATCTAACTTAAACACACGTAACTAAGACGTTCCGAACGACGGAAACTTGCGTACATAGCGATCTCTGCTCTGTGTGCCGAGAAGCGTTTTTACTCCATTTCCATGATGTTGTACAAGAATTTTCTACATGTCTAACTTAAACACACGTACCTAAGACGTTCCGAACGAAGGAAACTTGCGTACACAGCGATCTTAGATCTGTGTGCAGGGAAATGTTTCTTCTCAATTTCCATTATGTTGTACAAGAATTTTCTACATATCTAACTTAAACACATGTAATTAAGACGTTCCGAACGAAGGAAACTTGCGTACATAGCGATCTCTGCTCTGTGTGTAGAGAAAAGTGATTCCTCTATTTCCTTAACGTTGTACAAGAATTTTCTGCATATCTCACTTGCCGACACGTACCTAAGACGTTCCGAACGAAGGAAACTTGCATACATAGCGATCTCTGCTTTGTGTGTAGAGAAACGTTATTTCTCTATTTCCTTGACGTTGTACAAGAATTTTCTGCATATCTCACTTGCCGACACGTAACTAAGACGTTCCGAACGAAAGAAAATTGTGTACATAGCGATCTTAGCTTTGTGTGCAGAGAAGTGTTTCTACTCAATTTCCATGATGTTGTACAAGAATTTTCTACATATCCCACTTACCGACACGTAACTAAGACGTTCCGAACGAATGAAACTTGCGTACATAGCGATCTCTTCTCTGTGTGCAGAGAAACGTGATTCCTTTAGTTCCTTGACGTTGTACAAGAATTTTCTACATATCTCACTTACCGACACGTAACTAAGACGTTCCGAACGAAGGAAACTTGCGTACATAGCGATCTTGGCTCTGCATGCAGAGAAATGTTTCTACTCAATTTCCATGATGTTGTACAAGAATTTTCTACATATCTCACTTACCGACACGTAACTAAGACGTTCCGAACGACGGAAACTTGCGTACATAGCGATCTCTGCTCTGTGTGCCGAGAAGCGTTTTTACTCAATTTCCATGATGTTGTACAAGAATTTTCTACATATATAACTTAAACACACGTAACTAAGACGTTCCGAACGAAGGAAACTTGCGTACAAAGCGATCTTAAATCTGTGTGCAGGGAAATGTTTCTTCTCAATTTCCATTATGTTGTACAAGAATTTTCTACATATCTAACTTAAACACATGTAATTAAGACGTTCCGAACGAAGGAAACTTGCGTACATAGCGATCTCTGCTCTGTGTGTAGAGAAACGTGAATCCTCTATTTCCTTGACGTTGTACAAGAATTTTCTGCATATCTCACTTGGCGACACGTACCTAAGACGTTCCGAACGAAGGAAACTTGCGTACATAGCGATCTCTGCTCTGTGTGCCGAGAAGCGTTTTTACTCAATTTCCATGATGTTGTACAAGAATTTTCTACATATCTAACTTAAACACACGTAACTAAGACGTTCCGAACGACCAAAACTTGCGTACATAGCGATCTCAGCTTTGTGCGCAGAAAAACGTATATCCTTAATTTTCTTAATGTTGTACAAGAATTTTAGACTAAACTCACTTACTGACACGTAACTAAGACGTTCCGAACGACCAAAACTTGCGTACATAGCGATCTCAGCTTTGTGCGCAGAAATATGTATATCCTCTATTTCTTTGACGTTGTACAAGAATTTTCTGCATATCTCACTTGCCGACACGTACCTAAGACGTTCCGAACGAAGGAAACTTGCGTACATAGCGATCTCTGCTCTGTGTGCCGAGAAGCGTTTTTACTCCATTTCCATGATGTTGTACAAGAATTTTCTACATGTCTAACTTAAACACACGTAACTAAGACGTTCCGAACGAAGGAAACTTGCGTACACAGCGATCTTAGATCTGTGTGCAGGGAAATGTTTCTTCTCAATTTCCATTATGTTGTACAAGAATTTTCTACATATCTAACTTAAACACATGTAATTAAGACGTTCCGAACGAAGGAAACTTGCGTACATAGCGATCTCTGCTCTGTGTGTAGAGAAACGTGATTCCTCTATTTCCTTCAGGTTGTACAAGAATTTTCTGCATATCTCACTTGCCGACACGTAACTAAGACGTTCCGAAAGAAGGAAACTTGCGTACACAGCGATCTTAGATCTGTGTGCAGGGAAATGTTTCTACTCAATTTCTATTATGTTGTACAAGAATTTTCTACATATCTAACTTAAACACATGTAATTAATACCCGTATTCATAGTCCTTCCTTATTTTAAGGACGGAGGAAGCCTCCATGAAGGATTCCTTGAATCTGCAAGGCCACCTTGTTTCATAGATGGACCTCGAGTCTCCCTTTCAGAAGGAAGGAATATTTTAGGGATTTTTAGTGACCGACTGGAGGCAGCACCGTTTTAAGCTGCCTGCAACTAATTTCATATAATACATATGAAAACTTTTTCGTATCTTCAAAAAATTCCACGGGATTTTCCCAATCGCGAATGTATCTTTTCGGAATCCGCCACAGAATCCGATTCTCTGGATTTTCGTCTTCAAATCCATCGTCAGAATTATTTAAAAATTCATTGTCCATTATCCCTTTTTCCTTTATACATTTTCAGTTTGAGAGCGCGACAACAAATAACCACAAAACCACAAATGTAACGAAACTAACTTTTGGAGGTTATATTTGGTTATATTCTGCGTATCGTCTGCTAAAAAGGTCGCATCACTCCTCAAGGAAGCTCGTGACCTTCCTTGAGATAAGGGAGCCAATAAGATTCCTTGTTCGGTCAAGGAAAGTTTATGAAACGTGGAACGAGGAACAAGGAATCCTTATTCCTCAAGGACGGACTATGAATACGGGTATATGACGTTCCGAACGAAGGAAACTTGCGTACATAGCGATCTCTGCTCTGTGTGTAGAGAAACGTGATTCTTCTATTTCCTTGACGTTGTACAAGAATTTTCTGCATATCTCACTTGCCGACACGTACCTAAGACGTTCCGAACGAAGGAAACTTGCGTACATAGCGATCTCTGCTCTGTGTGAAGAGAAACGTGATTCCTCATTTCCTTAACGTTGTACAAGAATTTTCTGCATATCTCACTTGCCGACACGTACCTAAGACGTTCCGAACGAAGGAAACTTGCATACATAGCGATCTCTGCTTTGAGTGTAGAGAAACGTTATTTCTCTATTTCCTTGACGTTGTACAAGAATTTTCTGCATATCTCACTTGCCGACACGTAACTAAGACGTTCCGAACGACGGAAACTTGCGTACATAGCGATCTCTGCTCTGTGTGCCGAGAAGCGTTTTTACTCAATTTCCATGATGTTGTACAAGAATTTTCTACATATCTAACTTAAACACACGTAACTAAGACGTTCCGAACGAAGGAAACTTGTGTACATAGCGATCTCTGCTCTGTGTGTAGAGAAACGTGATTCCTCTATTTCCTTGACGTTGTACAAGAATTTTCTGCATGTCTCACTTGCCGACAAGTAACTAAGACGTTCCGAACGAAGGAAACTTGCGTACATAGCGATCTCTGCTCTGTGTGCCGAGAAGCGTTTTTACTCAATTTCCATGATGTTGTACAAGAATTTTCTACATATCTAACTTAAACACACGTAACTAAGACGTTCCGAACGAAGGAAACTTGCGTACAAAGCGATCTTAGATCTGTGTGCAGGGAAATGTTTCTTCTCAATTTCCATTATGTTGTACAAGAATTTTCTACATATCTAACTTAAACACATGTAATTAAGACGTTCCGAACGAAGGAAACTTGCGTACATAGCGATCTCTGCTCTGTGTGTAGAGAAACGTGATTCCTCTATTTCCTTAACGTTGTACAAGAATTTTCTGCATATCTCACTTGCCGACACGTACCTAAGACGTTCCGAACGAAGGAAACTTGCATACATAGCGATCTCTGCTTTGTGTGTAGAGAAACGTTATTTCTCTATTTCCTTGACGTTGTACAAGAATTTTCTGCATATCTCACTTGCCGACACGTAACTAAGACGTTCCGAACGAAAGAAAATTGTGTACATAGCGATCTTAGCTTTGTGTGCAGAGAAGTGTTTCTACTCAATTTCCATGATGTTGTACAAGAATTTTCTACATATCCCACTTACCGACACGTAACTAAAACGTTCCGAACGAATGAAACTTGCGTACATAGCGATCTCTTCTCTGTGTGCAGAGAAACGTGATTCCTTTAGTTCCTTGACGTTGTACAAGAATTTTCTGCATATCTCACTTACCGACACGTAACTAAGACGTTCCGAACGAAGGAAGCTTGCGTACATAGCGATCTTGGCTCTGCATGCAGAGAAATGTTTCTACTCAATTTCCATGATGTTGTACAAGAATTTTCTACATATCTAACTTAAACACACGTAACTAAGACGTTCCGAACGAAGGAAACTTGCGTACAAAGCGATCTTAGATCTGTGTGCAGGGAAATGTTTCTTCTCAATTTCCATTATGTTGTACAAGAATTTTCTACATATCTAACTTAAACACATGTAATTAAGACGTTCCGAACGAAGGAAACTTGCGTACATAGCGATCTCTGCTCTGTGTGTAGAGAAACGTGAATCCTCTATTTCCTTGACGTTGTACAAGAATTTTCTGCATATCTCACTTGGCGACACGTACCTAAGACGTTCCGAACGAAGGAAACTTGCGTACATAGCGATCTCTGCTCTGTGTGCCGAGAAGCGTTTTTACTCAATTTCCATGATGTTGTACAAGAATTTTCTACATATCTAACTTAAACACACGTAACTAAGACGTTCCGAACGACGGAAACTTGCGTACATAGCGATCTCTGCTCTGTGTGCCGAGAAGCGTTTTTACTCCATTTCCATGATGTTGTACAAGAATTTTCTACATGTCTAACTTAAACACACGTACCTAAGACGTTCCGAACGAAGGAAACTTGCGTACACAGCGATCTTAGATCTGTGTGCAGGGAAATGTTTCTTCTCAATTTCCATTATGTTGTACAAGAATTTTCTACATATCTAACTTAAACACATGTAATTAAGACGTTCCGAACGAAGGAAACTTGCGTACATAGCGATCTCTGCTCTGTGTGTAGAGAAACGTGATTCCTCTATTTCCTTAACGTTGTACAAGAATTTTCTGCATATCTCACTTGCCGACACGTATCTAAGACGTTCCGAACGAAGGAAACTTGCATACATAGCGATCTCTGCTTTGTGTGTAGAGAAACGTTATTTCTCTATTTCCTTGACGTTGTACAAGAATTTTCTGCATATCTCACTTGCCGACACGTAACTAAGACGTTCCGAACGAAAGAAAATTGTGTACATAGCGATCTTAGCTTTGTGTGCAGAGAAGTGTTTCTACTCAATTTCCATGATGTTGTACAAGAATTTTCTACATATCCCACTTACCGACACGTAACTAAGACGTTCCGAACGAATGAAACTTGCGTACATAGCGATCTCTTCTCTGTGTGCAGAGAAACGTGATTCCTTTAGTTCCTTGACGTTGTACAAGAATTTTCTACATATCTCACTTACCGACACGTAACTAAGACGTTCCGAACGAAGGAAACTTGCGTACATTGCGATCTTGGCTCTGCATGCAGAGAAATGTTTCTACTCAATTTCCATGATGTTGTACAAGAATTTTCTACATATCTCATTTACCGACACGTAACTAAGACGTTCCGAACGACGGAAACTTGCGTACATAGCGATCTCTGCTCTGTGTGCCGAGAAGCGTTTTTACTCAATTTCCATGATGTTGTACAAGAATTTTCTACATATATAACTTAAACACACGTAACTAAGACGTTTCGAACGAAGGAAACTTGCGTACATAGCGATCTCTGCTCTGTGTGCAGAGAAGTGTTTCTACTCAATTTCCATTATGTTGTACAAGAATTTTCTACATATCTAACTTAAACACATGTAACTAAGATGTTCCGAACAAAGGAAACCTGCGTACACAGCGATGTTAGCTCTGTGTTCAGAGAAACGTGATTCCCCTATTTCCTTCACGTTGTACAAGAATTTTCTGCATATCTCACTTGCCGACACGTAACTAAGACGTTGCGAACGACGGAAACTTGCGTACATAGCGATCTCTGCTCTGTGTGCCGAGAAGCGTTTTTACTCAATTTCCATGATGTTGTACAGGAATTTTCTACATATCTCACTTGCCGACACGTACCTAAGACGTTCCGAACGAAGGAAACTTGCGTACATAGCGATCTCTTCTCTGTGTGCAGAGAAACGTGATTCCTTTAGTTCCTTGACGTTGTACAAGAATTTTCTACATATCTCACTTACCGACACGTAACTAAGACGTTCCGAACGAAGGAAACTTGCGTACATAGCGATCTTGGCTCTGCATGCAGAGAAACGTGATTCCTCTATTTCCTTAACGTTGTACAAGAATTTTCGACTAAACTCACTTACTGACACGTAACTAAGACGTTCCGAACGGACAAAACTTGCGTACATAGCGATCTCAGCTTTGTGCGCACAAAAACGTATATCCTCAATTTCGTTAACGTTGTACAAGAATTTTCGATTAAACTCATTTACTGACACGTAACTAAGACGTTCCGAACGAACAAAGCTTGCGTACAAAACGATTTTAACAATGTCTGCCGTGAAGCGGTTCTTCTCAATTTCCTTGATGTAGCACAAGAATTTTAAACAAATCTCACTTACTGACACGTAACTAAGACGTTCCGAACGAACTAAACTTGTGTACATAGCGATCTCAGCTTTGTGCGCAGAAAAACGTATATCCTTAATTTTCTTAATGTTGTACAAGAATTTTAGACTAAACTCACTTACTGACACGTAACTAAGACGTTCCGAACGACCAAAACTTGCGTACATAGCGATCTCAGCTTTGTGCGCAGAAAAACGTATATCCTTAATTTTCTTAATGTTGTACAAGAATTTTAGACTAAACTCACTTACTGACACGTAACTAAGACGTTCCGAACGACCAAAACTTGCGTACATAGCGATCTCAGCTTTGTGCGCAGAAATATGTATATCCTCTATTTCTTTGACATTGTACAAGAATTTTCGGCATATCTCACTTGCCGACACGTACCTAAGACGTTCCGAACGAAGGAAACTTGCGTACATAGCGATCTTAGCTTTGTGTGCAGAGAAGTGTTTCTACTCAATTTCCATGATGTTGAACAAGAATTTTCTACATATCCCACTTACCGACACGTAACTAAGACGTTCCGAACGAATGAAACTTGCGTACATAGCGATCTCTTCTCTGTGTGCAGAGAAACGTGATTCCTTTAGTTCCTTGACGTTGTACAAGAATTTTCTGCATATCTCACTTACCGACACGTAACTAAGACGTTCCGAACGAAGGAAACTTGCGTACATAGCGATCTTGGCTCTGCATGCAGAGAAATGTTTCTACTCAATTTCCATGATGTTGTACAAGAATTTTCTACATATATAACTTAAACACACGTAACTAAGACGTTCCGAACGAAGGAAACTTGCGTACAAAGCGATCTTAAATCTGTGTGCAGGGAAATGTTTCTTCTCAATTTCCATTTTGTTGTACAAGAATTTTCTACATATCTAACTTAAACACATGTAATTAAGACGTTCCGAACGAAGGAAACTTGCGTACATAGCGATCTCTGCTCTGTGTGTAGAGAAACGTGAATCCTCTATTTCCTTGACGTTGTACAAGAATTTTCTGCATATCTCACTTGGCGACACGTACCTAAGACGTTCCGAACGAAGGAAACTTGCGTACATAGCGATCTCTGCTCTGTGTGCCGAGAAGCGTTTTTACTCAATTTCCATGATGTTGTACAAGAATTTTCTACATATCTAACTTAAACACACGTAACTAAGACGTTCCGAACGACGGAAACTTGCGTACATAGCGATCTCTGCTCTGTGTGCCGAGAAGCGTTTTTACTCCATTTCCATGATGTTGTACAAGAATTTTCTACATGTCTAACTTAAACACACGTACCTAAGACGTTCCGAACGAAGGAAACTTGCGTACACAGCGATCTTAGATCTGTGTGCAGGGAAATGTTTCTTCTCAATTTCCATTATGTTGTACAAGAATTTTCTACATATCTAACTTAAACACATGTAATTAAGACGTTCCGAACGAAGGAAACTTGCGTACATAGCGATCTCTGCTCTGTGTGTAGAGAAACGTGATTCCTCTATTTCCTTAACGTTGTACAAGAATTTTCTGCATATCTCACTTGCCGACACGTACCTAAGACGTTCCGAACGAAGGAAACTTGCATACATAGCGATCTCTGCTTTGTGTGTAGAGAAACGTTATTTCTCTATCTCCTTGACGTTGTACAAGAATTTTCTGCATATCTCACTTGCCGACACGTAACTAAGACGTTCCGAACGAAAGAAAATTGTGTACATAGCGATCTTAGCTTTGTGTGCAGAGAAGTGTTTCTACTCAATTTCCATGATGTTGTACAAGAATTTTCTACATATCCCACTTACCGACACGTAACTAAGACGTTCCGAACGAATGAAACTTGCGTACATAGCGATCTCTTCTCTGTGTGCAGAGAAACGTGATTCCTTTAGTTCCTTGACGTTGTACAAGAATTTTCTACATATCTCACTTACCGACACGTAACTAAGACGTTCCGAACGAAGGAAACTTGCGTACATAGCGATCTTGGCTCTGCATGCAGAGAAATGTTTCTACTCAATTTCCATGATGTTGTACAAGAATTTTCTACATATCTCATTTACCGACACGTAACTAAGACGTTCCGAACGACGGAAACTTGCGTACATAGCGATCTCTGCTCTGTGTGCCGAGAAGCGTTTTTACTCAATTTCCATGATGTTGTACAAGAATTTTCTACATATATAACTTAAACACACGTAACTAAGATGTTCCGAACAAAGGAAAGCTGCGTACACAGCGATGTTAGCTCTGTGTTCAGAGAAACGTGATTCCTCTATTTCCTTCACGTTGTACAAGAATTTTCTGCATATCTCACTTGCCGACACGTAACTAAGACGTTGCGAACGACGGAAACTTGCGTACATAGCGATCTCTGCTCTGTGTGCCGAGAAGCGTTTTTACTCAATTTCCATGATGTTGTACAGGAATTTTCTACATATCTCACTTGCCGACACGTACCTAAGACGTTCCGAACGAAGGAAACTTGCGTACATAGCGATCTCTTCTCTGTGTGCAGAGAAACGTGATTCCTTTAGTTCCTTGACGTTGTACAAGAATTTTCTACATATCTCACTTACCGACACGTAACTAAGACGTTCCGAACGAAGGAAACTTGCGTACATAGCGATCTTGGCTCTGCATGCAGAGAAACGTGATTCCTCTATTTCCTTAACGTTGTACAAGAATTTTCGACTAAACTCACTTACTGACACGAAACTAAGACGTTCCGAACGAACAAAACTTGCGTACATAGCGATCTCAGCTTTGTGCGCAGAAAAACGTATATCCTCAATTTCGTTAACGTTGTACAAGAATTTTCGATTAAACTCATTTACAGACACGTAACTAAGACGTTCCGAACGAACAAAGCTTGCGTACAAAACGATTTTAACAATGTCTGCTGTGAAGCGGTTCTTCTCAATTTCCTTGATGTAGCACAAGGATTTTAAACAAATCTCACTTACTGACACGTAACTAAGACGTTCCGAACGAACTAAACTTGTGTACATAGCGATCTCAGCTTTGTGCGCAGAAAAACGTATATCCTTAATTTTCTTAATGTTGTACAAGAATTTTAGACTAAACTCACTTACTGACACGTAACTAAGACGTTCCGAACGACCAAAACTTGCGTACATAGCGATCTCAACTTTGTGCGCAGAAAATCGTATATCCTTAATTTTCTTAATGTTGTACAAGAATTTTAGACTAAACTCACTTACTGACACGTAACTAAGACGTTCCGAACGACCAAAACTTGCGTACATAGCGATCTCAACTTTGTGCACAGAAAAACGTATATCCTTAATTTTATTAATGTTGTACAAGAATTTTAGACTAAACTCACTTACTGACACGTAACTAAGACGTTCCGAACGACCAAAACTTGCGTACATAGCGATCTCAACTTTGTGCGCAGAAAAACGTATATCCTTAATTTTCTTAATGTTGTACAAGAATTTTAGACTAAACTCACTTACTGACACGTAACTAAGACGTTCCGAACGACCAAAACTTGCGTACATAGCGATCTCAGCTTTGTGCGCAGAAAAACGTATATCCTTAATTTTCTTAATGTTGTACAAGAATTTTAGACTAAACTCACTTACTGACACGTAACTAAGACGTTCCGAACGACCAAAACTTGCGTACATAGCGATCTCAGCTTTGTGCGCAGAAATATGTATATCCTCTATTTCTTTGACGTTGTACAAGAATTTTCTGCATATCTCACTTGCCGACACGTACCTAAGACGTTCCGAACGAAGGAAACTTGCGTACATAGCGATCTCTGCTCTGTGTGCCGAGAAGCGTTTTTACTCCATTTCCATGATGTTGTACAAGAATTTTCTACATATCTAACTTAAACACACGTAACTAAGACGTTCCGAACGAAGGAAACTTGCGTACAAAGCGATCTTAGATCTGTGTGCAGGGAAATGTTTCTTCTCAATTTCCATTATGTTGTACAAGAATTTTCTACATATCTAACTTAAACACATGTAATTAAGACGTTCCGAACGAAGGAAACTTGCGTACATAGCGATCTCTGCTCTGTGTGTAGAGAAACGTGATTCCTCTATTTCCTTAACGTTGTACAAGAATTTTCTGCATATCTCACTTGCCGACACGTACCTAAGACGTTCCGAACGAAGGAAACTTGCATACATAGCGATCTCTGCTTTGTGTGTAGAGAAACGTTATTTCTCTATTTCCTTGACGTTGTACAAGAATTTTCTGCATATCTCACTTGCCGACACGTAACTAAGACGTTCCGAACGAAAGAAAATTGTGTACATAGCGATCTTAGCTTTGTGTGCAGAGAAGTGTTTCTACTCAATTTCCATGATGTTGTACAAGAATTTTCTACATATCCCACTTACCGACACGTAACTAAAACGTTCCGAACGAATGAAACTTGCGTACATAGCGATCTCTTCTCTGTGTGCAGAGAAACGTGATTCCTTTAGTTCCTTGACGATGTACAAGAATTTTCTGCATATCTCACTTACCGACACGTAACTAAGACGTTCCGAACGAAGGAAACTTGCGTACATAGCGATCTTGGCTCTGCATGCAGAGAAATGTTTCTACTCAATTTCCATGATGTTGTACAAGAATTTTCTACATATCTCACTTACCGACACGTAACTAAGACGTTCCGAACGACGGAAACTTGCGTACATAGCGATCTCTGCTCTGTGTGCCGAGAAGCGTTTTTACTCAATTTCCATGATGTTGTACAAGAATTTTCTACATATCTAACTTAAACACACGTAACTAAGACGTTCCGAACGAAGGAAACTTGCGTACAAAGCGATCTTAGATCTGTGTGCAGGGAAATGTTTCTTCTCAATTTCCATTATGTTGTACAAGAATTTTCTACATATCTAACTTAAACACATGTAATTAAGACGTTCCGAACGAAGGAAACTTGCGTACATAGCGATCTCTGCTCTGTGTGTAGAGAAACGTGAATCCTCTATTTCCTTGACGTTGTACAAGAATTTTCTGCATATCTCAGTTGGCGACACGTACCTAAGACGTTCCGAACGAAGGAAACTTGCGTACATAGCGATCTTGGCTCTGCATGCAGAGAAATGTTTCTACTCAATTTCCATGATGTTGTACAAGAATTTTCTACATATCTCATTTACCGACACGTAACTAAGACGTTCCGAACGACGGAAACTTGCGTACATAGCGATCTCTGCTCTGTGTGCCGAGAAGCGTTTTTACTCAATTTCCATGATGTTGTACAAGAATTTTCTACATATATAACTTAAACACACGTAACTAAGATGTTCCGAACAAAGGAAACCTGCGTACACAGCGATGTTAGCTCTGTGTTCAGAGAAACGTGATTCCTCTATTTCCTTCACGTTGTACAAGAATTTTCTGCATATCTCACTTGCCGACACGTAACTAAGACGTTGCGAACGACGGAAACTTGCGTACATAGCGATCTCTGCTCTGTGTGCCGAGAAGCGTTTTTACTCAATTTCCATGATGTTGTACAGGAATTTTCTACATATCTCACTTGCCGACACGTACCTAAGACGTTCCGAACGAAGGAAACTTGCGTACATAGCGATCTCTTCTCTGTGTGCAGAGAAACGTGATTCCTTTAGTTCCTTGACGTTGTACAAGAATTTTCTACATATCTCACTTACCGACACGTAACTAAGACGTTCCGAACGAAGGAAACTTGCGTACATAGCGATCTTGGCTCTGCATGCAGAGAAACGTGATTCCTCTATTTCCTTAACGTTGTACAAGAATTTTCGACTAAACTCACTTACTGACACGAAACTAAGACGTTCCGAACGAACAAAACTTGCGTACATAGCGATCTCAGCTTTGTGCGCAGAAAAACGTATATCCTCAATTTCGTTAACGTTGTACAAGAATTTTCGATTAAACTCATTTACTGACACGTAACTAAGACGTTCCGAACGAACAAAGCTTGCGTACAAAACGATTTTAACAATGTCTGCTGTGAAGCGGTTCTTCTCAATTTCCTTGATGTAGCACAAGGATTTTAAACAAATCTCACTTACTGACACGTAACTAAGACGTTCCGAACGAACTAAACTTGTGTACATAGCGATCTCAGCTTTGTGCGCAGAAAAACGTATATCCTTAATTTTCTTAATGTTGTACAAGAATTTTAGACTAAACTCACTTACTGACACGTAACTAAGACGTTCCGAACGACCAAAACTTGCGTACATAGCGATCTCAACTTTGTGCGCAGAAAAACGTATATCCTTAATTTTCTTAATGTTGTACAAGAATTTTAGACTAAACTCACTTACTGACACGTAACTAAGACGTTCCGAACGACCAAAACTTGCGTACATAGCGATCTCAGCTTTGTGCGCAGAAATATGTATATCCTCTATTTCTTTGACGTTGTACAAGAATTTTCTGCATATCTCACTTGCCGACACGTACCTAAGACGTTCCGAACGAAGGAAACTTGCGTACATAGCGATCTTAGCTTTGTGTGCAGAGAAGTGTTTCTACTCAATTTCCATGATGTTGAACAAGAATTTTCTACATATCCCACTTACCGACACGTAACTAAGACGTTCCGAACGAAGGAAACTTGCGTACATAGCGATCTCTGCTCTGTGTGTAGAGAAACGTGAATCCTCTATTTCCTTGACGTTGTACAAGAATTTTCTGCATATCTCACTTGGCGACACGTACCTAAGACGTTCCGAATGAAGGAAACTTGCGTAAATAGCGATCTCTTCTCTGTGTGCAGGGAAATGTTTCTTCTCAATTTCCATTATGTTGTACAAGAATTTTCTACATATCTAACTTAAACACATGTAACTAAGACGTTCCGAACAAAGGAAACCTGCGTACACAGCGATGTTAGCTCTGTGTTCAGAGAAACGTGATTCCTCTATTTCCTTCAGGTTGTACAAGAATTTTCTGCATATCTCACTTGCCGACACGTAACTAAGACGTTCCGAACGAAGGAAACTTGCATACATAGCGATCTCTGCTTTGTGTGTAGAGAAACGTTATTTCTCTATTTCCTTGACGTTGTACAAGAATTTTCTGCATATCTCACTTGCCGACACGTACCTAAGACGTTCCGAACGAAGGAAACTTGCGTACATAGCGATCTCTGCTTTGTGTGTAGAAAAACGTTATTTCTCTATTTCCTTGACGTTGTACAAGAATTTTCTGCATATCTCACTTGCCGACACGTAACTAAGACGTTCCGAACGAAGGAAACTTGCATACATATCGATCTCTGCTTTGTGTGTAGAGAAACGTTATTTCTCTATTTCCTTGACGTTGTACAAGAATTTTCTGCATATCTCACTTGCCGACACGTAACTAAGACGTTCCGAACGACGGAAACTTGCGTACATAGCGATCTCTGCTCTGTGTGCCGAGAAGCGATTTTACTCAATTTCCATGATGTTGTACAAGAATTTTCTACATATCTAACTTAAACACACGTAACTAAGACGTTCCGAACGAAGGAAACTTGCGTACATAGCGATCTCTGCTCTGTGTGTAGAGAAACGTGATTCCTCTATTACCTTGACGTTGTACAAGAATTTTCTGCATATCTCACTTGCCGACACGTACCTAAGACGTTCCGAACGAAGGAAACTTGCGTACATAGCGATCTCTTCTCTGTGTGCAGAGAAACGTGATTCCTTTAGTTCCTTGACGTTGTACAAGAATTTTCTACATATCTCACTTACCGACACGTAACTAAGACGTTCCGAACGAAGGAAACTTGCGTACATAGCGATCTCTGCTCTGTGTGCCGAGAAGCGTTTTTACTCAATTTCCATGATGTTGTACAAGAATTTTCTACATATCTAACTTAAACACACGTAACTAAGACGTTCCGAACGAAGGAAACTTGCGTACAAAGCGATCTTAGATCTGTGTGCAGGGAAATGTTTCTTCTCAATTTCCATTATGTTGTACAAGAATTTTCTACATATCTAACTTAAACACATGTAATTAAGACGTTCCGAACGAATGAAACTTGCGTACATAGCGATCTCTGCTCTGTGTGTAGAGAAACGTGAATCCTCTATTTCCTTGACGTTGTACAAGAATTTTCTGCATATCTCACTTGGCGACACGTACCTAAGACGTTCCGAACGAAGGAAACTTGCGTACATAGCGATCTCTGCTCTGTGTGTAGAGAAACGTGATTCCTCTATTTCCTTAACGTTGTACAAGAATTTTCTGCATATCTCACTTGCCGACACGTACCTAAGACGTTCCGAACGAAGGAAACTTGCATACATAGCAATCACTGCTTTGTGTGTAGAGAAACGTTATTTCTCTATTTCCTTGACGTTGTACAAGAATTTTCTGCATATCTCACTTGCCGACACGTAACTAAGACGTTCCGAACGAAAGAAAATTGTGTACATAGCGATGTTAGTTCAGTGTTTAGAGAAACGTGATTCCTCTTTTTCCTTGACGTTGTACAAGAATTTTCTGGATATCTCACTTGCCGACACGTAACTTAGACGTTCCGAACGAAGGAAACTTGCGTACATAGCGATCTCTTCTCTGTGTGCAGAGAAACGTGATTCCTTTAGTTCCTTGACGTTGTACAAGAATTTTCTGCATATCTCACTTACCGACACGTAACTAAGACGTTCCGAACGAAGGACACTTGCGTACATAGCGATCTTGGCTCTGCATGCAGAGAAATGTTTCTACTCAATTTCCATGATGTTGTACAAGAATTTTCTACATATCTCACTTACCGACACGTAACTAAGACGTTCCGAACGACGGAAACTTGCGTACATAGCGATCTCTGCTCTGTGTGCCGAGAAGCGTTTTTACTCAATTTCCATGATGTTGTACAAGAATTTTCTACATATCTAACTTAAACACACGTAACTTAGACGTTCCGAACGAAGGAAACTTGCGTACATAGCGATCTCTTCTCTGTGTGCAGAGAAACGTGATTCCTTTAGTTCCTTGACGTTGTACAAGAATTTTCTGCATATCTCACTTACCGACACGTAACTAAGACGTTCCGAACGAATGAAACTTGCGTACATAGCGATCTCTTCTCTGTGTGCAGAGAAACGTGATTCCTTTAGTTCCTTGACGTTGTACAAGAATTTTCTGCATATCTCACTTACCGACACGTAACTAAGTCGTTCCGAACGAAGGAAACTTGCGTACATAGCGATCTTGGCTCTGCATGCAGAGAAATGTTTCTACTCAATTTCCATGATGTTGTACAAGAATTTTCTACATATCTCACTTACCGACACGTAACTAAGACGTTCCGAACGACGGAAACTTGCGTACATAGCGATCTCTGCTCTGTGTGCAGGGAAATGTTTCTTCTCAATTTCCATTATGTTGTACAAGAATTTTCTACATATCTAACTTAAACACATGTAACTAAGACGTTCCGAACAAAGGAAACCTGCGTACACAGCGATGTTAGCTCTGTGTTCAGAGAAACGTGATTCCTCTATTTCCTTCAGGTTATACAAGAATTTTCTGCATATCTCACTTGCCGACACGTAACTAAGACGTTCCGAACGAAGGAAACTTGCATACATATCGATCTCTGCTTTGTGTGTAGAGAAACGTTATTTCTCTATTTCCTTGACGTTGTACAAGAATTTTCTGCATATCTCACTTGCCGACACGTAACTAAGACGTTCCGAACGACGGAAACTTGCGTACATAGCGATCTCTGCTCTGTGTGCCGAGAAGCGATTTTACTCAATTTCCATGATGTTGTACAAGAATTTTCTACATATCTAACTTAAACACACGTAACTAAGACGTTCCGAACGAAGGAAACTTGCGTACATAGCGATCTCTGCTCTGTGTGTAGAGAAACGTGATTCCTCTATTACCTTGACGTTGTACAAGAATTTTCTGCATATCTCACTTGCCGACACGTACCTAAGACGTTCCGAACGAAGGAAACTTGCGTACATAGCGATCTCTTCTGTGTGTGCAGAGAAACGTGATTCCTTTAGTTCCTTGACGTTGTACAAGAATTTTCTACATATCTCACTTACCGACACGTAACTAAGACGTTCCGAACGAAGGAAACTTGCGTACATAGCGATCTCTGCTCTGTGTGCCGAGAAGCGTTTTTACTCAATTTCCATGATGTTGTACAAGAATTTTCTACATATCTAACTTAAACACACGTAACTAAGACGTTCCGAACGAAGGAAACTTGCGTACAAAGCGATCTTAGATCTGTGTGCAGGGAAATGTTTCTTCTCAATTTCCATTATGTTGTACAAGAATTTTCTACATATCTAACTTAAACACATGTAATTAAGACGTTCCGAACGAATGAAACTTGCGTACATAGCGATCTCTGCTCTGTGTGTAGAGAAACGTGAATCCTCTATTTCCTTGACGTTGTACAAGAATTTTCTGCATATCTCACTTGGCGACACGTACCTAAGACGTTCCGAACGAAGGAAACTTGCGTACATAGCGATCTCTGCTCTGTGTGTAGAGAAACGTGATTCCTCTATTTCCTTAACGTTGTACAAGAATTTTCTGCATATCTCACTTGCCGACACGTACCTAAGACGTTCCGAACGAAGGAAACTTGCATACATAGCGATCACTGCTTTGTGTGTAGAGAAACGTTATTTCTCTATTTCCTTGACGTTGTACAAGAATTTTCTGCATATCTCACTTGCCGACACGTAACTAAGACGTTCCGAACGAAAGAAAATTGTGTACATAGCGATGTCAGTTCAGTGTTTAGAGAAACGTGATTCCTCTTTTTCCTTGACGTTGTACAAGAATTTTCTGGATATCTCACTTGCCGACACGTAACTTAGACGTTCCGAACGAAGGAAACTTGCGTACATAGCGATCTCTTCTCTGTGTGCAGAGAAACGTGATTCCTTTAGTTCCTTGACGTTGTACAAGAATTTTCTACATATCTCACTTACCGACACGTAACTAAGACGTTCCGAACGAAGGAAACTTGCGTACATAGCGATCTCTGCTCTGTGTGCCGAGAAGCGTTTTTACTCAATTTCCATGATGTTGTACAAGAATTTTCTACATATCTAACTTAAACACACGTAACTAAGACGTTCCGAACGAAGGAAACTTGCGTACAAAGCGATCTTAGATCTGTGTGCAGGGAAATGTTTCTTCTCAATTTCCATTATGTTGTACAAGAATTTTCTACATATCTAACTTAAACACATGTAATTAAGACGTTCCGAACGAATGAAACTTGCGTACATAGCGATCTCTGCTCTGTGTGTAGAGAAACGTGAATCCTCTATTTCCTTGACGTTGTACAAGAATTTTCTGCATATCTCACTTGGCGACACGTACCTAAGACGTTCCGAACGAAGGAAACTTGCGTACATAGCGATCTCTGCTCTGTGTGTAGAGAAACGTGATTCCTCTATTTCCTTAACGTTGTACAAGAATTTTCTGCATATCTCACTTGCCGACACGTACCTAAGACGTTCCGAACGAAGGAAACTTGCATACATAGCGATCACTGCTTTGTGTGTAGAGAAACGTTATTTCTCTATTTCCTTGACGTTGTACAAGAATTTTCTGCATATCTCACTTGCCGACACGTAACTAAGACGTTCCGAACGAAAGAAAATTGTGTACATAGCGATGTTAGTTCAGTGTTTAGAGAAACGTGATTCCTCTTTTTCCTTGACGTTGTACAAGAATTTTCTGGATATCTCACTTGCCGACACGTAACTTAGACGTTCCGAACGAAGGAAACTTGCGTACATAGCGATCTCTTCTCTGTGTGCAGAGAAACGTGATTCCTTTAGTTCCTTGACGTTGTACAAGAATTTTCTGCATATCTCACTTACCGACACGTAACTAAGACGTTCCGAACGAAGGACACTTGCGTACATAGCGATCTTGGCTCTGCATGCAGAGAAATGTTTCTACTCAATTTCCATGATGTTGTACAAGAATTTTCTACATATCTCACTTACCGACACGTAACTAAGACGTTCCGAACGACGGAAACTTGCGTACATAGCGATCTCTGCTCTGTGTGCCGAGAAGCGTTTTTACTCAATTTCCATGATGTTGTACAAGAATTTTCTACATATCTAACTTAAACACACGTAACTAAGACGTTCCGAACGAATAAAACTTGCGTAAATAGCGATCATAGCACTGTGAATACAGAATCGTTTCTCCTTAATTTCCTTGATGTTGTACAAAATTTTTTGACAAATCTCACTTACTGACACGTAACTAAAACGTTCCGAACGGATAAATCTTGCGTACACTGAGACATCAGCTCTGTGGGCGGAGAAGCGTTTCTCCTTAGTTTCCTTGATGTTGTACAAGAATTTTCAGCATATCTCACTTGCCGACACATAACTAAGACGTTCCGAACAAAGAAAACTTGCGTACATAGCGATCTATGTTCTGTGTTCAGAGAAACGTGATTCCTCTATTTCCTTGACGTTGTACAAGAATTTTCTGCATATCTCACTTGCCGACACGTAACTAAGACGTTCCGAACGAAGGAAACTTGCGTACACAGCGATCTTAGATCTGTGTGCAGAGAAGTGTTTCTACTCAATTTCCATGATGTTGTACAAGAATTTTCTACATATCTCACTTGCCGACACGTAACTAAGACGTTCCGAACGAAGGAAACTTGTGTACATAGCGATCTTAGCTTTGTGTGCAGACAAGTGTTTCTACTCAATTTCCATGATGTTGTACAAGAATTTTCTACATATCTCACTTACCGACACGTAACTAAGACGTTCCGAACGACGGAAACTTGCGTACATAGCGATCTCTGCTCTGTGTACAGAGAAGCGTTTCTACTCAATTTCCATGATGTTGTACAAGAATTTTCTACATATCTAACTTAAACACACGTAACTAAGACGTTTCGAACGAAGGAAACTTGCGTACATAGCGATCTCTGCTCTGTGTGCCGAGAAGCGTTTTTACTCAATTTCCATGATGTTGTACAAGAATTTTCTACATATCTAACTTAAACACACGTAACTAAGACGTTCCGAACGAAGGAAACTTGCGTACATAGCGATCTCTGCTCTGTGTGTAGAGAAACGTGATTCCTCTATTTCCTTGACGTTGTACAAGAATTTTCTGCATATCTCACTTGCCGACACGTAACTTAGACGTTCCGAACGAAGGAAACTTGCGTACATAGCGATCTCTTCTCTGTTTGCAGAGAAACGTGATTCCTTTAGTTCCTTGACGTTGTACAAGAATTTTCTACATATCTCACTTACCTACACGTAACTAAGACGTTCCGAACGAAGGAAACTTGCGTACATAGCGATTTTAACATTGTATGCCGTGAAGCGGTTCTTCTCAATTTTCTTGATGTTGCACAAGAATTTTAGACAAATCTCACTTACTGACACGTAACTAAGACGTTCCGAACGAACAAAACTTTCGTACATAGCGATTTTAACAATGTATGCCGTGAAGCGATTCTTCTCAATTTCCTTAATGTTGCACAAGAATTTTAGACAAATCTCACTTACTGACACGTAACTAAGACGTTCCGAACGAACAAAACTTTCGTACATAGCGATTTTAACAATGTATGCCGTGAAGCGGTTCTTCTCAATTTCCTTGATGTTGCACAAGAATTTTAGACAAATCTCACTTACTGACACGTAACTAAGACGTTCCGAACGAACAAAACTTGCGTACATAACGATTATAACAATGTATGCCTTGAAGCGAATCTTCTCAATTTCCTTGACATTGCACAAGAATTTTAGACAAATCTCACTTACTTACACGTAACTAAGACGTTCCGAACGAACAGAACTTGCGTACATAGCGATCTCAGCTTTGTGCGCAGAAAAACTTATATCCACAACTGCCTTAATGATGTACAAGAATTTTCGACTAAACTCACTTACTGACACGTAACTAAGGCGTTCCGAACGACCAAAACTTACGTACATAGCGATTTTAACATTGTATGCCGTGAAGCGGTTCTTCTCAAGTTCCTTGATGTTGCACAAGAATTTTAGACAAACCTCACTTACTGACACGTAACTAAGACGTTCCGAACGAACAAAACTTGCGTACATAGCGATTTTAACAATGTATGCCGTGAAGCGGTTCTTCTCAATTTCGTTAACGTTGTACAAGAATATTCGACTAAACTCACTTACTGACACGTAACTAAGACGTTCCGAACGAACAAAACTTGCGTACATAACGATTATAACAATGTATGCCTTGAAGCGAATCTTCTCAATTTCCTTGACATTGCACAAGAATTTTAGACAAATCTCACTTACTTACACGTAACTAAGACTTTCCGAACGAACAGAACTTGCGTACATAGCGATCTCAGCTTTGTGCGCAGAAAAACTTATATCCACAACTGCCTTAATGATGTACAAGAATTTTCGACTAAACTCACTTACTGACACGTAACTAAGGCGTTCCGAACGACCAAAACTTGCGTACATAGCGATTTTAACATTGTATGCCGTGAAGCGGTTCTTCTCAAGTTCCTTGATGTTGCACAAGAATTTTAGACAAACCTCACTTACTGACACGTAACTAAGACGTTCCGAACGAACAAAACTTGCGTACATAGCGATTTTAACAATGTATGCCGTGAAGCGGTTCTTCTCAATTTCGTTAACGTTGTACAAGAATATTCGACTAAACTCACTTACTGACACGTAACTAAGACGTTCCGAACGAACAAAACTTGCGTACATAGCGATTTTAACAATGTATGCCGTGAAACGGTTGTTCTCAATTTCCTTGATGTTGCACAAGAATTTTAGACAAATCTCACTTACTGACACGTAACTAAGACGTTCCGAACGAACAAAACTTTCGTACATAGCGATCTCAGCTTTGTGCGCAGAAATATGTATATCCACTATTTCTTTGACGTTGTACAAGAATTTTCTGCATATCTCACTTGCCGACACGTACCTAAGACGTTCCGAACGAAGGAAACTTGCGTACATAGCGATCTTAGCTCTGTGTTCAGAGAAACGTGATTCCTCTATTTCCTTGACGTTGTACAAGAATTTTCTGCATATCTCACTTGCCGACACGTAACTAAGACGTTCCGGACGAAGGAAACTTGCGTACATAGAGATCTCTGCTCTGTGTGTAGAGAAACGTGATTCCTCTATTTCTTTGACGTTGTACAAGAATTTTCTGCATATCTCACTTGCCGACTCGTAACTAAGACGTTCCGAATGAAGGAAACTTGCGTACATAGCGATATATGCTCTGTGTTCAGAAAAACGTGATTCCTCTATTTCTTTCACGTTGTACAAGAATTTTCGACTAAACTCACTTACTGACACGTAACTAAGACGTTCCGAACGAACAAATCTTGCGTACATAGCGATTTTAACATTGTATGCCGTGAAGCTGTTCTTCTCAATTTCCTTGATGTTGCACAAGAATGTTAGACAAATCTCACTTACTGACACGTAACTAAGACGTTCCGAACGAACAAAACTTGCGTACATAGCGATCTCAGCTTTGTGCGCAGAAAAACGTATATCCTTAATTTTCTTAATGTTGTACAAGAATTTTCGACTAAACTCACTTACTGATATGTAACTAAGATGTTCCGAACGAACAAAACTTGCGTACATAGCGATTTTAACATTGTATGCCGTGAAGCGGTTCATCTCAATTTTCTTGATGTTGCACAAGAATTTTAGACAAATCTCACTTATTGACACGTAACTAAGACGTTCCGAACGAACAAAACTTTCGTACATAGCGATTTTAACAATGTATGCCGTGAAGCGGTTCTTCTCAATTTCCTTGATGTTGCACAAGAATTTTAGACAAATCTCACTTACTGATACGTAACTAAGACGTTCCGAACGAACAAAACTTGCGTACATAGCGATTATAACAATGTATGCCTTGAAGCGATTCTTCTCAATTTCCTTGATATTGCACAAGAAATTTAGACAAATCTCACTTACTTACACGTAACTAAGACGTTCCGAACGAACAGAACTTGCGTACATAGCGATCTCAGCTTTGTGCGCAGAAAAACGTATATCCACAACTGCCTTAATGATGTACAAGAATTTTCGACTAAACTCACTTACTGACACGTAACTAAGGCGTTCCGAATGACCAAAACTTGCGTACATAGCGATTTTAACATTGTATGCCGTGAAGCGGTTCTTCTCAAGTTCCTTGATGTTGCACAAGAATTTTAGACAAATCTCACTTACTGACACGTAACTAAGACGTTCCGAACGAACAAAACTTGCGTACATAGCGATTTTAACAATGTATGCCGTGAAGCGGTTCTTCTCAATTTCGTTAACGTTGTACAAGAATATTCGACTAAACTCACTTACTGACACGTAACTAAGACGTTCCGAACGAACAAAACTTGCGTACATAGCGATTTTAACATTGTATGCCGCGAAGCGGTTCTTCTCAAGTTCCTTGATGTTGCACAAGAATTTTAGACAAATCTCACTTACTGACACGTAACTAAGACGTTCCGAACGAACAAAACTTGCGTACATAGCGATTTTAACAATGTATGCCGTGAAGCGGTTCTTCTCAATTTCGTTAACGTTGTACAAGAATATTCGACTAAACTCACTTACTGACACGTAACTAAGACGTTCCGAACGAACAAAACTTGCGTACATAGCGATTTTAACATTGTATGCCGTGAAGCTGTTCTTCTCAATTTCCTTGATGTTGTACAAGAATTTTCGACTAAACTCACTTACTGACACGTAACTAAGACGTTCCGAACGAACAAAACTTGCGTACATAGCGATCTCAGCTTTGTGCGCAGAAAAACGTATATCCTCAATTTAGTTAACGTTGTACAAGAATTTTCGATTAAACTCATTTACTGACACGTAACTAAGACGTTCCGAACGAACAAAGTTTGCGTACATAGCGATTTTAACATTGTATGCCGTGAAGCGGTTCTTCTGAATTTTCTTGATGTTGCACAATAATTTTAGACAAATCTCACTTACTGACACGTAACTAAGACGTTCCGAACGAACAAAACTTTCGTACATAGCGATTTTAACAATGTATGCCGTGAAGCGATTCTTCTCAATTTCCTTAATGTTGCACAAGAATTTTAGACAAATCTCACTTACTGACACGTAACTAAGACGTTCCGAACGAACAAAACTTTCGTACATAGCGATTTTAACAATGTATGCCGTGAAGCGGTTCTTCTCAATTTCCTTGATGTTGCACAAGAATTTTAGACAAATCTCACTTACTG
Organism: Polyergus mexicanus; assembly: GCF_030449975.1. Lineage (NCBI taxonomy): Eukaryota > Metazoa > Arthropoda > Insecta > Hymenoptera > Formicidae > Polyergus > Polyergus mexicanus. The sequence continues at coordinate 3,750,131 of NW_027223339.1, read as the reverse complement.
ATACGTAACTAAGACGTTCCGAACGAACAAAACTTGCGTACATAGCGATTATAACAATGTATGCCTTGAAGCGATTCTTCTCAATTTCCTTGATATTGCACAAGAATTTTAGACAAATCTCACTTACTTACACGTAACTAAGACGTTCCGAACGAACAGAACTTGCGTACATAGCGATCTCAGCTTTGTGCGCAGAAAAACGTATATCCACAACTGCCTTAATGATGTACAAGAATTTTCGACTAAACTCACTTACTGACACGTAACTAAGGCGTTCCGAACGACCAAAACTTGCGTACATAGCGATTTTAACATTGTATGCCGTGAAGCGGTTCTTCTCAAGTTCCTTGATGTTGCACAAGAATTTTAGACAAATCTCACTTACTGACACGTAACTAAGACGTTCCGAACGAACAAAACTTGCGTACATAGCGATTTTAACAATGTATGCCGTGAAGCGGTTCTTCTCAATTTCGTTAACGTTGTACAAGAATATTCAACTAAACTCACTTACTGACACGTAACTAAGACGTTCCGAACGAACAAAACTTGCGTACATAGCGATTTTAACAATGTATGCCGTGAAACGGTTGTTCTCAATTTCCTTGATGTTGCACAAGAATTTTAGACAAATCTCACTTTCTGACACGTAACTAAGACGTTCCGAACGAACAAAACTTTCGTACATAGCGATTTTAACATTGTATGCCGTGAAGCGGTTCTTCTCAATTTCCTTGATGTTGCACAAGAATTTTAGACAAATCTCACTCACTGACAGGTAACTAAGACGTTCCGAACGACCAAAATTTGCGTACACAGCGATCTCAGCTTTGTGCGCAGAAAAACGTATATCCTCAACTTCCTTAATGTTGTACAAGAATTTCCGACTAAACTCACTTACTGACACGTAACTAAGACGTTCCGAACGAACAAAACTTGCGTACATAGCGATTTTAACAATGTATGCCGTTAAGCGGTTCTTCTCAATTTCGTTAACGTTGTAAAAGAATTTTCGACTAAACTCACTTACTGACACGTAACTAAGACGTTCCGAACGAGCAAAACTTGCGTACATAGCGATTTTAACAATGTATTCCGTGAAGCGGTTCTTCTCAATTTCGTTAACGTTGTACAAGAATTTTAGACAAATCTCACTTACTGACACGTAACTAAGTCGTTCCGAACGAACAAAACTTGCGTACATAGCGATCTCAGCTTTGTGCGCAGAAAAACGTATATCCACAACTGCCTTAATGATGTACAAGGATTTTCGACTAAACTCACTTACTGACACGTGACTAAGACGTTCCGAACGACCAAAACTTGCGTACATAGCGATTTTAACAATGTATGCCGTGAAGCGGTTCTTCTCAATTTCCTTGATGTTGCACAAGAATTTTAGACAAATCTCACTTACTGACACGTAACTAAGACGTTCCGAACGAACTAAACTTGTGTACATAGCGATCTCAGCTTTGTGCGCAGAAAAACGTATATCCTTAATTTTCTTAATGTTGTACAAGAATTTTAGACTAAACTCACTTACTGACATGTAACTAAGACGTTCCGAACGACCAAAACTTGCGTACATAGCGATTTTAACTATGATGCCGCGAAGCGGTTTTTCTCAATTTCCATGATGTTGCACAAGAATTTTCGACAAATCTCACTTACTGACACGTAACTAAGACGTTCCGAACGAACAAAACTTGCGTACATAGCGACCTCAGCTTTGTGCGCAGAAAACGTATATCCTCAACTTCCTTAATGTTGTACAAGAATTTTCGTCTAAACTCACTTACTGACACGTAACTAAGACGTTCCGAACGAACAAAACTTGCGTACATAGCGATACCAGCTTTGTGCGCAGAAAAACCTATATCCTCAATTTCGTTAACGTTGTACAAGAATTTTCGACTAAACTAACTTACTGACACGTAACTAAGACGTTCCGAACAAACAAAACTTGCGTACATAGCGATTTTAACATTGTATGCCGTGAAGCGGTTCTTCTCAATTTTCTTGATGTTGCACAAGAATTTTAGACAAATCTCACTTACTGACACGTAACTAAGACGTTCCGAACGAACAAATCTTGCGTAAATAGCGATTTTAACAATGTATGCCGTGAAGCTGTTCTTCTCAATTTCCTTGATGTTGCACAAGAATTTTCGACAAACCTCACTTACTGACACGTAACTAAGACGTTCCGAACGAGCAAAACTTTCGTACATAGCGATCTCAGCTTTGTGCGCAGAAAAACGTATATCCTTAATTTTCTTAATGTTGTACAAGAATTTTCGACTAAACTCACTTACTGACATGTAACTAAGATGTTCCGAACGACCAAAACTTGCGTACATAGCGATTTTAACATTGTATGCCGTGAAGCGGTTCTTCTCAATTTCCTTGATGTTGCACAAGAATTTTAGACAAACCTCACTTACTGACACGTAACTAAGACGTTCCGAACGAACAAAACTTTCGTACATAGCGATTTTAACTATGATGCCGCGAAGCGGTTTTTCTCAATTTCCATGATGTTGCACAAGAATTTTCGATATATCTCACTTACTGACACGTAACTAAGACGTTCCGAACGAACAAAACTTGCGTACATAGCGACCTCAGCTTTGTGCGCAGAAAACGTATATCCTTAACTTCCTTAATGTTGTACAAGAATTTTCGTCTAAACTCACTTACTGACACGTAACTAAGACGTTCCGAACGAACAAAACTTGCGTACATAGCGATACCAGCTTTGTGCGCAGAATAACCTATATCCTCAATTTCGTTAACGTTGTACAAGAATTTTCGACTAAACTCACTTACTGACACGTAACTAAGACGTTCCGAACGAACAAAACTTGCGTACATAGCGATTTTAACAATGTATGCCGTGAAGCGGTTCTTCTCAATTTCCTTGATGTTGCACAAGAATTTTCGACTAAACTCACTTACTGACACGTAACTAAGACGTTCCGAACGACCAAAACTTGCGTACATAGCGATCTCAACTTTGTGCGCAGAAAAACGTAAATCCTGAACTTCCTTAATGTTGTACAAGAATTTACGACTAAACTCACTTGCCGACGCGTAACTAAGACGTTCCGAATGAAGGAAACTTGCATACATAGCGATATATGCTCAGTGTTCAGAAAAACGTGATTCCTCTATTTCTTTCACGTTGTACAAGAATTTTCGACTAAACTCACTTACTGACACGTAACTAAGACGTTCCGAACGAACAAAGTTTGCGTACATAACGATTTTAACAATGTATGCCGTGAAGTGGTTCTTCTCAATTTCCTTGATGTTGCACAAGAATTTTAGACAAATCTCACATCCTGACACGTAACTAAGACGTTCCGAACGAACAAAACTTGCGTCCATAGCGATTTTAAAAATGTATGCCGTGAAGCGGTTCTTCTCAATTTCCTTGATGTTGCACAAGAATTTTAGACAAATCTCACACACTGACACGTAACTAAGATGTTCCAAACGACCAAAACTTGCGTACACAGCGATCTCAGCTTTGTGCGCAGAAAAACGTATATCCTCAACTTCCTTAACGTTGTAAAAGAATTTTCGACTAAACTCACTTACTGACACGTAACTAAGACGTTCCGAACGAACAAAAATTGCGTACATAGCGATTTTAACAATGTATGCCGTGAAGCGATTCTTCTCAATTTCCTTGATGTTGCACAAGAATTTTAGACAAATCTCACTTACTGACACGTAACTAAGACGTTCCGAACGAACAAAACTTTCGTACATAGCGATTTTAACAATGTATGCCGTGAAGCGGTTCTTCTCAATTTCCTTGATGTTGTACAAGAATTTTAGACAAATCTCACTTACTGACACGTAACTAAGACGTTCCGAACGAACAAATCATGCGTAAATAGCGATTTTAACAATGTATGCCGTGAAGCGGTTCTTCTCAATTTCCTTGATGTTGCACAAGAATTTTCGACTAAACTCACTTACTGACACATAACTAAGACGTTCCGAACGAACAAAACTTGCGTACATAGCGATTTTAACATTGTATGCCGTGAAGCGGTTCATCTCAATTTTCTTGATGTTGCACAAGAATTTTAGACAAATCTCACTTATTGACACGTAACTAAGACGTTCCGAACGAACAAAACTTTCGTACATAGCGATTTTAACAATGTATGCCGTGAAGCGGTTCTTCTCAATTTCCTTGATGTTGCACAAGAATTTTAGACAAATCTCACTTACTGATACGTAACTAAGACGTTCCGAACGAACAAAACTTGCGTACATAGCGATTATAACAATGTATGCCTTGAAGCGATTCTTCTCAATTTCCTTGATATTGCACAAGAAATTTAGACAAATCTCACTTACTTACACGTAACTAAGACGTTCCGAACGAACAGAACTTGCGTACATAGCGATCTCAGCTTTGTGCGCAGAAAAACGTATATCCACAACTGCCTTAATGATGTACAAGAATTTTCGACTAAACTCACTTACTGACACGTAACTAAGGCGTTCCGAACGACCAAAACTTGCGTACATAGCGATTTTAACATTGTATGCCGTGAAGCGGTTCTTCTCAATTTCGTTAACGTTGTACAAGAATATTCGACTAAACTCACTTACTGACACGTAACTAAGACGTTCCGAACGAACAAAACTTGCGTACATAGCGATTTTAACATTGTATGCCGCGAAGCGGTTCTTCTCAAGTTCCTTGATGTTGCACAAGAATTTTAGACAAATCTCACTTACTGACACGTAACTAAGACGTTCCGAACGAACAAAACTTGCGTACATAGCGATTTTAACAATGTATGCCGTGAAGCGGTTCTTCTCAATTTCGTTAACGTTGTACAAGAATATTCGACTAAACTCACTTACTGACACGTAACTAAGACGTTCCGAACGAACAAAACTTGCGTACATAGCGATTTTAACATTGTATGCCGCGAAGCGGTTCTTCTCAAGTTCCTTGATGTTGCACAAGAATTTTAGACAAATCTCACTTACTGACACGTAACTAAGACGTTCCGAACGAACAAAACTTGCGTACATAGCGATTTTAACAATGTATGCCGTGAAGCGGTTCTTCTCAATTTCGTTAACGTTGTACAAGAATATTCGACTAAACTCACTTACTGACACGTAACTAAGACGTTCCGAACGAACAAAACTTGCGTACATAGCGATTTTAACATTGTATGCCGTGAAGCTGTTCTTCTCAATTTCCTTGATGTTGTACAAGAATTTTCGACTAAACTCACTTACTGACACGTAACTAAGACGTTCCGAACGAACAAAACTTGCGTACATAGCGATCTCAGCTTTGTGCGCAGAAAAACGTATATCCTCAATTTAGTTAACGTTGTACAAGAATTTTCGATTAAACTCATTTACTGACACGTAACTAAGACGTTCCGAACGAACAAAGTTTGCGTACATAGCGATTTTAACATTGTATGCCGTGAAGCGGTTCTTCTGAATTTTCTTGATGTTGCACAATAATTTTAGACAAATCTCACTTACTGACACGTAACTAAGACGTTCCGAACGAACAAAACTTTCGTACATAGCGATTTTAACAATGTATGCCGTGAAGCGATTCTTCTCAATTTCCTTAATGTTGCACAAGAATTTTAGACAAATCTCACTTACTGACACGTAACTAAGACGTTCCGAACGAACAAAACTTTCGTACATAGCGATTTTAACAATGTATGCCGTGAAGCGGTTCTTCTCAATTTCCTTGATGTTGCACAAGAATTTTAGACAAATCTCACTTACTGATACGTAACTAAGACGTTCCGAACGAACAAAACTTGCGTACATAGCGATTATAACAATGTATGCCTTGAAGCGATTCTTCTCAATTTCCTTGATATTGCACAAGAATTTTAGACAAATCTCACTTACTTACACGTAACTAAGACGTTCCGAACGAACAGAACTTGCGTACATAGCGATCTCAGCTTTGTGCGCAGAAAAACGTATATCCACAACTGCCTTAATGATGTACAAGAATTTTCGACTAAACTCACTTACTGACACGTAACTAAGGCGTTCCGAACGACCAAAACTTGCGTACATAGCGATTTTAACATTGTATGCCGTGAAGCGGTTCTTCTCAAGTTCCTTGATGTTGCACAAGAATTTTAGACAAATCTCACTTACTGACACGTAACTAAGACGTTCCGAACGAACAAAACTTGCGTACATAGCGATTTTAACAATGTATGCCGTGAAGCGGTTCTTCTCAATTTCGTTAACGTTGTACAAGAATATTCGACTAAACTCACTTACTGACACGTAACTAAGACGTTCCGAACGAACAAAACTTGCGTACATAGCGATTTTAACAATGTATGCCGTGAAACGGTTGTTCTCAATTTCCTTGATGTTGCACAAGAATTTTAGACAAATCTCACTTTCTGACACGTAACTAAGACGTTCCGAACGAACAAAACTTTCGTACATAGCGATTTTAACATTGTATGCCGTGAAGCGGTTCTTCTCAATTTCCTTGATGTTGCACAAGAATTTTAGACAAATCTCACTCACTGACAGGTAACTAAGACGTTCCGAACGACCAAAATTTGCGTACACAGCGATCTCAGCTTTGTGCGCAGAAAAACGTATATCCTCAACTTCCTTAATGTTGTACAAGAATTTCCGACTAAACTCACTTACTGACACGTAACTAAGACGTTCCGAACGAACAAAACTTGCGTACATAGCGATTTTAACAATGTATGCCGTTAAGCGGTTCTTCTCAATTTCGTTAACGTTGTAAAAGAATTTTCGACTAAACTCACTTACTGACACGTAACTAAGACGTTCCGAACGAGCAAAACTTGCGTACATAGCGATTTTAACAATGTATTCCGTGAAGCGGTTCTTCTCAATTTCGTTAACGTTGTACAAGAATTTTAGACAAATCTCACTTACTGACACGTAACTAAGTCGTTCCGAACGAACAAAACTTGCGTACATAGCGATCTCAGCTTTGTGCGCAGAAAAACGTATATCCACAACTGCCTTAATGATGTACAAGGATTTTCGACTAAACTCACTTACTGACACGTGACTAAGACGTTCCGAACGACCAAAACTTGCGTACATAGCGATTTTAACTATGATGCCGCGAAGCGGTTTTTCTCAATTTCCATGATGTTGCACAAGAATTTTCGACAAATCTCACTTACTGACACGTAACTAAGACGTTCCGAACGAACAAAACTTGCGTACATAGCGACCTCAGCTTTGTGCGCAGAAAACGTATATCCTCAACTTCCTTAATGTTGTACAAGAATTTTCGTCTAAACTCACTTACTGACACGTAACTAAGACGTTCCGAACGAACAAAACTTGCGTACATAGCGATACCAGCTTTGTGCGCAGAAAAACCTATATCCTCAATTTCGTTAACGTTGTACAAGAATTTTCGACTAAACTAACTTACTGACACGTAACTAAGACGTTCCGAACAAACAAAACTTGCGTACATAGCGATTTTAATATTGTATGCCGTGAAGCGGTTCTTCTCAATTTTCTTGATGTTGCACAAGAATTTTAGACAAATCTCACTTACTGACACGTAACTAAGACGTTCCGAACGAACAAATCTTGCGTAAATAGCGATTTTAACAATGTATGCCGTGAAGCGGTTCTTCTCAATTTCCTTGATGTTGCACAAGAATTTTCGACTGATCTCACTTACTGACACGTAACTAAGACGTTCCGAACGAACAAAGCTTGCGTACATAGCGATTTTAACATTGTATGCCGTGAAGCGGTTCTTCTCAATTTTCTTGATGTTGCACAAGAATTTTAGACAAATCTCACTTACTGACACGTAACTAAGACGTTCCGAACGAACAAAACTTTCGTACATAGCGATTTTAACAATGTATGCCGTGAAGCGATTCTTCTCAATTTCCATAATGTTGCACAAGAATTTTAGACAAATCTCACTTACTGACACGTAACTAAGACGTTCCGAACGAACAAAACTTTCGTACATAGCGATTTTAACAATGTATGCCGTGAAGCGGTTCTTCTCAATTTCCTTGATGTTGCACAAGAATTTTAAACAAATCTCACTTACTGACACGTAACTAAGATGTTCCGAACGAACAAAACTTGCGTACATAGCGATTATAACAATGTATGCCTTGAAGCGATTCTTCTCAATTTCCTTGATATTGCACAAGAATTTTAGACAAATCTCACTTACTGACACGTAACTAAGACGTTCCGAACGAACAGAACTTGCGTACATAGCGATCTCAGCTTTGTGCGCAGAAAAACGTATATCCACAACTGCCTTAATGATGTACAAGAATTTTCGACTAAACTCACTTACTGACACGTAACTAAGGCGTTCCGAACGACCAAAACTTGCGTACATAGCGATTTTAACATTGTATGCCGTGAAGCGGTTCTTCTCAAGTTCCTTGATGTTGCACATGAATTTTAGACAAATCTCACTTACTGACACGTAACTAAGACGTTCCGAACGAACAAAACTTGCGTACATAGCGATTTTAACAATGTATGCCGTGAAGCGGTTCTTCTCAATTTCGTTAACGTTGTATAAGAATATTCGACTAAACTCACTTACTGACACGTAACTAAGACCTTCCGAACGAACAAAACTTGCGTACATAGCGATTTTAACAATGTATGCCGTGAAACGGTTGTTCTCAATTTCCTTGATGTTGCACAAGAATTTTAGACAAATCTCACTTACTGACACGTAACTAAGACGTTCCGAACGAACAAAACTTTCGTACATAGCGATTTTAACATTGTATGCCGTGAAGCGGTTCTTTTCAATTTCCTTGATGTTGCACAAGAATTTTAGACAAATCTCACTCACTGACAGGTAACTAAGACGTTCCGAACGACCAAAATTTGCGTACACAGCGATCTCAGCTTTGTGCGCAGAAAAACGTATATCCTCAACTTCCTTAATGTTGTACAAGAATTTCCGACTAAACTCACTTACCGACACGTAACTAAGACGTTCGGAACGAACAAAACTTGCGTACATAGCGATTTTAACAATGTATGCCGTGAAGCGGTTCTTCTCAATTTCGTTAACGTTGTAAAAGAATTTTCGACTAAACTCACTTACTGACACGTAACTAAGACGTTCCGAACGAGCAAAACTTGCGTACATAGCGATTTTAACAATGTATTCCGTGAAGCGGTTCTTCTCAATTTCGTTAACGTTGTAAAAGAATTTTCGACTAAACTCACTTACTGACACGTAACTAAGACGTTCCGAACGAGCAAAACTTGCGTACATAGCGATTTTAACAATGTATTCCGTGAAGCGGTTCTTCTCAATTTCGTTAACGTTGTACAAGAATTTTAGACAAATCTCACTCACTGACAGGTAACTAAGACGTTCCGAACGACCAAAATTTGCGTACATAGCGATTATAACAATGTATGCCTTGAAGCGATTCTTCTCAATTTCCTTGATATTGCACAAGAATTTTAGACAAATCTCACTTACTGACACGTAACTAAGACGTTCCGAACGAACAAAACTTGCGTACATAGAGATCTCAGCTGTGTGCGCAGAAAAACGTATATCCACAACTGCCTTAATGATGTACAAGAATTTTCGACTAAACTCACTTACTGACACGTAACTAAGACGTTCCGAACGAAAAAAACTTGCGTACATAGCGATTTTAACAATGTATGCCGTGAAACGGTTGTTCTCAATTTCCTTGATGTTGCACAAGAATTTTAGACAAATCTCACTTACTGACACGTAACTAAGACGTTCCGAACGAACAAAACTTTCGTACATAGCGATCTCAGCTTTGTGCGCAGAAAAACGTATATCCACAACTGCCTTAATGATGTACAAGAATTTTCGACTAAACTCACTTACTGACACGTAACTAAGACGTTCCGAACGAAAAAAACTTGCGTACATAGCGATTTTAACAATGTATGCCGTGAAACGGTTGTTCTCAATTTCCTTGATGTTGCACAAGAATTTTAGACAAATCTCACTTACTGACACGTAACTAAGACGTTCCGAACGAACAGAACTTTCGTACATAGCGATCTCAGCTTTGTGCGCAGAAAAACGTATATCCACAACTGCCTTAATGATGTACAAGAATTTTCGACTAAACTCACTTACTGACACGTAACTAAGGCGTTCCGAACGACCAAAACTTGCGTACATAGCGATTTTAACATTGTATGCCGTGAAGCGGTTCTTCTCAAGTTCCTTGATGTTGCACAAGAATTTTAGACAAATCTCACTTACTGACACGTAACTAAGACGTTCCGAACGAACAAAACTTGCGTACATAGCGATTTTAACATTGTATGCCGTGAAGCGGTTCTTCTCAAGTTCCTTGATGTTGCACAAGAATTTTAGACAAATCTCACTTACTGACACGTAACTAAGACGTTCCGAACGAACAAAACTTGCGTACATAGCGATTTTAACAATGTATGCCGTGAAGCGGTTCTTCTCAATTTCCTTGATGTTGCACAAGAATTTTAGACAAATCTCACTTACTGACACGTAACTAAGACGTTCCGAACGAAAAAAACTTGCGTACATAGCGATTTTAACAATGTATGCCGTGAAACGGTTGTTCTCAATTTCCTTGATGTTGCACAAGAATTTTAGACAAATCTCACTTACTGACACGTAACTAAGACGTTCCGAACGAACAAAACTTTCGTACATAGCGATCTCAGCTTTGTGCGCAGAAAAACGTATATCCACAACTGCCTTAATGATGTACAAGAATTTTCGACTAAATTCACTTACTGACACGTAACTAAGACGTTCCGAACGAACAAAACTTGCGTACATAGCGATTATAACAATGTATGCCTTGAAGCGATTCTTCTCAATTTCCTTGATATTGCACAAGAATTTTAAACAAATCTCACTTACTGACACGTAACTAAGACGTTCCGAACGAACAAAACTTGCGTACATAGCGATCTCAGCTGTGTGCGCAGAAAAACGTATATCCACAACTGCCTTAATGATGTACAAGAATTTTAAACAAATCTCACTTACTGACACGTAACTAAGACGTTCCGAACGAACAAAACTTGCGTACATAGCGATCTCAGCTGTGTGCGCAGAAAAACGTATATCCACAACTGCCTTAATGATGTACAAGAATTTTCGACTAAACTCACTTACTGACACGTAACTAAGACGTTCCGAACGACCAAAACTTGCGTACATAGCGATTTTAACATTGTATGCCGTGAAGCGTTTCTTCTCAAGTTCCTTGATGTTGCACAAAAATTTTAGACAAATCTCACTTACTGACACGTAACTAAGACGTTCCGAACGAACAAAACTTGCGTACATAGCGATCTCAGCTTTGTGCGCAGAAAAACGTATATCCACAACTGCCTTAATGATGTACAAGGATTTTCGACTAAACTCACTTACTGACACGTGACTAAGACGTTCCGAACGACCAAAACTTGCGTACATAGCGATCTCAGCTTTGTGCGCAGAAAAACGTATATCCTAAATTTCCTTAATGTTGTACAAAAATTTTCGACTAAACCCACCTACTGACACGTAACTAAGACGTTCCGAACGAACAAAACTTGCGTACATAGCGATTTTAACAATGTATGCCGTGAAGCGGTTCTTCTCAATTTCGTTAACGTTGTACAAGAATTTTCGACTAAACTTACTTACTGACACGTAACTAAGACGTTCCGGACGAACAAAACTTGCGTACATAGGGATTTTAACAATGTATGCCGTGAAGCGATTCTTCTCAATTTCCTTGATGTTGCACAAGTATTTTCGACAAATCTCACTTACTGACACGTAACTAAGACGTTCCGAACGAACAAAACTTGCGTACATAGCGACCTCAGCTTTGTGCGCAGAAATCGTATATCCTCAACTTCCTTAATGTTGTACAAGAATTTTCGACTAAACTCACTTACTGACACGTAACTAAGACGTTCCGAACGAACAAAACTTGCGTACATAGCGATCTCAGCTTTGTGCGCAGAAAAACGTATATCCTCAATTTCTTTAACGTTGTACAAGAATTTTCGACTAAACTCATCTACTGACACGTAACTAAGACGTTCCGAACGAACAAAACTTGCGTACATAGCGATCTCAGCTTTGTGCGCCGAAAAACGTATATCCTCGATTTCTTTAACGTTGTACAAGAATTTTCGACTAAACTCATTTACTGACACGTAACTAAGACGTTCCGAACGACCAAAACTTGCGTACATAGCGATCTCAACTTTGTGCGCAGAAAAACGTATATCCTCAATTTCTTTAACGTTGTACAAGAATTTTCGACTAAACTCACTTACTGACACGTAACTAAGACGTTCCAAACGAACAAAACTTGCGTAAATAGCGATTTTAACAATGTATGCCGTGAAGCGATTCTTCTCAATTTCCTTGATGTTGCACAAGAATTTTAGACAAATCACACTCACTGACAAGTAACTAAGACGTTCCGAACGAACTAAACTTGCGTACATATCGATCTTAGCTTTGTGCGCAGAAAAACGTATATCCTCAATTTCTTTAACGTTGTACAAGAATTTTCGACTAAACTCATCTACTGACACGTAACTAAGACGTTCCGAACGACCAAAACTTGCGTACATAGCGATCTCAACTTTGTGCGCAGAAAAACGTATATCCTCAACTTCCTTAATGTTGTACAAGAATTTACGACTAAACTCACTTACTGACACGTAACTAAGACGTTCCGAACGACCAAAACTTGCGTACATAGCGATCTCATCTTTGTGCGCAGAAAAACGTATATCCTCAATTTCTTTAACGTTGTACAAGAATTTTCGACTAAACTCATCTACTGACACGTAACTAAGACGTTCCGAACGACCAAAACTTGCGTACATAGCGATCTCAACTTTGTGCGCAGAAAACGTAAATCCTCAACTTCCTTAATGTTGTACAAGAATTTACGACTAAACTCACTTACTGACACGTAACTAAGACGTTCCGAACGAATTAAACTTGCGTACATAGCGATCTCAGCTTTGTGCGCCGAAAAACGTATATCCTCGATTTCTTTAACGTTGTACAAGAATTTTCGACTAATCTCATTTACTGACACGTAACTAAGACGTTCCCAACGACCAAAACTTGCGTACATAGCGATCTCATCTTTGTGCGCAGAAAAACGTATATCCTCAATTTCTTTAATGTTGTACAAGAATTTTCGACTAAACTCACTTACTGACACGTAACTAAGACGTTCCAAACGAACAAAACTTGCGTACATAGCGATTTTAACAATGTATGCCGTGAAGCGGTTCTACTCAATTTCCTTGATGTTGCACAAGAATTTTAGACAAATTTCACTTACTGACACGTAACTAAGACGTTCCGAACGAACAAAACTTGCGTACATAGCGATTTTAACAATGTATGCCGTGAAGTGATTCTTCTCAATTTCCTTGATGTTGCACAAGAATTTTAGACAAATCACACTCACTGACACGTAACTAAGACGTTCCGAACGAACAAAACTTGCGTACATAGCGATCTCAGCTTTGTGCGCCGCAAAACGTATATCCTCGATTTCTTTAACGTTGTACAAGAATTTTCGACTAAACTCACTTACTGACACGTAACTAAGACGTTCCGAACGAATTATACTTGCGTACATAGCGATCTCAGCTTTGTGCGCAGAAAAACGTATATCCTCAATTTCTTTAACGTTGTACAAGAATTTTCGACTAAACTCACTTACTGACACGTAACTAAGACGTTCCAAACGAACAAAACTTGCGTACATAGCGATTTTAACAATGTATGCCGTGAAGCGGTTCTACTCAATTTCCTTGATGTTGCACAAGAATTTTAGACAAATTTCACTTACTGACACGTAACTAAGACGTTCCGAACGAACAAAACTTGCGTACATAGCGATTTTAACAATGTATGCCGTGAAGCGATTCTTCTCAATTTCCTTGATGTTGCATAAGAATTTTAGACAAATCACACTCACTGACACGTAACTAAGACGTTCCGAACGAACAAAACTTGCGTACATAGCGATCTCAGCATTGTGCGCCGCAAAACGTATATCCTCAATTTCTTTAACGTTGTACAAGAATTTTCGACTAAACTCATCTACTGACACGTAACTAAGACGTTCCGAACGAACAAAACTTGCGTACATAGCGATCTCAGCTTTGTGCGCCGCAAAACGTATATCCTCGATTTATTTAACGTTGTACAAGAATTTTCGACTAAACTCACTTACTGACACGTAACTAAGACGTTCCGAAAGAATTAAACTTGCGTACATAGCGATCTCAGCTTTGTGCGCAGAAAAACGTATATCCTCAATTTCTTTAACGTTGTACAAGAATTTTCGACTAAACTCACTTACTGACACGTAACTAAGACGTTCCGAACGACCTAAATTTGCGTACATAGCGATTTTAACAATGTATGCCGTGAAGCGGTTCTTCTCAATTTCGTTAACGTTGTACAAGAATTTTCAACTAAACTCACTTACTGACACGTAACTAAGACGTTCCGAACAAACTAAACTTGCGTACACATCGATCTTAGCTTTGTGCGCAGAAAAACGTATATCCTCAATTTCTTTAACGTTGTACAAGAATTTTCGACTAAACTCATCTACTGACACGTAACTAAGACGTTCCGAACGACCAAAACTTGCGTACATAGCGATCTCAATTTTGTGCGCAGAAAAACGTAAATCCTCAACTTCCTTAATGTTGTACAAGAATTTACGACTAAACTCACTTACTGACACGTAACTAAGACGTTCCGAACGAATTAAACTTGCGTACATAGCGATCTCAGCTTTGTGCGCAGAAAAACGTATATCCTCAACTTCCTTAATCTTGTACAAGAATTTTCGACTAAACTCACTTACTGACACGTAACTAAGACGTTCCAAACGAACAAAACTTGCGTACATAGCGATTTTAACAATGTATGCCGTGAAGCGGTTCTACTCAATTTCCTTGATGTTGCACAAGAATTTTAGACAAATTTCACTTACTGACACGTAACTAAGACGTTCCGAACGAACAAAACTTGCGTACATAGCGATTTTAACAATGTATGCCGTGAAGCGATTCTTCTCAATTTCCTTGATGTTGCACAAGAATTTTAGACAAATCACACTCACTGACACGTAACTAAGACGTTCCGAACGAACAAAACTTGCGTACATAGCGATCTCAGCTTTGTGCGCCGCAAAACGTATATCCTCAATTTCTTTAACGTTGTACAAGAATTGTCGACTAAACTCATCTACTGACACGTAACTAAGACGTTCCGAACGAACAAAACTTGCGTACATAGCGATCTCAGCTTTGTGCGCCGCAAAACGTATATCCTCGATTTATTTAACGTTGTACAAGAATTTTCGACTAAACTCACTTACTGACACGTAACTAAGACGTTCCGAAAGAATTAAACTTGCGTACATAGCGATCTCAGCTTTGTGCGCAGAAAAACGTATATCCTCAATTTCTTTAACGTTGTACAAGAATTTTCGACTAAACTCACTTACTGACACGTAACTAAGACGTTCTGAACGACCTAAATTTGCGTACATAGCGATTTTAACAATGTATGCCGTGAAGCGGTTCTTCTCAATTTCGTTAACGTTGTACAAGAATTTTCAACTAAACTCACTTACTGACACGTAACTAAGACGTTCCGAACAAACTAAACTTGCGTACATAGCGATCTCAGCTTTGTGCGCAGAAAAACGTATATCCTCAATTTCTTTAACGTTGTACAAGAATTTTCGACTAAACTCATCTACTGACACGTAACTAAGACGTTCCGAACGAACAAAACTTGCGTACATAGCGATCTCAGCTTTGTGCGCCGAAAAACGTATATCCTCGATTTCTTTAACGTTGTACAAGAATTTTCGACTAAACTCATTTACTGACACGTAACTAAGACGTTCCGAACGACCAAAACTTGCGTACATAGCGATCTCATCTTTGTGCGCAGAAAAACGTATATCCTCAATTTCTTTAACGTTGTACAAGAATTTTCGACTAAACTCACTTACTGACACGTAACTAAGACGTTCCAAACGAACAAAACTTGCGTACATAGCGATCTCAGCTTTGTGCGCCGCAAAACGTATATCCTCGATTTATTTAACGTTGTACAAGAATTTTCGACTAAACTCACTTACTGACACGTAACTAAGACGTTCCGAAGGAATTAAACTTGCGTACATAGCGATCTCAGCTTTGTGCGCAGAAAAACGTATATTCTCAATTTCTTTAACGTTGTACAAGAATTTTCGACTAAACTCACTTACTGACACGTAACTAAGACGTTCCGAACGACCTAAATTTGCGTACATAGCGATTTTAACAATGTATGCCGTGAAGCGATTCTTCTCAATTTCCTTGATGTTGCACAAGAATTTTAGACAAATCACACTCACTGACACGTAACTAAGACGTTCCGAACGAACAAAACTTGCGTACATAGCGATCTCAGCTTTGTGCGCCGCAAAACGTATATCCTCAATTTCTTTAACGTTGTACAAGAATTTTCGACTAAACTCATCTACTGACACGTAACTAAGACGTTCCGAACGAACAAAACTTGCGTACATAGCGATCTCAGCTTTGTGCGCCGCAAAACGTATATCCTCGATTTATTTAACGTTGTACAAGAATTTTCGACTAAACTCACTTACTGACACGTAACTAAGACGTTCCGAAGGAATTAAACTTGCGTACATAGCGATCTCAGCTTTGTGCGCAGAAAAACGTATATCCTCAATTTCTTTAACGTTGTACAAGAATTTTCGACTAAACTCACTTACTGACACGTAACTAAGACGTTCCGAACGACCTAAATTTGCGTACATAGCGATTTTAACAATGTATGCCGTGAAGCGATTCTTCTCAATTTCCTAGATGTTGCACAAGAATTTTAGACAAATCACACTCACTGACACGTAACTAAGACGTTCCGAACGAACAAAACTTGCGTACATAGCGATCTCAGCTTTGTGCGCAGAAAAACGTATATCCTCAATTTCTTTAACGTTGTACAAGAATTTTCGACTAAACTCACTTACTGACACGTAACTAAGACGTTCCGAACGACCTAAATTTGCGTACATAGCGATTTTAACAATGTATGCCGTGAAGCGGTTCTTCTCAATTTCGTTAACGTTGTACAAGAATTTTCAACTAAACTCACTTACTGACACGTAACTAAGACGTTCCGAACAAACTAAACTTGCGTACACATCGATCTTAGCTTTGTGCGCAGAAAAACGTATATCCTCAATTTCTTTAACGTTGTACAAGAATTTTCGACTAAACTCATCTACTGACACGTAACTAAGACGTTCCGAACGACCAAAACTTGCGTACATAGCGATCTCAATTTTGTGCGCAGAAAAACGTAAATCCTCAACTTCCTTAATGTTGTACAAGAATTTACGACTAAACTCACTTACTGACACGTAACTAAGACGTTCCGAACGAATTAAACTTGCGTACATAGCGATCTCAGCTTTGTGCGCAGAAAAACGTATATCCTCAATTTCTTTAACGTTGTACAAGAATTTTCGACTAAACTCATCTACTGACACGTAACTAAGACGTTCCGAACGAACAAAACTTGCGTACATAGCGATCTCAGCTTTGTGCGCCGAAAAACGTATATCCTCGATTTCTTTAACGTTGTACAAGAATTTTCGACTAAACTCATTTACTGACACGTAACTAAGACGTTCCGAACGACCAAAACTTGCGTACATAGCGATCTCATCTTTGTGCGCAGAAAAACGTATATCCTCAATTTCTTTAACGTTGTACAAGAATTTTCGACTAAACTCACTTACTGACACGTAACTAAGACGTTCTGAACGACCTAAATTTGCGTACATAGCGATTTTAACAATGTATGCCGTGAAGCGGTTCTTCTCAATTTCGTTAACGTTGTACAAGAATTTTCAACTAAACTCACTTACTGACACGTAACTAAGACGTTCCGAACAAACTAAACTTGCGTACATAGCGATCTCAGCTTTGTGCGCAGAAAAACGTATATCCTCAATTTCTTTAACGTTGTACAAGAATTTTCGACTAAACTCATCTACTGACACGTAACTAAGACGTTCCGAACGAACAAAACTTGCGTACATAGCGATCTCAGCTTTGTGCGCCGAAAAACGTATATCCTCGATTTCTTTAACGTTGTACAAGAATTTTCGACTAAACTCATTTACTGACACGTAACTAAGACGTTCCGAACGACCAAAACTTGCGTACATAGCGATCTCATCTTTGTGCGCAGAAAAACGTATATCCTCAATTTCTTTAACGTTGTACAAGAATTTTCGACTAAACTCACTTACTGACACGTAACTAAGACGTTCCAAACGAACAAAACTTGCGTACATAGCGATCTCAGCTTTGTGCGCCGCAAAACGTATATCCTCGATTTATTTAACGTTGTACAAGAATTTTCGACTAAACTCACTTACTGACACGTAACTAAGACGTTCCGAAGGAATTAAACTTGCGTACATAGCGATCTCAGCTTTGTGCGCAGAAAAACGTATATTCTCAATTTCTTTAACGTTGTACAAGAATTTTCGACTAAACTCACTTACTGACACGTAACTAAGACGTTCCGAACGACCTAAATTTGCGTACATAGCGATTTTAACAATGTATGCCGTGAAGCGATTCTTCTCAATTTCCTTGATGTTGCACAAGAATTTTAGACAAATCACACTCACTGACACGTAACTAAGACGTTCCGAACGAACAAAACTTGCGTACATAGCGATCTCAGCTTTGTGCGCCGCAAAACGTATATCCTCAATTTCTTTAACGTTGTACAAGAATTTTCGACTAAACTCATCTACTGACACGTAACTAAGACGTTCCGAACGAACAAAACTTGCGTACATAGCGATCTCAGCTTTGTGCGCCGCAAAACGTATATCCTCGATTTATTTAACGTTGTACAAGAATTTTCGACTAAACTCACTTACTGACACGTAACTAAGACGTTCCGAAGGAATTAAACTTGCGTACATAGCGATCTCAGCTTTGTGCGCAGAAAAACGTATATCCTCAATTTCTTTAACGTTGTACAAGAATTTTCGACTAAACTCACTTACTGACACGTAACTAAGACGTTCCGAACGACCTAAATTTGCGTACATAGCGATTTTAACAATGTATGCCGTGAAGCGATTCTTCTCAATTTCCTTGATGTTGCACAAGAATTTTAGACAAATCACACTCACTGACACGTAACTAAGACGTTCCGAACGAACAAAACTTGCGTACATAGCGATCTCAGCTTTGTGCGCAGAAAAACGTATATCCTCAATTTCTTTAACGTTGTACAAGAATTTTCGACTAAACTCACTTACTGACACGTAACTAAGACGTTCCGAACGACCTAAATTTGCGTACATAGCGATTTTAACAATGTATGCCGTGAAGCGGTTCTTCTCAATTTCGTTAACGTTGTACAAGAATTTTCAACTAAACTCACTTACTGACACGTAACTAAGACGTTCCGAACAAACTAAACTTGCGTACACATCGATCTTAGCTTTGTGCGCAGAAAAACGTATATCCTCAATTTCTTTAACGTTGTACAAGAATTTTCGACTAAACTCATCTACTGACACGTAACTAAGACGTTCCGAACGACCAAAACTTGCGTACATAGCGATCTCAATTTTGTGCGCAGAAAAACGTAAATCCTCAACTTCCTTAATGTTGTACAAGAATTTACGACTAAACTCACTTACTGACACGTAACTAAGACGTTCCGAACGAATTAAACTTGCGTACATAGCGATCTCAGCTTTGTGCGCAGAAAAACGTATATCCTCAATTTCTTTAACGTTGTACAAGAATTTTCGACTAAACTCATCTACTGACACGTAACTAAGACGTTCCGAACGAACAAAACTTGCGTACATAGCGATCTCAGCTTTGTGCGCCGAAAAA
Organism: Polyergus mexicanus; assembly: GCF_030449975.1. Lineage (NCBI taxonomy): Eukaryota > Metazoa > Arthropoda > Insecta > Hymenoptera > Formicidae > Polyergus > Polyergus mexicanus. The sequence goes on along the minus strand of NW_027223339.1, from coordinate 3,730,073 downwards.
CGTATATCCTCGATTTCTTTAACGTTGTACAAGAATTTTCGACTAAACTCATTTACTGACACGTAACTAAGACGTTCCGAACGACCAAAACTTGCGTACATAGCGATCTCATCTTTGTGCGCAGAAAAACGTATATCCTCAATTTCTTTAACGTTGTACAAGAATTTTCGACTAAACTCACTTACTGACACGTAACTAAGACGTTCCAAACGAACAAAACTTGCGTACATAGCGATTTTAACAATGTATGCCGTGAAGCGATTCTTCTCAATTTCCTTGATGTTGCACAAGAATTTTAGACAAATCACACTCACTGACAAGTAACTAAGACGTTCCGAACGAACTAAACTTGCGTACATATCGATCTTAGCTTTGTGCGCAGAAAAACGTATATCCTCAATTTCTTTAACGTTGTACAAGAATTTTCGACTAAACTCATCTACTGACACGTAACTAAGACGTTCCGAACGACCAAAACTTGCGTACATAGCGATCTCAACTTTGTGCGCAGAAAAACGTATATCCTCAACTTCCTTAATGTTGTACAAGAATTTACGACTAAACTCACTTACTGACACGTAACTAAGACGTTCCGCACGAATTAAACTTGCGTACATAGCGATCTCAGCTTTGTGCGCAGAAAAACGTATATCCTCAATTTCTTTAACGTTGTACAAGAATTTTCGACTAAACTCATCTACTGACACGTAACTAAGACGTTCCGAACGAACAAAACTTGCGTACATAGCAATCTCAGCTTTGTGCGCCGAAAACGTATATCCTCGATTTCTTTAACGTTGTACAAGAATTTTCGACTAAACTCATTTACTGACACGTAACTAAGACGTTCCGAACGACCAAAACTTGCGTACATAGCGATCTCATCTTTGTGCGCAGAAAAACGTATATCCTCAATTTCTTTAACGTTGTACAAGAATTTTCGACTAAACTCATCTACTGACACGTAACTAAGACGTTCCGAACGACCAAAACTTGCGTACATAGCGATCTCAACTTTGTGCGCAGAAAAACGTAAATCCTCAACTTCCTCAATGTTGTACAAGAATTTACGACTAAACTCACTTACTGACACGTAACTAAGACGTTCCGAACGAATTAAACTTGCGTACATAGCGATCTCAGCTTTGTGCGCCGCAAAACGTATATCCTCGATTTCTTTAACGTTGTACAAGAATTTTCGACTAATCTCATTTACTGACACGTAACTAAGACGTTCCCAACGACCAAAACTTGCGTACATAGCGATCTCATCTTTGTGCGCAGAAAAACGTATATCCTCAATTTCTTTAATGTTGTACAAGAATTTTCGACTAAACTCACTTACTGACACGTAACTAAGACGTTCCAAACGAACAAAACTTGCGTACATAGCGATTTTAACAATGTATGCCGTGAAGCGGTTCTACTCAATTTCCTTGATGTTGCACAAGAATTTTAGACAAATTTCACTTACTGACACGTAACTAAGACGTTCCGAACGAACAAAACTTGCGTACATAGCGATTTTAACAATGTATGCCGTGAAGTGATTCTTCTCAATTTCCTTGATGTTGCACAAGAATTTTAGACAAATCACACTCACTGACACGTAACTAAGACGTTCCGAACGAACAAAACTTGCGTACATAGCGATCTCAGCTTTGTGCGCCGCAAAACGTATATCCTCGATTTCTTTAACGTTGTACAAGAATTTTCGACTAAACTCACTTACTGACACGTAACTAAGACGTTCCGAACGAATTATACTTGCGTACATAGCGATCTCAGCTTTGTGCGCAGAAAAACGTATATCCTCAATTTCTTTAACGTTGTACAAGAATTTTCGACTAAACTCACTTACTGACACGTAACTAAGACGTTCCAAACGAACAAAACTTGCGTACATAGCGATTTTAACAATGTATGCCGTGAAGCGGTTCTACTCAATTTCCTTGATGTTGCACAAGAATTTTAGACAAATTTCACTTACTGACACGTAACTAAGACGTTCCGAACGAACAAAACTTGCGTACATAGCGATTTTAACAATGTATGCCGTGAAGCGATTCTTCTCAATTTCCTTGATGTTGCACAAGAATTTTAGACAAATCACACTCACTGACACGTAACTAAGACGTTCCGAACGAACAAAACTTGCGTACATAGCGATCTCAGCTTTGTGCGCCGCAAAACGTATATCCTCAATTTCTTTAACGTTGTACAAGAATTTTCGACTAAACTCATCTACTGACACGTAACTAAGACGTTCCGAACGAACAAAACTTGCGTACATAGCGATCTCAGCTTTGTGCGCCGCAAAACGTATATCCTCGATTTATTTAACGTTGTACAAGAATTTTCGACTAAACTCACTTACTGACACGTAACTAAGACGTTCCGAAAGAATTAAACTTGCGTACATAGCGATCTCAGCTTTGTGCGCAGAAAAACGTATATCCTCAATTTCTTTAACGTTGTACAAGAATTTTCGACTAAACTCACTTACTGACACGTAACTAAGACGTTCCGAACGACCTAAATTTGCGTACATAGCGATTTTAACAATGTATGCCGTGAAGCGGTTCTTCTCAATTTCGTTAACGTTGTACAAGAATTTTCAACTAAACTCACTTACTGACACGTAACTAAGACGTTCCGAACAAACTAGACTTGCGTACACATCGATCTTAGCTTTGTGCGCAGAAAAACGTATATCCTCAATTTCTTTAACGTTGTACAAGAATTTTCGACTAAACTCATCTACTGACACGTAACTAAGACGTTCCGAACGACCAAAACTTGCGTACATAGCGATCTCAATTTTGTGCGCAGAAAAACGTAAATCCTCAACTTCCTTAATGTTGTACAAGAATTTACGACTAAACTCACTTACTGACACGTAACTAAGACGTTCCGAACGAATTAAACTTGCGTACATAGCGATCTCAGCTTTGTGCGCAGAAAAACGTATATCCTCAACTTCCTTAATCTTGTACAAGAATTTTCGACTAAACTCACTTACTGACACGTAACTAAGACGTTCCAAACGAACAAAACTTGCGTACATATCGATTTTAACAATGTATGCCGTGAAGCGGTTCTTCTCAATTTCGTTAACGTTGTACAAGAATTTTCAACTAAACTCACTTACTGACACGTAACTAAGACGTTCCGAAGGAATTAAACTTGCGTACATAGCGATCTCAGCTTTGTGCGCAGAAAAACGTATATCCTCAATTTCTTTAACGTTGTACAAGAATTTTCGACTAAACTCACTTACTGACACGTAACTAAGACGTTCCGAACGACCTAAATTTGCGTACATAGCGATTTTAACAATGTATGCCGTGAAGCGATTCTTCTCAATTTCCTTGATGTTGCACAAGAATTTTAGACAAATCACACTCACTGACACGTAACTAAGACGTTCCGAACGAACAAAACTTGCGTACATAGCGATCTCAGCTTTGTGCGCCGCAAAACGTATATCCTCAATTTCTTTAACGTTGTACAAGAATTTTCGACTAAACTCATCTACTGACACGTAACTAAGACGTTCCGAACGAACAAAACTTGCGTACATAGCGATCTCAGCTTTGTGCGCCGCAAAACGTATATCCTCGATTTATTTAACGTTGTACAAGAATTTTCGACTAAACTCACTTACTGACACGTAACTAAGACGTTCCGAAGGAATTAAACTTGCGTACATAGCGATCTCAGCTTTGTGCGCAGAAAAACGTATATCCTCAATTTCTTTAACGTTGTACAAGAATTTTCGACTAAACTCACTTACTGACACGTAACTAAGACGTTCCGAAAGAATTAAACTTGCGTACATAGCGATCTCAGCTTTGTGCGCAGAAAAACGTATATCCTCAATTTCTTTAACGTTGTACAAGAATTTTCGACTAAACTCACATACTGACACGTAACTAAGACGTTCCGAACGACCTAAATTTGCGTACATAGCGATTTTAACAATGTATGCCGTGAAGCGGTTCTTCTCAATTTCGTTAACGTTGTACAAAAATTTTCAACTAAACTCACTTACTGACACGTAACTAAGACGTTCCGAACAAACTAAACTTGCGTACACATCGATCTTAGCTTTGTGCGCAGAAAAACGTATATCCTCAATTTCTTTAACGTTGTACAAGAATTTTCGACTAAACTCATCTACTGACACGTAACTAAGACGTTCCGAACGACCAAAACTTGCGTACATAGCGATCTCAATTTATTGCGCAGAAAAACGTAAATCCTCAACTTCCTTAATGTTGTACAAGAATTTACGACTAAACTCACTTACTGACACGTAACTAAGACGTTCCGAACGAATTAAACTTGCGTACATAGCGATCTCAGCTTTGTGCGCAGAACAACGTATATCCTCAATTTCTTTAACGTTGTACAAGAATTTTCGACTAAACTCATCTACTGACACGTAACTAAGACGTTCCGAACGAACAAAACTTGCGTACATAGCGATCTCAGCTTTGTGCGCAGAAAAACGTATATCCTCGATTTCTTTAACGTTGTACAAGAATTTTCGACTAAACTCATTTACTGACACGTAACTAAGACGTTCCGAACGACCAAAACTTGCGTACATAGCGATCTCATCTTTGTGCGCAGAAAAACGTATATCCTCAATTTCTTTAACGTTGTACAAGAATTTTCGACTAAACTCACTTACTGACACGTAACTAAGACGTTCCAAACGAACAAAACTTGCGTACATAGCGATTTTAACAATGTATGCCGTGAAGCGATTCTTCTCAATTTCCTTGATGTTGCACAAGAATTTTAGACAAATCACACTCACTGACACGTAACTAAGACGTACCGAACGAACTAAACTTGCGTACATATCGATCTTAGCTTTGTGCGCAGAAAAACGTATATCCTCAATTTCTTTAACGTTGTACAAGAATTTTCGACTAAACTCATCTACTGACACGTAACTAAGACGTTCCGAACGACCAAAACTTGCGTACATAGCGATCTCAACTTTGTGCGCAGAAAAACGTATATCCTCAACTTCCTTAATGTTGTACAAGAATTTACGACTAAACTCACTTACTGACACGTAACTAAGTCGTTCCGAACGAATTAAACTTGCGTACATAGCGATCTCAGCTTTGTGCGCAGAAAAACGTATATCCTCGATTTCTTTAACGTTGTACAAGAATTTTCGACTAAACTCATTTACTGACACGTAACTAAGACGTTCCGAACGACCAAAACTTGCGTACATAGCGATCTCATCTTTGTGCGCAGAAAAACGTATATCCTCAATTTCTTTAACGTTGTACAAGAATTTTCGACTAAACTCACTTACTGACACGTAACTAAGACGTTCCGAACGAACAAAACTTGCGTACATAGCGATTTTAACAATGTATGCCGTGAAGCGGTTCTTCTCAATTTCGTTAACGTTGTAAAAGAATTTTCGACTAAACTCACTTATTGACATGTAACTAAGACGTTCCGAACGAACAAAACTTGCGTACATAGCGATCTCAGCTTTGTGCGCAGAAAAACGTATATCCACAAATGCCTTAATGATGTACAAGAATTTTCGACTAAACTCACTTACTGACACGTAACTAAGACGTTCCGAACGACCAAAACTTGCGTACATAGCGATCTCAGCTTTGTGCGCAGAAAACGTATATCCTCAACTTCCTTAATGTTGTACAAGAATTTTCGACTAAACTCACTTACTGACACGTAACTAAGACGTTCCGAACGAACAAAACTTGCGTACATAGCGATTTTAACAATGTATGCCGTGAAGAGGTTCTTCTCAATTTCCTTGATGTTGCACAAGAATTTTAGACAAATCTCACTTACTGACACGTAACTAAGACGTTCCGAACGAACAAAACTTGCGTACATAGCGATTTTAACAATATATGCCGTGAAGAGGTTCTTCTCAATTTCGTTAACGTTGTACAAGAATTTTCGACTAAACTCACTTACTGACACGTAACTAAGACGTTCCGAACGAACAAAACTTGCGTACATAGCGATCTCAGCTTTGTGCGCAGAAAAACGTATATCCACAACTGCCTTAATGATGTACAAGAATTTTCGATTAAACTCACTTACTGACACGTAACTAAGACGTTCCGAACGACCAAAACTTGCGTACATAGCGATCTCAGCTTTGTGCGCAGAAAAACGTATATCCTCAACTTCCTTAATGTTGTACAAGAATTTTCGACTAAACTCACTTACTGACACGTAACTAAGACGTTCCGAACGAACAAATCTTGCGTACATAGCGATTTTAACAATGTATGCCGTGAAGAGGTTCTTCTCAATTTCCTTGATGTTGCACAAGAATTTTCGACTAAACTCACTTACTGACACGTAACTAAGACGTTCCGAACGACCAAAACTTGCGTACATAGCGATCTCAGCTTTGTGCGCAGAAAACGTATATCCTCAACTTCCTTAATGTTGTACAAGAATTTTCGACTAATCTCACTTACTGACACATAACTAAGACGTTCCGCATGAACAAAACTTGCGTACATAGCGATCTCAGCTTTGTGCGCAGAAAAACGTATATCCTCAATTTCTTTAACGTTGTACAAGAATTTTCGACTAAACTCACTTACTGACACGTAACTAAGACGTTCCGAACGAACAAAACTTGCGTACATAGCGATTTTAACAATGTATGCCGTGAAGAGGTTCTTCTCAATTTCGTTAACGTTGTACAAGAATTTTCGACTAAACTCACTTACTGACACGTAACTAAGACGTTCCGAATGAACAAAACTTGCGTACATAGCGATTATAACAAAATATGCCTTGAAGCGATTCTTATCAATTTCCTTGATATTGCACAAGAATTTTAGACAAATCTCACTTACTGACACGTAACTAAGATGTTTCGAACGAACAAAACTTTCGTACATAGCGATTATAACAATGTATGCCGTGAAGCGGTTCTTCTCAATTTCCTTGATGTTGCACAAGAATTTTAGACAAATCTCACATACTGACACGTAACTAAGACGTTCCGAACGAACATAACTTGCGTACATAGCGATCTCAGCTTTGTGCGCAGAAAAACGTATATCCACAACTGCCTTAATAATGTACAAGAATTTTCGACTAAACTCACTTACTGACACGTAACTAAGACGTTCCGAACGACCAAAACTTGCGTACATAGCGATCTCAGCTTTGTGCGCAGAAAAACGTATATCCTCAACTTCCTAAATGTTGTACAAGAATTTTCGACTAAACTCACTTACTGACACGTAACTAAGACGTTCCGAACGAACAAAACTTGCGTACATAGCGATTTTAACATTGTATGCCGTGAAGCGGTTCTTCTCAAGTTCCTTGATGTTGCACAAGAATTTTAAACAAATTTCACTTACTGACATGTAACTAAGACGTTCCGAACGAACAAAACTTGCGTACATAGCGATTTTAACAATGTATGCCGTGAAGCGGTTCTTCTCAATTTCGTTAACGTTGTAAAAGAATTTTCGACTAAACTCACTTACTGACACGTAACTAAGACGTTCCGAACGAACAAAACTTGCGTACATAGCGATCTCAGCTTTGTGCGCAGAAAAACGTATATCCTCAACTTCCTTAATGTTGTACAAGAATTTACGACTAAACTCACTTACTGACACGTAAGTAAGACGTTCCGAACGAACAAAACTTGCGTACACAGCGATCTCAGCTTTGTGCGCAGAAAAACGTATATCCTCAACTTCCTTAATGTTGTACAAGAATTTACGACTAAACTCACTTACTGACACGTAAGTAAGACGTTCCGAACGAACAAAACTTGCGTACATAGCGATTTTAACAATGTATGCCGTGAAGCGGTTCTTCTCAATTTCGTTAACGTTGTAAAAGAATTTTCGACTAAACTCACTTACTGACACGTAACTAAGACGTTCCGAACGAACAAAACTTGCGTACATAGCGATCTCAGCTTTGTGCGCAGAAAACGTATATCCTCAACTTCCTTAATGTTGTACAAGAATTTTCGACTAAACTCACTTACTGACACATAACTAAGACGTTCCGAACGACCAAAACTTGCGTACACAGCGATCTCAGCTTTGTGCGCAGAAAAACGTATATCCTCAACTTCCTTAATGTTGTACAAGAATTTACGACTAAAGTCACTTACTGACACGTAAGTAAGACGTTCCGAACGAACAAAACTTGCGTACATAGCGATTTTAACAATGTATGCCGTGAAGCGGTTCTTCTCAATTTCGTTCACGTTGTAAAAGAATTTTCGACTAAACTCACTTACTGACACATAACTAAGACGTTCCGAACGAACAAAACTTGCGTACATAGCGATTTTAACAATGTATGCCGTGAAGCGTTTCTTCTCAAGTTCCTTGATGTTGCACAAGAATTTTAGACAAATCTCACTTACTGACACGTAACTAAGACGTTCCGAACGAACAAATCTTGCGTACATAGCGATTTTAACAATGTATGCCGTGAAGAGGTTCTTCTCAATTTCCTAGATGTTGCACAAGAATTTTAGACAAATCTCACTTACTGACACGTAACTAAGACGTTCCGAACGACCAAAACTTGCGTACATAGCGATCTCAGCTTTGTGCGCAGAAAAACGTATATCCTCAACTTCCTTAATGTTGTACAAGAATTTACGACTAAACTCACTTACTGACACGTAACTAAGACGTTCCGAACGACCAAAACTTGCGTACATAACGATCTCAGCTTTGTGCGCAGAAAAACATATATCTTCAACTTCCTTAATGTTGTACAAGAATTTTCGACTAAACTCACTTACTGACACGTAACTAAGACGTTCCGAACGAACAAAACTTGCGTACATAGCGATTTTAACAATGTATGCCGTGAAGAGGTTCTTCTTAATTTCCTTGATGTTGCACAAGAATTTTAGACAAATCTCACTTACTGATACGTAACTAAGACGTTCCGAACGAACAAAACTTGCGTACATAGCGATTTTAACAATATATGCCGTGAAGCGATTCTTCTCAATTTCCTTGAAGTTGCACAAGAATTTTAGACAAATCTCACTTACTGACACGTAACTAAGACGTTCCGAACTAACAAAACTTGCGTACATAGCGATCTCATGCTTTGTGCGCAGAAAAACGTATATCCTCAACTTCCTTAATGTTGTACAAGAATTTACGACTAAACTCACTTACTGACACGTAACTAAGACGTTCCGAACGAACAAAACTTGCGTACATAGCGATTTTAACAATGTATGCCGTGAAGCGGTTCTTCTCAATTTCGTTAACGTTTTAAAAGAATTTTCGACTAAACTCACTTACTGACACGTAACTAAGACGTTCCGAACGAACAAAACTTGCGTACATAGCGATTTTAACAATGTAGGCCGTGAAGCGGTTCTTCTCAATTTCGTTAACGTTGTACAAGAATTTTCGACTAAACTCACTTACTGACACGTAACTAAGACGTTCCGAACGAACAAAACTTGCGTACATAGCGATCTCAGCTTTGTGCGCAGAAAAACGTATATCCACAACTGCCTTAATGATGTACAAGCATTTTCGACTAAACTCACTTACTGACACGTAACTAAGACGTTTCGAACGACCAAAACTTGCGTACACAGCGATCTCAGCTTTGTGCGCAGAAAAACGTATATCCTCAACTTCCTTAATTTTGTACAAGAATTTACGACTAAAGTCACTTACTGACACGTAAGTAAGACGTTCCGAACGAACAAAACTTGCGTACATAGCGATTTTAACAATGTATGCCGTGAAGCGGTTCTTCTCAATTTCGTTAACGTTGTAAAAGAATTTTCGACTAAACTCACTTACTGACACGTAACTAAGACGTTCCGAACGAACAAAACTTGCGTACATAGCGATCTCAGCTTTGTGCGCAGAAAACGTATATCCTCAACTTCCTTAATGTTGTACAAGAATTTTCGACTAAACTCACTTACTGACACATAACTAAGACGTTCCGAACGACCAAAACATGCGTACACAGCGATCTCAGCTTTGTGCGCAGAAAAACGTATATCCTCAACTTCCTTAATGTTGTACAAGAATTTACGACTAAACTCACTTACTGACACGTAAGTAAGACGTTCCGAACGAACAAAACTTGCGTACATAGCGATTTTAACAATGTATGCCGTGAAGCGGTTCTTCTCAATTTCGTTCACGTTGTAAAAGAATTTTCGACTAAACTCACTTACTGACACGTAACTAAGACGTTCCGAACGAACAAAACTTGCGTACATAGCGATTTTAACAATGTATGCCGTGAAGCGGTTCTTCTCAATTTCGTTAACGTTGTACAAGAATTTTCGACCAAACTCACTTACTGACACGTAACTAAGACGTTCCGATCGAACAAAACTTGCGTACATAGCGATTTTAACATTGTATGCCGTGAAGCGATTCTTCTCAAGTTCCTTGATGTTGCACAAGAATTTTAGACAAATCTCACTTACTGACACGTAACTAAGACGTTCCGAACGAACAAATCTTGCGTACATAGCGATTTTAACAATGTATGCCGTGAAGAGGTTCTTCTCAATTTCCTTGATGTTGCACAAGAATTTTCGACTAAACTCACTTACTGACACGTAACTAAGACGTTCCGAACGACCAAAACTTGCGTACATAGCGATCTCAGCTTTGTGCGCAGAAAAACGTATATCCTCAACTTCCTTAATGTTGTACAAGAATTTACGACTAAACTCACTTACTGACACGTAACTAAGACGTTCCGAACGACCAAAACTTGCGTACATAACGATCTCAGCTTTGTGCGCAGAAAAACGTATATCTTCAACTTCCTTAATGTTGTACAAGAATTTTCGACTAAACTCACTTACTGACACGTAACTAAGACGTTCCGAACGAACAAAACTTGCGTACATAGCGATTTTAACAATGTATGCCGTGAAGAGGTTCTTCTCAATTTCCTTGATGTTGCACAAGAATTTTAGACAAATCTCACTTATTGATACGTAACTAAGACGTTCCGAACGAACAAAACTTGCGTACATAGCGATTTTAACAATATATGCCGTGAAGCGATTCTTCTCAATTTCCTTGAAGTTGCACAAGAATTTTAGACAAATCTCACTTACTGACACGTAACTAAGACGTTCCGAACTAACAAAACTTGCGTACATAGTGATCTCATGCTTTGTGCGCAGAAAAACGTATATCCTCAACTTCCTTAATGTTGTACAAGAATTTACGACTAAACTCACTTACTGACACGTAACTAAGACGTTCCGAACGAACAAAACTTGCGTACATAGCGATTTTAACAATGTATGCCGTGAAGCGGTTCTTCTCAATTTCGTTAACGTTTTAAAAGAATTTTCGACTAAACTCACTTACTGACACGTAACTAAGACGTTCCGAACGAACAAAACTTGCGTACATAGCGATTTTAACAATGTATGCCGTGAAGCGGTTCTTCTCAATTTCGTTAACGTTGTACAAGAATTTTCGACTAAACTCACTTACTGACACGTAACTAAGACGTTCCGAACGACCAAAACTTGCGTACATAGCGATCTCAGCTTTGTGCGCAGAAAAACGTATATCCTCAACTTCCTTAATGTTGTACAAGAATTTTTGACTAAACTCACTTACTGACACGTAACTAAGACGTTCCGAACGACCAAAACTTGCGTACACAGCGATCTCAGCTTTGTGCGCAGAAAAACGTATATCCTCAACTTCCTTAATGTTGTACAAGAATTTACGACTAAACTCACTTACTGACACGTAAGTAAGACGTTCCGAACGACCAAAACTTGCGTACATAGCGATCTCAGCTTTGTGCGCAGAAAAACGTATATCCTCAACTTCCTTAATGGTGTACAAGAATTTTTGACTAAACTCACTTACTGACACGTAACTAAGACGGTCCGAACGACCAAAACTTGCGTACACAGCGATCTCAGCTTTGTGCGCAGAAAAACGTATATCCTCAACTTCCTTAATGTTGTACAAGAATTTACGACTAAACTCACTTACTGACACGTAAGTAAGACGTTCCGAACGAACAAAACTTGCGTACACAGCGATCTCAGCTTTGTGCGCAGAAAAACGTATATCCTCAACTTCCTTAATGTTGTACAAGAATTTACGACTAAAGTCACTTACTGACACGTAAGTAAGACGTTCCGAACGAACAAAACTTGCGTACATAGCGATTTTAACAATGTATGCCGTGAAGCGGTTCTTCTCAATTTTGTTCACGTTGTAAAAGAATTTTCGACTAAACTCACTTACTGACACATAACTAAGACGTTCCGAACGAACAAAACTTGCGTACATAGCGATTTTAACAATGTATGCCGTGAAGCGGTTCTTCTCAAGTTCCTTGATGTTGCACAAGAATTTTAGACAAATCTCACTTACTGACACGTAACTAAGACGTTCCGAACGAACAAATCTTGCGTACATAGCGATTTTAACAATGTATGCCGTGAAGAGGTTCTTCTCAATTTCCTTGATGTTGCACAAGAATTTTAGACAAATCTCACTTACTGACACGTAACTAAGACGTTCCGAACTAACAAAACTTGCGTACATAGCGATCTCATGCTTTGTGCGCAGAAAAACGTATATCCTCAATTTCGTTAACGTTGTACAAGAATTTTCGACTAAACTCACTTACTGACACGTAACTAAGACGTTCCGAACGACCAAAACTTGCGTACATAGCGATCTCAGCTTTGTGCGCAGAAAAACGTATATCCTCAACATCCTTAATGTTGTACAAGAATTATCGACTAAACTCACTTACTGACACATATCTAAGACGTTCCGAACGAACAAAACTTGCGTACATAGCGATTTTAACAATGTATGCCGTGAAGCGGTTCTTCTCAATTTCGTTAACGTTGTAAAAGAATTTTCGACTAAACTCACTTACTGACACGTAACTAAGACGTTCCGAACGAACAAAACTTGCGTACATAGCGATCTCAGCTTTGTGCGCAGAAAAACGTATATCCTCAACTTCCTTAATGTTGTACAAGAATTTACGACTAAACTCACTTACTGACACGTAAGTAAGACGTTCCGAACGAACAAAACTTGCGTACACAGCGATCTCAGCTTTGTGCGCAGAAAAACGTATATCCTCAACTTCCTTAATGTTGTACAAGAATTTACGACTAAACTCACTTACTGACACGTAAGTAAGACGTTCCGAACGAACAAAACTTGCGTACATAGCGATTTTAACAATGTATGCCGTGAAGCGGTTCTTCTCAATTTCGTTAACGTTGTAAAAGAATTTTCGACTAAACTCACTTACTGACACGTAACTAAGACGTTCCGAACGAACAAAACTTGCGTACATAGCGATCTCAGCTTTGTGCGCAGAAAACGTATATCCTCAACTTCCTTAATGTTGTACAAGAATTTTCGACTAAACTCACTTACTGACACATAACTAAGACGTTCCGAACGACCAAAACTTGCGTACACAGCGATCTCAGCTTTGTGCGCAGAAAAACGTATATCCTCAACTTCCTTAATGTTGTACAAGAATTTACGACTAAACTCACTTACTGACACGTAAGTAAGACGTTCCGAACGAACAAAACTTGCGTACATAGCGATTTTAACAATGTATGCCGTGAAGCGGTTCTTCTCAATTTCGTTCACGTTGTAAAAGAATTTTCGACTAAACTCACTTACTGACACGTAACTAAGACGTTCCGAACGAACAAAACTTGCGTACATAGCGATTTTAACAATGTATGCCGTGAAGCGGTTCTTCTCAATTTCGTTAACGTTGTACAAGAATTTTCGACTAAACTCACTTACTGACACGTAACTAAGACGTTCCGAACCAACAAAACTTGCGTACATAGCGATTTGAACATTGTATGCCGTGAAGCGATTCTTCTCAATTTCCTTGATGTTGCACAAGAATTTTAGACAAATCTCACTTACTGACATGTAACTAAGACGTTCCGAACGAACAAATCTTGCGTACATAGCGATTTTAACAATGTATGCCGTGAAGAGGTTCTTCTCAATTTCCTTGATGTTGCACAAGAATTTTCGACTAAACTCACTTACTGACACGTAACTAAGACGTTCCGAACGACCAAAACTTGCGTACATAGCGATCTCAGCTTTGTGCGCAGAAAAACGTATATCCTCAACTTCCTTAATGTTGTACAAGAATTTACGACTAAACTCACTTACTGACACGTAACTAAGACGTTCCGAACGACCAAAACTTGCGTACATAACGATCTCAGCTTTGTGCGCAGAAAAACGTATATCTTCAACTTCCTTAATGTTGTACAAGAATTTTCGACTAAACTCACTTACTGACACGTAACTAAGACGTTCCGAACGAACAAAACTTGCGTACATAGCGATTTTAACAATGTATGCCGTGAAGAGGTTCTTCTCAATTTCCTTGATGTTGCACAAGAATTTTAGACAAATCTCACTTACTGATACGTAACTAAGACGTTCCGAACGAACAAAACTTGTGTACATAGCGATTTTAACAATATATGCCGTGAAGCGATTCTTCTCAATTTCCTTGAAGTTGCACAAGAATTTTAGACAAATCTCACTTACTGACACGTAACTAAGACGTTCCGAACTAACAAAACTTGCGTACATAGCGATCTCATGCTTTGTGCGCAGAAAAACGTATATCCTCAACTTCCTTAATGTTGTACAAGAATTTACGACTAAACTCACTTACTGACACGTTACTAAGACGTTCCGAACGAACAAAACTTGCGTACATAGCGATTTTAACAATGTATGCCGTGAAGCGGTTCTTCTCAATTTCGTTAACGTTTTAAAAGAATTTTCGACTAAACTCACTTACTGACACGTAACTAAGACGTTCCGAACGAACAAAACTTGCGTACATAGCGATTTTAACAATGTATGCCGTGAAGCGGTTCTTCTCAATTTCGTTAACGTTGTACAAGAATTTTCGACTAAACTCACTTACTGACACGTAACTAAGACGTTCCGAACGAACAAAACTTGCGTACATAGCGATCTCAGCTTTGTGCGCAGAAAACGTATATCCACAACTGCCTTAATGATGTACAAGCATTTTCGACTAAACTCACTTACTGACACGTAACTAAGACGTTTCGAACGACCAAAACTTGCGTACATAACGATCTCAGCTTTGTGCGCAGAAAAACGTATATCCTCAACTTCCTTAATGTTGTACAAGAATTTTCGACTAAACTCACTTACTGACACGTAACTAAGACGTTCCGAACGACCAAAACTTGCGTACATAGCGATCTCAGCTTTGTGCGCAGAAAAACGTATATCCTCAACTTCCTTAATGTTGTACAAGAATTTTCGACTAAACTCACTTACTGACACGTAAGTAAGACGTTCCGAACGAACAAAACTTGCGTACACAGCGATCTCAGCTTTGTGCGCAGAAAAACGTATATCCTCAACTTCCTTAATGTTGTACAAGAATTTACGACTAAACTCACTTACTGACACGTAAGTAAGACGTGCCGAACGAACAAAACTTGCGTACATAGCGATTTTAACAATGTATGCCGTGAAGCGGTTCTTCTCAATTTCGTTAACGTTGTACAAGAATTTTCGACTAAACTCACTTACTGACACGTAACTAAGACGTTCCGAACGAACAAAACTTGCGTACATAGCGATTTTAACATTGCATGCCGTGAAGCGATTCTTCTCAAGTTCCTTGATGTTGCACAAGAATTTTAGACAAATCTCACTTACTGACACGTAACTAAGACGTTCCGAACGAACAAATCTTGCGTACATAGCGATTTTAACAATGTATGCCGTGAAGAGGTTCTTCTCAATTTCCTTGATGTTGCACAAGAATTTTCGACTAAACTCACTTACTGACACGTAACTAAGACGTTCCGAACGACCAAAACTTGCGTACATAGCGATCTCAGCTATGTGCGCAGAAAAACGTATATCCTCAACTTCCTTAATGTTGTACTAGAATTTACGACTAAACTCACTTACTGACACGTAACTAAGACGTTCCGAACGACCAAAACTTGCGTACATAACGATCTCAGCTTTGTGCGCAGAAAAACGTATATCTTCAACTTCCTTAATGTTGTACAAGAATTTTCGACTAAACTCACTTACTGACACGTAACTAAGACGTTCCGAACGAACAAAACTTGCGTACATAGCGATTTTAACAATGTATGCCGTGAAGAGGTTCTTCTCAATTTCCTTGATGTTGCACAAGAATTTTAGACAAATCTCACTTACTGATACGTAACTAAGACGTTCCGAACGAACAAAACTTGCGTACATAGCGATTTTAACAATGTATGCCGTGAAGCGGTTCTTCTCAATTTCGTTAACGTTGTAAAAGAATTTTCGACTAAACTCACTTACTGACACGTAACTAAGACGTTCCGAACGAACAAAACTTGCGTACATAGCGATCTCAGCTTTGTGCGCAGAAAAACGTATATCCTCAACTTCCTTAATGTTGTACAAGAATTTACGACTAAACTCACTTACTGACACGTAAGTAAGACGTTCCGAACGAACAAAACTTGCGTACACAGCGATCTCAGCTTTGTGCGCAGAAAAACGTATATCCTCAACTTCCTTAATGTTGTACAAGAATTTACGACTAAACTCACTTACTGACACGTAAGTAAGACGTTCCGAACGAACAAAACTTGCGTACATAGCGATTTTAACAATGTATGCCGTGAAGCGGTTCTTCTCAATTTCGTTAACGTTGTAAAAGAATTTTCGACTAAACTCACTTACTGACACGTAACTAAGACGTTCCGAACGAACAAAACTTGCGTACATAGCGATCTCAGCTTTGTGCGCAGAAAACGTATATCCTCAACTTCCTTAATGTTGTACAAGAATTTTCGACTAAACTCACTTACTGACACATAACTAAGACGTTCCGAACGACCAAAACTTGCGTACACAGCGATCTCAGCTTTGTGCGCAGAAAAACGTATATCCTCAACTTCCTTAATGTTGTACAAGAATTTACGACTAAACTCACTTACTGACACGTAAGTAAGACGTTCCGAACGAACAAAACTTGCGTACATAGCGATTTTAACAATGTATGCCGTGAAGCGGTTCTTCTCAATTTCGTTCACGTTGTAAAAGAATTTTCGACTAAACTCACTTACTGACACGTAACTAAGACGTTCCGAACGAACAAAACTTGCGTACATAGCGATTTTAACAATGTATGCCGTGAAGCGGTTCTTCTCAATTTCGTTAACGTTGTACAAGAATTTTCGACTAAACTCACTTACTGACACGTAACTAAGACGTTCCGAACGAACAAAACTTGCGTACATAGCGATTTTAACATTGTATGCCGTGAAGCGATTCTTCTCAAGTTCCTTGATGTTGCACAAGAATTTTAGACAAATCTCACTTACTGACACGTAACTAAGACGTTCCGAACGAACAAATCTTGCGTACATAGCGATTTTAACAATGTATGCCGTGAAGAGGTTCTTCTCAATTTCCTTGATGTTGCACAAGAATTTTCGACTAAACTCACTTACTGACACGTAACTAAGACGTTCCGAACGACCAAAACTTGCGTACATAGCGATCTCAGCTTTGTGCGCAGAAAAACGTATATCCTCAACTTCCTTAATGTTGTACAAGAATTTACGACTAAACTCACTTACTGACACGTAACTAAGACGTTCCGAACGACCAAAACTTGCGTACATAACGATCTCAGCTTTGTGCGCAGAAAAACGTATATCTTCAACTTCCTTAATGTTGTACAAGAATTTTCGACTAAACTCACTTACTGACACGTAACTAAGACGTTCCGAACGAACAAAACTTGCGTACATAGCGATTTTAACAATGTATGCCGTGAAGAGGTTCTTCTCAATTTCCTTGATGTTGCACAAGAATTTTAGACAAATCTCACTTACTGATACGTAACTAAGACGTTCCGAACGAACAAAACTTGTGTACATAGCGATTTTAACAATATATGCCGTGAAGCGATTCTTCTCAATTTCCTTGAAGTTGCACAAGAATTTTAGACAAATCTCACTTACTGACACGTAACTAAGACGTTCCGTACTAACAAAACTTGCGTACATAGCGATCTCATGCTTTGTGCGCAGAAAAACGTATATCCTCAACTTCCTTAATGTTGTACAAGAATTTACGACTAAACTCACTTACTGACACGTAACTAAGACGTTCCGAACGAACAAAACTTGCGTACATAGCGATTTTAACAATGTATGCCGTGAAGCGGTTCTTCTCAATTTCGTTAACGTTTTAAAAGAATTTTCGACTAAACTCACTTACTGACACGTAACTAAGACGTTCCGAACGAACAAAACTTGCGTACATAGCGATTTTAACAATGTATGCCGTGAAGCGGTTCTTCTCAATTTCGTTAACGTTGTACAAGAATTTTCGACTAAACTCACTTACTGACACGTAACTAAGACGTTCCGAACGAACAAAACTTGCGTACATAGCGATCTCAGCTTTGTGCGCAGAAAAACGTATATCCACAACTGCCTTAATGATGTACAAGCATTTTCGACTAAACTCACTTACTGACACGTAACTAAGACGTTTCGAACGACCAAAACTTGCGTACATAACGATCTCAGCTTTGTGCGCAGAAAAACGTATATCCTCAACTTCCTTAATGTTGTACAAGAATTTTCGACTAAACTCACTTACTGACACGTAACTAAGACGTTCCGAACGACCAAAACTTGCGTACATAGCGATCTCAGCTTTGTGCGCAGAAAAACGTATATCCTCAACTTCCTTAATGTTGTACAAGAATTTTTGACTAAACTCACTTACTGACACGTAACTAAGACGTTCCGAACGACCAAAACTTGCGTACACAGCGATCTCAGCTTTGTGCGCAGAAAAACGTATATCCTCAACTTCCTTAATGTTGTACAAGAATTTACGACTAAACTCACTTACTGACACGTAAGTAAGACGTTCCGAACGAACAAAACTTGCGTACACAGCGATCTCATCTTTGTGCGCAGAAAAACGTATATCCTCAACTTCCTTAATGTTGTACAAGAATTTACGACTAAACTCACTTACTGACACGTAAGTAAGACGTTCCGAACGAACAAAACTTGCGTACATAGCGATTTTAACAATGTATGCCGTGAAGAGGTTCTTCTCAATTTCCTTGATGTTGCACAAGAATATTAGACAAATCTCACTTACTGATACGTAACTAAGACGTTCCGAACGGACAAAACTTGCGTACATAGCGATTTTAACAATATATGCCGTGAAGCGATTCTTCTCAATTTCCTTGAAGTTGCACAAGAATTTTAGACAAATCTCACTTACTGACACGTAACTAAGACGTTCCGAACTAACAAAACTTGCGTACATAGCGATCTCATGCTTTGTGCGCAGAAAAACGTATATCCTCAACTTCCTTAATGTTGTACAAGAATTTACGACTAAACTCACTTACTGACACGTAACTAAGACGTTCCGAACGAACAAAACTTGCGTACATAGCGATTTTAACAATGTATGCCGTGAAGCGGTTCTTCTCAATTTCGTTAACGTTTTAAAAGAATTTTCGACTAAACTCACTTACTGACACGTAACTAAGACGTTCCGAACGAACAAAACTTGCGTACATAGCGATTTTAACAATGTATGCCGTGAAGCGGTTCTTCTCAATTTCGTTAACGTTGTACAAGAATTTTCGACTAAACTCACTTACTGACACGTAACTAAGACGTTCCGAACGAACAAAACTTGCGTACATAGCGATCTCAGCTTTGTGCGCAGAAAAACGTATATCCACAACTGCCTTAATGATGTACAAGCATTTTCGACTAAACTCACTTACTGACACGTAACTAAGACGTTTCGAACGACCAAAACTTGCGTACATAACGATCTCAGCTTTGTGCGCAGAAAAACGTATATCCTCAACTTCCTTAATGTTGTACAAGAATTTTCGACTAAACTCACTTACTGACACGTAACTAAGACGTTCCGAACGACCAAAACTTGCGTACATAGCGATCTCAGCTTTGTGCGCAGAAAAACGTATATCCTCAACTTCCTTAATGTTGTACAAGAATTTTTGACTAAACTCACTTACTGACACGTAACTAAGACGTTCCGAACGACCAAAACTTGCGTACACAGCGATCTCAGCTTTGTGCGCAGAAAAACGTATATCCTCAACTTCCTTAATGTTGTACAAGAATTTACGACTAAACTCACTTACTGACACGTAAGTAAGACGTTCCGAACGAACAAAACTTGCGTACACAGCGATCTCATCTTTGTGCGCAGAAAAACGTATATCCTCAACTTCCTTAATGTTGTACAAGAATTTACGACTAAACTCACTTACTGACACGTAAGTAAGACGTTCCGAACGAACAAAACTTGCGTACATAGCGATTTTAACAATGTATGCCGTGAAGAGGTTCTTCTCAATTTCCTTGATGTTGCACAAGAATATTAGACAAATCTCACTTACTGATACGTAACTAAGACGTTCCGAACGGACAAAACTTGCGTACATAGCGATTTTAACAATATATGCCGTGAAGCGATTCTTCTCAATTTCCTTGAAGTTGCACAAGAATTTTAGACAAATCTCACTTACTGACACGTAACTAAGACGTTCCGAACTAACAAAACTTGCGTACATAGCGATCTCATGCTTTGTGCGCAGAAAAACGTATATCCTCAACTTCCTTAATGTTGTACAAGAATTTACGACTAAACTCACTTACTGACACGTAACTAAGACGTTCCGAACGAACAAAACTTGCGTACATAGCGATTTTAACAATGTATGCCGTGAAGCGGTTCTTCTCAATTTCGTTAACGTTTTAAAAGAATTTTCGACTAAACTCACTTACTGACACGTAACTAAGACGTTCCGAACGAACAAAACTTGCGTACATAGCGATTTTAACAATGTATGCCGTGAAGCGGTTCTTCTCAATTTCGTTAACGTTGTACAAGAATTTTCGACTAAACTCACTTACTGACACGTGACTAAGACGTTCCGAACGAACAAAACTTGCGTACATAGCGATCTCAGCTTTGTGCGCAGAAAAACGTATATCCACAACTGCCTTAATGATGTACAAGCATTTTCGTCTAAACTCACTTACTGACACGTAACTAAGACGTTTCGAACGACCAAAACTTGCGTACATAACGATCTCAGCTTTGTGCGCAGAAAAACGTATATCCTCAACTTCCTTAATGTTGTACAAGAATTTTCGACTAAACTCACTTACTGACACGTAACTAAGACGTTCCGAACGACCAAAACTTGCGTACATAGCGATCTCAGCTTTGTGCGCAGAAAAACGTATATCCTCAACTTCCTTAATGTTGTACAAGAATTTTTGACTAAACTCACTTACTGACACGTAACTAAGACGTTCCGAACGACCAAAACTTGCGTACACAGCGATCTCAGCTTTGTGCGCAGAAAAACGTATATCCTCAACTTCCTTAATGTTGTACAAGAATTTACGACTAAACTCACTTACTGACACGTAAGTAAGACGTTCCGAACGAACAAAACTTGCGTACACAGCGATCTCAGCTTTGTGCGCAGAAAAACGTATATCCTCAACTTCCTTAATGTTGTACAAGAATTTACGACTAAACTCACTTACTGACACGTAAGTAAGACGTTCCGAACGAACAAAACTTGCGTACATAGCGATTTTAACAATGTATGCCGTGAAGCGGTTCTTCTCAATTTCGTTCACGTTGTAAAAGAATTTTCGACTAAACTCACTTACTGACACATAACTAAGACGTTCCGAACGAACAAAACTTGCGTACATAGCGATTTTAACAATGTATGCCGTGAAGCGGTTCTTCTCAAGTTCCTTGATGTTGCACAAGAATTTTAGACAAATCTCACTTACTGACACGTAACTAAGACGTTCCGAACGAACAAATCTAGCGTACATAGCGATTTTAACAATGTATGCCGTGAAGAGGTTCTTCTCAATTTCCTTGATGTTGCACAAGAATTTTAGACAAATCTCACTTACTGACACGTAACTAAGACGTTCCGAACTAACAAAACTTGCGTACATAGCGATCTCATGCTTTGTGCGCAGAAAAACGTATATCCTCAATTTCGTTAACGTTGTACAAGAATTTTCGACTAAACTCACTTACTGACACGTAACTAAGACGTTCCGAACGACCAAAACTTGCGTACATAGCGATCTCAGCTTTGTGCGCAGAAAAACGTATATCCTCAACATCCTTAATGTTGTACAAGAATTATCGACTAAACTCACTTACTGACACATATCTAAGACGTTCCGAACGAACAAAACTTGCGTACATAGCGATTTTAACAATGTATGCCGTGAAGCGGTTCTTCTCAATTTCGTTAACGTTGTAAAAGAATTTTCGACTAAACTCACTTACTGACACGTAACTAAGCCGTTCCGAACGAACAAAACTTGCGTACATAGCGATCTCAGCTTTGTGCGCAGAAAAACGTATATCCTCAACTTCCTTAATAGTGTACAAGAATTTACGACTAAACTCACTTACTGACACGTAAGTAAGACGTTCCGAACGAACAAAACTTGCGTACACAGCGATCTCAGCTTTGTGCGCAGAAAAACGTATATCCTCAACTTCCTTAATGTTGTACAAGAATTTACGACTAAAGTCACTTACTGACACGTAAGTAAGACGTTCCGATCGAACAAAACTTGCGTACATAGCGATTTTAACAATGTATGCCGTGAAGCGGTTCTTCTCAATTTCGTTCACGTTGTAAAAGAATTTTCGACTAAACTCACTTACTGACACATAACTAAGACGTTCCGAACGAACAAAACTTGCGTACATAGCGATTTTAACAATGTATGCCGTGAAGCGGTTCTTCTCAAGTTCCTTGATGTTGCACAAGAATTTTAGACAAATCTCACTTACTGACACGTAACTAAGACGTTCCGAACGAACAAATCTTGCGTACATAGCGATTTTAACAATGTATGCCGTGAAGAGGTTCTTCTCAATTTCCTTGATGTTGCACAAGAATTTTAGACAAATCTCACTTACTGACACGTAACTAAGACGTTCCGAACTAACAAAACTTGCGTACATAGCGATCTCATGCTTTGTGCGCAGAAAAACGTATATCCTCAATTTCGTTAACGTTGTACAAGAATTTTCGACTAAACTCACTTACTGACACGTAACTAAGACGTTCCGAACGACCAAAACTTGCGTACATAGCGATCTCAGCTTTGTGCGCAGAAAAACGTATATCCTCAACATCCTTAATGTTGTACAAGAATTATCGACTAAACTCACTTACTGACACATATCTAAGACGTTCCGAACGAACAAAACTTGCGTACATAGCGATTTTAACAATGTATGCCGTGAAGCGGTTCTTCTCAATTTCGTTAACGTTGTAAAAGAATTTTCGACTAAACTCACTTACTGACACGTAACTAAGACGTTCCGAACGAACAAAACTTGCGTACATAGCGATCTCAGCTTTGTGCGCAGAAAAACGTATATCCTCAACTTCCTTAATGTTGTACAAGAATTTACGACTAAACTCACTTACTGACACGTAAGTAAGACGTTCCGAACGAACAAAACTTGCGTACACAGCGATCTCAGCTTTGTGCGCAGAAAAACGTATATCCTCAACTTCCTTAATGTTGTACAAGAATTTACGACTAAACTCACTTACTGACACGTAAGTAAGACGTTCCGAACGAACAAAACTTGCGTACATAGCGATTTTAACAATGTATGCCGTGAAGCGGTTCTTCTCAATTTCGTTAACGTTGTAAAAGAATTTTCGACTAAACTCACTTACTGACACGTAACTAAGACGTTCCGAACGAACAAAACTTGCGTACATAGCGATCTCAGCTTTGTGCGCAGAAAACGTATATCCTCAACTTCCTTAATGTTGTACAAGAATTTTCGACTAAACTCACTTACTGACACATAACTAAGACGTTCCGAACGACCAAAACTTGCGTACACAGCGATCTCAGCTTTGTGCGCAGAAAAACGTATATCCTCAACTTCCTTAATGTTGTACAAGAATTTACGACTAAACTCACTTACTGACACGTAAGTAAGACGTTCCGAACGAACAAAACTTGCGTACATAGCGATTTTAACAATGTATGCCGTGAAGCGGTTCTTCTCAATTTCGTTCACGTTGTAAAAGAATTTTCGACTAAACTCACTTACTGACACGTAACTAAGACGTTCCGAACGAACAAAACTTGCGTACATAGCGATTTTAACAATGTATGCCGTGAAGCGGTTCTTCTCAATTTCGTTAACGTTGTACAAGAATTTTCGACTAAACTCACTTACTGACACGTAACTAAGACGTTCCGAACGAACAAAACTTGCGTACATAGCGATTTTAACATTGTATGCCGTGAAGCGATTCTTCTCAAGTTCCTTGATGTTGCACAAGAATTTTAGACAAATCTCACTTACTGACACGTAACTAAGACGTTCCGAACGAACAAATCTTGCGTACATAGCGATTTTAACAATGTATGCCGTGAAGAGGTTCTTCTCAATTTCCTTGATGTTGCACAAGAATTTTCGACTAAACTCACTTACTGACACGTAACTAAGACGTTCCGAACGACCAAAACTTGCGTACATAGCGATCTCAGCTTTGTGCGCAGAAAAACGTATATCCTCAACTTCCTTAATGTTGTACAAGAATTTACGACTAAACTCACTTACTGACACGTAACTAAGACGTTCCGAACGACCAAAACTTGCGTACATAACGATCTCAGCTTTGTGCGCAGAAAAACGTATATCTTCAACTTCCTTAATGTTGTACAAGAATTTTCGACTAAACTCACTTACTGACACGTAACTAAGACGTTCCGAACGAACAAAACTTGCGTACATAGCGATTTTAACAATGTATGCCGTGAAGAGGTTCTTCTCAATTTCCTTGATGTTGCACAAGAATATTAGACAAATCTCACTTACTGATACGTAACTAAGACGTTCCGAACGAACAAAACTTGCGTACATAGCGATTTTAACAATATATGCCGTGAAGCGATTCTTCTCAATTTCCTTGAAGTTGCACAAGAATTTTAGACAAATCTCACTTACTGACACGTAACTAAGACGTTCCGAACTAACAAAACTTGCGTACATAGCGATCTCATGCTTTGTGCGCAGAAAAACGTATATCCTCAATTTCGTTAACGTTGTACAAGAATTTTCGACTAAACTCACTTACTGACACGTAACTAAGACGTTCCGAACGACCAAAACTTGCGTACATAGCGATCTCAGCTTTGTGCGCAGAAAAACGTATATCCTCAACATCCTTAATGTTGTACAAGAATTATCGACTAAACTCACTTACTGACACATATCTAAGACGTTCCGAACGAACAAAACTTGCGTACATAGCGATTTTAACAATGTATGCCGTGAAGCGGTTCTTCTCAATTTCGTTAACGTTGTAAAAGAATTTTCGACTAAACTCACTTACTGACACGTAACTAAGACGTTCCGAACGAACAAAACTTGCGTACATAGCGATCTCAGCTTTGTGCGCAGAAAAACGTATATCCTCAACTTCCTTAATGGTGTACAAGAATTTACGACTAAACTCACTTACTGACACGTAAGTAAGACGTTCCGAACGAACAAAACTTGCGTACACAGCGATCTCAGCTTTGTGCGCAGAAAAACGTATATCCTCAACTTCCTTAATGTTGTACAAGAATTTACGACTAAAGTCACTTACTGACACGTAAGTAAGACGTTCCGAACGAACAAAACTTGCGTACATAGCGATTTTAACAATGTATGCCGTGAAGCGGTTCTTCTCAATTTCGTTCACGTTGTAAAAGAATTTTCGACTAAACTCACTTACTGACACATAACTAAGACGTTCCGAACGAACAAAACTTGCGTACATAGCGATTTTAACAATGTATGCCGTGAAGCGGTTCTTCTCAAGTTCCTTGATGTTGCACAAGAATTTTAGACAAATCTCACTTACTGACACGTAACTAAGACGTTCCGAACGAACAAATCTTGCGTACATAGCGATTTTAACAATGTATGCCGTGAAGAGGTTCTTCTCAATTTCCTTGATGTTGCACAAGAATTTTAGACAAATCTCACTTACTGACACGTAACTAAGACGTTCCGAACTAACAAAACTTGCGTACATAGCGATCTCATGCTTTGTGCGCAGAAAAACGTATATCCTCAATTTCGTTAACGTTGTACAAGAATTTTCGACTAAACTCACTTACTGACACGTAACTAAGACGTTCCGAACGACCAAAACTTGCGTACATAGCGATCTCAGCTTTGTGCGCAGAAAAACGTATATCCTCAACATCCTTAATGTTGTACAAGAATTATCGACTAAACTCACTTACTGACACATATCTAAGACGTTCCGAACGAACAAAACTTGCGTACATAGCGATTTTAACAATGTATGCCGTGAAGCGGTTCTTCTCAATTTCGTTAACGTTGTAAAAGAATTTTCGACTAAACTCACTTACTGACACGTAACTAAGACGTTCCGAACGAACAAAACTTGCGTACATAGCGATCTCAGCTTTGTGCGCAGAAAAACGTATATCCTCAACTTCCTTAATGTTGTACAAGAATTTACGACTAAACTCACTTACTGACACGTAAGTAAGACGTTCCGAACGAACAAAACTTGCGTACACAGCGATCTCAGCTTTGTGCGCAGAAAAACGTATATCCTCAACTTCCTTAATGTTGTACAAGAATTTACGACTAAACTCACTTACTGACACGTAAGTAAGACGTTCCGAACGAACAAAACTTGCGTACATAGCGATTTTAACAATGTATGCCGTGAAGCGGTTCTTCTCAATTTCGTTCACGTTGTAAAAGAATTTTCGACTAAACTCACTTACTGACACGTAACTAAGACGTTCCGAACGAACAAAACTTGCGTACATAGCGATTTTAACAATGTATGCCGTGAAGCGGTTCTTCTCAATTTCGTTAACGTTGTACAAGAATTTTCGACTAAACTCACTTACTGACACGTAACTAAGACGTTCCGAACGAACAAAACTTGCGTACATAGCGATTTTAACATTGTATGCCGTGAAGCGATTCTTCTCAAGTTCCTTGATGTTGCACAAGAATTTTAGACAAATCTCACTTACTGACACGTAACTAAGACGTTCCGAACGAACAAATCTTGCGTACATAGCGATTTTAACAATGTATGCCGTGAAGAGGTTCTTCTCAATTTCCTTGATGTTGCACAAGAATTTTCGACTAAACTCACTTACTGACACGTAACTAAGACGTTCCGAACGACCAAAACTTGCGTACATAGCGATCTCAGCTTTGTGCGCAGAAAAACGTATATCCTCAACTTCCTTAATGTTGTACAAGAATTTACGACTAAACTCACTTACTGACACGTAACTAAGACGTTCCGAACGACCAAAACTTGCGTACATAACGATCTCAGCTTTGTGCGCAGAAAAACGTATATCTTCAACTTCCTTAATGTTGTACAAGAATTTTCGACTAAACTCACTTACTGACACGTAACTAAGACGTTCCGAACGAACAAAACTTGCGTACATAGCGATTTTAACAATGTATGCCGTGAAGAGGTTCTTCTCAATTTCCTTGATGTTGCACAAGAATTTTAGACAAATCTCACTTACTGATACGTAACTAAGACGTTCCGAACGAACAAAACTTGTGTACATAGCGATTTTAACAATATATGCCGTGAAGCGATTCTTCTCAATTTCCTTGAAGTTGCACAAGAATTTTAGACAAATCTCACTTACTGACACGTAACTAAGACGTTCCGAACTAACAAAACTTGCGTACATAGCGATCTCATGCTTTGTGCGCAGAAAAACGTATATCCTCAACTTCCTTAATGTTGTACAAGAATTTACGACTAAACTCACTTACTGACACGTTACTAAGACGTTCCGAACGAACAAAACTTGCGTACATAGCGATTTTAACAATGTATGCCGTGAAGCGGTTCTTCTCAATTTCGTTAACGTTTTAAAAGAATTTTCGACTAAACTCACTTACTGACACGTAACTAAGACGTTCCGAACGAACAAAACTTGCGTACATAGCGATTTTAACAATGTATGCCGTGAAGCGGTTCTTCTCAATTTCGTTAACGTTGTACAAGAATTTTCGACTAAACTCACTTACTGACACGTAACTAAGACGTTCCGAACGAACAAAACTTGCGTACATAGCGATCTCAGCTTTGTGCGCAGAAAACGTATATCCACAACTGCCTTAATGATGTACAAGCATTTTCGACTAAACTCACTTACTGACACGTAACTAAGACGTTTCGAACGACCAAAACTTGCGTACATAACGATCTCAGCTTTGTGCGCAGAAAAACGTATATCCTCAACTTCCTTAATGTTGTACAAGAATTTTCGACTAAACTCACTTACTGACACGTAACTAAGACGTTCCGAACGACCAAAACTTGCGTACATAGCGATCTCAGCTTTGTGCGCAGAAAAACGTATATCCTCAACTTCCTTAATGTTGTACAAGAATTTTTGACTAAACTCACTTACTGACACGTAACTAAGACGTTCCGAACGACCAAAACTTGCGTGCACAGCGATCTCAGCTTTGTGCGCAGAAAAACGTATATCCTCAACTTCCTTAATGTTGTACAAGAATTTACGACTAAACTCACTTACTGACACGTAAGTAAGACGTTCCGAACGAACAAAACTTGCGTACACAGCGATCTCAGCTTTGTGCGCAGAAAAACGTATATCCTCAACTTCCTTAATGTTGTACAAGAATTTACGACTAAACTCACTTACTGACACGTAAGTAAGACGTTCCGAACGAACAAAACTTGCGTACATAGCGATTTTAACAATGTATGCCGTGAAGCGGTTCTTCTCAATTTCGTTAACGTTGTACAAGAATTTTCGACTAAACTCACTTACTGACACGTAACTAAGACGTTCCGAACGAACAAAACTTGCGTACATAGCGATTTTAACATTGTATGCCGTGAAGCGATTCTTCTCAAGTTCCTTGATGTTGCACAAGAATTTTAGACAAATCTCACTTACTGACACGTAACTAAGACGTTCCGAACGAACAAATCTTGCGTACATAGCGATTTTAACAATGTATGCCGTGAAGAGGTTCTTCTCAATTTCCTTGATGTTGCACAAGAATTTTCGACTAAACTCACTTACTGACACGTAACTAAGACGTTCCGAACGACCAAAACTTGCGTACATAGCGATCTCAGCTATGTGCGCAGAAAAACGTATATCCTCAACTTCCTTAATGTTGTACAAGAATTTACGACTAAACTCACTTACTGACACGTAACTAAGACGTTCCGAACGACCAAAACTTGCGTACATAACGATCTCAGCTTTGTGCGCAGAAAAACGTATATCTTCAACTTCCTTAATGTTGTACAAGAATTTTCGACTAAACTCACTTACTGACACGTAACTAAGACGTTCCGAACGAACAAAACTTGCGTACATAGCGATTTTAACAATGTATGCCGTGAAGAGGTTCTTCTCAATTTCCTTGATGTTGCACAAGAATTTTAGACAAATCTCACTTACTGATACGTAACTAAGACGTTCCGAACGAACAAAACTTGCGTACATAGCGATTTTAACAATATATGCCGTGAAGCGATTCTTCTCAATTTCCTTGAAGTTGCACAAGAATTTTAGACAAATCTCACTTACTGACACGTAACTAAGACGTTCCGAACTAACAAAACTTGCGTACATAGCGATCTCATGCTTTGTGCGCAGAAAAACGTATATCCTCAACTTCCTTAATGTTGTACAAGAATTTACGACTAAACTCACTTACTGACACGTAACTAAGACGTTCCGAACGAACAAAACTTGCGTACATAGCGATTTTAACAATGTATGCCGTGAAGCGGTTCTTCTCAATTTCGTTAACGTTTTAAAAGAATTTTCGACTAAACTCACTTACTGACACGTAACTAAGACGTTCCGAACGAACAAAACTTGCGTACATAGCGATTTTAACAATGTATGCCGTGAAGCGGTTCTTCTCAATTTCGTTAACGTTGTACAAGAATTTTCGACTAAACTCACTTACTGACACGTAACTAAGACGTTCCGAACGAACAAAACTTGCGTACATAGCGATCTCAGCTTTGTGCGCAGAAAAACGTATATCCACAACTGCCTTAATGATGTACAAGCATTTTCGACTAAACTCACTTACTGACACGTAACTAAGACGTTTCGAACGACCAAAACTTGCGTACATAACGATCTCAGCTTTGTGCGCAGAAAAACGTATATCCTCAACTTCCTTAATGTTGTACAAGAATTTTCGACTAAACTCACTTACTGACACGTAACTAAGACGTTCCGAACGACCAAAACTTGCGTACATAGCGATCTCAGCTTTGTGCGCAGAAAAACGTATATCCTCAACTTCCTTAATGTTGTACAAGAATTTTTGACTAAACTCACTTACTGACACGTAACTAAGACGTTCCGAACGACCAAAACTTGCGTACACAGCGATCTCAGCTTTGTGCGCAGAAAAACGTATATCCTCAACTTCCTTAATGTTGTACAAGAATTTACGACTAAACTCACTTACTGACACGTAAGTAAGACGTTCCGAACGAACAAAACTTGCGTACACAGCGATCTCAGCTTTGTGCGCAGAAAAACGTATATCCTCAACTTCCTTAATGTTGTACAAGAATTTACGACTAAAGTCACTTACTGACACGTAAGTAAGACGTTCCGAACGAACAAAACTTGCGTACATAGCGATTTTAACAATGTTCCGTGAAGCGGTTCTTCTCAATTTCGTTAACGTTGTAAAAGAATTTTCGACTAAACTCACTTACTGACACGTAACTAAGACGTTCCGAACGAACAAAACTTGCGTACATAGCGATCTCAGCTTTGTGCGCAGAAAACGTATATCCTCAACTTCCTTAATGTTGTACAAGAATTTTCGACTAAACTCACTTACTGACACATAACTAAGACGTTCCGAACGACCAAAACTTGCGTACACAGCGATTTCAGCTTTGTGCGCAGAAAAACGTATATCCTCAACTTCCTTAATGTTGTACAAGAATTTACGACTAGACTCACTTACTGACACGTAAGTAAGACGTTCCGAACGAACAAAACTTGCGTACATAGCGATTTTAACAATGTATGCCGTGAAGCGGTTCTTCTCAATTTCGTTCACGTTGTAAAAGAATTTTCGACTAAACTCACTTACTGACACGTAACTAAGACGTTCCGAACGAACAAAACTTGCGTACATAGCGATTTTAACAATGTATGCCGTGAAGCGGTTCTTCTCAATTTCGTTAACGTTGTACAAGAATTTTCGACCAAACTCACTTACTGACACGTAACTAAGACGTTCCGATCGAACAAAACTTGCGTACATAGCGATTTTAACATTGTATGCCGTGAAGCGATTCTTCTCAAGTTCCTTGATGTTGCACAAGAATTTTAGACAAATCTCACTTACTGACACGTAACTAAGACGTTCCGAACGAACAAAACTTGCGTACATAGCGATCTCAGCTTTGTGCGCAGAAAAACGTATATCCACAACTGCCTTAATGATGTACAAGCATTTTCGACTAAACTCACTTACTGACACGTAACTAAGACGTTCCGAACGACCAAAACTTGCGTACATAGCGATCTCAGCTTTGTGCGCAGAAAAACGTATATCCTCAACTTCCTTAATGTTGTACAAGAATTTACGACTAAACTCACTTACTGACACGTAACTAAGACGTTCCGAACGACCAAAACTTGCGTACATAACGATCTCAGGTTTGTGCGCAGAAAAACGTATATCTTCAACTTCCTTAATGTTGTACAAGAATTTTCGACTAAACTCACTTACTGACACGTAACTAAGACGTTCCGAACGAACAAAACTTGCGTACATAGCGATTTTAACAATGTATGCCGTGAAGAGGTTCTTCTCAATTTCCTTGATGTTGCACAAGAATTTTAGACAAATCTCACTTATTGATACGTAACTAAGACGTTCCGAACGAACAAAACTTGCGTACATAGCGATTTTAACAATATATGCCGTGAAGCGATTCTTCTCAATTTCCTTGAAGTTGCACAAGAATTTTAGACAAATCTCACTTACTGACACGTAACTAAGACGTTCCGAACTAACAAAACTTGCGTACATAGCGATCTCATGCTTTGTGCGCAGAAAAACGTATATCCTCAACTTCCTTAATGTTGTACAAGAATTTACGACTAAACTCACTTACTGACACGTAACTAAGACGTTCCGAACGAACAAAACTTGCGTACATAGCGATTTTAACAATGTATGCCGTGAAGCGGTTCTTCTCAATTTCGTTAACGTTTTAAAAGAATTTTCGACTAAACTCACTTACTGACACGTAACTAAGACGTTCCGAACGAACAAAACTTGCGTACATAGCGATTTTAACAATGTATGCCGTGAAGAGGTTCTTCTCAATTTCGTTAACGTTGTACAAGAATTTTCGACTAAACTCACTTACTGACACGTAACTAAGACGTTCCGAACGAACAAAACTTGCGTACATAGCGATCTCAGCTTTGTGCGCAGAAAAACGTATATCCACAACTGCCTTAATGATGTACAAGCATTTTCGACTAAACTCACTTACTGACACGTAACTAAGATGTTTCGAACGACCAAAACTTGCGTACATAACGATCTCAGCTTTGTGCGCAGAAAAACGTATATCCTCAACTTCCTTAATGTTGTACAAGAATTTTCGACTAAACTCACTTACTGACACGTAACTAAGACGTTCCGAACGACCAAAACTTGCGTACATAGCGATCTCAGCTTTGTGCGCAGAAAAACGTATATCCTCAACTTCCTTAATGTTGTACAAGAATTTTTGACTAAACTCACTTACTGACACGTAACTAAGACGTTCCGAACGACCAAAACTTGCGTACACAGCGATCTCAGCTTTGTGCGCAGAAAAACGTATATCCTCAACTTCCTTAATGTTGTACAAGAATTTACGACTAAACTCACTTACTGACACGTAAGTAAGACGTTCCGAACGAACAAAACTTGCGTACACAGCGATCTCAGCTTTGTGCGCAGAAAAACGTATATCCTCAACTTCCTTAATGTTGTACAAGAATTTACGACTAAAGTCACTTACTGACACGTAAGTAAGACGTTCCGAACGAACAAAACTTGCGTACATAGCGATTTTAACAATGTATGCCGTGAAGCGGTTCTTCTCAATTTCGTTCACGTTGTAAAAGAATTTTCGACTAAACTCACTTACTGACACATAACTAAGACGTTCCGAACGAACAAAACTTGCGTACATAGCGATTTTAACAATGTATGCCGTGAAGCGGTTCTTCTCAAGTTCCTTGATGTTGCACAAGAATTTTAGACAAATCTCACTTACTGACACGTAACTAAGACGTTCCGAACGAACAAATCTTGCGTACATAGCGATTTTAACAATGTATGCCGTGAAGAGGTTCTTCTCAATTTCCTTGATGTTGCACAAGAATTTTAGACAAATCTCACTTACTGACACGTAACTAAGACGTTCCGAACTAACAAAACTTGCGTACATAGCGATCTCATGCTTTGTGCGCAGAAAAACGTATATCCTCAATTTCGTTAACGTTGTACAAGAATTTTCGACTAAACTCACTTACTGACACGTAACTAAGACGTTCCGAACGACCAAAACTTGCGTACATAGCGATCTCAGCTTTGTGCGCAGAAAAACGTATATCCTCAACATCCTTAATGTTGTACAAGAATTATCGACTAAACTCACTTACTGACACATATCTAAGACGTTCCGAACGAACAAAACTTGCGTACATAGCGATTTTAACAATGTATGCCGTGAAGCGGTTCTTCTCAACTTCGTTAACGTTGTAAAAGAATTTTCGACTAAACTCACTTACTGACACGTAACTAAGACGTTCCGAACGAACAAAACTTGCGTACATAGCGATCTCAGCTTTGTGCGCAGAAAAACGTATATCCTCAACTTCCTTAATGTTGTACAAGAATTTACGACTAAACTCACTTACTGACACGTAAGTAAGACGTTCCGAACGAACAAAACTTGCGTACACAGCGATCTCAGCTTTGTGCGCAGAAAAACGTATATCCTCAACTTCCTTAATGTTGTACAAGAATTTACGACTAAACTCACTTACTGACACGTAAGTAAGACGTTCCGAACGAACAAAACTTGCGTACATAGCGATTTTAACAATGTATGCCGTGAAGCGGTTCTTCTCAATTTCGTTAACGTTGTAAAAGAATTTTCGACTAAACTCACTTACTGACACGTAACTAAGACGTTCCGAACGAACAAAACTTGCGTACATAGCGATCTCAGCTTTGTGCGCAGAAAACGTATATCCTCAACTTCCTTAATGTTGTACAAGAATTTTCGACTAAACTCACTTACTGACACATAACTAAGACGTTCCGAACGACCAAAACTTGCGTACACAGCGATCTCAGCTTTGTGCGCAGAAAAACGTATATCCTCAACTTCCTTAATGTTGTACAAGAATTTACGACTAAACTCACTTACTGACACGTAAGTAAGACGTTCCGAACGAACAAAACTTGCGTACATAGCGATTTTAACAATGTATGCCGTGAAGCGGTTCTTCTCAATTTCGTTCACGTTGTAAAAGAATTTTCGACTAAACTCACTTACTGACACGTAACTAAGACGTTCCGAACGAACAAAACTTGCGTACATAGCGATTTTAACAATGTATGCCGTGAAGCGGTTCTTCTCAATTTCGTTAACGTTGTACAAGAATTTTCGACTAAACTCACTTACTGACACGTAACTAAGACGTTCCGAACGAACAAAACTTGCGTACATAGCGATTTTAACATTGTATGCCGTGAAGCGATTCTTCTCAAGTTCCTTGATGTTGCACAAGAATTTTAGACAAATCTCACTTACTGACACGTAACTAAGACGTTCCGAACGAACAAATCTTGCGTACATAGCGATTTTAACAATGTATGCCGTGAAGAGGTTCTTCTCAATTTCCTTGATGTTGCACAAGAATTTTCGACTAAACTCACTTACTGACACGTAACTAAGACGTTCCGAACGACCAAAACTTGCGTACATAGCGATCTCAGCTTTGTGCGCAGAAAAACGTATATCCTCAACTTCCTTAATGTTGTACAAGAATTTACGACTAAACTCACTTACTGACACGTAACTAAGACGTTCCGAACGACCAAAACTTGCGTACATAACGATCTCAGCTTTGTGCGCAGAAAAACGTATATCCTCAACTTCCTTAATGTTGTACAAGAATTTACGACTAAACTCACTTACTGACACGTAACTAAGACGTTCCGAACGAACAAAACTTGCGTACATAGCGATTTTAACAATGTATGCCGTGAAGCGGTTCTTCTCAATTTCGTTAACGTTTTAAAAGAATTTTCGACTAAACTCACTTACTGACACGTAACTAAGACGTTCCGAACGAACAAAACTTGCGTACATAGCGATTTTAACAATGTATGCCGTGAAGCGGTTCTTCTCAATTTCGTTAACGTTGTACAAGAATTTTCGACTAAACTCACTTACTGACACGTGACTAAGACGTTCCGAACGAACAAAACTTGCGTACATAGCGATCTCAGCTTTGTGCGCAGAAAAACGTATATCCACAACTGCCTTAATGATGTACAAGCATTTTCGACTAAACTCACTTACTGACACGTAACTAAGACGTTTCGAACGACCAAAACTTGCGTACATAACGATCTCAGCTTTGTGCGCAGAAAAACGTATATCCTCAACTTCCTTAATGTTGTACAAGAATTTTCGACTAAACTCACTTACTGACACGTAACTAAGACGTTCCGAACGACCAAAACTTGCGTACATAGCGATCTCAGCTTTGTGCGCAGAAAAACGTATATCCTCAACTTCCTTAATGTTGTACAAGAATTTTTGACTAAACTCACTTACTGACACGTAACTAAGACGTTCCGAACGACCAAAACTTGCGTACACAGCGATCTCAGCTTTGTGCGCAAAAAAACGTATATCCTCAACTTCCTTAATGTTGTACAAGAATTTACGACTAAACTCACTTACTGACACGTAAGTAAGACGTTCCGAACGAACAAAACTTGCGTACACAGCGATCTCAGCTTTGTGCGCAGAAAAACGTATATCCTCAACTTCCTTAATGTTGTACAAGAATTTACGACTAAACTCACTTACTGACACGTAAGTAAGACGTTCCGAACGAACAAAACTTGCGTACATAGCGATTTTAACAATGTATGCCGTGAAGCGGTTCTTCTCAATTTCGTTCACGTTGTAAAAGAATTTTCGACTAAACTCACTTACTGACACATAACTAAGACGTTCCGAACGAACAAAACTTGCGTACATAGCGATTTTAACAATGTATGCCGTGAAGCGGTTCTTCTCAAGTTCCTTGATGTTGCACAAGAATTTTAGACAAATCTCACTTACTGACACGTAACTAAGACGTTCCGAACGAACAAATCTAGCGTACATAGCGATTTTAACAATGTATGCCGTGAAGAGGTTCTTCTCAATTTCCTTGATGTTGCACAAGAATTTTAGACAAATCTCACTTACTGACACGTAACTAAGACGTTCCGAACTAACAAAACTTGCGTACATAGCGATCTCATGCTTTGTGCGCAGAAAAACGTATATCCTCAATTTCGTTAACGTTGTACAAGAATTTTCGTCTAAACTCACTTACTGACACGTAACTAAGACGTTCCGAACGACCAAAACTTGCGTACATAGCGATCTCAGCTTTGTGCGCAGAAAAACGTATATCCTCAACATCCTTAATGTTGTACAAGAATTATCGACAAAACTCACTTACTGACACATATCTAAGACGTTCCGAACGAACAAAACTTGCGTACATAGCGATTTTAACAATGTATGCCGTGAAGCGGTTCTTCTCAATTTCGTTAACGTTGTAAAAGAATTTTCGACTAAACTCACTTACTGACACGTAACTAAGACGTTCCGAACGAACAAAACTTGCGTACATAGCGATCTCAGCTTTGTGCGCAGAAAAACGTATATCCTCAACTTCCTTAATGGTGTACAAGAATTTACGACTAAACTCACTTACTGACACGTAAGTAAGACGTTCCGAACGAACAAAACTTGCGTACACAGCGATCTCAGCTTTGTGCGCAGAAAAACGTATATCCTCAACTTCCTTAATGTTGTACAAGAATTTACGACTAAAGTCACTTACTGACACGTAAGTAAGACGTTCCGAACGAACAAAACTTGCGTACATAGCGATTTTAACAATGTATGCCGTGAAGCGGTTCTTCTCAATTTCGTTCACGTTGTAAAAGAATTTTCGACTAAACTCACTTACTGACACATAACTAAGACGTTCCGAACGAACAAAACTTGCGTACATAGCGATTTTAACAATGTATGCCGTGAAGCGGTTCTTCTCAAGTTCCTTGATGTTGCACAAGAATTTTAGACAAATCTCACTTACTGACACGTAACTAAGACGTTCCGAACGAACAAATCTTGCGTACATAGCGATTTTAACAATGTATGCCGTGAAGAGGTTCTTCTCAATTTCCTTGATGTTGCACAAGAATTTTAGACAAATCTCACTTACTGACACGTAAGTAAGACGTTCCGAACGAACAAAACTTGCGTACACAGCGATCTCAGCTTTGTGCGCAGAAAAACGTATATCCTCAACTTCCTTAATGTTGTACAAGAATTTACGACTAAACTCACTTACTGACACGTAAGTAAGACGTTCCGAACGAACAAAACTTGCGTACATAGCGATTTTAACAATGTATGCCGTGAAGCGGTTCTTCTCAATTTCGTTAACGTTGTAAAAGAATTTTCGACTAAACTCACTTACTGACACGTAACTAAGACGTTCCGAACGAACAAAACTTGCGTACATAGCGATCTCAGCTTTGTGCGCAGAAAACGTATATCCTCAACTTCCTTAATGTTGTACAAGAATTTTCGACTAAACTCACTTACTGACACATAACTAAGACGTTCCGAACGACCAAAACTTGCGTACACAGCGATCTCAGCTTTGTGCGCAGAAAAACGTATATCCTCAACTTCCTTAATGTTGTACAAGAATTTACGACTAAACTCACTTACTGACACGTAAGTAAGACGTTCCGAACGAACAAAACTTGCGTACATAGCGATTTTAACAATGTATGCCGTGAAGCGGTTCTTCTCAATTTCGTTCACGTTGTAAAAGAATTTTCGACTAAACTCACTTACTGACACGTAACTAAGACGTTCCGAACGAACAAAACTTGCGTACATAGCGATTTTAACAATGTATGCCGTGAAGCGGTTCTT
Organism: Polyergus mexicanus; assembly: GCF_030449975.1. Lineage (NCBI taxonomy): Eukaryota > Metazoa > Arthropoda > Insecta > Hymenoptera > Formicidae > Polyergus > Polyergus mexicanus. Next base: position 3,691,493 of record NW_027223339.1, on the reverse strand, counting down.
CTCAATTTCGTTAACGTTGTACAAGAATTTTCGACTAAACTCACTTACTGACACGTAACTAAGACGTTCCGAACGAACAAAACTTGCGTACATAGCGATTTTAACATTGTATGCCGTGAAGCGATTCTTCTCAAGTTCCTTGATGTTGCACAAGAATTTTAGACAAATCTCACTTACTGACACGTAACTAAGACGTTCCGAACGAACAAATCTTGCGTACATAGCGATTTTAACAATGTATGCCGTGAAGAGGTTCTTCTCAATTTCCTTGATGTTGCACAAGAATTTTCGACTAAACTCACTTACTGACACGTAACTAAGACGTTCCGAACGACCAAAACTTGCGTACATAGCGATCTCAGCTTTGTGCGCAGAAAAACGTATATCCTCAACTTCCTTAATGTTGTACAAGAATTTACGACTAAACTCACTTACTGACACGTAACTAAGACGTTCCGAACGACCAAAACTTGCGTACATAACGATCTCAGCTTTGTGCGCAGAAAAACGTATATCTTCAACTTCCTTAATGTTGTACAAGAATTTTCGACTAAACTCACTTACTGACACGTAACTAAGACGTTCCGAACGAACAAAACTTGCGTACATAGCGATTTTAACAATGTATGCCGTGAAGAGGTTCTTCTCAATTTCCTTGATGTTGCACAAGAATATTAGACAAATCTCACTTACTGATACGTAACTAAGACGTTCCGAACGAACAAAACTTGCGTACATAGCGATTTTAACAATATATGCCGTGAAGCGATTCTTCTCAATTTCCTTGAAGTTGCACAAGAATTTTAGACAAATCTCACTTACTGACACGTAACTAAGACGTTCCGAACTAACAAAACTTGCGTACATAGCGATCTCATGCTTTGTGCGCAGAAAAACGTATATCCTCAATTTCGTTAACGTTGTACAAGAATTTTCGACTAAACTCACTTACTGACACGTAACTAAGACGTTCCGAACGACCAAAACTTGCGTACATAGCGATCTCAGCTTTGTGCGCAGAAAAACGTATATCCTCAACATCCTTAATGTTGTACAAGAATTATCGACTAAACTCACTTACTGACACATATCTAAGACGTTCCGAACGAACAAAACTTGCGTACATAGCGATTTTAACAATGTATGCCGTGAAGCGGTTCTTCTCAATTTCGTTAACGTTGTAAAAGAATTTTCGACTAAACTCACTTACTGACACGTAACTAAGACGTTCCGAACGAACAAAACTTGCGTACATAGCGATCTCAGCTTTGTGCGCAGAAAAACGTATATCCTCAACTTCCTTAATGGTGTACAAGAATTTACGACTAAACTCACTTACTGACACGTAAGTAAGACGTTCCGAACGAACAAAACTTGCGTACACAGCGATCTCAGCTTTGTGCGCAGAAAAACGTATATCCTCAACTTCCTTAATGTTGTACAAGAATTTACGACTAAAGTCACTTACTGACACGTAAGTAAGACGTTCCGAACGAACAAAACTTGCGTACATAGCGATTTTAACAATGTATGCCGTGAAGCGGTTCTTCTCAATTTCGTTCACGTTGTAAAAGAATTTTCGACTAAACTCACTTACTGACACATAACTAAGACGTTCCGAACGAACAAAACTTGCGTACATAGCGATTTTAACAATGTATGCCGTGAAGCGGTTCTTCTCAAGTTCCTTGATGTTGCACAAGAATTTTAGACAAATCTCACTTACTGACACGTAACTAAGACGTTCCGAACGAACAAATCTTGCGTACATAGCGATTTTAACAATGTATGCCGTGAAGAGGTTCTTCTCAATTTCCTTGATGTTGCACAAGAATTTTAGACAAATCTCACTTACTGACACGTAACTAAGACGTTCCGAACTAACAAAACTTGCGTACATAGCGATCTCATCCTTTGTGCGCAGAAAAACGTATATCCTCAATTTCGTTAACGTTGTACAAGAATTTTCGACTAAACTCACTTACTGACACGTAACTAAGACGTTCCGAACGACCAAAACTTGCGTACATAGCGATCTCAGCTTTGTGCGCAGAAAAACGTATATCCTCAACATCCTTAATGTTGTACAAGAATTATCGACTAAACTCACTTACTGACACATATCTAAGACGTTCCGAACGAACAAAACTTGCGTACATAGCGATTTTAACAATGTATGCCGTGAAGCGGTTCTTCTCAATTTCGTTAACGTTGTAAAAGAATTTTCGACTAAACTCACTTACTGACACGTAACTAAGACGTTCCGAACGAACAAAACTTGCGTACATAGCGATCTCAGCTTTGTGCGCAGAAAAACGTATATCCTCAACTTCCTTAATGTTGTACAAGAATTTACGACTAAACTCACTTACTGACACGTAAGTAAGACGTTCCGAACGAACAAAACTTGCGTACACAGCGATCTCAGCTTTGTGCGCAGAAAAACGTATATCCTCAACTTCCTTAATGTTGTACAAGAATTTACGACTAAACTCACTTACTGACACGTAAGTAAGACGTTCCGAACGAACAAAACTTGCGTACATAGCGATTTTAACAATGTATGCCGTGAAGCGGTTCTTCTCAATTTCGTTAACGTTGTAAAAGAATTTTCGACTAAACTCACTTACTGACACGTAACTAAGACGTTCCGAACGAACAAAACTTGCGTACATAGCGATCTCAGCTTTGTGCGCAGAAAACGTATATCCTCAACTTCCTTAATGTTGTACAAGAATTTTCGACTAAACTCGCTTACTGACACATAACTAAGACGTTCCGAACGACCAAAACTTGCGTACACAGCGATCTCAGCTTTGTGCGCAGAAAAACGTATATCCTCAACTTCCTTAATGTTGTACAAGAATTTACGACTAAACTCACTTACTGACACGTAAGTAAGACGTTCCGAACGAACAAAACTTGCGTACATAGCGATTTTAACAATGTATGCCGTGAAGCGGTTCTTCTCAATTTCGTTCACGTTGTAAAAGAATTTTCGACTAAACTCACTTACTGACACGTAACTAAGACGTTCCGAACGAACAAAACTTGCGTACATAGCGATTTTAACAATGTATGCCGTGAAGCGGTTCTTCTCAATTTCGTTAACGTTGTACAAGAATTTTCGACTAAACTCACTTACTGACACGTAACTAAGACGTTCCGAACGAACAAAACTTGCGTACATAGCGATTTTAACAATGTATGCCGTGAAGCGGTTCTTCTCAATTTCGTTAACGTTGTACAAGAATTTTCGACTAAACTCACTTACTGACACGTAACTAAGACGTTCCGAACGACCAAAACTTGCGTACATAGCGATCTCAGCTTTGTGCGCAGAAAAACGTATATCCTCAACTTCCTTAATGTTGTACAAGAATTTACGACTAAACTCACTTACTGACACGTAACTAAGACGTTCCGAACGACCAAAACTTGCGTACATAGCGATTTTAACAATGTATGCCGTGAAGAGGTTCTTCTCAATTTCCTTGATGTTGCACAAGAATTTTAGACAAATCTCTCTTACTGATACGTAACTAAGACGTTCCGAACGAACAAAACTTGTGTACATAGCGATTTTAACAATATATGCCGTGAAGCGATTCTTCTCAATTTCCTTGAAGTTGCACAAGAATTTTAGACAAATCTCACTTACTGACACGTAACTAAGACGTTCCGAACTAACAAAACTTGCGTACATAGCGATCTCATGCTTTGTGCGCAGAAAAACGTATATCCTCAACTTCCTTAATGTTGTACAAGAATTTACGACTAAACTCACTTACTGACACGTAACTAAGACGTTCCGAACGAACAAAACTTGCGTACATAGCGATTTTAACAATGTATGCCGTGAAGCGGTTCTTCTCAATTTCGTTAACGTTTTAAAAGAATTTTCGACTAAACTCACTTACTGACACGTAACTAAGACGTTCCGAACGAACAAAACTTGCGTACATAGCGATTTTAACAATGTATGCCGTGAAGCGGTTCTTCTCAATTTCGTTAACGTTGTACAAGAATTTTCGACTAAACTCACTTACTGACACGTAACTAAGACGTTCCGAACGAACAAAACTTGCGTACATAGCGATCTCAGCTTTGTGCGCAGAAAAACGTATATCCACAACTGCCTTAATGATGTACAAGCATTTTCGACTAAACTCACTTACTGACACGTAACTAAGACGTTTCGAACGACCAAAACTTGCGTACATAACGATCTCAGCTTTGTGCGCAGAAAAACGTATATCCTCAACTTCCTTAATGTTGTACAAGAATTTTCGACTAAACTCACTTACTGACACGTAACTAAGACGTTCCGAACGACCAAAACTTGCGTACATAGCGATCTCAGCTTTGTGCGCAGAAAAACGTATATCCTCAACTTCCTTAATGTTGTACAAGAATTTTTGACTAAACTCACTTACTGACACGTAACTAAGACGTTCCGAACGACCAAAACTTGCGTACACAGCGATCTCAGCTTTGTGCGCAGAAAAACGTATATCCTCAACTTCCTTAATGTTGTACAAGAATTTACGACTAAACTCACTTACTGACACGTAAGTAAGACGTTCCGAACGAACAAAACTTGCGTACACAGCGATCTCAGCTTTGTGCGCAGAAAAACGTATATCCTCAACTTCCTTAATGTTGTACAAGAATTTACGACTAAACTCACTTACTGACACGTAAGTAAGACGTTCCGAACGAACAAAACTTGCGTACATAGCGATTTTAACAATGTATGCCGTGAAGCGGTTCTTCTCAATTTCGTTAACGTTGTACAAGAATTTTCGACTAAACTCACTTACTGACACGTAACTAAGACGTTCCGAACGAACAAAACTTGCGTACATAGCGATTTTAACATTGTATGCCGTGAAGCGATTCTTCTCAAGTTCCTTGATGTTGCACAAGAATTTTAGACAAATCTCACTTACTGACACGTAACTAAGACGTTCCGAACGAACAAATCTTGCGTACATAGCGATTTTAACAATGTATGCCGTGAAGAGGTTCTTCTCAATTTCCTTGATGTTGCACAAGAATTTTCGACTAAACTCACTTACTGACACGTAACTAAGACGTTCCGAACGACCAAAACTTGCGTACATAGCGATCTCAGCTATGTGCGCAGAAAAACGTATATCCTCAACTTCCTTAATGTTGTACAAGAATTTACGACTAAACTCACTTACTGACACGTAACTAAGACGTTCCGAACGACCAAAACTTGCGTACATAACGATCTCAGCTTTGTGCGCAGAAAAACGTATATCTTCTACTTCCTTAATGTTGTACAAGAATTTTCGACTAAACTCACTTACTGACACGTAACTAAGACGTTCCGAACGAACAAAACTTGCGTACATAGCGATTTTAACAATGTATGCCGTGAAGAGGTTCTTCTCAATTTCCTTGATGTTGCACAAGAATATTAGACAAATCTCACTTACTGATACGTAACTAAGACGTTCCGAACGAACAAAACTTGCGTACATAGCGATTTTAACAATATATGCCGTGAAGCGATTCTTCTCAATTTCCTTGAAGTTGCACAAGAATTTTAGACAAATCTCACTTACTGACACGTAACTAAGACGTTCCGAACTAACAAAACTTGCGTACATAGCGATCTCATGCTTTGTGCGCAGAAAAACGTATATCCTCAACTTCCTTAATGTTGTACAAGAATTTACGACTAAACTCACTTACTGACACGTAACTAAGACGTTCCGAACGAACAAAACTTGCGTACATAGCGATTTTAACAATGTATGCCGTGAAGCGGTTCTTCTCAATTTCGTTAACGTTTTAAAAGAATTTTCGACTAAACTCACTTACTGACACGTAACTAAGACGTTCCGAACGAACAAAACTTGCGTACATAGCGATTTTAACAATGTATGCCGTGAAGCGGTTCTTCTCAATTTCGTTAACGTTGTACAAGAATTTTCGACTAAACTCACTTACTGACACGTGACTAAGACGTTCCGAACGAACAAAACTTGCGTACATAGCGATCTCAGCTTTGTGCGCAGAAAAACGTATATCCACAACTGCCTTAATGATGTACAAGCATTTTCGACTAAACTCACTTACTGACACGTAACTAAGACGTTTCGAACGACCAAAACTTGCGTACATAACGATCTCAGCTTTGTGCGCAGAAAAACGTATATCCTCAACTTCCTTAATGGTGTACAAGAATTTACGACTAAACTCACTTACTGACACGTAAGTAAGACGTTCCGAACGAACAAAACTTGCGTACACAGCGATCTCAGCTTTGTGCGCAGAAAAACGTATATCCTCAACTTCCTTAATGTTGTACAAGAATTTACGACTAAAGTCACTTACTGACACGTAAGTAAGACGTTCCGAACGAACAAAACTTGCGTACATAGCGATTTTAACAATGTATGCCGTGAAGCGGTTCTTCTCAATTTCGTTCACGTTGTAAAAGAATTTTCGACTAAACTCACTTACTGACACATAACTAAGACGTTCCGAACGAACAAAACTTGCGTACATAGCGATTTTAACAATGTATGCCGTGAAGCGGTTCTTCTCAAGTTCCTTGATGTTGCACAAGAATTTTAGACAAATCTCACTTACTGACACGTAACTAAGACGTTCCGAACGAACAAATCTTGCGTACATAGCGATTTTAACAATGTATGCCGTGAAGAGGTTCTTCTCAATTTCCTTGATGTTGCACAAGAATTTTAGACAAATCTCACTTACTGACACGTAACTAAGACGTTCCGAACTAACAAAACTTGCGTACATAGCGATCTCATGCTTTGTGCGCAGAAAAACGTATATCCTCAATTTCGTTAACGTTGTACAAGAATTTTCGACTAAACTCACTTACTGACACGTAACTAAGACGTTCCGAACGACCAAAACTTGCGCACATAGCGATCTCAGCTTTGTGCGCAGAAAAACGTATATCCTCAACATCCTTAATGTTGTACAAGAATTATCGACTAAACTCACTTACTGACACATATCTAAGACGTTCCGAACGAACAAAACTTGCGTACATAGCGATTTTAACAATGTATGCCGTGAAGCGGTTCTTCTCAATTTCGTTAACGTTGTAAAAGAATTTTCGACTAAACTCACTTACTGACACGTAACTAAGACGTTCCGAACGAACAAAACTTGCGTACATAGCGATCTCAGCTTTGTGCGCAGAAAAACGTATATCCTCAACTTCCTTAATGTTGTACAAGAATTTACGACTAAACTCACTTACTGACACGTAAGTAAGACGTTCCGAACGAACAAAACTTGCGTACACAGCAATCTCAGCTTTGTGCGCAAAAAAACGTATATCCTCAACTTCCTTAATGTTGTACAAGAGTTTACGACTAAACTCACTTACTGACACGTAAGTAAGACGTTCCGAACGAACAAAACTTGCGTACATAGCGATTTTAACAATGTATGCCGTGAAGCGGTTCTTCTCAATTTCGTTAACGTTGTAAAAGAATTTTCGACTAAACTCACTTACTGACACGTAACTAAGACGTTCCGAACGAACAAAACTTGCGTACATAGCGATCTCAGCTTTGTGCGCAGAAAACGTATATCCTCAACTTCCTTAATGTTGTACAAGAATTTTCGACTAAACTCACTTACTGACACATAACTAAGACGTTCCGAACGACCAAAACTTGCGTACTCAGCGATCTCAGCTTTGTGCGCAGAAAAACGTATATCCTCAACTTCCTTAATGTTGTACAAGAATTTACGACTAAACTCACTTACTGACACGTAAGTACGACGTTCCGAACGAACAAAACTTGCGTACATAGCGATTTTAACAATGTATGCCGTGAAGCGGTTCTTCTCAATTTCGTTCACGTTGTAAAAGAATTTTCGACTAAACTCACTTACTGACACGTAACTAAGACGTTCCGAACGAACAAAACTTGCGTACATAGCGATTTTAACAATGTATGCCGTGAAGCGGTTCTTCTCAATTTCGTTAACGTTGTACAAGAATTTTCGACTAAACTCACTTACTGACACGTAACTAAGACGTTCCGAACGAACAAAACTTGCGTACATAGCGATTTTAACATTGTATGCCGTGAAGCGATTCTTCTCAAGTTCCTTGATGTTGCACAAGAATTTTAGACAAATCTCACTTACTGACACGTAAGTAAGACGTTCCGAACGAACAAAACTTGCGTACATAGCGATTTTAACAATGTATGCCGTGAAGCGGTTCTTCTCAATTTCGTTCACGTTGTAAAAGAATTTTCGACTAAACTCACTTACTGACACATAACTAAGACGTTCCGAACGAACAAAACTTGCGTACATAGCGATTTTAACAATGTATGCCGTGAAGCGGTTCTTCTCAAGTTCCTTGATGTTGCACAAGAATTTTAGACAAATCTCACTTACTGACACGTAACTAAGACGTTCCGAACGAACAAATCTTGCGTACATAGCGATTTTAACAATGTATGCCGTGAAGAGGTTCTTCTCAATTTCCTTGATGTTGCACAAGAATTTTAGACAAATCTCACTTACTGACACGTAACTAAGACGTTCCGAACTAACAAAACTTGCGTACATAGCGATCTCATGCTTTGTGCGCAGAAAAACGTATATCCTCAATTTCGTTAACGTTGTACAAGAATTTTCGACTAAACTCACTTACTGACACGTAACTAAGACGTTCCGAACGACCAAAACTTGCGTACATAGCGATCTCAGCTTTGTGCGCAGAAAAACGTATATCCTCAACATCCTTAATGTTGTACAAGAATTATCGACTAAACTCACTTACTGACACATATCTAAGACGTTCCGAACGAACAAAACTTGCGTACATAGCGATTTTAACAATGTATGCCGTGAAGCGGTTCTTCTCAATTTCGTTAACGTTGTAAAAGAATTTTCGACTAAACTCACTTACTGACACGTAACTAAGACGTTCCGAACGAACAAAACTTGCGTACATAGCGATCTCAGCTTTGTGCGCAGAAAAACGTATATCCTCAACTTCCTTAATGTTGTACAAGAATTTACGACTAAACTCACTTACTGACACGTAAGTAAGACGTTCCGAACGAACAAAACTTGCGTACACAGCAATCTCAGCTTTGTGCGCAAAAAAACGTATATCCTCAACTTCCTTAATGTTGTACAAGAATTTACGACTAAACTCACTTACTGACACGTAAGTAAGACGTTCCGAACGAACAAAACTTGCGTACATAGCGATTTTAACAATGTATGCCGTGAAGCGGTTCTTCTCAATTTCGTTAACGTTGTAAAAGAATTTTCGACTAAACTCACTTACTGACACGTAACTAAGACGTTCCGAACGAACAAAACTTGCGTACATAGCGATCTCAGCTTTGTGCGCAGAAAACGTATATCCTCAACTTCCTTAATGTTGTACAAGAATTTTCGACTAAACTCACTTACTGACACATAACTAAGACGTTCCGAACGACCAAAACTTGCGTACTCAGCGATCTCAGCTTTGTGCGCAGAAAAACGTATATCCTCAACTTCCTTAATGTTGTACAAGAATTTACGACTAAACTCACTTACTGACACGTAAGTACGACGTTCCGAACGAACAAAACTTGCGTACATAGCGATTTTAACAATGTATGCCGTGAAGCGGTTCTTCTCAATTTCGTTCACGTTGTAAAAGAATTTTCGACTAAACTCACTTACTGACACGTAACTAAGACGTTCCGAACGAACAAAACTTGCGTACATAGCGATTTTAACAATGTATGCCGTGAAGCGGTTCTTCTCAATTTCGTTAACGTTGTACAAGAATTTTCGACTAAACTCACTTACTGACACGTAACTAAGACGTTCCGAACGAACAAAACTTGCGTACATAGCGATTTTAACATTGTATGCCGTGAAGCGATTCTTCTCAAGTTCCTTGATGTTGCACAAGAATTTTAGACAAATCTCACTTACTGACACGTAACTAAGACGTTCCGAACGAACAAATCTTGCGTACATAGCGATTTTAACAATGTATGCCGTGAAGAGGTTCTTCTCAATTTCCTTGATGTTGCACAAGAATTTTCGACTAAACTCACTTACTGACACGTAACTAAGACGTTCCGAACGACCAAAACTTGCGTACATAGCGATCTCAGCTTTGTGCGCAGAAAAACGTATATCCTCAACTTCCTTAATGTTGTACAAGAATTTACGACTAAACTCACTTACTGACACGTAACTAAGACGTTCCGAACGACCAAAACTTGCGTACATAACGATCTCAGCTTTGTGCGCAGAAAAACGTATATCTTCAACTTCCTTAATGTTGTACAAGAATTTTCGACTAATCTCACTTACTGACACGTAACTAAGACGTTCCGAACGAACAAAACTTGCGTACATAGCGATTTTAACAATGTATGCCGTGAAGAGGTTCTTCTCAATTTCCTTGATGTTGCACAAGAATATTAGACAAATCTCACTTACTGATACGTAACTAAGACGTTCCGAACGAACAAAACTTGCGTACATAGCGATTTTAACAATATATGCCGTGAAGCGATTCTTCTCAATTTCCTTGAAGTTGCACAAGAATTTTAGACAAATCTCACTTACTGACACGTAACTAAGACGTTCCGAACTAACAAAACTTGCGTACATAGCGATCTCATGCTTTGTGCGCAGAAAAACGTATATCCTCAATTTCGTTAACGTTGTACAAGAATTTTCGACTAAACTCACTTACTGACACATAACTAAGACGTTCCGAACGACCAAAACTTGCGTACATAGCGATCTCAGCTTTGTGCGCAGAAAAACGTATATCCTCAACATCCTTAATGTTGTACAAGAATTATCGACTAAACTCACTTACTGACACATATCTAAGACGTTCCGAACGAACAAAACTTGCGTACATAGCGATTTTAACAATGTATGCCGTGAAGCGGTTCTTCTCAATTTCGTTAACGTTGTAAAAGAATTTTCGACTAAACTCACTTACTGACACGTAACTAAGACGTTCCGAACGAACAAAACTTGCGTACATAGCGATCTCAGCTTTGTGCGCAGAAAACGTATATCCTCAACTTCCTTAATGTTGTACAAGAATTTTCGACTAAACTCACTTACTGACACATAACTAAGACGTTCCGAACGACCAAAACTTGCGTACTCAGCGATCTCAGCTTTGTGCGCAGAAAAACGTATATCCTCAACTTCCTTAATGTTGTACAAGAATTTACGACTAAACTCACTTACTGACACGTAAGTACGACGTTCCGAACGAACAAAACTTGCGTACATAGCGATTTTAACAATGTATGCCGTGAAGCGGTTCTTCTCAATTTCGTTCACGTTGTAAAAGAATTTTCGACTAAACTCACTTACTGACACGTAACTAAGACGTTCCGAACGAACAAAACTTGCGTACATAGCGATTTTAACAATGTATGCCGTGAAGCGGTTCTTCTCAATTTCGTTAACGTTGTACAAGAATTTTCGACTAAACTCACTTACTGACACGTAACTAAGACGTTCCGAACGAACAAAACTTGCGTACATAGCGATTTTAACATTGTATGCCGTGAAGCGATTCTTCTCAAGTTCCTTGATGTTGCACAAGAATTTTAGACAAATCTCACTTACTGACACGTAAGTAAGACGTTCCGAACGAACAAAACTTGCGTACATAGCGATTTTAACAATGTATGCCGTGAAGCGGTTCTTCTCAATTTCGTTCACGTTGTAAAAGAATTTTCGACTAAACTCACTTACTGACACATAACTAAGACGTTCCGAACGAACAAAACTTGCGTACATAGCGATTTTAACAATGTATGCCGTGAAGCGGTTCTTCTCAAGTTCCTTGATGTTGCACAAGAATTTTAGACAAATCTCACTTACTGACACGTAACTAAGACGTTCCGAACGAACAAATCTTGCGTACATAGCGATTTTAACAATGTATGCCGTGAAGAGGTTCTTCTCAATTTCCTTGATGTTGCACAAGAATTTTAGACAAATCTCACTTACTGACACGTAACTAAGACGTTCCGAACTAACAAAACTTGCGTACATAGCGATCTCATGCTTTGTGCGCAGAAAAACGTATATCCTCAATTTCGTTAACGTTGTACAAGAATTTTCGACTAAACTCACTTACTGACACGTAACTAAGACGTTCCGAACGACCAAAACTTGCGTACATAGCGATCTCAGCTTTGTGCGCAGAAAAACGTATATCCTCAACATCCTTAATGTTGTACAAGAATTATCGACTAAACTCACTTACTGACACATATCTAAGACGTTCCGAACGAACAAAACTTGCGTACATAGCGATTTTAACAATGTATGCCGTGAAGCGGTTCTTCTCAATTTCGTTAACGTTGTAAAAGAATTTTCGACTAAACTCACTTACTGACACGTAACTAAGACGTTCCGAACGAACAAAACTTGCGTACATAGCGATCTCAGCTTTGTGCGCAGAAAAACGTATATCCTCAACTTCCTTAATGTTGTACAAGAATTTACGACTAAACTCACTTACTGACACGTAAGTAAGACGTTCCGAACGAACAAAACTTGCGTACACAGCAATCTCAGCTTTGTGCGCAAAAAAACGTATATCCTCAACTTCCTTAATGTTGTACAAGAATTTACGACTAAACTCACTTACTGACACGTAAGTAAGACGTTCCGAACGAACAAAACTTGCGTACATAGCGATTTTAACAATGTATGCCGTGAAGCGGTTCTTCTCAATTTCGTTAACGTTGTAAAAGAATTTTCGACTAAACTCACTTACTGACACGTAACTAAGACGTTCCGAACGAACAAAACTTGCGTACATAGCGATCTCAGCTTTGTGCGCAGAAAACGTATATCCTCAACTTCCTTAATGTTGTACAAGAATTTTCGACTAAACTCACTTACTGACACATAACTAAGACGTTCCGAACGACCAAAACTTGCGTACTCAGCGATCTCAGCTTTGTGCGCAGAAAAACGTATATCCTCAACTTCCTTAATGTTGTACAAGAATTTACGACTAAACTCACTTACTGACACGTAAGTACGACGTTCCGAACGAACAAAACTTGCGTACATAGCGATTTTAACAATGTATGCCGTGAAGCGGTTCTTCTCAATTTCGTTCACGTTGTAAAAGAATTTTCGACTAAACTCACTTACTGACACGTAACTAAGACGTTCCGAACGAACAAAACTTGCGTACATAGCGATTTTAACAATGTATGCCGTGAAGCGGTTCTTCTCAATTTCGTTAACGTTGTACAAGAATTTTCGACTAAACTCACTTACTGACACGTAACTAAGACGTTCCGAACGAACAAAACTTGCGTACATAGCGATTTTAACATTGTATGCCGTGAAGCGATTCTTCTCAAGTTCCTTGATGTTGCACAAGAATTTTAGACAAATCTCACTTACTGACACGTAACTAAGACGTTCCGAACGAACAAATCTTGCGTACATAGCGATTTTAACAATGTATGCCGTGAAGAGGTTCTTCTCAATTTCCTTGATGTTGCACAAGAATTTTCGACTAAACTCACTTACTGACACGTAACTAAGACGTTCCGAACGACCAAAACTTGCGTACATAGCGATCTCAGCTTTGTGCGCAGAAAAACGTATATCCTCAACTTCCTTAATGTTGTACAAGAATTTACGACTAAACTCACTTACTGACACGTAACTAAGACGTTCCGAACGACCAAAACTTGCGTACATAACGATCTCAGCTTTGTGCGCAGAAAAACGTATATCTTCAACTTCCTTAATGTTGTACAAGAATTTTCGACTAATCTCACTTACTGACACGTAACTAAGACGTTCCGAACGAACAAAACTTGCGTACATAGCGATTTTAACAATGTATGCCGTGAAGAGGTTCTTCTCAATTTCCTTGATGTTGCACAAGAATATTAGACAAATCTCACTTACTGATACGTAACTAAGACGTTCCGAACGAACAAAACTTGCGTACATAGCGATTTTAACAATATATGCCGTGAAGCGATTCTTCTCAATTTCCTTGAAGTTGCACAAGAATTTTAGACAAATCTCACTTACTGACACGTAACTAAGACGTTCCGAACTAACAAAACTTGCGTACATAGCGATCTCATGCTTTGTGCGCAGAAAAACGTATATCCTCAATTTCGTTAACGTTGTACAAGAATTTTCGACTAAACTCACTTACTGACACATAACTAAGACGTTCCGAACGACCAAAACTTGCGTACATAGCGATCTCAGCTTTGTGCGCAGAAAAACGTATATCCTCAACATCCTTAATGTTGTACAAGAATTATCGACTAAACTCACTTACTGACACATATCTAAGACGTTCCGAACGAACAAAACTTGCGTACATAGCGATTTTAACAATGTATGCCGTGAAGCGGTTCTTCTCAATTTCGTTAACGTTGTAAAAGAATTTTCGACTAAACTCACTTACTGACACGTAACTAAGACGTTCCGAACGAACAAAACTTGCGTACATAGCGATCTCAGCTTTGTGCGCAGAAAAACGTATATCCTCAACTTCCTTAATGGTGTACAAGAATTTACGACTAAACTCACTTACTGACACGTAAGTAAGACGTTCCGAACGAACAAAACTTGCGTACACAGCGATCTCAGCTTTGTGCGCAGAAAAACGTATATCCTCAACTTCCTTAATGTTGTACAAGAATTTACGACTAAAGTCACTTACTGACACGTAAGTAAGACGTTCCGAACGAACAAAACTTGCGTACATAGCGATTTTAACAATGTATGCCGTGAAGCGGTTCTTCTCAATTTCGTTCACGTTGTAAAAGAATTTTCGACTAAACTCACTTACTGACACATAACTAAGACGTTCCGAACGAACAAAACTTGCGTACATAGCGATTTTAACAATGTATGCCGTGAAGCGGTTCTTCTCAAGTTCCTTGATGTTGCACAAGAATTTTAGACAAATCTCACTTACTGACACGTAACTAAGACGTTCCGAACGAACAAATCTTGCGTACATAGCGATTTTAACAATGTATGCCGTGAAGAGGTTCTTCTCAATTTCCTTGATGTTGCACAAGAATTTTAGACAAATCTCACTTACTGACACGTAACTAAGACGTTCCGAACTAACAAAACTTGCGTACATAGCGATCTCATGCTTTGTGCGCAGAAAAACGTATATCCTCAATTTCGTTAACGTTGTACAAGAATTTTCGACTAAACTCACTTACTGACACGTAACTAAGACGTTCCGAACGACCAAAACTTGCGTACATAGCGATCTCAGCTTTGTGCGCAGAAAAACGTATATCCTCAACATCCTTAATGTTGTACAAGAATTATCGACTAAACTCACTTACTGACACATATCTAAGACGTTCCGAACGAACAAAACTTGCGTACATAGCGATTTTAACAATGTATGCCGTGAAGCGGTTCTTCTCAATTTCGTTAACGTTGTAAAAGAATTTTCGACTAAACTCACTTACTGACACGTAACTAAGACGTTCCGAACGAACAAAACTTGCGTACATAGCGATCTCAGCTTTGTGCGCAGAAAAACGTATATCCTCAACTTCCTTAATGTTGTACAAGAATTTACGACTAAACTCACTTACTGACACGTAAGTAAGACGTTCCGAACGAACAAAACTTGCGTACACAGCGATCTCAGCTTTGTGCGCAGAAAAACGTATATCCTCAACTTCCTTAATGTTGTACAAGAATTTACGACTAAACTCACTTACTGACACGTAAGTAAGACGTTCCGAACGAACAAAACTTGCGTACATAGCGATTTTAACAATGTATGCCGTGAAGCGGTTCTTCTCAATTTCGTTAACGTTGTAAAAGAATTTTCGACTAAACTCACTTACTGACACGTAACTAAGACGTTCCGAACGAACAAAACTTGCGTACATAGCGATCTCAGCTTTGTGCGCAGAAAACGTATATCCTCAACTTCCTTAATGTTGTACAAGAATTTTCGACTAAACTCACTTACTGACACATAACTAAGACGTTCCGAACGACCAAAACTTGCGTACACAGCGATCTCAGCTTTGTGCGCAGAAAAACGTATATCCTCAACTTCCTTAATGTTGTACAAGAATTTACGACTAAACTCACTTACTGACACGTAAGTAAGACGTTCCGAACGAACAAAACTTGCGTACATAGCGATTTTAACAATGTATGCCGTGAAGCGGTTCTTCTCAATTTCGTTCACGTTGTAAAAGAATTTTCGACTAAACTCACTTACTGACACGTAACTAAGACGTTCCGAACGAACAAAACTTGCGTACATAGCGATTTTAACAATGTATGCCGTGAAGCGGTTCTTCTCAATTTCGTTAACGTTGTACAAGAATTTTCGACTAAACTCACTTACTGACACGTAACTAAGACGTTCCGAACGAACAAAACTTGCGTACATAGCGATTTTAACATTGTATGCCGTGAAGCGATTCTTCTCAAGTTCCTTGATGTTGCACAAGAATTTTAGACAAATCTCACTTACTGACACGTAACTAAGACGTTCCGAACGAACAAATCTTGCGTACATAGCGATTTTAACAATGTATGCCGTGAAGAGGTTCTTCTCAATTTCCTTGATGTTGCACAAGAATTTTCGACTAAACTCACTTACTGACACGTAACTAAGACGTTCCGAACGACCAAAACTTGCGTACATAGCGATCTCAGCTTTGTGCGCAGAAAAACGTATATCCTCAACTTCCTTAATGTTGTACAAGAATTTACGACTAAACTCACTTACTGACACGTAACTAAGACGTTCCGAACGACCAAAACTTGCGTACATAACGATCTCAGCTTTGTGCGCAGAAAAACGTATATCTTCAACTTCCTTAATGTTGTACAAGAATTTTCGACTAAACTCACTTACTGACACGTAACTAAGACGTTCCGAACGAACAAAACTTGCGTACATAGCGATTTTAACAATGTATGCCGTGAAGAGGTTCTTCTCAATTTCCTTGATGTTGCACAAGAATATTAGACAAATCTCACTTACTGATACGTAACTAAGACGTTCCGAACGAACAAAACTTGCGTACATAGCGATTTTAACAATATATGCCGTGAAGCGATTCTTCTCAATTTCCTTGAAGTTGCACAAGAATTTTAGACAAATCTCACTTACTGACACGTAACTAAGACGTTCCGAACTAACAAAACTTGCGTACATAGCGATCTCATGCTTTGTGCGCAGAAAAACGTATATCCTCAACTTCCTTAATGTTGTACAAGAATTTACGACTAAACTCACTTACTGACACGTAACTAAGACGTTCCGAACGAACAAAACTTGCGTACATAGCGATTTTAACAATGTATGCCGTGAAGCGGTTCTTCTCAATTTCGTTAACGTTTTAAAAGAATTTTCGACTAAACTCACTTACTGACACGTAACTAAGACGTTCCGAACGAACAAAACTTGCGTACATAGCGATTTTAACAATGTATGCCGTGAAGCGGTTCTTCTCAATTTCGTTAACGTTGTACAAGAATTTTCGACTAAACTCACTTACTGACACGTGACTAAGACGTTCCGAACGAACAAAACTTGCGTACATAACGATCTCAGCTTTGTGCGCAGAAAAACGTATATCTTCAACTTCCTTAATGTTGTACAAGAATTTTCGACTAAACTCACTTACTGACACGTAACTAAGACGTTCCGAACGAACAAAACTTGCGTACATAGCGATTTTAACAATGTATGCCGTGAAGAGGTTCTTCTCAATTTCCTTGATGTTGCACAAGAATTTTAGACAAATCTCACTTACTGATACGTAACTAAGACGTTCCGAACGAACAAAACTTGTGTACATAGCGATTTTAACAATATATGCCGTGAAGCGATTCTTCTCAATTTCCTTGAAGTTGCACAAGAATTTTAGACAAATCTCACTTACTGACACGTAACTAAGACGTTCCGAACTAACAAAACTTGCGTACATAGCGATCTCATGCTTTGTGCGCAGAAAAACGTATATCCTCAACTTCCTTAATGTTGTACAAGAATTTACGACTAAACTCACTTACTGACACGTAACTAAGACGTTCCGAACGAACAAAACTTGCGTACATAGCGATTTTAACAATGTATGCCGTGAAGCGGTTCTTCTCAATTTCGTTAACGTTTTAAAAGAATTTTCGACTAAACTCACTTACTGACACGTAACTAAGACGTTCCGAACGAACAAAACTTGCGTACATAGCGATTTTAACAATGTATGCCGTGAAGCGGTTCTTCTCAATTTCGTTAACGTTGTACAAGAATTTTCGACTAAACTCACTTACTGACACGTAACTAAGACGTTCCGAACGAACAAAACTTGCGTACATAGCGATCTCAGCTTTGTGCGCAGAAAAACGTATATCCACAACTGCCTTAATGATGTACAAGCATTTTCGACTAAACTCACTTACTGACACGTAACTAAGACGTTTCGAACGACCAAAACTTGCGTACATAACGATCTCAGCTTTGTGCGCAGAAAAACGTATATCCTCAACTTCCTTAATGTTGTACAAGAATTTTCGACTAAACTCACTTACTGACACGTAACTAAGACGTTCCGAACGACCAAAACTTGCGTACATAGCTATCTCAGCTTTGTGCGCAGAAAAACGTATATCCTCAACTTCCTTAATGTTGTACAAGAATTTTTGACTAAACTCACTTACTGACACGTAACTAAGACGTTCCGAACGACCAAAACTTGCGTACACAGCGATCTCAGCTTTGTGCGCAGAAAAACGTATATCCTCAACTTCCTTAATGTTGTACAAGAATTTACGACTAAACTCACTTACTGACACGTAAGTAAGACGTTCCGAAC
Organism: Polyergus mexicanus; assembly: GCF_030449975.1. Lineage (NCBI taxonomy): Eukaryota > Metazoa > Arthropoda > Insecta > Hymenoptera > Formicidae > Polyergus > Polyergus mexicanus. The sequence continues at coordinate 3,672,579 of NW_027223339.1, read as the reverse complement.
GAACAAAACTTGCGTACACAGCGATCTCAGCTTTGTGCGCAGAAAAACGTATATCCTCAACTTCCTTAATGTTGTACAAGAATTTACGACTAAACTCACTTACTGACACGTAAGTAAGACGTTCCGAACGAACAAAACTTGCGTACATAGCGATTTTAACAATGTATGCCGTGAAGCGGTTCTTCTCAATTTCGTTAACGTTGTACAAGAATTTTCGACTAAACTCACTTACTGACACGTAACTAAGACGTTCCGAACGAACAAAACTTGCGTACATAGCGATCTCAGCTTTGTGCGCAGAAAAACGTATATCCACAACTGCCTTAATGATGTACAAGCATTTTCGACTAAACTCACTTACTGACACGTAACTAAGACGTTCCGAACGACCAAAACTTGCGTACATAACGATCTCAGCTTTGTGCGCAGAAAAACGTATATCCTCAACTTCCTTAATGTTGTACAAGAATTTTCGACTAAACTCACTTACTGGCACGTAACTAAGACGTTCCGAACGACCAAAACTTGCGTACATAGCGATCTCAGCTTTGTGCGCAGAAAAACGTATATCCTCAACTTCCTTAATGTTGTACAAGAATTTTTGACTAAACTCACTTACTGACACGTAACTAAGACGTTCCGCACGAACAAAACTTGCGTACATAGCGATTTTAACAATGTATGCCGTAAGCGGTTCTTCTCAATTTCGTTAACGTTGTACAAGAATTTTCGACTAAACTCACTTACTGACACGTAACTAAGACGTTCCGAACGAACAAAACTTGCGTACATAGCGATTTTAACGTTGTATGCCGTGAAGCGGTTCTTCTCAAGTTCCTTGATGTTGCACAAGAATTTTAGACAAATCTCACTTACTGACACGTAACTAAGACGTTCCGAACGAACAAAACTTGCGTACAAAGCGATCTCAGCTTTGTGCGCAGAATAACGTATATCCACAACTGCCTTAATGATGTACATGAATTTTCGACTAAACTCACTTACTGACACGTAACTAAGACGTTCCGAACGACCAAAACTTGCGTACATAGCGATCTCAGCTTTGTGCGCAGAAAAACGTATATCCTCAACTTCCTTAATGTTGTACAAGAATTTTCGACTAAACTCACTTACTGACACGTAACTAAGACGTTCCGAACGAAGAAAACTTGCGTACATAGCGATTTTAACATTGTATGCCGTGAAGCGGTTCTTCTCAAGTTCCTTGAAGTTGCACAAGAATATTAGACAAATCTCACTTACTGACACGTAACTAAGACGTTCCGATCGAACAAATCTTGCGTACATAGCGATTTTAACAATGTATGCCGTGAAGAGGTTCTTCTCAATTTCCTTGATGTTGCACAAGAATTTTCGACTGAACTCACTTACTGACACGTAACTAAGACGTTCCGAACGAACAAAACTTGCGTACATAGCGATTTTAACATTGTATGCCGTGAAGCGGTTCTTCTCAATTTTCTTGATGTTGCACAAGAATTTTAGACAAATCTCACTTACTGACACGTAACTAAGACGTTCCGAACGAACAAAACTTTCGTACATAGCGATTTTAAAAATGTATGCCGTGAAGCGGTTCTTCTCAATTTCCTTGAAGTTGCACAAGAATTTTAGACAAATCTCACTCACTGACACGTAACTAAGACGTTCCGAACGACCAAAACTTGCGTACATAGCGATCTCAGCTTTGTGCGCAGAAAAACGTATATCCTCAATTTCGTTAACGTTGTAAAAGAATTTTCGACTAAACTCACTTACTGACACGTAACTAAGACGTTCCGAACGAACAAAACTTGCGTACATAGCGATTTTAACAATGTATGCCGTGAAGCGGTTCTTCTCAATTTCGTTAACGTTGTAAAAGAATTTTCGACTAAACTCACTTACTGACACATAACTAAGACGTTCCGAACGAACAAATCTTGCGTACATAGCGATTTTAACAATGTATGCCGTGAAGCGGTTCTTCTCAATTTCGTTAACGTTGTACAAGAATTTTCGTGTAAACTCACTTACTGACACGTAACTCAGACGTTCCGAACGAACAAAACTTGCGTACATAGCGATTTTAACATTGTATGCCGTGAAGCGGTTCTTCTCAAGTTCCTTGATGTTGCACAAGAATTTTAGACAAATCTCACTTACTGACACGTAACTAAGACGTTCCGAACGAACAAATCTTGCGTACATACCGATTTTAACAATGTATGCCGTGAAGAGGTTCTTCTCAATTTCCTTGATGTTGCACAAGAATTTTCGACTAAACTCACTTACTGACACGTAACTAAGACGTTCCGAACGACCAAAACTTGCGTACATAGCGATCTCAGCTTTGTGCGCAGAAAAACGTATATCCTCAACTTCCTTAATGTTGTACAAGAATTTACGACTAAACTCAATTACTGACACGTAACTAAGACGTTCCGAACGACCAAAACTTGCGTACATAACGATCTCAGCTTTGTGCGCAGAAAAACGTATATCTTCAACTTCCTTAATGTTGTACAAGAATTTTCGACTAAACTCACTTACTGACACGTAACTAAGACGTTCCGAACGAACAAAACTTGCGTACATAGCGATTTTAACAATGTATGCCGTGAAGAGGTTCTTCTCAATTTCCTTGATGTTGCACAAGAATTTTAGACAAATCTCACTTACTGACACGTAACTAAGACGTTCCGAACGAACAAAACTTGCGTACATAGCGATTTTAACAATATATGCCGTGAAGCGATTCTTCTCAATTTCCTTGATGTTGCACAAGAATTTTAGACAAATCTCACTTACTGACACGTAACTAAGACGTTCCGAACGAACAAAACTTGCGTACATAGCGATCTCATGCTTTGTGCGCAGAAAAACGTATATCCTCAATTTCTTTAACGTTGTACAAGAATTTTCGACTAAACTCACTTACTGACACGTAACTAAGACGTTCCGAACGAATTAAACTTGCGTACATAGCGATCTCAGCTTTGTGCGCAGAAAAACGTATATCCTCAATTTCTTTAATGTTGTACAAGAATTTTCGACTAAACTCATCTACTGACACGTAACTAAGACGTTCCGAACGACCAAAACTTGCGTACATAACGATTTTAAGAGGATGCCGGAGCGACGGCCGAACTCCGACGGGTTAGCGCCCTCATCTAAGCGTAACTAAAATTATCGATAATACCGACCGAAATTATCGATAATATCAATAATTTTAGTTCCGCTGTTACCGATAATATTTCTGCATGTTTTATGAATATTTGAAAGAGAATTGTGTTCAATATGATGAAATCGGACAACATCGTGTATTTCTACTGCTCTATTGCCTCGCACGCATATTTAAGCGTATCTAAGCGTATAGATAACAGTATAACATAGACACGTGTCTGCCTTTATTGCATATTTGAACACAATTGCACACATTACTTACATGGACTTATATATATATATATGTGCGTGTGTGTGTGCCTTTCCATATATCTTTCCAAGAGGAATAATATTTGGCCATGTATCTGTGTGTGTGTGTGTGTGTGCATGTATTGTTTTATATATATATATATATATATATATATATATATATACATACATACATACATACAATGGCACAATACATATATATGTATTATAATATATAATAACGGTTATATTGCTAATCTTATATAACTATTAAATCGCATCCGATTCAAAATATTGTAAAGCAACCAGCACACGTAAATTGCCTCTGGAATACTTTTTACAATAACCAGCACACGTAAATCGCCTCTGGAATATTTTTTACAATAACCAGCACACGTAAATTGCCTCTGGAATACTTTTAACAATACCCAGCACACGTAAATCGCCTCTGGGATATTTTTTACAATAACCAGCACACGTAAATCGCCTCTGGGATATTTTTTACAATACCCAGCACACGTAAATCGCCTCTGGGATATTTTTTACAATACCCAGCACACGTAAATCGCCTCTGGGATATTTTTTACAATAACCAGCACACGTAAATCGCCTCTGGGATATTTTTTACAATAACCAGCACACGTAAATCGCCTCTGGGATATTTTTTACAATACCCAGCACACGTAAATCGCCTCTGGGATATTTTTTACAATACCCAGCACACGTAAATCGCCTCTGGGATATTTTTTACAATACCCAGCACACGTAAATCGCTTCTGGGATATTTTTTACAATACCCAGCACACGTAAATCGCCTCTGGGATATTTTTTACAATAACCAGCACACGTAAATCGCCTCTGGGATATTTTTTACAATAACCAGCACACGTAAATCGCCTCTGGGATATTTTTTACAATACCCAGCACACGTAAATCGCCTCTGGGATATTTTTTACAATACCCAGCACACGTAAATCGCCTCTGGGATATTTTTTACAATAACCAGCACACGTAAATCGCATCTGGTATGAAATATTTACAATCAGTTCACGAAAAGATCGCTTCTGGGATCAAATATTTCGGCAATATTTAAAGCGCACATACAAACCGCATCTGGTATGAAATATTTACAACCAGTTCACGAAAAGATCGCTTCTGGGATCAAATATTTCGGCAATATTTAGAGCGCACATGCAAACCGCATCTGGTATGAAATATTTACAACCAGTTCACGAAAAGATCGCTTCTGGGATCAAATATTTCGGCAATATTTAGAGCGCACATGCAAACCGCATCTAGTATGAAATATTTACAACCAGTTCACGAAAAGATCGCATATAGATAATATATAACACACATAGTATGCTCGCATCAGAAAGAGACGGACAGAGAAGAATGGGCAAAGAGAAAGAGGATATAGTGTAAGTGAGCAAGTGTCCATACAAGTGCCAAAAGTAAGAAAAAAAAGGAAATAGTTGGATCTTTCTCCGTAGCAATACTTTATGCTCACTAATATTTAGCGACTGATGTGAATTATTAATCGATATATCGTTGTACAGCCATTCTCTCGCTTACTCATTCCTATTCTCTCTCTCTCTCTCTCTCTTTCTTTTTTTTGCCCATGTCTGTCTATTTCTTTATAACAAAAATACTATATGAGTACTAAATACTATGTGCATCATATACATATAATGTGTATGTTCATGTATTGTAGTAATTCTAAATTCTATTTAAAGATTAATTTTATGTTACAATTTTTTTATACAAAGGTCTTTATGTTGTTTTCTATTTAGGAATTGGTTTAAAGATATAATCAAAAAATAAAAAAAAAACTTGAAATATTACATTTTTATATAATATTACATTATCATACTTATATTTTTGTGTAAACTGCACGGAAAAAAAATTCAATTATATCTAGCGACATATTAGTATATACTATACATTAAAACAATTCCTTCTAGAATTATGGTATATAAATATAGTAACCTTTTGACCCTTATTCTTTTTAAAGAAAGTCTGCGGGCAAAGCGAGGCAAGCGTTTCTCATTATATTTTCGCCCTATTATATGAACACACTATGACTACACAAACACAACACTCGTTTTTTAAATTCGACGCGTTATAACGCGTTATAACGGTTGAGCACACTTTTGCGGTTATCTCTCGTTACGCGTATGTACACAACACGCGCGACTGAGACTGAGACTGAGTACTGCCGCGCACTGATATTATCGCATGTGCCTGGCTGTGTGCGTGTGAATAGTACAGTCGCCTTATTCCCCGATACGTACATACATACTTAGATACATGCATGCTACAAATATCGCGTAATAATAAAAACAAATGCGCATCTTTATAAACGAATATTCTGTAACCGAATAAAAAGTTATTTTCATATTGATTAAAATTAATTCGATACATAAAAACATTATTTATTAATATTTTACGACATGTCATTTTAATCACAATAATGTAATTAATGCATTTAAATTATTTTCGGATATATAAAATGCGAAATACAGATATTTGATTTTCTATAGTAACATGACATATATATATACAGGGTGTCCGGCGTCAACCGCACCACCGGTCATGTGCAGGTAGAGCAGGTGAAACCGAGAAGAAAAGTCCTGTACCAATTTTTTATATAATACTTAATAAAAGAGTTATTATTGAGTAAAGTCTGGCCAATCAGCGCCGATCTTTAGCCGGGCGCATGTCGGTGAACCGCGCGCTTGATAGTGTACGCCGCTGCACACTTCACAGCGCGCGGTTCACTGACGTGCGCCCGGCTAAAGGTCGGCGCTGATTGGCCAGACTTTACTCAATAATAACTCTTTTATTAAGTGTTATAGAAAAAAAAGGTAAAGGACTTTTCTTCTCGATTTCATCTGCTCTACCTGCACACGACCGGTGATGCGATTGACGCCGGACACCCTGTATATATATATATAAATTTTATAATAATTTATATATATTAATCTAACGTGAAAGATTGTAGATAAAGGGAGCCTCACAAGCGAGACTTCGGAACTCTTCGATATTTGTCGTCTCGCATGCTCCTTCATTCTTTCTCGCTATTGCTTTTGTCGACTCTCCAGCATCGCGCGGGGATCTTTCCTTATATAAACATCTTATAAAATAAAAACTGAAACTTTCATATTGTATTTTATTAGTATAAAAATAATTATAATGGATTAATGAGATTTTTGCGATTAAAATAACACCAAATATGACATAAATCGGATAATTTTAAATGAAATAAGTAATCATAATTTTAATAACATAATTGATTAAAAATAATCCGATTTATGTCATGTTTCGTGTCATTTTAATCGCAAGAATCTCATTAATCCATTATAATTATTTTTATACAGATGAAATGGAAAATACAAGTTTCACTTTTTATATAGAAGATGTTTATATTTTATAGATAAGGAAAGATCCCCGACGCTGAAGAGTCGACAAAAGCGAGAGCGAGAAAGAATGAAGGAGTAAGTGAGATGACAAATATGAAAGAGTTCCGAAGCCTCGCTCGCGTGACTCCTTTTATCTGTAATCTTTCAGGTATATATGTCATCTTACTATAGAAAATAAAACTTTCGTATTTCGCATTTTATATATCTGAAAATAATTGTAATGGATTAATTACATTTTTGCGATTAAAATGACACCAAATACGATATAAATCCGATTATTTTAAATGAAATAAGTAATCATAATTTTAATAACATAACTGATTAAAAATTATCTGATTTATGTCATGTTTAGTATTATTTTAATCGCAAGAATCTCATTAATCTATTAAAATTATTTTGATATCGATAAAATACGAAAAACAGAAATTTTACGAACGATATGTAACCCGAGATATTATAGATAAAGAGAGCCTCGCGAACGAGACTTCGGAACTGTTTGATGTTTGTCATCTCGCTTGCTCCTCGTTCTTTATTGTATTCTTTTATCCCCATTATTATATTCTTTTATTTCTTCGACTTTTATTCTTTCTATATTCTCGTCTTCCTACATAATAATACATTAATTTATTCGTCTTTATTTTATACAACATAAATGAGATATTGTGTATGTCATAAATAGAAAAAGTATTTAATTATGTGCATTTTTGTATGTACATGTGTTGTATTTAACTATAATTAAATAGAAAAAGAAAATAACTTGTGTATCTCATTTATGATGTATCAAATAAACATAAATAAATAAATTTATTTATTCTCATGTAGGGACACGAGAATAGAAAGAATAAAAATTAAGCAAATAAAAGAATATAATAATGGCAATAAAAGAATACAATATACAATAATGAACGAGCAGAAAGAAAGAGAGAGAGAGAGAGAGAAAGAGAGAGAGAGAGAGAGAGGCGCGAGTGAACGCGTAAGTGAATATGCGAGGAGCATGAAGCTAAGCGATACGTAGTACATAGCGAGCGAGCGATTAGAAAAAGACAGAGCGTATGATCGAGAGAAAAAAGATACTGCAATAATGTTAGTGCGTACATGTATATTACTCTCTCACGCATGAAAGAGACAAAGGTAGTACGATTATGTCTGTCCTTGTCATATAAGATTGCAGCTCCGTCTATCGCGACATCACGCAACTAATCTACTGCTCTGTTTTACTCTTGAGCCTCCATCTCGCACACACACATATGCACGAAAATTTTATTTTGCAAAATCTTTTTTATAAAGCTTCTAAACTCACTTCTCTAAGTTCACTTATACTCTTTGATGAAATGCCGAGTGCGGAGTTTACTGATTAGGCACGTGTAGATTACAAATTTGTTATATTAAGTAAATGTTGACGCAGAAGCCGATAACAAAACTGTAATTTTCTCATTTTTTTTAACTTTTCATATGAAATGTTAAACTCCGCACTCCGTTATTATGTGTACCTTAATTGTGGAAAAGGATTTGTTGATATCTATAATCAACAAAAAGATTTAGCAAAATAAAGAATATTCGCGTTCTGTCGGTAATCCGGCATCCTCTTAACAATGTATGCCGTGAAGCGGTTCTTCTCAATTTCGTTAACGTTGTACAAGAATTTTCAACTAAACTCACTTACTGACACGTAACTAAGACGTTCCGAACGAACAAAACTTGCGTACATAGCGATTTTAACAATGTATGCCGTGAAGCGATTCTTCTCAATTTCCTTGATGTTGCACAAGAATTTTAGACAAATCTCACTTACTGACACGTAACTAAGACGTTCCGAACGAACTAAACTTGCGTACATATCGATCTTAGCTTTGTGCGCAGAAAAACGTATATCCTCAATTTCTTTAACGTTGTACAAGAATTTTCGACTAAACTCATCTACTGACACGTAACTATGACGTTCCGAACGACCAAAACTTGCGTACATAGCGATCTCAGCTTTGTGCGCAGAAAAACGTATATCCTCAACTTCCTTAATGTTGTACAAGAATTTACGACTAAACTCACTTACTGACACGTAACTAAGACGTTCCGAACGAACAAAACTTGCGTACATAGCGATTTTAACAATGTATGCCGTGAAGCGGTTCTTCTCAATTTCGTTAACGTTGTACAAGAATTTTCAACTAAACTCACTTACTGACACGTAACTAAGACGTTCCGAACGAACAAAACTTGCGTACATAGCGATTTTAACAATGTATGCCGTGAAGCGGTTCTTCTCAATTTCCTTGATGTTGCACAAGAATTTTAGACAAATCTCACTTACAGACACGTAACTATGACGTTCCGAACGAACAAAACTTTCGTACATTGCGATTTTAAAAATGTATGCCGTGAAGCGGTTCTTCTCAATTTCCTTGATGTTGCACAAAAATTTTAAACAAATCTCACTCACTGACACGTAACTAAGACGTTCCGAACGAACAAAACTTGCGTACATAGCGATCTCAGCTTTGTGCGCCGCAAAACGTATATCCTCGATTTCTTTAACGTTGTACAAGAATTTTCGACTAAACTCATTTACTGACAAGTAACTAAGACGTTCCGATCGACCAAAACTTGCGTACATAGCGATCTCAGCTTTGTGCGCAGAAAAACGTATATCCTCCATTTCTTTAACGTTGTACAAGAATTTTCGACTAAACTCACTAACTGACACGTAACTAAGACGTTCCGAACGACCAAAACTTGCGTACATAGCGATCTCAGCTTTGTGCGCAGAAAAACGTATATCCTCAACTTTCTTAATGTTGTACAAGAATTTACGACTAAACTCACTTACTGACACGTAACTAAGACGTTCCGAAAGAACAAAATTTGCGTACATAGCTATTTTAACAATGTATGCCGTGAAGCGGTTCTTCTCAATTTCGTTAACGTTGTACAAGAATTTTCAACTAAACTCACTTACTGACACGTAACTAAGACGTTCCGAACGAACAAAACTTGCGTACTTAGCGATTTTAACAATGTATGCCGTGAAGCGGTTCTTCTCAATTTCCTTGATGTTGCACAAGAATTTTAAACAAATCTCACTTACTGACACGTAACTAAGACGTTCCGAACGAACAAAACTTTCGTACATAGCGATTTTAACAATTTATGCCGTGAAGCGGTTCTTCTCAATTTCCTTGATGTTGCACAAGAATTTTAGACAAATCTCACTTACTGACACGCAACTAAGAAGTTCCAAACGAATTAAACTTGCGTACATAGCGATCTCAGCTTTGTGCGCCGAAAAACGTATATCCTCGATTTCTTTAACGTTGTACAAGAATTTTCGACTAAACTCACTTACTGACACGTAACTAAGACGTTCCAAATGAATTAAACTTGCGTACATAGCGATCTCAGCTTTGTGCGCAGAAAAACGTATATCCTCAATTTCTTTAACGTTGTACAAGAATTTTCGACTAAACTCATCTACTGACACGTAACTAAGACGTTCCGAACGACCAAAACTTGCGTACATAACGATCTCAGCTTTGTGCGCAGAAAAACGTATATCCTCAACTTCCTTAATGTTGTACAAGAATTTTCGACTAAACTCACTTACTGACACGTAACTAAGACGTTCCGAACGAACTAAACTTGTGTACGTATCGATCTTAACTTTGTGCGCAGGAAAACGTATATCCTCAATTTCTTTATCGTTGTACAAGAATTTTCGACTAAACTCACTTACTGACACGTAACTAAGACGTTCCGAACGACCAAAACTTGCGTACATAGCGATTTCAGCTTTGTGCGCAGAAAAACGTATATCCTCAACTTTCTTAATGTTGTACAAGAATTTTCGACTAAACTCACTTACTGACACGTAACTAAGACGTTCCGAACGAACTAAACTTGTGTACGTATCGATCTTAACTTTGTGCGCAGAAAAACGTATATCCTCAATTTCTTTATCGTTGTACAAGAATTTTCGACTAAACTCACTTACTGACACGTAACTAAGACGTTCCGAACGACCAAAACTTGCGTACATAGCGATCTCAGCTTTGTGCGCAGAAAAACGTATATCCTCAACTTCCTTAATGTTGTACAAGAATTTACGACTAAACTCACTTACTGACACGTAACTAAGACGTTCCGAACGAACAAAACTTGCGTACATAGCGATTTTAACAATGTATGCCGTGAAGCGGTTCTTCTCAATTTCGTTAACGTTGTACAAGAATTTTCAACTAAACTCACTTACTGACACGTAACTAAGACGTTCCGAACGAACAAAACTTGCGTACATAGCGATTTTAACATGTATGCCGTGAAGCGGTTCTACTCAATTTCCTTGATGTTGCACAAGAATTTTAGACAAATTTCACTTACTGACACGTAACTAAGACGTTCCGAACGAACAAAACTTGCGTACATAGCGATTTTAACAATGTATGCCGTGAAGCGATTCTTCTCAATTTCCTTGATGTTGCACAAGAATTTTAGACAAATTTCACTTACTGACACGTAACTAAGACGTTCCGAACGAATTAAAATTGCGTACATAGCGATCTCAGCTTTGTGCGCAGAAAAACGTATATCCTCAATTTCTTTAACGTTGTACAAGAATTTTCGACTAAACTCACTAACTGACACGTAACTAAGACGTTCCGAACGAACAAAACTTGCGTACATAGCGATTTTAACAATGTATGCCGTGAAGCGGTTCTTCTCAATTTCGTTAACGTTATACAAGAATTTTCAACTAAACTCACTTACTGACACGTAACTAAGACGTTCCGAATGAACAAATCTATCGTACATAGCGATTTTAACAATGTATGCCGTCAAGCGGTTCTTCTCAATTTCCTTGATGTTGCACAAGAATTTTCGACTAAACCTACTTATTGACACGTAACTAAGACGTTCCGAACGAACTAAACTTGCGTACATATCGATCTTAGCTTTGTATGCAGAAAAACGTATATCCTCAATTTCTTTAACGTTGTACAAGAATTTTCAACTAAACTCATCTACTGACACGTAACTAAGACGTTCCGAACGACCAAAACTTGCGTACATAGCGATCTCAGCTTTGTGCGCAGAAAAACGTATATCCTCAACTTTCTTAATGTTGTACAAGAATTTACGACTAAACTCACTTACTGACACGTAACTAAGACGTTCCGAAAGAACAAAATTTGCGTACATAGCTATTTTAACAATGTATGCCGTGAAGCGGTTCTTCTCAATTTCGTTAACGTTGTACAAGAATTTTCAACTAAACTCACTTACTGACACGTAACTAAGACGTTCCGAACGAACAAAACTTGCGTACTTAGCGATTTTAACAATGTATGCCGTGAAGCGGTTCTTCTCAATTTCCTTGATGTTGCACAAGAATTTTAAACAAATCTCACTTACTGACACGTAACTAAGACGTTCCGAACGAACAAAACTTTCGTACATAGCGATTTTAACAATTTATGCCGTGAAGCGGTTCTTCTCAATTTCCTTGATGTTGCACAAGAATTTTAGACAAATCTCACATACTGACACGTAACTAAGACGTTCCGAACGAACAAAACTTGCGTACATAGCGATCTCAGCTTTGTGCGCAGCAAAACGTATATCCTCAATTTCGTTAAAGTTGTACAAGAATTTTCAACTAAACTCACTTACTGATACGTAACTAAGACGTTCCGAACGAACAAAACTTGCGTACATAGCGATCTCAGCTTTGTGCGCCGCAAAACGTATATCCTCGATTTCTTTAACGTTGTACAAGAATTTTCGACTAAACTTATTTACTGACACGTAACTAGGACGTTCCGATCGACCAAAACTTGCGTACATAGCGATCTCAGCTTTGTGCGCAGATAAACGTTTATCCTCAATTTCTTTAACGTTGTACAAGAATTTTCGACTAAACTCACTAACTGACACGTAACTAAGACGTTCCGAACGAACAAAACTTGCGTACATAGCGATTTTAACAATGTATGCCGTGAAGCGGTTCTTCTCTATTTCGTTAACGTTGTACAAGAATTTTCAACTAAACTCACTTACTGACACGTAACTAAGACGTTCCGAACGAACAAAACTTGCGTACATGGCGATTTTAACAATGTATGCCGTGAAGCGGTTCTACTCAATTTCCTTGATGTTGCACAAGAATTTTAGACAAATCTCACTCACTGACACGTAACTAAGACGTTCCGAACGAACAAAACTTGCGTACATAGCGATCTCAGCTTTGTGCGCAGAAAAACGTATATTATCAACTTTCATAATGTTGTACAAGAATTTTCGACTAAACTCACTTACTGACACGTAACTAAGACGTTACGAACGAACTAAACTTGCGTACATATCGATCTTAGCTTTGTGCGCAGAAAAACGTATATCCTCAATTTCTTTAACGTTGTACAAGAATTTTCGACTAAACTCATCTACTGACACGTAACTAAGACGTTCCGAACGACCAAAACTTTCGTACATAGCGACTTTAAAAATGTATGCCGTGAAGCGGTTCTTCTCAATTTCGTTAACGTTGTACAAGAATTTACGACTAAACTCACTTACTGACACGTAACTAAGACGTTCCGAACGAATTAAAAATGTGTACATAGCGATCTCAGCTATGTGCGCAGAAAAACGTATATCCTCAATTTCTTTAACGTTGTACAAGAATTTTCGACTAAACTCACTTACTGACAAGTAACTAAGACGTTCCGAACGAACTAAACTTGCGTACATAGCGATTTTAACAATGTATGCCGTGAAGCGGTTCTTCTCTATTTCGTTAACGTTGTACAAGAATATTCAACTAAACTCACTTACTGACACGTAACTAAGACGTTCCGAACGAACAAAACTTGCGTACATAGCGATTTTAACAATGTATGCCGTGAAGCGGTTCTTCTCAATTTCCTTGATATTGCACAAGAATTTTAGACACATCTCACTCACTGACACGTAACTAAGACGTTCCGAACGACCAAAACTTGCGTACACAGCGATCTCAGCTTTGTGCGCAGAAAAACGTATATCCTCAACTTCCTTAATGTTGTACAAGAATTTACGACTAAACTCACTTACTGACACGTAACTAAGACGTTCCGATCGAACAAAACTTGCGTACATAGCGATTTTAACAATGTATGCCGTGAAGCGGTTCTTCTCAATTTCGTTAACGTTGTAAAAGAATTTTCGACTAAACTCACTTACTGACACGTAACTAAGACGTTCCGAACGAACAAAACTTGCGTACATAGCGATTTTAACAATGTATGCCGTGAAGCGGTTCTTCTCAATTTCGTTAACGTTGTACAAGAATTTTCGACTAAACTCACTTACTGACACGTAACTAAGACGTTCCGAATGAACAAAACTTGCGTACATAGCGATTATAACAATGTATGCCTTGAAGCGATTCTTCTCAATTTCCTTGATATTGCACAAGAATTTTAGACAAATCTCACTTACTGACACGTAACTAAGACGTTTAGAACGAACAAAACTTTCGTACATAGCGATTATAACAATGTATGCCGTAAAGCGGTTCTTCTCAATTTCCTTGATGTTGCACAAGAATTTTAGACAAATCTCACTTACTGACACGTAACTAAGACGTTCCGAACGAACATAACTTGCGTACATAGCGATCTCAGCTTTGTGCGCAGAAAAACGTATATCCTCAACTTCCTTAATGTTGTACAAGAATTTTCGTCTAAACTCACTTACTGACACGTAACTAAGACGTTCCGAACGAACAAAACTTGCGTACATAGCGATTTTAACATTGTATGCCGTGAAGCGGTTCTTCTCAAGTTCCTTGATGTTGCACAAGAATTTTAAACAAATCTCAATTACTGACACGTAACTAAGACGTTCCGAACGAACAAAACTTGCGTACATAGCGATTTTAACAATGTATGCCGTGAAGCGGTTCTTCTCAATTTCCTTGATGTTGCACAAGAATTTTCGAATAAACTCACTTACTGACACGTAACTAAGACGTTCCGAACGAACTAAACTTGCGTACATAGCGATCTCAGCTTTGTGCGCAGAAAAACGTATATCCTCAATTTCGTTAACGTTGTACAAGAATTTTCGACTAAACTCACTTACTGACACGTAACTAAGAAGTTCCGAACGAATTAAACTTGCGTACATAGCGATCTCAGCTTTGTGCGCAGAAAAACGTATATCCTCAATTTCTTTAACGTTGTACAAGAATTTTCGACTAAACTCACTTACCGACACGTAACTAAGACGTTCCGAACGAATTAAACTTGCGTACATAGCGATCTCAGCTTTGTGCGCAGAAAAACGTATATCCTCAACTTTCATAACGTTGTACAAGAATTTTCGACTAAACTCACTTACTGACACGTAACTAAGACGTTCCGAACGACCAAAACTTGCGTACATATCGATCTTAGCTTTGTGCGCAGAAAAACGTATATCCTCAATTTCTTTAACGTTGTACAAGAATTTTCGACTAAACTCACTTACTGACACGTAACTAAGACGTTCCGAAAGAACAAAACTTGCGTACATAGCGATTTTAACAATGTATGCCGTGAAGCGGTTCTTCTCAATTTCGTTAACGTTGTACAAGAATTTTCGACTAAACTCACTTACTGACACGTAACTAAGACGTTCCGAACGAACAAAACTTGCGTTCATAGCGATTTTAACAATGTATGCCGTGAAACGGTTCTTCTCAATTTCCTTGAATTTGCACAAGAATTTTAGACAAATCTCACTTACTGACACGTAACTAAGACGTTCCAAACGAACAAAACTTGCGTACATAGCGATCTCAGCTTTGTGCGCAGAAAAACGTATATCCTCAATTTCGTTAACGTTGTACAAGAATTTTCCACTAAACTCACTTACTGACACGTAACTAAGAAGTTCCGAACGAATTAAACTTGCGTACATAGCGATCTCAGCTTTGTGCGCAGAAGAAAGTATATCCTCAATTTCTTTAACGTTGTACAAGAATTTTCGACTAAACTCACTTACCGACACGTAACTAAGACGTTCCGAACGAATTAAACTTGCGTACATAGCGATCTCAGCTTTGTGCGCAGAAAAACGTATATCCTCAACTTTCATAACGTTGTACAAGAATTTTCGACTAAACTCACTTACTGACACGTAACTAAGACGTTCCGAACGACCAAAACTTGCGTACATATCGATCTTAGCTTTGTGCGCAGAAAAACGTATATCCTCAATTTCTTTAACGTTGTACAAGAATTTTCGACTAAACTCACTTACTGACACGTAACTAAGACGTTCCGAAAGAACAAAACTTGCGTACATAGCGATTTTAACAATGTATGCCGTGAAGCGGTTCTTCTCAATTTCGTTAACGTTGTACAAGAATTTTCGACTAAACTCACTTACTGACACGTAACTAAGACGTTCCGAACGAACAAAACTTGCGTTCATAGCGATTTTAACAATGTATGCCGTGAAACGGTTCTTCTCAATTTCCTTGAATTTGCACAAGAATTTTAGACAAATCTCACTTACTGACACGTAACTAAGACGTTCCAAACGAACAAAACTTGCGTACATAGCGATCTCAGCTTTGTGCGCAGAAAAACGTATATCCTCAATTTCGTTAACGTTGTACAAGAATTTTCCACTAAACTCACTTACTGACACGTAACTAAGAAGTTCCGAACGAATTAAACTTGCGTACATAGCGATCTCAGCTTTGTGCGCAGAAGAAAGTATATCCTCAATTTCTTTAACGTTGTACAAGAATTTTCGACTAAACTCACTTACTGACACGTAACTAAGACGTTCCGAACGAATTAAACTTGCGTACATAGCGATCTCAGCTTTGTGAGCAGAAAAACGTATATCCTCAATTTCTATAACGTTGTACAAGAATTTTCGACTAAACTCACTTACTGACACGTAACTAAGACGTTCCGAACGAACAAAACTTGCGTACATAGCGATCTCAGCTTTGTGCGCCGTAAAACGTATATCCTCGATTTCTTTAACGTTGTACAAGAATTTTCGACTAAACTCATTTACTGACACGTAACTAAGACGTTCCGAACGACCAAAACTTGCGTACATAGCGATTTTAACAATGTATGCCGTGAAGCGGTACTTCTCAATTTCGTTAACGTTGTACAAGAATTTTCGACTAAACTCACTTACTGACACGTAACTAAGACGTTCCGAACGAACTAAACTTGCGTACGTATCGATCTTAGCTTTGTGCGCAGAAAAACGTATATCCATAACTGCCTTAATGATGTACAAGAATTTTCGACTAAACTCACTTACTGACACGTATCTAAGACGTTCCGAACGAACAAAACTTGCGAACATAACGATTTTAACAATGTATGCCGTGAAGCGGTTCTTCTCAATTTCCTGGATGTTGCACAGAGAATTTTAGACGATTCTCACTTACTGACACGTAACTAAGACGTTCCGAACGAACAAAACTTGCTTACATAACGATTTTAACAATGTATGCCGTGAAGCGGTCCTTCTCAATTTCCTTGATGCACATTAATTTTAGACAAATCTCACTTACTGACACGTAACTAAGACGTTCCGAACGAACAAAACTTGCGTACATAGCGATCTCAGTTTTGTGCGAAGGAAAACGTATATCCTCAACTTCCTTAATGTTGTACAAGAATTTACGACTAAACTCACTTACTGACACGTAACTAAGACGTTCCGAACGAATTAAACTTGCGTACATAGCGATCTCAGCTTTGTGCGCAGAAAAACGTATATCCTCAATTTCTTTAACGTTCTACAAGAATTTTCGACTAAATTCACTTACTGACACGTAACTAAGACGTTCCGAACGAACAAAACTTGCGTACTTAGCGATTTTAACAATGTATGCCGTGAAGCGGTTCTTCTCAATTTCGTTAACGTTGTACAAGAATTTTCAACTAAACTCACTTACTGACACGTAACTAAGACGTTCCGAACGAACAAAACTTGCGTACATAGCGATTTTAACAATGTATGCCGTGAAGCGATTCTTCTCAATTTCCTTGAAGTTGCACAAGAATTTTAGACAAATCTCACTTACTGACACGTAACTAAGACGTTCCGAACGAACAAAACTTTCGTACATAGCGATTTTAACAATGTATGCCGTGAAGCGGTTCTTCTCAATTTCGTTAACGTTGTACAAGAATTTTCAACTAAACTCACTTACTGACACGTAACTAAGACGTTCCGAACGAACAAAACTTACATAGCGATTTTAACAATGTATGCCGTGAAGCGGTTCGTCTCAATTTCCTTGATGTTGCACAAAAATTTTAGACAAATCTCACTTACTGACACGTAACTAAGACGTTCCGAACGAATTAAACTTGCGTACATAGCGATCTCAGCTTTGTGCGCAGAAAAACGTATATCCTCAATTTCTTTATCGTTGTACAAGAATTTTCGACTAAACTCACTTACTGACACGTAACTAAGACGTTCCAAATGAATTAAACTTGCGTACATAGCGATCTCAGCTTTGTGCGCAGAAAAACGTATATCCTCAACTTCCTTAATCTTGTACAAGAATTTTCGACTAAACTCACTTACTGACACGTAACTAAGACGTTCCGAACGAATTAAACTTGCGTACATAGCGATTTCAGCTTTGTGCGCAGAAAAACGTATATCCTCAATTTCTTTAACGTTGTACAAGAATTTTCGACTAAACTCACTTACTGACACGTAACTATGACGTTCCGAACGAACAAAACTTGCGTACATAGCGATCTCAGCTTTGTGCGCCGAAAAACGTATATCCTCGATTTCT
This sequence comes from Polyergus mexicanus, assembly GCF_030449975.1. Taxonomy (NCBI): domain Eukaryota; kingdom Metazoa; phylum Arthropoda; class Insecta; order Hymenoptera; family Formicidae; genus Polyergus; species Polyergus mexicanus. Next base: position 3,653,934 of record NW_027223339.1, on the reverse strand, counting down.
TTAACGTTGTACAAGAATTTTCGACTAAACTCACTTACTGACACGTAACTAAGACGTTCCGAACGAACTAAACTTGCGTACATATGGATCTTAGCTTTGTGCGCAGAAAAACGTATATCCTCAATTTCTTTAACGTTGTACAAGAATTTTCGACTAAACTCATCTACTGACACGTAACTAAGACGTTCCGAACGACCAAAACTTGCGTACATAACGATTTTAACAATGTATGCCGTGAAGCGGTTCTTCTCAATTTCCTTGATGTTGCACAGAGAATTTTAGACGATTCTCACTTACTGACACGTAACTAAGACGTTCCGAACGAATTAAACTTGCGTACATAGCGATCTCAGCTTTGTGCGCAGAAAAACGTATATCCTCAATTTCTTTAACGTTGTACAAGAATTTTCGACTAAACTCACTTACTGACACGTAACTAAGACGTTCCGAACGAACAAAACTTGCGTACTTAGCGATTTTAACAATGTATGCCGTGAAGCGGTTCTTCTCAATTTCCTTGATGTTGCACAAGAATTTTAGACAAATCTCACTTACTGACACGTAACTAAGACGTTCCGAACGAACAAAACTTTCGTACATAGCGATTTTAACAATTTATGCCGTGAAGCGGTTCTTCTCAATTTCCTTGATGTTGCACAAGAATTTTAGACAAATCTCACTTACTGACACGCAACTAAGAAGTTCCAAACGAATTAAACTTGCGTACATAGCGATCTCAGCTTTGGGCGCAGAAAAACGTATATACTCAATTTCTTTATCGTTGTACAAGAATTTTCGACTAAACTCACTTACTGACACGTAACTAAGACGTTCCAAATGAATTAAACTTGCGTACATAGCGATCTCAGCTTTGTGCGCAGAAAAACGTATATCCTCAACTTCCTTAATCTTGTACAAGAATTTTCGACTAAACTCACTTACTGACACGTAACTAAGACGTTCCGAACGAATTAAACTTGCGTACATAGCGAATTCAGCTTTGTGCGCAGAAAAACGTATATCCTCAATTTCTTTAACGTTGTACAAGAATTTTCGACTAAACTCACTTACTGACACGTAACTATGACGTTCCAAACGAACAAAACTTGCGTACATAGCGATCTCAGCTTTGTGCGCCGAAAAACGTATATCCTCGATTTCTTTAACGTTGTACAAGAATTTTCGACTAAACTCACTTACTGACACGTAACTAAGACGTTCCGAACGAACTAAACTTGCGTACATATCGATCTTACCTTTGTGCGCAGAAAAACGTATATCCTCAATTTCTTTAACGTTGTACAAGAATTTTCGACTAAACTCATCTACTGACACGTAACTAAGACGTTCCGAACGACCAAAACTTGCGTACATAACGATTTTAACAATGTATGCCGTGAAGCGGTTCTTCTCAATTTCCTTGATGTTGCACAAGAATTTTAGACAAATCTCACTTACTGACACGTAACTAAGACGTTCCGAACGAACAAAACTTGCGTACATAGCGATCTCAGCTTTGTGCGCAGAAAAACGTATATCCTCAACTTCCTTAATGTTGTACAAGAATTTACGACTAAACTCACTTACTGACACGTAACTAAGACGTTCCGAACGACCAAAACTTGCATACATAACGATCTCAGCTTTGTGCGCGGAAAAACGTATATCCTCAACTTCCTTAATGTTGTACAAGAATTTTCGACTAAACTCACTTACTGACACGTAACTAAGACGTTCCGAACGAACTAAACTTCTGTACGTATCGATCTTAACTTTGTGCGCAGAAAAACGTATATCCTCAATTTCTTTATCGTTGTACAAGAATTTTCGACTAAACTCACTTACTGACACGTGACTAAGACGTTCCGAACGACCAAAACTTGCGTACATAGCGATCTCAGCTTTGTGCGCAGAAAAACGTATATCCTCAACTTTCTTAATGTTGTACAAGAATTTACGACTAAACTTACTTACTGACACGTAACTAAGACGTTCCGAACGAACAAAACTTGCGTACATAGCGATTTTAACAATGTATGCCGTGAAGCGGTTCTTCTCAATTTCGTTAACGTTGTACAAGAATTTTCAACTAAACTCACTTACTGACACGTAACTAAGACGTTCCGAACGAACAAAACTTGCGTACATAGCGATTTTAACATGTATGCCGTGAAGCGGTTCTACTCAATTTCCTTGATGTTGCACAAGAATTTTAGACAAATTTCACTTACTGACACGTAACTAAGACGTTCCGAACGAACAAAACTTGCGTACATAGCGATTTTAACAATGTATGCCGTGAAGCGATTCTTCTCAATTTCCTTGATGTTGCACAAGAATTTTAGACAAATTTCACTTACTGACACGTAACTAAGACGTTCCGAACGAATTAAAATTGCGTACATAGCGATCTCAGCTTTGTGCGCAGAAAAACGTATATCCTCAATTTCTTTAACGTTGTACAAGAATTTTCGACTAAACTCACTAACTGACACGTAACTAAGACGTTCCGAACGAACAAAACTTGCGTACATAGCGATTTTAACAATGTATGCCGTGAAGCGGTTCTTCTCAATTTCGTTAACGTTATACAAGAATTTTCAACTAAACTCACTTACTGACACGTAACTAAGACGTTCCGAATGAACAAATCTATCGTACATAGCGATTTTAACAATGTATGCCGTCAAGCGGTTCTTCTCAATTTCCTTGATGTTGCACAAGAATTTTCGACTAAACCTACTTATTGACACGTAACTAAGACGTTCCGAACGAACTAAACTTGCGTACATATCGATCTTAGCTTTGTGCGCAGAAAAACGTATATCCTCAATTTCTTTAACGTTGTACAAGAATTTTCGACTAAACTCATCTACTGACACGTAACTAAGACGTTCCGAACGACCAAAACTTGCGTACATAGCGATCTCAACTTTGTGCGCAGAAAAACGTAAATCCTCAACTTCCTTAATGTTGTACAAGAATTTACGACTAAACTCACTTACTGACACGTAACTAAGACGTTCCGAACGAACAAAACTTGCGTACATAGCGATCTCAGCTTTGTGCGCCGAAAAACGTATATCCTCGATTTCTTTAACGTTGTACAAGAATTTTCGACTAAACTCATTTACTGACACGTAACTAAGACGTTCCGAACCACCTAAACTTGCGTACATAGCGATTTTAACAATGTATGCCGTGAAGCGGTTCTTCTCAATTTCGTTAACGTTGTACAAGAATTTTCAACTAAACTCACTTACTGACACGTAACTAAGACGTTCCGAACGAACTAAACTTGCGTACATATCGATCTTAGCTTTGTATGCAGAAAAACGTATATCCTCAATTTCTTTAACGTTGTACAAGAATTTTCAACTAAACTCATCTACTGACACGTAACTAAGACGTTCCGAACGACCAAAACTTGCGTACATAGCGATCTCAGCTTTGTGCGCAGAAAAACGTATATCCTCAACTTTCTTAATGTTGTACAAGAATTTACGACTAAACTCACTTACTGACACGTAACTAAGACGTTCCGAAAGAACAAAATTTGCGTACATAGCTATTTTAACAATGTATGCCGTGAAGCGGTTCTTCTCAATTTCGTTAACGTTGTACAAGAATTTTCAACTAAACTCACTTACTGACACGTAACTAAGACGTTCCGAACGAACAAAACTTGCGTACTTAGCGATTTTAACAATGTATGCCGTGAAGCGGTTCTTCTCAATTTCCTTGATGTTGCACAAGAATTTTAAACAAATCTCACTTACTGACACGTAACTAAGACGTTCCGAACGAACAAAACTTTCGTACATAGCGATTTTAACAATTTATGCCGTGAAGCGGTTCTTCTCAATTTCCTTGATGTTGCACAAGAATTTTAGACAAATCTCACTTACTGACACGCAACTAAGAAGTTCCAAACGAATTAAACTTGCGTACATAGCGATCTCAGCTTTGTGCGCCGAAAAACGTATATCCTCGATTTCTTTAACGTTGTACAAGAATTTTCGACTAAACTCACTTACTGACACGTAACTAAGACGTTCCAAATGAATTAAACTTGCGTACATAGCGATCTCAGCTTTGTGCGCAGAAAAACGTATATCCTCAATTTCTTTAACGTTGTACAAGAATTTTCGACTAAACTCATCTACTGACACGTAACTAAGACGTTCCGAACGACCAAAACTTGCGTACATAACGATTTTAACAATGTATGCCGTGAAGCGGTTCTTCTCAATTTCCTTGATGTTGCACAAGAATTTTAGACAAATCTCACTTACTGACACGTAACTAAGACGTTCCGAACGAACAAAACTTGCGTACATAGCGATCTCAGCTTTGTGCGCAGAAAAACGTATATCCTCAACTTCCTTAATGTTGTACAAGAATTTACGACTAAACTCACTTACTGACACGTAACTAAGACGTTCCGAACGACCAAAACTTGCGTACATAACGATCTCAGCTTTGTGCGCAGAAAAACGTATATCCTCAACTTCCTTAATGTTGTACAAGAATTTTCGACTAAACTCACTTACTGACACGTAACTAAGACGTTCCGAACGAACTAAACTTGTGTACGTATCGATCTTAACTTTGTGCGCAGGAAAACGTATATCCTCAATTTCTTTATCGTTGTACAAGAATTTTCGACTAAACTCACTTACTGACACGTAACTAAGACGTTCCGAACGACCAAAACTTGCGTACATAGCGATTTCAGCTTTGTGCGCAGAAAAACGTATATCCTCAACTTTCTTAATGTTGTACAAGAATTTTCGACTAAACTCACTTACTGACACGTAACTAAGACGTTCCGAACGAACTAAACTTGTGTACGTATCGATCTTAACTTTGTGCGCAGAAAAACGTATATCCTCAATTTCTTTATCGTTGTACAAGAATTTTCGACTAAACTCACTTACTGACACGTAACTAAGACGTTCCGAACGACCAAAACTTGCGTACATAGCGATCTCAGCTTTGTGCGCAGAAAAACGTATATCCTCAACTTCCTTAATGTTGTACAAGAATTTACGACTAAACTCACTTACTGACACGTAACTAAGACGTTCCGAACGAACAAAACTTGCGTACATAGCGATTTTAACAATGTATGCCGTGAAGCGGTTCTTCTCAATTTCGTTAACGTTGTACAAGAATTTTCAACTAAACTCACTTACTGACACGTAACTAAGACGTTCCGAACGAACAAAACTTGCGTACATAGCGATTTTAACATGTATGCCGTGAAGCGGTTCTACTCAATTTCCTTGATGTTGCACAAGAATTTTAGACAAATTTCACTTACTGACACGTAACTAAGACGTTCCGAACGAACAAAACTTGCGTACATAGCGATTTTAACAATGTATGCCGTGAAGCGATTCTTCTCAATTTCCTTGATGTTGCACAAGAATTTTAGACAAATTTCACTTACTGACACGTAACTAAGACGTTCCGAACGAATTAAAATTGCGTACATAGCGATCTCAGCTTTGTGCGCAGAAAAACGTATATCCTCAATTTCTTTAACGTTGTACAAGAATTTTCGACTAAACTCACTAACTGACACGTAACTAAGACGTTCCGAACGAACAAAACTTGCGTACATAGCGATTTTAACAATGTATGCCGTGAAGCGGTTCTTCTCAATTTCGTTAACGTTATACAAGAATTTTCAACTAAACTCACTTACTGACACGTAACTAAGACGTTCCGAATGAACAAATCTATCGTACATAGCGATTTTAACAATGTATGCCGTCAAGCGGTTCTTCTCAATTTCCTTGATGTTGCACAAGAATTTTCGACTAAACCTACTTATTGACACGTAACTAAGACGCTCCGAACGAACTAAACTTGCGTACATATCGATCTTAGCTTTGTGCGCAGAAAAACGTATATCCTCAATTTCTTTAACGTTGTACAAGAATTTTCGACTAAACTCATCTACTTACACGTAACTAAGACGTTCCGAACAACCAAAACTTGCGTACATAGCGATCTCAACTTTGTGCGCAGAAAAACGTAAATCCTCAACTTCCTTAATGTTGTACAAGAATTTACGACTAAACTCACTTACTGACACGTAACTAAGACGTTCCGAACGAACAAAACTTGCGTACATAGCGATCTCAGCTTTGTGCGCCGAAAAACGTATATCCTCGATTTCTTTAACGTTGTACAAGAATTTTCGACTAAACTCATTTACTGACACGTAACTAAGACGTTCCGATCCACCTAAACTTGCGTACATAGCGATTTTAACAATGTATGCCGTGAAGCGGTTCTTCTCAATTTCGTTAACGTTGTACAAGAATTTTCAACTAAACTCACTTACTGACACGTAACTAAGACGTTCCGAACGAACTACACTTGCGTACATATCGATCTTAGCTTTGTGCGCAGAAAAACGTATATCCTCAATTTCTTTAACGTTGTACAAGAATTTGCAACTAAACTCATCTACTGACACGTAACTAAGACGTTCCGAACGACCAAAACTTGCGTACATAGCGATCTCAACTTTGTGCGCAGAGAAACGTAAATCCTCAACTTCCTTAATGTTGTACAAGAATTTACGACTAAACTCACTTACTGACACGTAACTAAGACGCTCCGAACGAATTAAACTTGCGTACATAGCGATCTCAGCTTTGTGCGCAGAAAAACGTATATCCTCAATTTCTTTAACGTTGTACAAGAATTTTCGACTAAACTCATCTACTGACACGTAACTAAGACGTTCCGAACGAACAAAACTTGCGTACATAGCGATCTCAGCTTTGTGCGCCGAAAAACGTATATCCTCGATTTCTTTAACGTTGTACAAGTATTTTCGACTAAACTCAATTACTGACACGTAACTAAGACGTTCCGAACAAACTAAACTTGCGTACATATCGATTTTAACAATGTATGCCGTGAAGCGATTCTTCTCAATTTCCTTGATGTTGCACAAGAATTTTAGACAAATCACACTCACTGACACGTAACTAAGACGTTCCGAACGAACAAAACTTGCGTACATAGCGATCTCAGCTTTGTGCGCAGAAAAACGTATATCCTCAACTTCGTTAATGTTGTACAGGAATTTACGACTAAACACACTTACTGACACGTAACTAAGACGTTCCGAACGAATTAAACTTGCGTACATAGCGATCTCAGCTTTGTGCGCAGAAAAACGTATATCCTCAATTTCTTTAACGTTGTACAAGAATTTTCGACTAAACTCACTTACTGACACGTAACTAAGACGTTCCGAACGAACTAAACTTGCGTACATATCGATCTTAGCTTTGTGCGCAGAAAAACGTATATCCTCAATTTCTTTAACGTTGTACAAGAATTTTCGACTAAACTCATCTACTGACACGTAACTAAGACGTTCCGAACGACCAAAACTTGCGTACATAGCGATCTCAACTTTGTGCGCAGAAAAACGTAAATCCTCAACTTCTTTAATGTTGTACAAGAATTTACGACTAAACTCACTTACTGACACGTAACTAAGACGTTCCGAACGAACAAAACTTGCGTACATAGCGATTTTAACAATGTATGCCGTGAAGCGGTTCTACTCAATTTCCTTGATGTTGCACAAGAATTTTAGACAAATTTCACTTACTGACACGTAACTAAGACGTTCCGAACGAACAAAACTTGCGTACATAGCGATTTTAAAAATGTATGCCGTGAAGCGATTCTTCTCAATTTCCTTGATGTTGCACAAGAATTTTAGACAAATCTCACATACTGACACGTAACTAAGACGTTCTGAACGAACAAAACTTGCGTACATAGCGATCTCAGCTTTGTGCGCAGCAAAACGTATATCCTCAATTTCGTTAAAGTTGTACAAGAATTTTCAACTAAACTCACTTACTGATACGTAACTAAGACGTTCCGAACGAACAAAACTTGCGTACATAGCGATCTCAGCTTTGTGCGCCGCAAAACTTATATCCTCGATTTCTTTAACGTTGTACAAGAATTTTCGACTAAACTTATTTACTGACACGTAACTAGGACGTTCCGATCGACCAAAACTTGCGTACATAGCGATCTCAGCTTTGTGCGCAGATAAACGTTTATCCTCAATTTCTTTAACGTTGTACAAGAATTTTCGACTAAACTCACTAACTGACACGTAACTAAGACGTTCCGAACGAACAAAACTTGCGTACATAGCGATTTTAACAATGTATGCCGTGAAGCGGTTCTTCTCTATTTCGTTAACGTTGTACAAGAATTTTCAACTAAACTCACTTACTGACACGTAACTAAGACGTTCCGAACGAACAAAACTTGCGTACATGGCGATTTTAACAATGTATGCCGTGAAGCGGTTCTACTCAATTTCCTTGATGTTGCACAAGAATTTTAGACAAATCTCACTCACTGACACGTAACTAAGACGTTCCGAACGAACAAAACTTGCGTACATAGCGATCTCAGCTTTGTGCGCAGAAAAACGTATATTATCAACTTTCATAATGTTGTACAAGAATTTTCGACTAAACTCACTTACTGACACGTAACTAAGACGTTACGAACGAACTAAACTTGCGTACATATCGATCTTAGCTTTGTGCGCAGAAAAACGTATATCCTCAATTTCTTTAACGTTGTACAAGAATTTTCGACTAAACTCATCTACTGACACGTAACTAAGACGTTCCGAACGACCAAAACTTTCGTACATAGCGACTTTAAAAATGTATGCCGTGAAGCGGTTCTTCTCAATTTCGTTAACGTTGTACAAGAATTTACGACTAAACTCACTTACTGACACGTAACTAAGACGTTCCGAACGAATTAAAAATGTGTACATAGCGATCTCAGCTATGTGCGCAGAAAAACGTATATCCTCAATTTCTTTAACGTTGTACAAGAATTTTCGACTAAACTCACTTACTGACAAGTAACTAAGACGTTCCGAACGAACTAAACTTGCGTACATAGCGATTTTAACAATGTATGCCGTGAAGCGGTTCTTCTCTATTTCGTTAACGTTGTACAAGAATATTCAACTAAACTCACTTACTGACACGTAACTAAGACGTTCCGAACGAACAAAACTTGCGTACATAGCGATTTTAACAATGTATGCCGTGAAGCGGTTCTTCTCAATTTCCTTGATATTGCACAAGAATTTTAGACACATCTCACTCACTGACACGTAACTAAGACGTTCCGAACGACCAAAACTTGCGTACACAGCGATCTCAGCTTTGTGCGCAGAAAAACGTATATCCTCAACTTCCTTAATGTTGTACAAGAATTTACGACTAAACTCACTTACTGACACGTAACTAAGACGTTCCGATCGAACAAAACTTGCGTACATAGCGATTTTAACAATGTATGCCGTGAAGCGGTTCTTCTCAATTTCGTTAACGTTGTAAAAGAATTTTCGACTAAACTCACTTACTGACACGTAACTAAGACGTTCCGAACGAACAAAACTTGCGTACATAGCGATTTTAACAATGTATGCCGTGAAGCGGTTCTTCTCAATTTCGTTAACGTTGTACAAGAATTTTCGACTAAACTCACTTACTGACACGTAACTAAGACGTTCCGAATGAACAAAACTTGCGTACATAGCGATTATAACAATGTATGCCTTGAAGCGATTCTTCTCAATTTCCTTGATATTGCACAAGAATTTTAGACAAATCTCACTTACTGACACGTAACTAAGAAGTTCCAAACGAATTAAACTTGCGTACATAGCGATCTCAGCTTTGTGCGCCGAAAAACGTATATCCTCGATTTCTTTAACGTTGTACAAGAATTTTCGACTAAACTCACTTACTGACACGTAACTAAGACGTTCCAAATGAATTAAACTTGCGTACATAGCGATCTCAGCTTTGTGCGCAGAAAAACGTATATCCTCAATTTCTTTAACGTTGTACAAGAATTTTCGACTAAACTCATCTACTGACACGTAACTAAGACGTTCCGAACGACCAAAACTTGCGTACATAACGATTTTAACAATGTATGCCGTGAAGCGGTTCTTCTCAATTTCCTTGATGTTGCACAAGAATTTTAGACAAATCTCACTTACTGACACGTAACTAAGACGTTCCGAACGAACAAAACTTGCGTACATAGCGATCTCAGCTTTGTGCGCAGAAAAACGTATATCCTCAACTTCCTTAATGTTGTACAAGAATTTACGACTAAACTCACTTACTGACACGTAACTAAGACGTTCCGAACGACCAAAACTTGCGTACATAACGATCTCAGCTTTGTGCGCAGAAAAACGTATATCCTCAACTTCCTTAATGTTGTACAAGAATTTTCGACTAAACTCACTTACTGACACGTAACTATGACGTTCCGAACGAACTAAACTTGTGTACGTATCGATCTTAACTTTGTGCGCAGAAAAACGTATATCCTCAATTTCTTTATCGTTGTACAAGAATTTTCGACTAAACTCACTTACTGACACGTAAATAAGACGTTCCGAACGACCAAAACTTGCGTACATAGCGATTTCAGCTTTGTGCGCAGAAAAACGTATATCCTCAACTTTCTTAATGTTGTACAAGAATTTTCGACTAAACTCACTTACTGACACGTAACTAAGACGTTCCGAACGACCAAAACTTGCGTACATAGCGATCTCAGCTTTGTGCGCAGAAAAACGTATATCCTCAACTTCCTTAATGTTGTACAAGAATTTACGACTAAACTCACTTACTGACACGTAACTAAGACGTTCCGAACGAACAAAACTTGCGTACATAGCGATTTTAACAATGTATGCCGTGAAGCGGTTCTTCTCAATTTCGTTAACGTTGTACAAGAATTTTCAACTAAACTCACTTACTGACACGTAACTAAGACGTTCCGAACGAACAAAACTTGCGTACATAGCGATTTTAACATGTATGCCGTGAAGCGGTTCTACTCAATTTCCTTGATGTTGCACAAGAATTTTAGACAAATTTCACTTACTGACACGTAACTAAGACGTTCCGAACGAACAAAACTTGCGTACATAGCGATTTTAACAATGTATGCCGTGAAGCGATTCTTCTCAATTTCCTTGATGTTGCACAAGAATTTTAGACAAATTTCACTTACTGACACGTAACTAAGACGTTCCGAACGAATTAAAATTGCGTACATAGCGATCTCAGCTTTGTGCGCAGAAAAACGTATATCCTCAATTTCTTTAACGTTGTACAAGAATTTTCGACTAAACTCACTAACTGACACGTAACTAAGACGTTCCGAACGAACAAAACTTGCGTACATAGCGATTTTAACAATGTATGCCGTGAAGCGGTTCTTCTCAATTTCGTTAACGTTATACAAGAATTTTCAACTAAACTCACTTACTGACACGTAACTAAGACGTTCCGAATGAACAAATCTATCGTACATAGCGATTTTAACAATGTATGCCGTCAAGCGGTTCTTCTCAATTTCCTTGATGTTGCACAAGAATTTTCGACTAAACCTACTTATTGACACGTAACTAAGACGTTCCGAACGAACTAAACTTGCGTACATATCGATCTTAGCTTTGTGCGCAGAAAAACGTATATCCTCAATTTCTTTAACGTTGTACAAGAATTTTCGACTAAACTCATCTACTGACACGTAACTAAGACGTTCCGAACGACCAAAACTTGCGTACATAGCGATCTCAACTTTGTGCGCAGAAAAACGTAAATCCTCAACTTCCTTAATGTTGTACAAGTATTTACGACTAAACTCACTTACTGACACGTAACTAAGACGTTCCGAACGAACAAAACTTGCGTACATAGCGATCTCAGCTTTGTGCGCCGAAAAACGTATATCCTCGATTTCTTTAACGTTGTACAAGAATTTTCGACTAAACTCATTTACTGACACGTAACTAAGACGTTCCGAACCACCTAAACTTGCGTACATAGCGATTTTAACAATGTATGCCGTGAAGCGGTTCTTCTCAATTTCGTTAACGTTGTACAAGAATTTTCAACTAAACTCACTTACTGACACGTAACTAAGACGTTCCGAACGAACTAAACTTGCGTACATATCGATCTTAGCTTTGTATGCAGAAAAACGTATATCCTCAATTTCTTTAACGTTGTACAAGAATTTTCAACTAAACTCATCTACTGACACGTAACTAAGACGTTCCGAACGACCAAAACTTGCGTACATAGCGATCTCAGCTTTGTGCGCAGAAAAACGTATATCCTCAACTTTCTTAATGTTGTACAAGAATTTACGACTAAACTCACTTACTGACACGTAACTAAGACGTTCCGAAAGAACAAAATTTGCGTACATAGCTATTTTAACAATGTATGCCGTGAAGCGGTTCTTCTCAATTTCGTTAACGTTGTACAAGAATTTTCAACTAAACTCACTTACTGACACGTAACTAAGACGTTCCGAACGAACAAAACTTGCGTACTTAGCGATTTTAACAATGTATGCCGTGAAGCGGTTCTTCTCAATTTCCTTGATGTTGCACAAGAATTTTAAACAAATCTCACTTACTGACACGTAACTAAGACGTTCCGAACGAACAAAACTTTCGTACATAGCGATTTTAACAATTTATGCCGTGAAGCGGTTCTTCTCAATTTCCTTGATGTTGCACAAGAATTTTAGACAAATCTCACTTACTGACACGCAACTAAGAAGTTCCAAACGAATTAAACTTGCGTACATAGCGATCTCAGCTTTGTGCGCCGAAAAACGTATATCCTCGATTTCTTTAACGTTGTACAAGAATTTTCGACTAAACTCACTTACTGACACGTAACTAAGACGTTCCAAATGAATTAAACTTGCGTACATAGCGATCTCAGCTTTGTGCGCAGAAAAACGTATATCCTCAATTTCTTTAACGTTGTACAAGAATTTTCGACTAAACTCATCTACTGACACGTAACTAAGACGTTCCGAACGACCAAAACTTGCGTACATAACGATTTTAACAATGTATGCCGTGAAGCGGTTCTTCTCAATTTCCTTGATGTTGCACAAGAATTTTAGACAAATCTCACTTACTGACACGTAACTAAGACGTTCCGAACGAACAAAACTTGCGTACATAGCGATCTCAGCTTTGTGCGCAGAAAAACGTATATCCTCAACTTCCTTAATGTTGTACAAGAATTTACGACTAAACTCACTTACTGACACGTAACTAAGACGTTCCGAACGACCAAAACTTGCGTACATAACGATCTCAGCTTTGTGCGCAGAAAAACGTATATCCTCAACTTCCTTAATGTTGTACAAGAATTTTCGACTAAACTCACTTACTGACACGTAACTAAGACGTTCCGAACGAACTAAACTTGTGTACGTATCGATCTTAACTTTGTGCGCAGGAAAACGTATATCCTCAATTTCTTTATCGTTGTACAAGAATTTTCGACTAAACTCACTTACTGACACGTAACTAAGACGTTCCGAACGACCAAAACTTGCGTACATAGCGATTTCAGCTTTGTGCGCAGAAAAACGTATATCCTCAACTTTCTTAATGTTGTACAAGAATTTTCGACTAAACTCACTTACTGACACGTAACTAAGACGTTCCGAACGAACTAAACTTGTGTACGTATCGATCTTAACTTTGTGCGCAGAAAAACGTATATCCTCAATTTCTTTATCGTTGTAAAAGAATTTTCGACTAAACTCACTTACTGACACGTAACTAAGACGTTCCGAACGACCAAAACTTGCGTACATAGCGATCTCAGCTTTGTGCGCAGAAAAACGTATATCCTCAACTTCCTTAATGTTGTACAAGAATTTACGACTAAACTTACTTACTGACACGTAACTAAGACGTTCCGAACGAACAAAACTTGCGTACATAGCGATTTTAACAATGTATGCCGTGAAGCGGTTCTTCTCAATTTCGTTAACGTTGTACAAGAATTTTCAACTAAACTCACTTACTGACACGTAACTAAGACGTTCCGAACGAACAAAACTTGCGTACATAGCGATTTTAACATGTATGCCGTGAAGCGGTTCTACTCAATTTCCTTGATGTTGCACAAGAATTTTAGACATATTTCACTTACTGACACGTAACTAAGACGTTCCGAACGAACAAAACTTGCGTACATAGCGATTTTAACAATGTATGCCGTGAAGCGATTCTTCTCAATTTCCTTGATGTTGCACAAGAATTTTAGACAAATTTCACTTACTGACACGTAACTAAGACGTTCCGAACGAATTAAAATTGCGTACATAGCGATCTCAGCTTTGTGCGCAGAAAAACGTATATCCTCAATTTCTTTAACGTTGTACAAGAATTTTCGACTAAACTCACTAACTGACACGTAACTAAGACGTTCCGAACGAACAAAACTTGCGTACATAGCGATTTTAACAATGTATGCCGTGAAGCGGTTCTTCTCAATTTCGTTAACGTTATACAAGAATTTTCAACTAAACTCACTTACTGACACGTAACTAAGACGTTCCGAATGAACAAATCTATCGTACATAGCGATTTTAACAATGTATGCCGTCAAGCGGTTCTTCTCAATTTCCTTGATGTTGCACAAGAATTTTCGACTAAACCTACTTATTGACACGTAACTAAGACGCTCCGAACGAACTAAACTTGCGTACATATCGATCTTAGCTTTGTGCGCAGAAAAACGTATATCCTCAATTTCTTTAACGTTGTACAAGAATTTTCGACTAAACTCATCTACTTACACGTAACTAAGACGTTCCGAACGACCAAAACTTGCGTACATAGCGATCTCAACTTTGTGCGCAGAAAAACGTAAATCCTCAACTTCCTTAATGTTGTACAAGAATTTACGACTAAACTCACTTACTGACACGTAACTAAGACGTTCCGAACGAACAAAACTTGCGTACATAGCGATCTCAGCTTTGTGCGCCGAAAAACGTATATCCTCGATTTCTTTAACGTTGTACAAGAATTTTCGACTAAATTCATTTACTGACACGTAACTAAGACGTTCCGATCCACCTAAACTTGCGTACATAGCGATTTTAACAATGTATGCCGTGAAGCGGTTCTTCTCAATTTCGTTAACGTTGTACAAGAATTTTCAACTAAACTCACTTACTGACACGTAACTAAGACGTTCCGAACGAACTACACTTGCGTACATATCGATCTTAGCTTTGTGCGCAGAAAAACGTATATCCTCAATTTCTTTAACGTTGTACAAGAATTTGCAACTAAACTCATCTACTGACACGTAACTAAGACGTTCCGAACGACCAAAACTTGCGTACATAGCGATCTCAACTTTGTGCGCAGAGAAACGTAAATCCTCAACTTCCTTAATGTTGTACAAGAATTTACGACTAAACTCACTTACTGACACGTAACTAAGACGCTCCGAACGAATTAAACTTGCGTACATAGCGATCTCAGCTTTGTGCGCAGAAAAACGTATATCCTCAATTTCTTTAACGTTGTACAAGAATTTTCGACTAAACTCATCTACTGACACGTAACTAAGACGTTCCGAACGAACAAAACTTGCGTACATAGCGATCTCAGCTTTGTGCGCCGAAAAACGTATATCCTCGATTTCTTTAACGTTGTACAAGTATTTTCGACTAAACTCAATTACTGACACGTAACTAAGACGTTCCGAACAAACTAAACTTGCGTACATATCGATTTTAACAATGTATGCCGTGAAGCGATTCTTCTCAATTTCCTTGATGTTGCACAAGAATTTTAGACAAATCACACTCACTGACACGTAACTAAGACGTTCCGAACGAACAAAACTTGCGTACATAGCGATCTCAGCTTTGTGCGCAGAAAAACGTATATCCTCAACTTCGTTAATGTTGTACAGGAATTTACGACTAAACTCACTTACTGACACGTAACTAAGACGTTCCGAACGAATTAAACTTGCGTACATAGCGATCTCAGCTTTGTGCGCAGAAAAACGTATATCCTCAATTTCTTTAACGTTGTACAAGAATTTTCGACTAAACTCACTTACTGACACGTAACTAAGACGTTCCGAACGAACTAAACTTGCGTACATATCGATCTTAGCTTTGTGCGCAGAAAAACGTATATCCTCAATTTCTTTAACGTTGTACAAGAATTTTCGACTAAACTCATCTACTGACACGTAACTAAGACGTTCCGAACGACCAAAACTTGCGTACATAGCGATCTCAACTTTGTGCGCAGAAAAACGTAAATCCTCAACTTCCTTAATGTTGTACAAGAATTTACGACTAAACTCACTTACTGACACGTAACTAAGACGTTCCGAACGAACAAAACTTGCGTACATAGCGATTTTAACAATGTATGCCGTGAAGCGGTTCTACTCAATTTCCTTGATGTTGCACAAGAATTTTAGACAAATTTCACTTACTGACACGTAACTAAGACGTTCCGAACGAACAAAACTTGCGTACATAGCGATTTTAAAAATGTATGCCGTGAAGCGATTCTTCTCAATTTCCTTGATGTTGCACAAGAATTTTAGACAAATCTCACATACTGACACGTAACTAAGACGTTCTGAACGAACAAAACTTGCGTACATAGCGATCTCAGCTTTGTGCGCAGCAAAACGTATATCCTCAATTTCGTTAAAGTTGTACAAGAATTTTCAACTAAACTCACTTACTGATACGTAACTAAGACGTTCCGAACGAACAAAACTTGCGTACATAGCGATCTCAGCTTTGTGCGCCGCAAAACGTATATCCTCGATTTCTTTAACGTTGTACAAGAATTTTCGACTAAACTTATTTACTGACACGTAACTAGGACGTTCCGATCGACCAAAACTTGCGTACATAGCGATCTCAGCTTTGTGCGCAGATAAACGTTTATCCTCAATTTCTTTAACGTTGTACAAGAATTTTCGACTAAACTCACTAACTGACACGTAACTAAGACGTTCCGAACGAACAAAACTTGCGTACATAGCGATTTTAACAATGTATGCCGTGAAGCGGTTCTTCTCTATTTCGTTAACGTTGTACAAGAATTTTCAACTAAACTCACTTACTGACACGTAACTAAGACGTTCCGAACGAACAAAACTTGCGTACATGGCGATTTTAACAATGTATGCCGTGAAGCGGTTCTACTCAATTTCCTTGATGTTGCACAAGAATTTTAGACAAATCTCACTCACTGACACGTAACTAAGACGTTCCGAACGAACAAAACTTGCGTACATAGCGATCTCAGCTTTGTGCGCAGAAAAACGTATATTATCAACTTTCATAATGTTGTACAAGAATTTTCGACTAAACTCACTTACTGACACGTAACTAAGACGTTACGAACGAACTAAACTTGCGTACATATCGATCTTAGCTTTGTGCGCAGAAAAACGTATATCCTCAATTTCTTTAACGTTGTACAAGAATTTTCGACTAAACTCATCTACTGACACGTAACTAAGACGTTCCGAACGACCAAAACTTTCGTACATAGCGACTTTAAAAATGTATGCCGTGAAGCGGTTCTTCTCAATTTCGTTAACGTTGTACAAGAATTTACGACTAAACTCACTTACTGACACGTAACTAAGACGTTCCGAACGAATTAAAAATGTGTACATAGCGATCTCAGCTATGTGCGCAGAAAAACGTATATCCTCAATTTCTTTAACGTTGTACAAGAATTTTCGACTAAACTCACTTACTGACAAGTAACTAAGACGTTCCGAACGAACTAAACTTGCGTACATAGCGATTTTAACAATGTATGCCGTGAAGCGGTTCTTCTCTATTTCGTTAACGTTGTACAAGAATATTCAACTAAACTCACTTACTGACACGTAACTAAGACGTTCCGAACGAACAAAACTTGCGTACATAGCGATTTTAACAATGTATGCCGTGAAGCGGTTCTTCTCAATTTCCTTGATATTGCACAAGAATTTTAGACACATCTCACTCACTGACACGTAACTAAGACGTTCCGAACGACCAAAACTTGCGTACACAGCGATCTCAGCTTTGTGCGCAGAAAAACGTATATCCTCAACTTCCTTAATGTTGTACAAGAATTTACGACTAAACTCACTTACTGACACGTAACTAAGACGTTCCGATCGAACAAAACTTGCGTACATAGCGATTTTAACAATGTATGCCGTGAAGCGGTTCTTCTCAATTTCGTTAACGTTGTAAAAGAATTTTCGACTAAACTCACTTACTGACACGTAACTAAGACGTTCCGAACGAACAAAACTTGCGTACATAGCGATTTTAACAATGTATGCCGTGAAGCGGTTCTTCTCAATTTCCTTGATATTGCACAAGAATTTTAGACACATCTCACTCACTGACACGTAACTAAGACGTTCCGAACGACCAAAACTTGCGTACACAGCGATCTCAGCTTTGTGCGCAGAAAAACGTATATCCTCAACTTCCTTAATGTTGTACAAGAATTTACGACTAAACTCACTTACTGACACGTAACTAAGACGTTCCGATCGAACAAAACTTGCGTACATAGCGATTTTAACAATGTATGCCGTGAAGCGGTTCTTCTCAATTTCGTTAACGTTGTAAAAGAATTTTCGACTAAACTCACTTACTGACACGTAACTAAGACGTTCCGAACGAACAAAACTTGCGTACATAGCGATTTTAAAAATGTATGCCGTGAAGCGATTCTTCTCAATTTCCTTGATGTTGCACAAGAATTTTAGACAAATCTCACATACTGACACGTAACTAAGACGTTCTGAACGAACAAAACTTGCGTACATAGCGATCTCAGCTTTGTGCGCAGCAAAACGTATATCCTCAATTTCGTTAAAGTTGTACAAGAATTTTCAACTAAACTCACTTACTGATACGTAACTAAGACGTTCCGAACGAACAAAACTTGCGTACATAGCGATCTCAGCTTTGTGCGCCGCAAAACGTATATCCTCGATTTCTTTAACGTTGTACAAGAATTTTCGACTAAACTTATTTACTGACACGTAACTAGGACGTTCCCATCGACCAAAACTTGCGTACATAGCGATCTCAGCTTTGTGCGCAGATAAACGTTTATCCTCAATTTCTTTAACGTTGTACAAGAATTTTCGACTAAACTCACTAACTGACACGTAACTAAGACGTTCCGAACGAACAAAACTTGCGTACATAGCGATTTTAACAATGTATGCCGTGAAGCGGTTCTTCTCTATTTCGTTAACGTTGTACAAGAATTTTCAACTAAACTCACTTACTGACACGTAACTAAGACGTTCCGAACGAACAAAACTTGCGTACATGGCGATTTTAACAATGTATGCCGTGAAGCGGTTCTACTCAATTTCCTTGATGTTGCACAAGAATTTTAGACAAATCTCACTCACTGACACGTAACTAAGACGTTCCGAACGAACAAAACTTGCGTACATAGCGATCTCAGCTTTGTGCGCAGAAAAACGTATATTATCAACTTTCATAATGTTGTACAAGAATTTTCGACTAAACTCACTTACTGACACGTAACTAAGACGTTACGAACGAACTAAACTTGCGTACATATCGATCTTAGCTTTGTGCGCAGAAAAACGTATATCCTCAATTTCTTTAACGTTGTACAAGAATTTTCGACTAAACTCATCTACTGACACGTAACTAAGACGTTCCGAACGACCAAAACTTTCGTACATAGCGACTTTAAAAATGTATGCCGTGAAGCGGTTCTTCTCAATTTCGTTAACGTTGTACAAGAATTTACGACTAAACTCACTTACTGACACGTAACTAAGACGTTCCGAACGAATTAAAAATGTGTACATAGCGATCTCAGCTATGTGCGCAGAAAAACGTATATCCTCAATTTCTTTAACGTTGTACAAGAATTTTCGACTAAACTCACTTACTGACAAGTAACTAAGACGTTCCGAACGAACTAAACTTGCGTACATAGCGATTTTAACAATGTATGCCGTGAAGCGGTTCTTCTCTATTTCGTTAACGTTGTACAAGAATATTCAACTAAACTCACTTACTGACACGTAACTAAGACGTTCCGAACGAACAAAACTTGCGTACATAGCGATTTTAACAATGTATGCCGTGAAGCGGTTCTTCTCAATTTCCTTGATATTGCACAAGAATTTTAGACACATCTCACTCACTGACACGTAACTAAGACGTTCCGAACGACCAAAACTTGCGTACACAGCGATCTCAGCTTTGTGCGCAGAAAAACGTATATCCTCAACTTCCTTAATGTTGTACAAGAATTTACGACTAAACTCACTTACTGACACGTAACTAAGACGTTCCGATCGAACAAAACTTGCGTACATAGCGATTTTAACAATGTATGCCGTGAAGCGGTTCTTCTCAATTTCGTTAACGTTGTAAAAGAATTGTCGACTAAACTCACTTACTGACACGTAACTAAGACGTTCCGAACGAACAAAACTTGCGTACATAGCGATTTTAACAATGTATGCCGTGAAGCGGTTCTTCTCAATTTCGTTAACGTTGTACAAGAATTTTCGACTAAACTCACTTACTGACACGTAACTAAGACGTTCCGAATGAACAAAACTTGCGTACATAGCGATTATAACAATGTATGCCTTGAAGCGATTCTTCTCAATTTCCTTGATATTGCACAAGAATTTTAGACAAATCTCACTTACTGACACGTAACTAAGACGTTTAGAACGAACAAAACTTTCGTACATAGCGATTATAACAATGTATGCCGTAAAGCGGTTCTTCTCAATTTCCTTGATGTTGCACAAGAATTTTAGACAAATCTCACTTACTGACACGTAACTAAGACGTTCCGAACGAACATAACTTGCGTACATAGCGATCTCAGCTTTGTGCGCAGAAAAACGTATATCCTCAACTTCCTTAATGTTGTACAAGAATTTTCGTCTAAACTCACTTACTGACACGTAACTAAGACGTTCCGAACGAACAAAACTTGCGTACATAGCGATTTTAACATTGTATGCCGTGAAGCGGTTCTTCTCAAGTTCCTTGATGTTGCACAAGAATTTTAAACAAATCTCAATTACTGACACGTAACTAAGACGTTCCGAACGAACAAAACTTGCGTACATAGCGATTTTAACAATGTATGCCGTGAAGCGGTTCTTCTCAATTTCCTTGATGTTGCACAAGAATTTTCGACTAAACTCACTTACTGATACGTAACTAAGACGTTCCGAACGAACAAAACTTGCGTACATAGCGATCTCAGCTTTGTGCGCCGCAAAACGTATATCCTCGATTTCTTTAACGTTGTACAAGAATTTTCGACTAAACTTATTTACTGACACGTAACTAGGACGTTCCGATCGACCAAAACTTGCGTACATAGCGATCTCAGCTTTGTGCGCAGATAAACGTTTATCCTCAATTTCTTTAACGTTGTACAAGAATTTTCGACTAAACTCACTAACTGACACGTAACTAAGACGTTCCGAACGAACAAAACTTGCGTACATAGCGATTTTAACAATGTATGCCGTGAAGCGGTTCTTCTCAATTTCGTTAACGTTGTACAAGAATTTTCAACTAAACTCTCTTACTGACACGTAACTAAGACGTTCCGAACGAACAAAACTTGCGTACATAGCGATCTCAGCTTTGTGCGCCGTAAAACGTATATCATCGATTTCTTTAACGTTGTACAAGAATTTTCGACTAAACTCATCTACTGACGCGTAACTAAGACGTTCCGAACGACCAAAACTTGCGTACATAGCGATCTCAACTTTGTGCGCAGAAAAACGTAAATCCTCAACTTCCTTAATGTTGTACAAGTGACGTCTTAGCCGCACGTCAAAATTTATTTAAACAATATATTTATTATTAATACACCCATAAGAGGTGAAAGAAATAAGAATCCGGAGAAAATTATTCGTTCAAGGCAAAGTTCTAACTTATAAAATAGTATTCATATTTAAGAGTCACCCCGTATATAACCATCGCTCGAGTGCGCCAGCGGGTGACACAGAAATAACTACCATATGAATAAACCATAGGAATAATTAAAACCTTATATTTGCATTGCACGATCAGACAGACGATTCAAACGCTTTAAAAATTGTAATAAATACTATATATATATATATATATATATACATATATATATATATATAAGAGCATACAAAAATCTTTTAATAAACCAAAAACATTAAATTCAATTAGAAGATACAAGCGAAAAGTGAACAATGCAAATGTAACGTTATTACGTTTTAACATAATAATTTTAAGTATATATATATATATATATTCGTTTTAACTTTATATTCATATTAGCTTTAAAAACTTTATATTCGCATATGCGCACACACATATTCTACATAGCGTAAGACTTTATTATTAACCATATAGGTAACAATAAGGAACTAGGCATATAAGGATATTCATTATAAAATATTTTATTCACTACAGTATTATAAGAGTTTTATAAGAGCCTTATACTGTACATGGTATGCGGACTAGCCGTCGATCGATATTCTTATCCGCCCGCTCGATAAGATTAGGCCGGACAAATAAGTTGGAATGTTGCGAGGGAACGATATAGCTGTCCTTTTCGCACAGAGATCCCTACCAGCGGCGCTTCCACTTGCCATTGCTCCCGCCCATAGGTCTCCCACCGGCATCAAGAAGTCTTAGGCGAAGCATAGGAAGAATATCCCACCATCTACAAAAGGCGATCCCACTGCAGCATCTTCCCCACCAACACCCGAAGACCGAAGGAGCTCAGTGCAAGTCCGACATCCAGCATTACTATTCCAAACTTCGAACAGCTAACACGACTAGCTCTTCAATATAGTAATCCGGTGTACGCATCGACAAGCTCCGAATTCACAGTTATAAGACTTCCATTCTTGTACTTCGAGTTTCTCTAGCGTTAGCAGACGCTAGTAATATTAATTGCTTAACTTAACTTAAATATAAAATAAAGTGCTATATTACTCTACATAACTCTACGAATTATTTCAACATCCGGCTACCAATTTATCCTGAATTAGCCGTCATTACCATAATTAAGAGCGCTTATCAGTGATCAATCTGGAGGACCAGCTACACGGAGAATCCAGCATATTAATTATTATTCAGACACATATAGTCATAAAGGGTAAGAGAAACATTACTTATAGATCCTACACAACCATTGACGGGTTATTAGTCTTATGGTCCCCGGTAGACCCGGTGAACTGCAGGGTGACCGAAAAAGAAAATAAAATATCTCAATAATAAAGGAAAATTACACTAAAAATAATTAACATACACTACTCAGATTTATTACTACTATGAGTATTATATGTTCACGTTCTTAGAATACAGAATAATTTTTTTTTATTAACTTCGAACGCTGGGACGTGACATATATTTTTGGTGGCAGCGGTGGGATAGCATAAGCCTACCTGTCAATTGATTGTGTCTAACCATTTTTCTTTCAGAAGTGAATTGTGCGCGATATAACGTTCGATTTGAGTCTCGGTTAATATTTTTCAGATTTTTCTTAAATCTTGCGTGAGTTGCAGTGTCGCTATAATATTATCCAAGTACTAAAAAACGATTCGTGTTCGATTTTATTAACGTTGTTAGAATTCAGTGATTGTTCTCAACTGCGTGTGCTTCGAATGCATTAAACGACATAGTGACATTCTGACGCTGCGAGTTAGAGCGAATATAGTTCGCTCCTTGCTGCGAAAGAATTTTTGAACGATACCTGGTTCTGCGATAACGGCTTCGAGCTGGTCCACCCCGCTCGTCGTTATAACCGGAGCTTTCTCTTTGGTGAGGCGACCCCGCACATTGAGAATAGCGAACGTAGCGTAGACACCAGTGTGTAGCTTATTAATTTCAGTGCCGAAACACGCAGTGGAGATAGAAATCAATTAATTACATTCGTATTTTTAAATTCCGAGTGCGTGCGCTTGTCCTTCGGCGTGTGCGGAATCTGAGTGAATTAGAAGCGACGGCTTTGGGGCGGATAAACCGCTCGTTGTTGCTTTTGATTTTCTGTGCGTTCAAATAGACGTAAGGGAGTTGGTGAGGTGACCCCGCACACTCTCGCTTTTCGTTCTCTCTTCTTGGTGAGGCGACCCCGCACATTTAGAGCTGAACGAAGGGGCGGATATTGAAATGCCTGTCAGTTAGAGATGCCGAGGACACGCCGTGCCGGTCGGAAATATCAGCTTCGACGATTAGTAGCACAATATTATCGAGCCCTCGAAAATAATTCGTTCGAATCAAACAATATTCAAATTGATTCTGTATCCGAGCCGATACCCGTAGTAAATAACGACGTTTACAAATTAATTCCGATTACGGTCGAGCAATCTCCGTTACCATATTCAGAAATCCCGGAGAACGACCCGCGTCGCGAATTTTACGAAAAGACTCAAATTCGAAGCGTTAGCGCCAGCAGCGAATAAAGAAACATATATACCATTATTGTTTCATATTATACTATTTTTGTGTGTTTTATTATACCCTACCCTATAATCGCATTATCTTATTTTCAGATATTTTAAAATATTTCGATCTTGCTTTATTTTATTATATGTATTTATACATTTGCTTTTTGATATATTATTACTAAAATTATTACAATCTTTTTATTATTATCTTTTAATATATTGCTTAATCTTGTATACTACAATATTCTTATTTTCTATTATTACTAAATTATACCATATTTTAGAGGGTTGAAGGATTAAGCCTATTTCATACGTATATTATTTAATCCTCAAACCATCCTGTTGTACTAACCTATATTTTTACAGGATTAAGGAACCATAGCATTTATATGCTATTCAAACGTATGTATTATAACAAAGTTCATATTATTAAATATTATCTTCACAATTGTTATTCAAAGAACAACATAAATTAATAAACGTTTTAAAATTACTAACGTTTTCGGAAATACACGCGAAATAAGAGACCGTCTCCGATTTTAATGAAATTCTGGCACTAGGCGTTTCGGAAGAAGATAAGATTTTGGCCGCCATCTTGTTTTTTCATATACGTGAGATTTTTGGATCGAAATTGCTCTAGATAAATTTTAAACACCCAAAATAAGGTCCATGTAAAATTTCAGATAAATCCGAGCGATCAAAAAAATCCGCCATTTTGTTTTTAACGCTTAACCGTAGAGGGTCAACAGTGAGCTCCTTCGACGCAGGGAACCCCACTGACCATTAGTGCAGAATTTCAGTCCGATTGGAAAAAGCATACGCGCTCTAAAACAAAAAGAAAAATAAAATTTTCCGCTATCTTGTTTTTAACGCGCCATCGGAGAGAGACGCGGTTGATTTCGTTTTACTCAGCTAAAAGAGGGGAATATATGAGATAATTTTCATCCCTCTAATTTCAAAATTTAACTCAAAATAAAATTTATAAACTTTCATTTTTGGACGTAGAATTTTGAAATTTTATATATACAAAATAGAGACTTCCGTGTACATCCTCGCCAAATTATAAAGGGATTGCCCCATTTTACATCGCTATAGTTGCTACGTCAACTAACAAAATATAATTCCCCGAGTTATGGCTCAATTTACGCGATCGCACGGTACAGTAAGCGTCGATCCGGAAATCGAAAAAAGGCAAAAATACGTAGAGGACCGCGAAAAATCATCTAATTCCAAAATGTCGCTTAAAGAGCGAGAAGAAACAACTAAACGCCCTAACGAGGCAATAGACGCGAATTCGTTATTCGAAGTGCTTTCAAAAATCCAAACAGAGTTATCACAATTACGCAGGTTACCAGAACAAGTAAGCAATCTCGAACAACGCGTAAATGAAGCCTCCCGTGCCGCGTCCGCGTACGACGAATACGCCGACCCGCCGGAACAGGAAGAACCTCCCGTAATCATGCCAACCCTAAAAATAAAAGATGTAGTAGCGAACATTCCCCCTTTTAATGGTTACAAGATTTCTATTTTCCAATTCGCCCGAGCATGTGAACGTGCTCGAGATTTACTACCGTCAGTGCAAGAACCACAGCTAGTACAGTTCATTATAAATAAAATCGAATGGGACGCATATCAGGTTATAGAGGGTTACGTGTACACACGCGTTGTGGATTTGTTAGACAAGCTGAAAAACATTTTCGCTCCAAATAAATCTGTGGCACAGTATCGCGGAGAACTAGCTAACGCGTATAAAATGCCAAACGAGACAGTTTTGAAGTACGCGGGTAGAATTAAAGACTTGAAACTCGCTATACTAGATGGAAATAGACGACAGGGCATTAATAACCCCCGTTTATTTAATAATGAAGTTGAAGGAGAGGTTTTAGAAGCATTTGTAAACGGGTTACCATCCAATGTAATCACGCGAATGGAACATCGAAATATAGGCACCCTAGACGAAGCTATTGAGTGGGCCGTAAAAATTACGAGAAATCTAGAAATAGAAAAACAGCGTGAGAGGCAATTTGTGCCTCGGCAATTCCCCGTTACGCGTGCAGATATAAATAACCCAAGACCTCCCGACGTAGAACAACCAAAGTCCATATTAAAAAACCCTAACAACAATTTCGTTCCGCGACCATGGATTAGACCCTTAATACCGGGCCAACCAGGACCGAATTCCCCTGGCATTTGCAATTATTGCAAACTTCCAGGACATAGAGTAGCAGAGTGCCGGAAACTGGCATACAGAAATGCTATGCAGGCGTCGGGAAACGCGGAAGGCCGCCCGACGGTGAGCGCGACCAAGGAACCGGCCCAAGCAACCGCGCACCCCATCACAGTACAGACCGAGCCGACCACTACAGAAACTTGAAAGATTCTAACGCAAAAGAAGAAGGCTCAAGTTATTCAAAAATTTTATTAAAAAATTATAACGACCCGGCGCTGGTTACCCAACCAACTAAAATAATATCAGATGATTCCAATGCCACTATCGGAGTTGCAAACTTAGGTCCGATGGGTCCAGAAGCGCACCAACCAAAGGTCGTCATAACCTGTAAAAATTTCAAAGCCTATTGTTTCTTTATGGTAGACTCGGGATCCTCCGTAAACCTCGTAAAAATAGGAATTTTAAAGAGCACCCCTATAAATACTAAAGATAAATTAAAATCAAAAGGCATTACAAAGAAACCAATTCAGACATTAGGGTCAGCCACTTTTGAAATTATGGGGAAAAGAACGAAATTCTACGTCGTTCGAGACGACTTCGGCATACCTGCCGACGGCATAATAGGTGCCGAATTTCTAAATCAAAATAATGCCATCATCGACTACAACCAAAGCTGTTTGGCATTTGAAGACATTCAAGTACCTTTCTTTAAAAAGGAAAAAGTGCTAGTACCTTCACGAACCGTCGTGACGGTATCTTTTAATATTACTAACCCGGAAAGAAAAGAGGGTTACGTTCCTCGAAATGAGCCAGTAAAAGGGTTGATTCTTGGCAGAGCCTTAGTCAAAAATTCCCGAGGGAAGGGGCACATGAAAGCTTATAATTTGACTGAGCGCGATTACACTGTAGAAGTTTGCCCTTTGCCGCTCTTTGAATATTCAATACCAGGTGACTCCGAGGAGCACCTAGGTCCGCTGAATTCTTCTATTTTTGTAAATCCTATGAGCCCAGAAGAGCTCTCCAGAGATGGGAAATCTTTCGTTCCAGAAGACCACGAAAGTCTTGCTAGTACACAAGATGCAACGCCTGCATCTTCGTGCCTCAAACACTCTATTGACACGCTTCCAGGGTCAACAGGATTTGAGGATCTTCTATATTTTGAAAATACAAATTCCAAGAGCAATGAAGAGCTCGCCAACAATGGGAAATCTTCATCTTCTAACTCTATGAGCCAAAAGGAGCTCTCCGAAAACGGGAAATCCTCACCTTCAAACTTATTGAACTCCGAGGAGTTTTCACATCCTACTACCTCTGCTCAGCCTCCCGCTTCCAGGGACCTGACGGAGTCTACTATGAGCAACGAAGAGCTCGCCAATAATGGGAAATCTTCTTCTACTAAATCCAAGAGCCATGAAGAGCTCTCCCAACTGGGGAAATCTTTCATTTCAAACGATTATAAAAATCTTGCAACTACTCAAGACGCTTTACCAGAACACGGGGTCTATAACCTCAGAGGCTATTCGAACAACACGGACGTAATTCCAATGTCTTCAAACCTCGAGAGTCACATATATACAAAAGATGCGCTTTCAGCATCTTCTAATCGTACTGAACAACTTAAATCTTTAATCAACACCGAGCATTTAAACGAAGAAGAGGCAGATCATGTGAACGCCTTACTCAAAGAATACGGAGACTGTTTCCATCTCCCAGGGGAAAGTTTAAGCTTCACCACCTCAGTCAAACACACCATCCCAACCACTGATAATATTCCTATCCATGTGAAGCAATATAGATACCCGCTAGTCCACAAGGAGGAGATAGACAGGCAAGTGACTAAGTTATTAGCAGACGAAATAATAACGCCTTCAGCATCACCGTATAACGCTCCTCTATGGATAGTACCCAAAAAGCCTGCGGCTGACGGAAAGAAAAAATGGAGAATGGTAATAGACTTTCGTAAATTAAACGAAAAAACAGTAGGAGACGCATACCCACTGCCCAATATAGTAGAAATATTGGACCAGTTGGGTAGTGCAAAATATTTCTCCATATTTGATCTCGCTCAAGGATTCCATCAAATTCCAATGGCTCCCGAAGATCAGGGGAAGACAGCCTTCTCAACGCCATACGGGCATTATGACCATCAGCGGATGCCTTTCGGTCTGAAAAATGCACCCGCGACATTCCAACGGTTGATGGATAACGTTCTTACCGGACTACAAGGAAACGAACTATTCGTCTACCTCGACGACATAGTTATCTACGCCAGATCTATAGAAGAACATTATACAAAAGTCAGAGAATTAATGCAGAGATTAAGGAAAGCAAATCTGCAGTTACAACCTGAAAAATGCCAATTTTTAGGGCATGAAGTTGCCTACCTAGGGCATGTTATAGGAAACGACGGCGTACGACCAGATCCCAGCAAAATTGAAGCTGTCGAACACTTTCCGACTCCCCGAAACTATAAGAATATAAAACAATTCCTCGGGTTAACAGGATATTATCGACGATTTATTAAAAATTTCTCAAAGATAGCGAAACCATTAACAGATCTTTTAAAGAAGAATAAATCTTTCGTTTGGACCCCATCCCAAGAGAACGCATTTAATTCCTTAAAACACGAACTATTCAAAGAGCCTGTCTTGCAATATCCAAATTTTAAAGAACCATTTTTGCTAACTACCGATGCCAGCGGATACGCAATAGGAGGCGTATTAAGCCAAGGACAAATAGGAAAAGATTTACCGATTTCATATATTTCCAGGACTCTAAATGAGGCAGAAGGAAGATACTCCACCTTAGAGAAAGAGTGCCTAGCCGTAGTCTACTGTGTGACATACTTTAGGCACTACCTATACGGCAGAAAATTTACAATACTCACTGACCACAAGCCGCTAGTCTGGCTACATTCAGTCAAGGATCCCAGCTCCCGCTTATGGAAATGGAGACTAAAATTATCAGAGTATGAATATGAGATACAATATAAAACAGGAAAGACTAACGTAGTAGCGGACGCACTCTCCCGAAATCCACCTATTCCTGACGCATCTATACTTCCTTTGACGAAATCCGACGACGATTCAAATGAATCTCTTTTTTCATATCAGACGGCTACCCAGCAGTCTAGACCCTCCATCACCTTCCCTTCTAACGCATCAGAAGAAAACGCTTTACTAACTCCCCCAGCAACAACAAGAATCCCATTTCAATTCCAATTCCCCAGCATTGAGAACATAAATGAACAAGTGCAGGAACTTAATCAAAGCGATTCAGAAATGTCAGTAGACAACACTGAAGACGAAAGTGAGGATAACATACCTGCCTCTCCACAACCCCGCTCTTCAGGCGAAGAAAATGACTTTAGAATCAACGAAACGCGAGATTCGCTGCTATCCCGAAAAGACAATCATATTATTTTCACTACGCTAGAAGGACATCCTTATGACAAAGGCGCGAAAGATTATTTGGCCGAGAATAAACTTCCCACATATAGAGATTTAACTTTCGCAAGAGTAAGAGTAACTAATCTAAATAACGGAAAACATTTAATAAATATTCCCATTAAGCAAAACGAAAAAATATAGACGGAACGAAACGACATAATAGAAGGATTAAGATCATTGAGAGATGCCATAATCGAGCTAAATTTGAAAACTGTTAGTATAGCACAAAACGATCTGTATGATACGATCCCATGGATTTTTATCTATAAGAGCCTAAAAAGATTTCTTTCCGACTTATCAATAACCATAACAATCTGCAAATCTTTAGTAAGATGCCCCGGCATAACGGAAAGAACGAATATTATTTACGAAAAGCACGCCACAAAGATAGGAGGACACAAAGGTATAAATAAAACTTATCATCGAATTAGGCAAAATTATCACTGGCCTACAATGAAAAGGGATATCCAGGAATATATAAGAAATTGCAAGGACTGCCAAGTAAAAAAATTGACAAGGGTAAAGACAAAGCAGCCTATGATGATAACTGACACTCCAGGAGTTGCTTTTGATAAAGTATCGATGGACGTAGTAGGGCCATTGCCGATGACAAGCCGAAATAACTCCTATATTTTAACAATACAGGATCTTTTAACGAAATATTCAATAGCCACGCCCATGGAAACGGCGGATTCCTTCTCAATAGCTGATGCCTTTATAAAAGATTTCGTTTGCATGTACGGAGCACCAAGAGCTCTATTAACCGACCAAGCTCCAACCTTCTTTACCTCCTTAATGAAAACAATTGCTAATTATTTTAAAATAAAACAATGTCGTACAACCGCTTATCATCCGCAATCAAATGGATCAATTGAACGTTCGCATCACGTACTAACTGAATATTTAAAGATGTACACCAATCAAAATAGCGAATGGGACGAGCACATAAAACCTGCCATGTTCGCCTACAACACCTCAGTCCATGAAGGAACGAACTATACCCCCTATTCCTTAGTCTTTGGACATCTTCCTAGAACTCCATCTTCCACAATAATTCCAGAAGACGCCACTGAACAACCTTATCAGGACTATCTCACTAACCTTTTCAAAATTTTAAGAAATTCGCAAGGCCTAGCAAAACGAAACTTGGTACAGTCAAAAGAAAAAAGTAAAGTATATTATGATAAAAGAATTAACGTTCAAAATTTCAAAATTAACGATAAAGTTTATCTATTAAAAGAGCCCACAAAAGGGAAATTAGTTGATCAATATACTGGGCCATACAAGATTTTAGAAATGCTACCAATGAATAACGCGAGGATAGACTTCCGTGGAAAACCACGCGTAGTTCACGTAAATAAACTGAAGTTGTGCAAAGGCACATATTTTATAGATCCGGGATGAAAGAAAGTGCGAAGAAAAGAGAAATTTTGTAAGCGCGGCCTGGACCCCCGGATCCAGTAACTTTAAGATATTTTCATATTAGTCGCATATTAGTATTAAAGATTTTTGTTCTAACAACACATATACACATACTTGACACGTCTTGTAACATAAAACAACACGAACAACCCATATTACTCTCGTATTTTATACTCAAATATAATATTTCTATTTTAAGGTTTACTACATTCCAATGCTTCTAATTACCGCAATGTTCTCTGGCACAAGGGCCATAATAGCCTACGATTGCGGAGGAGCCTATTTGAACGTGACCACTGTGTCCTTGCTACGATCAGGCGAATGTGACATCGAAGTCGAAACACCTGCGACCGTAAATACATACATACAGCTATTGCAATTATCAAGTTATGCGCAGACACATATAACGCAATGTAAAATAGAGATTTTAAGGACTATATATCATTGTGGGATGCACTCTCACCTTTCGGCAGTCCACAATGGTTACGCGAGCTACTTGCAAGAAACGTCTCGCGCTAGGTGCATTCAAATGCATAAAGAGGGCCTCTTAAAGGTAGGAACCGCTGAAATTATCGACGGATTAAAATCAAATCATACGTATTATAGAAGCGTCACGCTTGCCGGCAAGGTGAACGTAGATGGAACTTGTAAGGGAATTCAATATTCGGATTATTACGGCACATGGGATGACGTAATAGTACAAGCAACCTTAAAAATCTCCCTCAGAGATTCATACGTACTGGTTAGATTAAATGCAGGAAAAATAATGCTAAAATCGGGCACAGTTTGCGACCTAGCTGACGAATCCTGTATAGACTCGGACGATGGTTACACCTTTTGGGAAGGAATACCCAATACCGCTTGCGGGTTTGAAGCATACGACGTCTTATATGAAGGCACCTCTACCAAAATCCAGGGCCTCCTTAATTCCCAAAACACCACTATGTTTACCTTAGAATCCCAAGACACTACTTTTGCATTAACGTTGACGCGAAGACACACTATTTGCGGCTATATTCTATACGGAACAGAGCATCCAAAATTATTTATCTTTGAAACCCAAAAAGGAAACATTTTTAAAGCAAGGTCTAAAATCGCAGTAACTAATTTGGATCTGTTCACATACGCAAATTCAAAATTTGTGTATGTTGAAAAATATATAAGAAACCAAATCACGTCATTATACAGAGACATCATTATACAGAAATGTGAGTTAGAAAAACAAGTAATTCAGAATACCTTGTCTCTGGCAGCAATACAGCCGGACGAATTCGCCTATCGAATGATGAAGTCACCTGGCTATATGGCAGTGACTTCAGGCGAAGGGATCCACATTATCAAATGCATAGCAATAGAAGTTACTTTGCGAAAGACTAACACTTGCCATACGGAACTGCCCGTGACCTTTAGAAATGCTTCTCTATTCATGACACCAAAATCCCATATAGTAATTAGACACAGTACTATAAGGGACTGCAATCCATTACTCCCAATTCTATATAACATTGAAGGGACATGGCTCCAATTTAATCCTACCCCATCCATGGCAACCTCCCCACACGAAATTAAACCCCTTACAAAATTATCCTGGAAATACCTTGCCCCAAAATCCTTAGCCACCAGTGGCATTTACTCTCAACAAGACCTTGACGAATTAAGAGACCATATTATGTTCCCCGCGGAAAAGAACGCGGTTTTGCACACCATCGCTCGAGGCTTTACGGATCAAACGATACAATCCGATACCGTTTCATTGCAAAATTTATTAGACGAAAATGCGCTGAATAAAATTTATAACAATACGCTAACTAAAATAAGGAGCGGTTTCACCACATTCGGCGCAGCAACCGCCGGCGTATTCGGCATTTTTATAATTATAAGAATAATAAAGATTGTATTTGACACATTGATACACGGCTATGCGCTACACGCAGCCTATGGCTGTAGCTTACACTTACTCGGAGCCATCTGGAGCTCCTTTACACATTTATTATTGTATTTGTCGAATAGACCACAACCGCAACCGCAAGTAACTCCCGAAAACCCACCGGAACACACAGACACAAACACAGTACCAAATGCACCAGCAGAAAGCACGGAACCACCCACTATACCTATAGTGTACACATTTAGAGACCTACGTGCCAGATTGGACGAATAAATTTCATCATAACTCGTTACTCCGAAATTTAAACTAAGGGGGGTGGTGTGGCGTCTTAGCCGCACGTCAAAATTTATTTAAACAATATATTTATTATTAATACACCCATAAGAGGTGAAAGAAATAAGAATCCGGAGAAAATTATTCGTTCAAGGCAAAGTTCTAACTTATAAAATAGTATTCATATTTAAGAGTCACCCCGTATATAACCATCGCTCGAGTGCGCCAGCGGGTGACACAGAAATAACTACCATATGAATAAACCATAGGAATAATTAAAACCTTATATTTGCATTGCACGATCAGACAGACGATTCAAACGCTTTAAAAATTGTAATAAATACTATATATATATATATACATATATATATATATATAAGAGCATACAAAAATCTTTTAATAAACCAAAAACATTAAATTCAATTAGAAGATACAAGCGAAAAGTGAACAATGCAAATGTAACGTTATTACGTTTTAACATAATAATTTTAAGTATATATATATATATATATTCGTTTTAACTTTATATTCATATTAGCTTTAAAAACTTTATATTCGCATATGCGCATACACATATTCTACATAGCGTAAGACTTTATTATTAACCATATAGGTAACAATAAGGAACTAGGCATATAAGAATATTCATTATAAAATATTTTATTCACTACAGTATTATAAGAGTTTTATAAGAGCCTTATACTGTACATGGTATGCGGACTAGCCGTCGATCGATATTCTTATCCGCCCGCTCGATAAGATTAGGCCGGACAAATAAGTTGGAATGTTGCGAGGGAACGATATAGCTGTCCTTTTCGCACAGAGATCCCTACCAGCGGCGCTTCCACTTGCCATTGCTCCCGCCCATAGGTCTCCCACCGGCATCAAGAAGTCTTAGGCGAAGCATAGGAAGAATATCCCACCATCTACAAAAGGCGATCCCACTGCAGCATCTTCCCCACCAACACCCGAAGACCGAAGGAGCTCAGTGCAAGTCCGACATCCAGCATTACTATTCCAAACTTCGAACAGCTAACACGACTAGCTCTTCAATATAGTAATCCGGTGTACGCATTGACAAGCTCCGAATTCACAGTTATAAGACTTCCATTCTTGTACTTCGAGTTTCTCTAGCGTTAGCAGACGCTAGTAATATTAATTGCTTAACTTAACTTAAATATAAAATAAAGTGCTATATTACTCTACATAACTCTACGAATTATTTCAACATCCGGCTACCAATTTATCCTGAATTAGCCGTCATTACCATAATTAAGAGCGCTTATCAGTGATCAATCTGGAGGACCAGCTACACGGAGAATCCAGCATATTAATTATTATTCAGACACATATAGTCATAAAGGGTAAGAGAAACATTACTTATAGATCCTACACAACCATTGACGGGTTATTAGTCTTATGGTCCCCGGTAGACCCGGTGAACTGCAGGGTGACCGAAAAAGAAAATAAAATATCTCAATAATAAAGGAAAATTACACTAAAAATAATTAACATACACTACTCAGATTTATTACTACTATGAGTATTATATGTTCACGTTCTTAGAATACAGAATAATTTTTTTTTATTAACTTCGAACGCTGGGACGTGACAAAGAATTTACGACTAAACTCACTTACTGACACGTAACTAAGACGTTCCGAACGAATTAAACTTG
Source organism: Polyergus mexicanus (assembly GCF_030449975.1). NCBI lineage: Eukaryota > Metazoa > Arthropoda > Insecta > Hymenoptera > Formicidae > Polyergus > Polyergus mexicanus. The sequence goes on along the minus strand of NW_027223339.1, from coordinate 3,618,626 downwards.
CGTACATAGTGATCTCAGCTTTGTGCGCAGAAAAACGTATATCCTCAATTTCTTTAACGTTGTACAAGAATTTTCGACTAAACTCACTTACTGACAGGTAACTAAGACGTTCCGAACGAACAAAACTTTCGTACATAGCGATTTTAAAAATGTATGCCGTGAAGCGGTGCTTCTCAATTTCCTTGATGTTGCACAAAAATTTTAGACAAATCTCACTCACTGACACGTAACTAAGCCGTTCCAAACGAACAAAACTTGCGTACATAGCGATCTCAGCTTTGTGCGCCGTAAAACGTATATCCTCGATTTCTTTAACGTTGTACAAGAATTTTCGACTAAACTCATTTACTGACACGTAACTAAGACGTTCCGAACGACCAAAACTTGCTAACATAGCGATCTCAGCTTTGTGCGCAGAAAAACGTATATTCTCAACTTTCTTAATGTTGTACAAGAATTTTCGACTAAACTCACTTACTGACACGTAACTAAGACGTTCCGAACGAACTAAACTTGCGTACATACCGATCTCAGCTTTGTGCGCCGTAAAACGTATATCCTCAACTTTCGTAATGTTGTACAAGAATTTTCGACTAAACTCACTTACTGACACGTAACTAAGACGTTCCGAACGAACTAAACTTGCGTACATAGCGATTTTAACAATGTATGCCGTGAAGCGGTTCTTCTCAATTACGTTAACGTTGTACAAGAATTTTCAACTAAACTCACTTACTGACACGTAACTAAGACGTTCCGAACGAACAAAACTTGCGTACATAGCGATTTTAACAATGTATGCCGTGAAGCGATTCTTCTCAATTTCCTTGATGTTGCACAAGAATTTTAGACAAATCTCACTTACTGACACGTAACTAAGACGTTCGGAACGAACAAAACTTGCGTACATAGCGATTTTAACAATGTATGCCGTGAAGCGGTTCTTCTCAATATCGTTAACGTTGTACAAGAATTTTCAACTAAACTCACTTACTGACACGTAACTAAGACGTTCCGAACGAACAAAACTTGCGTACATACCGAATTTAACAATGTATGCCGTGAAGCGGTTCTTCTCAATTTCGTTAACGTTGTACAAGAATTTTCGACTAAACTCACTTACTGACACGTAACTAAGACGTTCCGAATGAACAAATCTTTCGTACATAGCGATTTTAACAATGTATGCCGTGAAGCGGTTCTTCTCAATTTCCTTGATGTTGTACAAGAATTTTCGACTAAACTCATTTACTGACACGTAACTAAGACGTTCCGAACGACCAAAACTTGCTAACATAGCGATCTCAGCTTTGTGCGCAGAAAAACGTATATTCTCAACTTTCTTAATGTTGTACAAGAATTTTCGACTAAACTCACTTACTGACACGTAACTAAGACGTTCCGAACGAACTAAACTTGCGTACATACCGATCTCAGCTTTGTGCGCCGTAAAACGTATATCCTCAACTTTCGTAATGTTGTACAAGAATTTTCGACTAAACTCACTTACTGACACGTAACTAAGACGTTCCGAACGAACTAAACTTGCGTACATAGCGATTTTAACAATGTATGCCGTGAAGCGGTTCTTCTCAATTACGTTAACGTTGTACAAGAATTTTCAACTAAACTCACTTACTGACACGTAACTAAGACGTTCCGAACGAACAAAACTTGCGTACATAGCGATTTTAACAATGTATGCCGTGAAGCGATTCTTCTCAATTTCCTTGATGTTGCACAAGAATTTTAGACAAATCTCACTTACTGACACGTAACTAAGACGTTCGGAACGAACAAAACTTGCGTACATAGAGATTTTAACAATGTATGCCGTGAAGCGGTTCTTCTCAATATCGTTAACGTTGTACAAGAATTTTCAACTAAACTCACTTACTGACACGTAACTAAGACGTTCCGAACGAACAAAACTTGCGTACATACCGAATTTAACAATGTATGCCGTGAAGCGGTTCTTCTCAATTTCGTTAACGTTGTACAAGAATTTTCAACTAAACTCACTTACTGACACGTAACTAAGACGTTCCGAACGAACTAAACCTGCGTACATAGCGATTTTAACAATGTATGTCGTGAAGCGGTTCTTCTCAATTTCCTTGATTTTGCACAAGAATTTTAGACAAATCTCACTTACTGACACGTAACTAAGACGTTCCGAACGAACAAAACTTGCGTACATAGCGAATTTAACAATGTATGCCGTGAAGCGGTTCTTCTCAATTTCGTTAACGTTGTACAAGAATTTTCAACTAAACTCACTTACTGACACGTAACTAAGACGTTCCGAACGAACAAAACTTGCGTACATCGCGATTTTAACAATGTATGCCGTGAAGCGGTTCTTCTCAATTTCCTTGATGTTGCACAAGAATTTTAGACAAATCTCACTTACTGACACGTAACTAAGACGTTCCGAACGAACAAAACTTGCGTACATAGCGAATTTAACAATGTATGCCGTGAAGCGGTTCTTCTCAATTTCGTTAACGTTGTACAAGAATTTTCAACTAAACTCATTTACTGACACGTAACTAAGACGTTCCGAACGACCAAAACTTGCGTACATAGCGATCTCAGCTTTGTGCGCAGAAAAACGTATATCCTCAATTTCTTTAACGTTGTACAAGAATTTTCGACTAAACTCACTTACTGACACGTAACTAAGACGTTCCGAACGAACAAAACTTGCGTACATAGCGATTTTAACAATGTATGCCGTGAAGCGGTTCTTCTCAATTTCCTTGATGTTGCACAAGAATTTTCGACTAAACTCACTTACTGACACGTAACTAAGACGTTCCGAACGAACAAAACTTGCGAACATAGCGATTTTAACAATGTATGCCGTGAAGCGGTTCTTCTCAATTTCGTTAACGTTGTACAAGAATTTTCAACTAAACTCACTTACTGACACGTAACTAAGACGTTCCGAACGAACAAAACTTGCGTACATCGCGATTTTAACAATGTATGCCGTGAAGCGGTTCTTCTCAATTTCCTTGATGTTGCACAAGAATTTTAGACAAATCTCACTTACTGACACGTAACTAAGACGTTCCGAACGAACAAAACTTGCGTACATAGCGAATTTAACAATGTATGCCGTGAAGCGGTTCTTCTCAATTTCGTTAACGTTGTACAAGAATTTTCAACTAAACTCACTTACTGACACGTAACTAAGACGTTCCGAACGAACAAAACTTGCGTACATCGCGATTTTAACAATGTATGCCGTGAAGCGGTTCTTCTCAATTTCCTTGATGTTGCACAAGAATTTTAGACAAATCTCACTTACTGACACGTAACTAAGACGTTCCGAACGAACAAAACTTGCGTACATAGCGATTTTAACAATGTATGTCGTGAAGCGGTTCTTCTCAATTTCCTTGATTTTGCACAAGAATTTTAGACAAATCTCACTTACTGTCACGTAACTAAGACGTTCCGAACGAACAAAACTTGCGTACATAGCGAATTTAACAATGTATGCCGTGAAGCGGTTCTTCTCAATTTCCTTGATGTTGCACAAGAATTTTCGACTAAACTCACTTACTGACACGTAACTAAGACGTTCCGAACGAACTAAACCTGCGTACATATCGATCTCAGCTTTGTGCGCCATAAAACGTATATCCTCAACTTTCGTAATGTTGTACAAGAATTTTCGACTAAACTCACTTACTGACACGTAACTAAGACGTTCCGAACGAACTAAACTTGCGTACATAGCGATTTTAACAATGTATGCCGTGAAGCGGTTCTTCTCAATTTCGTTAACGTTGTACAAGAGTTTTCAACTAAACTCACTTACTGACACGTAACTAAGACGTTCCGAACGAACAAAACGTGCGTACATAGCGATTTTAACAATGTATGTCGTGAAGCGGTTCTTCTCAATTTCCTTGATTTTGCACAAGAATTTTAGACAAATCTCACTTACTGACACGTAACTAAGACGTTCCGAACGAACAAAACTTGCGTACATAGCGATTTTAACAATGTATGCCGTGAAGCGGTTCTTCTCAATTTCCTTGATGTTGCACAAGAATTTTCGACTAAACTCACTTACTGACACGTAACTAAGACGTTCCGAACGAACTAAACTTGCGTACATATCGATCTCAGCTTTGTGCGCCATAAAACGTATATCCTCAACTTTCGTAATGTTGTACAAGAATTTTCAACTAAACTCACTTACTGACAGGTAACTAAGACGTTCCGAACGAACAAAACTTGCGTACATAGCGATTTTAACAATGTATGCCGTGAAGCGGTTCTTCTCAATTTCGTTAACGTTGTACAAGAATTTTCAACTAAACTCACTTACTGACACGTAACTAAGACGTTCCGAACGTTCATAACTTGCGTACATAGCGATCTCACCTTTGTGCGCCGTAAAACGTATATCCTCGATTTCTTTAACGTTGTACAAGAATTTTCGACTAAACTCATTTACTGACAAGTAACTAAGACGTTCCGAACGACCAAAACTTGCGTACATAGCGATTTTAACAATGTATGCCGTGAAGCGGTTCTTCTCAATTTCCTTGATGTTGCACAAGAATTTTCGACTAAACTCACTTACTGACACGTAACTAAGACGTTCCGAACGACCAAAACTTGCGTACATAGCGATCTCAGCTTTGTGCGCCGTAAAACGTATATCCTCAACTTTCGTAATGTTGTACAAGAATTTTCGACTAAACTCATTTACTGACACGTAACTAAGATGTTCCGAACGACCAAAACTTGCGTACATAGCGATCTCAGCTTTGTGCGCCGTAAAACGTATATCCTCAACTTTCGTAATGTTGTACAAGAATTTTCGACTAAACTCACTTACTGACACGTAACTAAGACGTTCCGAACGAACTAAACTTGCGTACATAGCGATTTTAACAATGTATGCCGTGAAGCGGTTCTTCTCAATTTCGTTAACATTGTACAAGCACTTACGACTAAACTCACATACTGACACGTAACTAAGACGTTCCGAACTATTTAATCTTGCGTACATAGCGATCTCAGCTTTGTGCGTAGAAAAACGTATATCCTCAATTTCTTTAACGTTGTACAAGAATTTTCGGCGAAACTCACTTACTGACACGTAACTAAGACGTTCCGAACGAACAAAACTTGCGTACATAGCGATTTTAACAATGTATGCCGTGAAGCGGTTCTTCTCAATTTCCTTGATGTTGCACAAGAATTTTCGACTAAACTCACTTACTGACACGTAACTAAAACGTTCCAAACGATCAAAACTTGCGTACATAGCGATCTCAGCTTTGTGCGCCGTAAAACGTATATCCTCAACTTTCGTAATGTAGTACAAGAATTTTCGACTAAACTCACTTACTGACACGTAACTAAGACGTTCCGAAAGAACTAAACTTGCGTACATATCGATCTTAGCTTTGTGCGCAGATAAACGTATATCCTCAATTTCTTTAACGTTGTACAAGAGTTTTCGACTAAACACATCTACTGACACGTAACTAAGACGTTCCGAACGAACAAAACTTGCGTACATAGCGATTTTAACAATGTATGCCGTGAAGCGGTTCTTCTCAATTTCCTTGATGTTGCACAAGAATTTTCGACTAAACTCACTTACTGACACGTAACTAAGACGTTCCGAACGACCAAAACTTGCGTACATAGCGATCTCAGCTTTGTGCGCCGTAAAAAGTATATCCTCAACTTTCGTAATGTTGTACAAGAATTTTCGACCAAACTCACTTACTGACACGTAACTAAGACGTTCCGAACGAACTAAACTTGCGTACATAGCGATTTTAACAATGTATGCCGTGAAGCGGTTCTTCTCAATTTCGTTAACGTTGTACAAGAATTTTCAACTAAACTCACTTACTGACACGTAACTAAGACGTTCCGAACGAACAAAACTTGCGTACATAGCGATTTTAACAATGTATGCCGTGAAGCGGTTCTTCTCAATTTCGTTAACGTTGTACAAGAATTTTCAACTAAACTCACTTACTGACACGTAACTAAGACGTTCCGAACGACCAAAACTTGCGTACATAGCGATCTCAGCTTTGTGCGCCGTAAAACGTATATCCTCAACTTTCGTAATGTTGTACAAGAATTTTCGACTAAACTCATTTACTGACACGTAACTAAGACGTTCCGAAAGAACTAAACTTGCGTACATATCGATCTTAGCTTTGTGCGCAGATAAACGTATATCCTCAATTTCTTTAACGTTGTACAAGAGTTTTCGACTAAACACATCTACTGACACGTAACTAAGACGTTCCGAACGAACAAAACTTGCGTACATAGCAATTTTAACAATGTATGCCGTGAAGCGGTTCTTCTCAATTTCCTTGATGTTGCACAAGAATTTTCGACTAAACTCACTTACTGACACGTAACTAAGACGTTCCGAACGACCAAAACTTGCGTACATAGCGATCTCAGCTTTGTGCGCCGTAAAACGTATATCCTCAACTTTCGTAATGTTGTACAAGAATTTTCGACCAAACTCACTTACTGACACGTAACTAAGACGTTCCGAACGAACTAAACTTGCGTACATAGCGATTTTAACAATGTATGCCGTGAAGCGGTTCTTCTCAATTTCGTTAACGTTGTACAAGAATTTTCAACTAAACTCACTTACTGACACGTAACTAAGACGTTCCGAACGAACAAAACTTGCGTACATAGCGATTTTAACAATGTATGCCGTGAAGCGGTTCTTCTCAATTTCGTTAACGTTGTACAAGAATTTTCAACTAAACTCACTTACTGACACGTAACTAAGACGTTCCGAACGACCAAAACTTGCGTACATAGCGATCTCAGCTTTGTGCGCCGTAAAACGTATATCCTCAACTTTCGTAATGTTGTACAAGAATTTTCGACTAAACTCATTTACTGACACGTAACTAAGACGTTCCGAACGACCAAAACTTGCGTACATAGCGATCTCAGCTTTGTGCGCCGTAAAACGTATATCCTCAACTTTCGTAATGTTGTACAAGAATTTTCGACTAAACTCATTTACTGACACGTAACTAAGACGTTCCGAACGACCAAAACTTGCGTACATAGCGATCTCAGCTTTGTGCGCCGTAAAACGTATATCCTCAACTTTCGTAATGTTGTACAAGAATTTTCGACTAAACTCATTTACTGACACGTAACTAAGACGTTCCGAACGACCAAAACTTGCGTACATAGCGATCTCAGCTTTGTGCGCCGTAAAACGTATATCCTCAACTTTCGTAATGTTGTACAAGAATTTTCGACTAAACTCACTTACTGACACGTAACTAAGACGTTCCGAACGAACTAAACTTGCGTACATAGCGATTTTAACAATGTATGCCGTGAAGCGGTTCTTCTCAATTTCGTTAACATTGTACAAGCACTTACGACTAAACTCACTTACTGACACGTAACTAAGACGTTCCGAACTATTTAATCTTGCGTACATAGCGATCTCAGCTTTGTGCGTAGAAAAACGTATATCCTCAATTTCTTTAACGTTGTACAAGAATTTTCGGCGAAACTCACTTACTGACACGTAACTAAGACGTTCCGAACGAACAAAACTTGCGTACATAGCGATTTTAACAATGTATGCCGTGAAGCGGTTCTTCTCAATTTCCTTGATGTTGCACAAGAATTTTCGACTAAACTCACTTACTGACACGTAACTAAGACGTTCCAAACGATCAAAACTTGCGTACATAGCGATCTCAGCTTTGTGCGCCGTAAAACGTATATCCTCAACTTTCGTAATGTAGTACAAGAATTTTCGACTAAACTCACTTACTGACACGTAACTAAGACGTTCCGAAAGAACTAAACTTGCGTACATATCGATCTTAGCTTTGTGCGCAGATAAACGTATATCCTCAATTTCTTTAACGTTGTACAAGAGTTTTCGACTAAACACATCTACTGACACGTAACTAAGACGTTCCGAACGAACAAAACTTGCGTACATAGCGATTTTAACAATGTATGCCGTGAAGCGGTTCTTCTCAATTTCCTTGATGTTGCACAAGAATTTTCGACTAAACTCACTTACTGACACGTAACTAAGACGTTCCGAACGACCAAAACTTGCGTACATAGCGATCTCAGCTTTGTGCGCCGTAAAACGTATATCCTCAACTTTCGTAATGTTGTACAAGAATTTTCGACCAAACTCACTTACTGACACGTAACTAAGACGTTCCGAACGAACTAAACTTGCGTACATAGCGATTTTAACAATGTATGCCGTGAAGCGGTTCTTCTCAATTTCGTTAACGTTGTACAAGAATTTTCAACTAAACTCACTTACTGACACGTAACTAAGACGTTCCGAACGAACAAAACTTGCGTACATAGCGATTTTAACAATGTATGCCGTGAAGCGGTTCTTCTCAATTTCGTTAACGTTGTACAAGAATTTTCAACTAAACTCACTTACTGACACGTAACTAAGACGTTCCGAACGACCAAAACTTGCGTACATAGCGATCTCAGCTTTGTGCGCCGTAAAACGTATATCCTCAACTTTCGTAATGTTGTACAAGAATTTTCGACTAAACTCATTTACTGACACGTAACTAAGACGTTCCGAACGACCAAAACTTGCGTACATAGCGATCTCAGCTTTGTGCGCCGTAAAACGTATATCCTCAACTTTCGTAATGTTGTACAAGAATTTTCGACTAAACTCATTTACTGACACGTAACTAAGACGTTCCGAACGACCAAAACTTGCGTACATAGCGATCTCAGCTTTGTGCGCCGTAAAACGTATATCCTCAACTTTCGTAATGTTGTACAAGAATTTTCGACCAAACTCACTTACTGACACGTAACTAAGACGTTCCGAACGAACTAAACTTGCGTACATAGCGATTTTAACAATGTATGCCGTGAAGCGGTTCTTCTCAATTTCGTTAACGTTGTACAAGAATTTTCAACTAAACTCACTTACTGACACGTAACTAAGACGTTCCGAACGAACAAAACTTGCGTACATAGCGATCTCACCTTTGTGCGCCGTAAAACGTATATCCTTGATTTCTTAACGTTGTACAAGAATTTTCGACTAAACTCATTTACTGACACGTAACTAAGACGTTCCGAACGACCAAAACTTGCGTACATAGCGATTTTAACAATGTATGCCGTGAAGCGGTTCTTCTCAATTTCCTTGATGTTGCACAAGAATTTTCAATTAAACTCACTTACTGACACGTAACTAAGACGTTCCGAACGACCAAAACTTGCGTACATAGCGATCTCAGCTTTGTGCGCCGTAAAACGTATATCCTCAACTTTCGTAATGTTGTACAAGAATTTTCGACTAAACTCATTTACTTCACGTAACTAAGACGTTCCGAACGACCAAAACTTGCGTACATAGCGATCTCAGCTTTGTGCGCCGTAAAACGTATATCCTCAACTTTCGTAATGTTGTACAAGAATTTTCGACTAAACTCACTTACTGACACGTAACTAAGACGTTCCGAACGAACTAAACTTGCGTACATAGCGATTTTAACAATGTATGCCGTGAAGCGGTTCTTCTCAATTTCGTTAACATTGTACAAGCACTTACGACTAAACTCACTTACTGACACGTAACTAAGACGTTCCGAACGATTTAATCTTGCGTACATAGCGATCTCAGCTTTGTGCGTAGAAAAACGTATATCCTCAATTTCTTTAACGTTGTTCAAGAATTTTCGGCGAAACTCACTTACTGACACGTAACTAAAACGTTCCGAACGAACAAAACTTGCGTACATAGCGATTTTAACAATGTATGCCGTGAAGCGGTTCTTCTCAATTTCCTTGATGTTGCACAAGAATTTTCGACTAAACTCACTTACTGACACGTAACTAAGACGTTCCAAACGATCTAAACTTGCGTACATAGCGATCTCAGCTTTGTGCGCCGTAAAACGTATATCCTCAATTTTCGTAATGTAGTACAAGAATTTTCGACTAAACTCACTTACTGACACGTAACTAAGACATTCCGAAAGAACTAAACTTGCGTACATATCGATCTTAGCTTTGTGCGCAGATAAACGTATATCCTCAATTTCTTTAACGTTGTACAAGAGTTTTCGACTAAACACATCTACTGACACGTAACTAAGACGTTCCGAACGAACAAAACTTGCGTACATAGCGATTTTAACAATGTATGCCGTGAAGCGGTTCTTCTCAATTTCCTTGATGTTGCACAAGAATTTTCGACTAAACTCACTTACTGACACGTAACTAAGACGTTCCGAACGACCAAAACTTGCGTACATTGCGATCTCAGCTTTGTGCGCCGTAAAACGTATATCCTCAACTTTCGTAATGTTGTACAAGAATTTTCGACCAAACTCACTTACTGACACGTAACTAAGACGTTCCGAACGAACTAAACTTGCGTACATAGCGATTTTAACAATGTATGCCGTGAAGCGGTTCTTCTCAATTTCGTTAACGTTGTACAAGAATTTTCAACTAAACTCACTTACTGACACGTAACTAAGACGTTCCGAACGAACAAAACTTGCGTACATAGCGATCTCACCTTTGTGCGCCGTAAAACGTATATCCTCGATTTCTTTAACGTTGTACAAGAATTTTCGACTAAACTCATTTACTGACACGTAACTAAGACGTTCCGAACGACCAAAACTTGCGTACACAGCGATTTTAACAATGTATGCCGTGAAGCGGTTCTTCTCAATTTCCTTGATGTTGCACAAGAATTTTCGACTAAACTCACTTACTGACACGTAACTAAGACGTTCCGAACGACCAAAACTTGCGTACATAGCGATCTCAGCTTTGTGCGCCGTAAAACGTATATCCTCAACTTTCGTAATGTTGTACAAGAATTTTCGACTAAACTCATTTACTGACACGTAACTAAGACGTTCCGAACGACCAAAACTTGCGTACATAGCGATCTCAGCTTTGTGCGCCGTAAAACGTATATCCTCAACTTTCGTAATGTTGTACAAGAATTTTCGACTAAACTCACTTACTGACACGTAACTAAGACGTTCCGAACGAACTAAACTTGCGTACATAGTGATTTTAACAATGTATGCCGTGAAGCGGTTCTTCTCAATTTCGTTAACGTTGTACAAGAATTTTCAACTAAACTCACTTACTGACACGTAACTAAGACGTTCCGAACGAACAAAACTTGCGTACATAGCGATTTTAACAATGTATGCCGTGAAGCGGTTTTTCTCAATTTCGTTAACGTTGTACAAGAATTTTCGACTAAACTCATTTACTGACACGTAACTAAGACGTTCCGAACGACCAAAACTTGCGTACATAGCGATTTTAACAATGTATGCCGTGAAGCGGTTCTTCTCAATTTCCTTGATGTTGCACAAGAATTTTAGACAAATCTCACTTACTGACACGTAACTAAGACGTTCCGAACGAACAAAACTTGCGTACATAGCGATTTTAACAATGTATGCCGTGAAGCGGTTCTTCTCAATTTCCTTGATGTTGCACAAGAATTTTAGACAAATCTCACTTACTGACACGTAACTAAGACGTTCCGAACGAACAAAACTTGTGTACATAGCGAATTTAACAATGTATGCCGTGAAGCGGTTCTTCTCAATTTCGTTAACGTTGTACAAGTATTTTCGACTAAACCCACTTACTGACACGTAACTAAGACGTTCCGAATGAACAAATCTTTCGTACATAGCGATTTTAACAATGTATGCCGTGAAGCGGTTCTTCTCAATTTCCTTGATGTTGCACAAGAATTTTCAACTAAACTCACTTATTGACACATAACTAAGACGTTCCGAACGAACAAAACTTGCGTACATAGCGATCTCAGCTTTGTGCGCCGAAAAACGCATATCCTCGATTTCTTTAACGTTGTACAAGAATTTTCGACTAAACTCATTTACTGACACGTAATTAAGACGTTCCGAACGACCAAAACTTGCGTACATAGCGATCTCAGCTTTGTGCGCCGTAAAACGTATATCCTCAACTTTCGTAATGTTGTACAAGAATTTTCGACTAAACTCACTTACTGACACGTAACTAAGACGTTCCGAACGAACTAAACTTGCGTACATAGCGATTTTAACAATGTATGCCGTGAAGCGGTTCTCCTCAATTTCGTTAACATTGTACAAGAATTTTCAACTAAACTCACTTACTGACAAGTAACTAAGACGTTCCGAACGAACAAAACTTGCGTACATATCGATCTTAGCTTTGTGCGCCGAAAAACGTATATCCTCGATTTCTTTAACGTTGTACAAGAATTTTCGACTAAACTCATTTACTGACACGTAACTAAGACGTTCCGAACGACCAAAACTTGCGTACATAGCGATTTTAACAATGTATGCCGTGAAGCGGTTCTTCTCAATTTCCTTGATGTTGCACAAGAATTTTCGACTAAACTCACTTACTGACACGTAACTAAGACGTTCCGAACGAACTAAACTTGCGTACATACCGATCTCAGCTTTGTGCGCCATAAAACGTATATCCTCAACTTTCGTAATGTTGTACAAGAATTTTCGACTAAACTCACTTACTGACACGTAACTAAGACGTTCCGAACGAACTAAACTTGCGTACATAGCGATTTTAACAATGTATGCCGTGAAGCGGTTCTTCTCAATTTCGTTAACGTTGTACAAGAATTTTCAATTAAACTCACTTACTGACACGTAACTAAGACGTTCCGAACGAACAAAACTTGCGTACATAGCGATTTTAACAATGTATGCCGTGAAGCGATTCTTCTCAATTTCCTTGATGTTGCACAAGAATTTTAGACAAATCTCACTTACTGACACGTAACTAAGACGTTCCGAACGAACAAAACTTGCGAACATAGCGATTTTAACAATGTATGCCGTGAAGCGGTTCTTCTCAATTTCGTTAACGTTGTACAAGAATTTTCAACTAAACTCACTTACTGACACGTAACTAAGACGTTCCGAACGAACAAACTTGCGTACATCGCGATTTTAACAATGTATGCCGTGAAGCGGTTCTTCTCAATTTCCTTGATGTTGCACAAGAATTTTAGACAAATCTCACTTACTGACACGTAACTAAGACGTTCCGAACGAACAAAACTTGCGTACATAGCGATTTTAACAATGTATGTCGTGAAGCGGTTCTTCTCAATTTCCTTGATTTTGCACAAGAATTTTAGACAAATCTCACTTACTGACACGTAACTAAGACGTTCCGAACGAACAAAACTTGCGTACATAGCGAATTTAACAATGTATGCCGTGAAGCGGTTCTTCTAAATTTCCTTGATGTTGCACAAGAATTTTCGACTAAACTCACTTACTGACACGTAACTAAGACGTTCCGAACGAACTAAACCTGCGTACATAGCGATTTTAACAATGTATGTCGTGAAGCGGTTCTTCTCAATTTCCTTGATTTTGCACAAGAATTTTAGACAAATCTCACTTACTGACACGTAACTAAGACGTTCCGAACGAACAAAACTTGCGTACATAGCGAATTTAACAATGTATGCCGTGAAGCGGTTCTTCTCAATTTCGTTAACGTTGTACAAGAATTTTCAACTAAACTCACTTACTGACACGTAACTAAGACGTTCCGAACGAACAAAACTTGCGTACATCGCGATTTTAACAATGTATGCCGTGAAGCGGTTCTTCTCAATTTCCTTGATGTTGCACAAGAATTTTAGACAAATCTCACTTACTGACACGTAACTAAGACGTTCCGAACGAACAAAACTTGCGTACATAGCGAATTTAACAATGTATGCCGTGAAGCGGTTCTTCTCAATTTCGTTAACGTTGTACAAGAATTTTCAACTAAACTCATTTACTGACACGTAACTAAGACGTTCCGAACGACCAAAACTTGCGTACATAGCGATCTCAGCTTTGTGCGCAGAAAAACGTATATCCTCAATTTCTTTAACGTTGTACAAGAATTTTCGACTAAACTCACTTACTGACACGTAACTAAGACGTTCCGAACGAACAAAACTTGCGTACATAGCGATTTTAACAATGTATGCCGTGAAGCGGTTCTTCTCAATTTCCTTGATGTTGCACAAGAATTTTCGACTAAACTCACTTACTGACACGTAACTAAGACGTTCCGAACGAACTAAACTTGCGTACATATCGATCTCAGCTTTGTGCGCCATAAAACGTATATCCTCAACTTTCGTAATGTTGTACAAGAATTTTCGACTAAACTCACTTACTGACACGTAACTAAGACGTTCCGAACGAACTAAACTTGCGTACATAGCGATTTTAACAATGTATGCCGTGAAGCGGTTCTTCTCAATTTCGTTAACGTTGTACAAGAATTTTCAATTAAACTCACTTACTGACACGTAACTAAGACGTTCCGAACGAACAAAACTTGCGTACATAGCGATCTCAGCTTTGTGCGCCGTAAAACGTATATCCTCAACTTTCGTAATGTTGTACAAGAATTTTCGACTAAACTCATTTACTGACACGTAACTAAGACGTTCCGAACGACCAAAACTTGCGTACATAGCGATCTCAGCTTTGTGCGCCGTAAAACGTATATCCTCAACTTTCGTAATGTTGTACAAGAATTTTCGACTAAACTCACTTACTGACACGTAACTAAGACGTTCCGAACGAACTAAACTTGCGTACATAGCGATTTTAACAATGTATGCCGTGAAGCGGTTCTTCTCAATTTCGTTAACATTGTACAAGCACTTACGACTAAACTCACTTACTGACACGTAACTAAGACGTTCCGAACTATTTAATCTTGCGTACATAGCGATCTCAGCTTTGTGCGTAGAAAAACGTATATCCTCAATTTCTTTAACGTTGTACAAGAATTTTCGGCGAAACTCACTTACTGACACGTAACTAAGACGTTCCGAACGAACAAAACTTGCGTACATAGCGATTTTAACAATGTATGCCGTGAAGCGGTTCTTCTCAATTTCCTTGATGTTGCACAAGAATTTTCGACTAAACTCACTTACTGACACGTAACTAAGACGTTCCAAACGATCAAAACTTGCGTACATAGCGATCTCAGCTTTGTGCGCCGTAAAACGTATATCCTCAACTTTCGTAATGTAGTACAAGAATTTTCGACTAAACTCACTTACTGACACGTAACTAAGACGTTCCGAAAGAACTAAACTTGCGTACATATCGATCTTAGCTTTGTGCGCAGATAAACGTATATCCTCAATTTCTTTAACGTTGTACAAGAGTTTTCGACTAAACACATCTACTGACACGTAACTAAGACGTTCCGAACGAACAAAACTTGCGTACATAGCGATTTTAACAATGTATGCCGTGAAGCGGTTCTTCTCAATTTCCTTGATGTTGCACAAGAATTTTCGACTAAACTCACTTACTGACACGTAACTAAGACGTTCCGAACGACCAAAACTTGCGTACATAGCGATCTCAGCTTTGTGCGCCGTAAAACGTATATCCTCAACTTTCGTAATGTTGTACAAGAATTTTCGACCAAACTCACTTACTGACACGTAACTAAGACGTTCCGAACGAACTAAACTTGCGTACATAGCGATTTTAACAATGTATGCCGTGAAGCGGTTCTTCTCAATTTCGTTAACGTTGTACAAGAATTTTCAACTAAACTCACTTACTGACACGTAACTAAGACGTTCCGAACGAACAAAACTTGCGTACATAGCGATTTTAACAATGTATGCCGTGAAGCGGTTCTTCTCAATTTCGTTAACGTTGTACAAGAATTTTCAACTAAACTCACTTACTGACACGTAACTAAGACGTTCCGAACGACCAAAACTTGCGTACATAGCGATCTCAGCTTTGTGCGCCGTAAAACGTATATCCTCAACTTTCGTAATGTTGTACAAGAATTTTCGACTAAACTCATTTACTGACACGTAACTAAGACGTTCCGAAAGAACTAAACTTGCGTACATATCGATCTTAGCTTTGTGCGCAGATAAACGTATATCCTCAATTTCTTTAACGTTGTACAAGAGTTTTCGACTAAACACATCTACTGACACGTAACTAAGACGTTCCGAACGAACAAAACTTGCGTACATAGCGATTTTAACAATGTATGCCGTGAAGCGGTTCTTCTCAATTTCCTTGATGTTGCACAAGAATTTTCGACTAAACTCACTTACTGACACGTAACTAAGACGTTCCGAACGACCAAAACTTGCGTACATAGCGATCTCAGCTTTGTGCGCCGTAAAACGTATATCCTCAACTTTCGTAATGTAGTACAAGAATTTTCGACTAAACTCACTTACTGACACGTAACTAAGACGTTCCGAACGATTTAATCTTGCGTACATAGCGATCTCAGCTTTGTGCGTAGAAAAACGTATATCCTCAATTTCTCTAACGTTGTACAAGAATTTTCGGCGAAACTCACTTACTGACACGTAACTAAGACGTTCCGAACGAACAAAACTTGCGTACATAGCGATTTTAACAATGTATGTCGTGAAGCGGTTCTTCTCAATTTCCTTGATGTTGCACAAGAATTTTCGACTAAACTCACTTACTGACACGTAACTACCCAATAAACACATGATGGTATATTAAGCGTTTATTAAACGTAGAATTAGTATAAAAGTGGTATAAGTATACCAGATAAACGTTTTAATTTTTATGGTTTTTATATGATCATATAATATACGATAATGATATCCGTTTTTATTATGTTTTTATAATACAAAACGAATTTTATACGTTGAAAAATAGTATACGAGTATACGAAAAGAAAGATTTAATTTTTAGAATGTATCTATGTCTATTTTATTCCTTAAAATCGTATATTTATGTAATCGAAAAAACGTTTATTGAAAACGTATATAATTTATGAAAAAGATCTCATTTATAAATGTTTAGAAAATACTATTGTATAAATAATATAATCTATGTTTTTAAAACGTCAATAAACTGTTGCACAAAAATAATATATATACACACATGATTTTACAACTAAAATATTATACAACTAATAAAAATATTTTAAATATATTTTATATTATTTATATTTAACGATATATTAAGCTAAATAGAGATATGTTCTCAACATTTATAATGATTACACGAACTTCCTTTTATAAACGTATAAAGATATCGCGTTATACAACTATTCCTAATATCCATGTCATGATACATATATATTTTGAATTTTAATTTTGATTATAGTATTAATAATTTTATGGATTTCTCATTAAACTAATGTGACACGCAATTTTATTGTTATGATAATAATAATAATAACGTCTTTATTTAACCGAGTTTACAATAAATGGTAAAGTACATCAGTACAAATATTTACTCGGCTCAAATGGCGAGAGGTACACATTCCAATGGCTGTTTTACAGCCGAATGAGATATATTATTACATTAAAATATAAATATTTTAATGATTTATAAAATATATCGCATGGATTATATACAGCTCATTGGAATAATCATTGCATTTTAATATGTGTAAGTGTATTCTGAAGTGCGTATGTTTCATTTTCTGTGAAGGAAAGTGAATTTGGTTCAAGTGCATATAGATATATGTTCAATGGTAAGTAAAATTAAAAATTTACTAAAACGGCTTCATAGTATTGCCGGCAACAAAGAACTATATTGATATTCGTCTTTTGTTAAACATAAGCATCTCGATTCCGCGGTGAACTGGCTGTCCGGCTGCCGCTACTGCCATAGCTGTGTTGCCACACGAGATCCTGGCTCACACGCACACAATCAGAGAACCCCGTACATGTACTGTGCAGAGCGCTCTGCGCAGTACATGTACGAGGTTCTTTGATTGTGTGCATGTTAGCCGGGACCTCGTTCTGGTAACAAGCTGCCATATCACTTCAGTCAGTGCCGACAGCTCCATGGATCAAATAACATTCCTAAAGCTTAAGATCTTGTCGGATTTTTGTATTTTATTTTATTTCGTGTTTAACTGTCGCAAGTGTGTGTACATTTTGGCATTTTCTATCAATATTCGTGAATT
The DNA here is from genome assembly GCF_030449975.1 of Polyergus mexicanus. Classification (NCBI taxonomy): domain Eukaryota; kingdom Metazoa; phylum Arthropoda; class Insecta; order Hymenoptera; family Formicidae; genus Polyergus; species Polyergus mexicanus. Next base: position 3,600,563 of record NW_027223339.1, on the reverse strand, counting down.
GACGAAATAATTAACAAATTGAAAGTTTTAAACTGCGGAGAATAGTGCCGAAAACTGCCGCAGGGAACGAGTTTGCGATCATTCGATCCATTTCTTAACGATTCCATCGGTGATATTGAATTTCGACAGCGTGTTCAAAGGTGAAAATCTTATTATTGTATTTTTATATTTTGTTTCGCTTCTTTTTTCTATTTCGTTTAACTGCAATGAAAGTATTTATACATTAGTATTTCATATTAACATAATTAATGATTTTAAGGTTTGTTTTATTACGTAAGAGGTTTTTTCTGATTTATTTTTTCGAATTATTTGAAGATTTATTAGTTGGAAAGACTATTTATTACGCATATGTATCAAACGTTTTTCACATTAGATTTTAAACATTAATTTATATGTTCTCGCGCAAATCGATGAAAGTAATGATATTTTTTCTTTATTTTAAAATTATTGTTGGGTAAATGTTCAGATTAACTTACACTTCACGGATCATTTTCATTTTTACATATATTATAGAGGGCACATTCTAAAATATATGTGAAAATGAAAACGATCCGTGAGGTGTAAGTTAATCTGAACATTTACCGTAGTAGTATATTTGGATAAAATATGATCTATTAATTTTTCGAAATAAGCATTACCTCTGAAAAAGTGCGAACAATTTACTAAAACATAGCGCTTTTCATTGTGGCTAATTTTCAACTTATTATTTAATTAATTTAATATTAACAATTCAATCAATTACACAGGAAATTTCAGATTTAAACAAATAGAACAGACTCTCTCAGTATATCTCGGATAAATTTATTATTATTGTGTTGTAGCTATATAATCGTATATAATATATTCATTTAAAAACAAAAATTGCTTGAAAGGATAATAAAGAAAACGTATTTTAAACAGTCATTGCAATACGTTTATATATATATACTCGTTATTCGTAAAAATTATGTATTCGTAAAACATAATTTATCCGTTTATCAAATACGATTTTAATTGGTTGGAGAATAGCATTAAAAATACGAATAAATGTAGTTTATGACAACGTATATCAACCGGACATCACAACTAAAATTATACGAATTGATATACGTTGAATCTATTATATTTAGATACCCCGTAAATACTTAATTTAAACGTATAATATACCGTCGTGTGTTTATTGGGTAAGACGTTCCAAACGATCAAAACTTGCGTACATAGCGATCTCAGCTTTGTGCGCCGTAAAACGTATATCCTCAACTTTCGTAATGTTGTACAAGAATTTTCGACTAAACTCACTTACTGACACGTAACTAAGACGTTCCGAAAGAACTAAACTTGCGTACATATCGATCTTAGCTTTGTGCGCAGATAAACGTATATCCTCAATTTCTTTAACGTTGTACAAGAGTTTTCGACTAAACACATCTACTGACACGTAACTAAGACGTTCCGAACGAACAAAACTTGCGTACATAGCGATTTTAACAATGTATGCCGTGAAGCGGTTCTTCTCAATTTCCTTGATGTTGCACAAGAATTTTCGACTAAACTCACTTACTGACACGTAACTAAGACGTTCCGAACGACCAAAACTTGCGTACATAGCGATCTAAGCTTTGTGCGCCGTAAAACGTATATCCTCAACTTTCGTAATGTTGTACAAGAATTTTCGACCAAACTCACTTACTGACACGTAACTAAGACGTTCCGAACGAACTAAACTTGCGTACATAGCGATTTTAACAATGTATGCCGTGAAGCGGTTCTTCTCAATTTCGTTAACGTTGTACAAGAATTTTCAACTAAACTCACTTACTGACACGTAACTAAGACGTTCCGAACGAACAAAACTTGCGTACATAGCGATCTCACCTTTGTGCGCCGTAAAACGTATATCCTCGATTTCTTTAACGTTGTACAAGAATTTTCGACTAAACTCATTTACTGACACGTAACTAAGACGTTCCGAACGACCAAAACTTGCGTACATAGCGATTTTAACAATGTATGCCGTGAAGCGGTTCTTCTCAATTTCCTTGATGTTGCACAAGAATTTTCGACTAAACTCACTTACTGACACGTAACTAAGACGTTCCGAACGACCAAAACTTGCGTACATAGCGATCTCAGCTTTGTGCGCCGTAAAACGTATATCCTCAACTTTCGTAATGTTGTACAAGAATTTTCGACTAAACTCATTTACTGACACGTAACTAAGACGTTCCGAACGACCAAAACTTGCGTACATAGCGATCTCAGCTTTGTGCGCCGTAAAACGTATATCCTCAACTTTCGTAATGTTGTACAAGAATTTTCGGCTAAATTCACTTACTGACACGTAACTAAGACGTTCCGAACGAACTAAACTTGCGTACATAGCGATTTTAACAATGTATGCCGTGAAGCGGTTCTTCTCAATTTCGTTAACATTGTACAAGCACTTACGACTAAACTCACTTACTGACACGTAACTAAGACGTTCCGAACGATTTAATCTTGCGTACATAGCGATCTCACCTTTGTGCGCCGTAAAACGTATATCCTCGATTTCTTTAACGTTGTACAAGAATTTTCGACTAAACTCATTTACTGACACGTAACTAAGACGTTCCGAACGACCAAAACTTGCGTACATAGCGATTTTAACAATGTATGCCGTGAAGCGGTTCTTCTCAATTTCCTTGATGTTGCACAAGAATTTTCGACTAAACTCACTTACTGACACGTAACTAAGACGTTCCGAACGACCAAAACTTGCGTACATAGCGATCTCAGCTTTGTGCGCCGTAAAACGTATATCCTCAACTTTCGTAATGTTGTACAAGAATTTTCGACTAAACTCATTTACTGACACGTAACTAAGACGTTCCGAACGACCAAAACTTGCGTACATAGCGATCTCAGCTTTGTGCGCCGTAAAACGTATATCCTCAACTTTCGTAATGTTGTACAAGAATTTTCGGCTAAACTCACTTACTGACACGTAACTAAGACGTTCCGAACGAACTAAACTTGCGTACATAGCGATTTTAACAATGTATGCCGTGAAGCGGTTCTTCTCAATTTCGTTAACATTGTACAAGCACTTACGACTAAACTCACTTACTGACACGTAACTAAGACGTTCCGAACGATTTAATCTTGCGTACATAGCGATCTCAGCTTTGTGCGTAGAAAAACGTATATCCTCAATTTCTTTAACGTTGTACAAGAATTTTCGGCGAAACTCACTTACTGACACGTAACTAAGACGTTCCGAACGAACAAAACTTGCGTACATAGCGATTTCAACAATGTATGCCGTGAAGCGGTTCTTCTCAATTTCCTTGATGTTGCACAAGAATATTCGAATAAACTCACTTACTGACACGTAACTAAGACGTTCCAAACGATCAAAACTTGCGTACATAGCGATCCCAGCTTTGTGCGCCGTAAAACGTATATCCTCAACTTTCGTAATGTAGTACAAGAATTTTCGACTAAACTCACTTACTGACACGTAACTAAGACGTTCCGAAAGAACTAAACTTGCGTACATATCGATCTTAGCTTTGTGCGCAGATAAACGTATATCCTCAATTTCTTTAACGTTGTACAAGAGTTTTCGACTAAACACATCTACTGACACGTAACTAAGACGTTCCGAACGAACAAAACTTGCGTACATAGCGATTTTAACAATGTATGCCGTGAAGCGGTTCTTCTCAATTTCCTTGATGTTGCACAAGAATTTTCGACTAAACTCACTTACTGACACGTAACTAAGACGTTCCGAACGAACAAAACTTGCGTACATAGCGATTTTAACAATGTATGCCGTGAAGCGGTTCTTCTCAATTTCCTTGATGTTGCACAAGAATTTTCGACTAAACTCACTTACTGACACGTAACTAAGACGTTCCGAACGACCAAAACTTGCGTACATAGCGATCTCAGCTTTGTGCGCCGTAAAACGTATATCCTCAACTTTCGTAATGTTGTACAAGAATTTTCGACCAAACTCACTTACTGACACGTAACTAAGACGTTCCGAACGAACTAAACTTGCGTACATAGCGATTTTAACAATGTATGCCGTGAAGCGGTTCTTCTCAATTTCGTTAACGTTGTACAAGAATTTTCAACTAAACTCACTTACTGACACGTAACTAAGACGTTCCGAACGACCAAAACTTGCGTACATAGCGATCTCAGCTTTGTGCGCCGTAAAACGTGTATCCTCAACTTTCGTAATGTTGTACAAGAATTTTCGACCAAACTCACTTACTGACACGTAACTAAGACGTTCCGAACGAACTAAACTTGCGTACATAGCGATTTTAACAATGTATGCCGTGAAGCGGTTCTTCTCAATTTCGTTAACATTGTACAAGAATTTTCAACTAAACTCACTTACTGACAAGTAACTAAGACGTTCCGAACGAACAAAACTTGCGTACATATCGATCTTAGCTTTGTGCGCCGTAAAACGTATATCCTCGATTACTTTAACGTTGTACAAGAATTTTCGACTAAACTCATTTACTGACACGTAACTAAGACGTTCCGAACGACCAAAACTTGCGTACATAGCGATTTTAACAATGTATGCCGTGAAGCGGTTCTTCTCAATTTCGTTAACGTTGTACAAGAATTTTCAACTAAACTCACTTACAGACACGTAACTAAGACGTTCCGAACGAACAAAACTTGCGTACATAGCGATTTTAACAATGTATGCCGTGAAGCGGTTCTTCTCAATTTCGTTAACGTTGTACAAGAATTTTCAACTAAACTCACTTACTGACACGTAACTAAGACGTTCCGAACGAACAAAACTTGCGTACATAGCGATCTCACCTTTGTGCGCCGTAAAACGTATATCCTCGATTTCTTTAACGTTGTACAAGAATTTTCGACTAAACTCATTTACTGACACGTAACTAAGACGTTCCGAACGACCAAAACTTGCGTACATAGCGATTTTAACAATGTATGCCGTGAAGCGGTTCTTCTCAATTTCCTTGATGTTGCACAAGAATTTTCGACTAAACTCACTTACTGACACGTAACTAAGACGTTCCGAACGACCAAAACTTGCGTACATAGCGATCTCAGCTTTGTGCGCCGTAAAACGTATATCCTCAACTTTCGTAATGTTGTACAAGAATTTTCGACTAAACTCATTTACTGACACGTAACTAAGACGTTCCGAACGACCAAAACTTGCGTACATAGCGATCTCAGCTTTGTGCGCCGTAAAACGTATATCCTCAACTTTCGTAATGTTGTACAAGAATTTTCGGCTAAATTCACTTACTGACACGTAACTAAGACGTTCCGAACGAACTAAACTTGCGTACATAGCGATTTTAACAATGTATGCCGTGAAGCGGTTCTTCTCAATTTCGTTAACATTGTACAAGCACTTACGACTAAACTCACTTACTGACACGTAACTAAGACGTTCCGAACGATTTAATCTTGCGTACATAGCGATCTCACCTTTGTGCGCCGTAAAACGTATATCCTCGATTTCTTTAACGTTGTACAAGAATTTTCGACTAAACTCATTTACTGACACGTAACTAAGACGTTCCGAACGACCAAAACTTGCGTACATAGCGATTTTAACAATGTATGCCGTGAAGCGGTTCTTCTCAATTTCCTTGATGTTGCACAAGAATTTTCGACTAAACTCACTTACTGACACGTAACTAAGACGTTCCGAACGACCAAAACTTGCGTACATAGCGATCTCAGCTTTGTGCGCCGTAAAACGTATATCCTCAACTTTCGTAATGTTGTACAAGAATTTTCGACTAAACTCATTTACTGACACGTAACTAAGACGTTCCGAACGACCAAAACTTGCGTACATAGCGATCTCAGCTTTGTGCGCCGTAAAACGTATATCCTCAACTTTCGTAATGTTGTACAAGAATTTTCGGCTAAACTCACTTACTGACACGTAACTAAGACGTTCCGAACGAACTAAACTTGCGTACATAGCGATTTTAACAATGTATGCCGTGAAGCGGTTCTTCTCAATTTCGTTAACATTGTACAAGCACTTACGACTAAACTCACTTACTGACACGTAACTAAGACGTTCCGAACGATTTAATCTTGCGTACATAGCGATCTCAGCTTTGTGCGTAGAAAAACGTATATCCTCAATTTCTTTAACGTTGTACAAGAATTTTCGGCGAAACTCACTTACTGACACGTAACTAAGACGTTCCGAACGAACAAAACTTGCGTACATAGCGATTTCAACAATGTATGCCGTGAAGCGGTTCTTCTCAATTTCCTTGATGTTGCACAAGAATATTCGACTAAACTCACTTACTGACACGTAACTAAGACGTTCCAAACGATCAAAACTTGCGTACATAGCGATCCCAGCTTTGTGCGCCGTAAAACGTATATCCTCAACTTTCGTAATGTAGTACAAGAATTTTCGACTAAACTCACTTACTGACACGTAACTAAGACGTTCCGAAAGAACTAAACTTGCGTACATATCGATCTTAGCTTTGTGCGCAGATAAACGTATATCCTCAATTTCTTTAACGTTGTACAAGAGTTTTCGACTAAACACATCTACTGACACGTAACTAAGACGTTCCGAACGAACAAAACTTGCGTACATAGCGATTTTAACAATGTATGCCGTGAAGCGGTTCTTCTCATTTTCCTTGATGTTGCACAAGAATTTTCGACTAAACTCACTTACTGACACGTAACTAAGACGTTCCGAACGACCAAAACTTGCGTACATAGCAATCTCAGCTTTGTGCGCCGTAAAACGTATATCCTCAACTTTCGTAATGTTGTACAAGAATTTTCGACCAAACTCACTTACTGACACGTAACTAAGACGTTCCGAACGAACTAAACTTGAGTACATAGCGATTTTAACAATGTATGCCGTGAAGCGGTTCTTCTCAATTTCGTTAACGTTGTACAAGAATTTTCAACTAAACTCACTTACTGACACGTAACTAAGACGTTCCGAACGACCAAAACTTGCGTACATAGCGATCTCAGCTTTGTGCGCCGTTAAACGTATATCCTCAACTTTCGTAATGTTGTACAAGAATTTTCGACTAAACTCACTTACTGACACGTAACTAAGACGTTCCGAAAGAACTAAACTTGCGTACATATCGATCTTAGCTTTGTGCGCAGATAAACGTATATCCTCAATTTCTTTAACGTTGTACAAGAATTTTCGGCGAAACTCACTTACTGACACGTAACTAAGACGTTCCGAACGAACAAAACTTGCGTACATAGCGATTTTAACAATGTATGCCGTGAAGCGGTTCTTCTCAATTTCCTTGATGTTGCACAAGAATTTTCGACTAAACTCACTTACTTACACGTAACTAAGACGTTCCAAACGATCAAAACTTGCGTACATAGCGATCTCAGCTTTGTGCGCCGTAAAACGTATATCCTCAAATTTCGTAATGTAGTACAAGAATTTTCGACTAAACTCACTTACTGACACGTAACTAAGACGTTCCGAAAGAACTAAACTTGCGTACATATCGATCTTAGCTTTGTGCGCAGATAAACGTATATCCTCAATTTCTTTAACGTTGTACAAGAGTTTTCGACTAAACACATCTACTGACACGTAACTAACACGTTCCGAACGAACAAAACTTGCGTACATAGCGATTTTAACAATGTATGCCGTGAAGCGGTTCTTCTCATTTTCCTTGATGTTGCACAAGAAATTTCGACTAAACTCACTTACTGACACGTAACTAAGACGTTCCGAACGACCAAAACTTGCGTACATAGCAATCTCAGCTTTGTGCGCCGTAAAACGTATATCCTCAACTTTCGTAATGTTGTACAAGAATTTTCGACCAAACTCACTTACTGACACGTAACTAAGACGTTCCGAACGAACTAAACTTGAGTACATAGCGATTTTAACAATGTATGCCGTGAAGCGGTTCTTCTCAATTTCGTTAACGTTGTACAAGAATTTTCAACTAAACTCACTTACTGACACGTAACTAAGACGTTCCGAACGACCAAAACTTGCGTACATAGCGATCTAAGCTTTGTGCGCCGTAAAACGTATATCCTCAACTTTCGTAATGTTGTACAAGAATTTTCGACCAAACTCACTTACTGACACGTAACTAAGACGTTCCGAACGAACTAAACTTGCGTACATAGCGATTTTAACAATGTATGCCGTGAAGCGGTTCTTCTCAATTTCGTTAACGTTGTACAAGAATTTTCAACTAAACTCACTTACTGACACGTAACTAAGACGTTCCGAACGAACAAAACTTGCGTACATAGCGATCTCACCTTTGTGCGCCGTAAAACGTATATCCTCGATTACTTTAACGTTGTACAAGAATTTTCGACTAAACTCACTTACTGACACGTAACTAAGACGTTCCGAACGAACAAAACTTGCGTACATAGCGATCTCACCTTTGTGCGCCGTAAAACGTATATCCTCGATTTCTTTAACGTTGTACAAGAATTTTCGACTAAACTCATTTACTGACACGTAACTAAGACGTTCCGAACGACCAAAACTTGCGTACATAGCGATTTTAACAATGTATGCCGTGAAGCGGTTCTTCTCAATTTCGTTAACATTGTACAAGCACTTACGACTAAACTCACTTACTGACACGTAACTAAGACGTTCCGAACGATTTAATCTTGCGTACATAGCGATCTCAGCTTTGTGCGTAGAAAAACGTATATCCTCAATTTCCTTGATGTTGCACAAGAATTTTCGACTAAACTCACTTACTGACACGTAACTAAGACGTTCCAAACGATCAAAACTTGCGTACATAGCGATCTCAGCTTTGTGCGCCGTAAAACGTATATCCTCAACTTTCGTAATGTAGTACAAGAATTTTCGACTAAACTCACTTACTGACACGTAACTAAGACGTTCCGAAAGAACTAAACTTGCGTACATATCGATCTTAGCTTTGTGCGCAGATAAACGTATATCCTCAATTTCTTTAACGTTGTACAAGAGTTTTCGACTAAACACATCTACTGACACGTAACTAAGACGTTCCGAACGAACAAAACTTGCGTACATAGCGATTTTAACAATGTATGCCGTGAAGCGGTTCTTCTCAATTTCCTTGATGTTGCACAAGAATTTTCGACTAAACTCACTTACTGACACGTAACTAAGACGTTCCGAACGACCAAAACTTGCGTACATAGCGATCTCAGCTTTGTGCGCCGTAAAACGTATATCCTCAACTTTCGTAATGTTGTACAAGAATTTTCGACCAAACTCACTTACTGACACGTAACTAAGACGTTCCGAACGAACTAAACTTGCGTACATAGCGATTTTAACAATGTATGCCGTGAAGCGGTTCTTCTCAATTTCGTTAACGTTGTACAAGAATTTTCAACTAAACTCACTTACTGACACGTAACTAAGACGTTCCGAACGACCAAAACTTGCGTACATAGCGATCTCAGCTTTGTGCGCCGTAAAACGTGTATCCTCAACTTTCGTAATGTTGTACAAGAATTTTCGACCAAACTCACTTACTGACACGTAACTAAGACGTTCCGAACGAACTAAACTTGCGTACATAGCGATTTTAACAATGTATGCCGTGAAGCGGTTCTTCTCAATTTCGTTAACATTGTACAAGAATTTTCAACTAAACTCACTTACTGACAAGTAACTAAGACGTTCCGAACGAACAAAACTTGCGTACATATCGATCTTAGCTTTGTGCGCCGTAAAACGTATATCCTCGATTACTTTAACGTTGTACAAGAATTTTCGACTAAACTCATTTACTGACACGTAACTAAGACGTTCCGAACGACCAAAACTTGCGTACATAGCGATTTTAACAATGTATGCCGTGAAGCGGTTCTTCTCAATTTCGTTAACGTTGTACAAGAATTTTCAACTAAACTCACTTACAGACACGTAACTAAGACGTTCCGAACGAACAAAACTTGCGTACATAGCGATTTTAACAATGTATGCCGTGAAGCGGTTCTTCTCAATTTCGTTAACGTTGTACAAGAATTTTCAACTAAACTCACTTACTGACACGTAACTAAGACGTTCCGAACGAACAAAACTTGCGTACATAGCGATCTCACCTTTGTGCGCCGTAAAACGTATATCCTCGATTTCTTTAACGTTGTACAAGAATTTTCGACTAAACTCATTTACTGACACGTAACTAAGACGTTCCGAACGACCAAAACTTGCGTACATAGCGATTTTAACAATGTATGCCGTGAAGCGGTTCTTCTCAATTTCCTTGATGTTGCACAAGAATTTTCGACTAAACTCACTTACTGACACGTAACTAAGACGTTCCGAACGACCAAAACTTGCGTACATAGCGATCTCAGCTTTGTGCGCCGTAAAACGTATATCCTCAACTTTCGTAATGTTGTACAAGAATTTTCGACTAAACTCATTTACTGACACGTAACTAAGACGTTCCGAACGACCAAAACTTGCGTACATAGCGATCTCAGCTTTGTGCGCCGTAAAACGTATATCCTCAACTTTCGTAATGTTGTACAAGAATTTTCGGCTAAATTCACTTACTGACACGTAACTAAGACGTTCCGAACGAACTAAACTTGCGTACATAGCGATTTTAACAATGTATGCCGTGAAGCGGTTCTTCTCAATTTCGTTAACATTGTACAAGAATTTTCAACTAAACTCACTTACAGACACGTAACTAAGACGTTCCGAACGAACAAAACTTGCGTACATAGCGATTTTAACAATGTATGCCGTGAAGCGGTTCTTCTCAATTTCGTTAACGTTGTACAAGAATTTTCAACTAAACTCACTTACTGACACGTAACTAAGACGTTCCGAACGAACAAAACTTGCGTACATAGCGATCTCACCTTTGTGCGCCGTAAAACGTATATCCTCGATTTCTTTAACGTTGTACAAGAATTTTCGACTAAACTCATTTACTGACACGTAACTAAGACGTTCCGAACGACCAAAACTTGCGTACATAGCGATTTTAACAATGTATGCCGTGAAGCGGTTCTTCTCAATTTCCTTGATGTTGCACAAGAATTTTCGACTAAACTCACTTACTGACACGTAACTAAGACGTTCCGAACGACCAAAACTTGCGTACATAGCGATCTCAGCTTTGTGCGCCGTAAAACGTATATCCTCAACTTTCGTAATGTTGTACAAGAATTTTCGACTAAACTCATTTACTGACACGTAACTAAGACGTTCCGAACGACCAAAACTTGCGTACATAGCGATCTCAGCTTTGTGCGCCGTAAAACGTATATCCTCAACTTTCGTAATGTTGTACAAGAATTTTCGACCAAACTCACTTACTGACACGTAACTAAGACGTTCCGAACGAACTAAACTTGCGTACATAGCGATTTTAACAATGTATGCCGTGAAGCGGTTCTTCTCAATTTCGTTAACGTTGTACAAGAATTTTCAACTAAACTCACTTACTGACACGTAACTAAGACGTTCCGAACGACCAAAACTTGCGTACATAGCGATCTCAGCTTTGTGCGCCGTAAAACGTGTATCCTCAACTTTCGTAATGTTGTACAAGAATTTTCGACCAAACTCACTTACTGACACGTAACTAAGACGTTCCGAACGAACTAAACTTGCGTACATAGCGATTTTAACAATGTATGCCGTGAAGCGGTTCTTCTCAATTTCGTTAACATTGTACAAGAATTTTCAACTAAACTCACTTACTGACAAGTAACTAAGACGTTCCGAACGAACAAAACTTGCGTACATATCGATCTTAGCTTTGTGCGCCGTAAAACGTATATCCTCGATTACTTTAACGTTGTACAAGAATTTTCGACTAAACTCATTTACTGACACGTAACTAAGACGTTCCGAACGACCAAAACTTGCGTACATAGCGATTTTAACAATGCATGCCGTGAAGCGGTTCTTCTCAATTTCGTTAACGTTGTACAAGAATTTTCAACTAAACTCACTTACAGACACGTAACTAAGACGTTCCGAACGAACAAAACTTGCGTACATAGCGATTTTAACAATGTATGCCGTGAAGCGGTTCTTCTCAATTTCGTTAACGTTGTACAAGAATTTTCAACTAAACTCACTTACTGACACGTAACTAAGACGTTCCGAACGAACAAAACTTGCGTACATAGCGATCTCACCTTTGTGCGCCGTAAAACGTATATCCTCGATTTCTTTAACGTTGTACAAGAATTTTCGACTAAACTCATTTACTGACACGTAACTAAGACGTTCCGAACGACCAAAACTTGCGTACATAGCGATTTTAACAATGTATGCCGTGAAGCGGTTCTTCTCAATTTCCTTGATGTTGCACAAGAATTTTCGACTAAACTCACTTACTGACACGTAACTAAGACGTTCCGAACGACCAAAACTTGCGTACATAGCGATCTCAGCTTTGTGCGCCGTAAAACGTATATCCTCAACTTTCGTAATGTTGTACAAGAATTTTCGACTAAACTCATTTACTGACACGTAACTAAGACGTTCCGAACGACCAAAACTTGCGTACATAGCGATCTCAGCTTTGTGCGCCGTAAAACGTATATCCTCAACTTTCGTAATGTTGTACAAGAATTTTCGGCTAAATTCACTTACTGACACGTAACTAAGACGTTCCGAACGAACTAAACTTGCGTACATAACGATTTTAACAATGTATGCCGTGAAGCGGTTCTTCTCAATTTCGTTAACATTGTACAAGCACTTACGACTAAACTCACTTACTGACACGTAACTAAGACGTTCCGAACGATTTAATCTTGCGTACATAGCGATCTCACCTTTGTGCGCCGTAAAACGTATATCCTCGATTTCTTTAACGTTGTACAAGAATTTTCGACTAAACTCATTTACTGACACGTAACTAAGACGTTCCGAACGACCAAAACTTGCGTACATAGCGATTTTAACAATGTATGCCGTGAAGCGGTTCTTCTCAATTTCCTTGATGTTGCACAAGAATTTTCGACTAAACTCACTTACTGACACGTAACTAAGACGTTCCGAACGACCAAAACTTGCGTACATAGCGATCTCAGCTTTGTGCGCCGTAAAACGTATATCCTCAACTTTCGTAATGTTGTACAAGAATTTTCGACTAAACTCATTTACTGACACGTAACTAAGACGTTCCGAACGACCAAAACTTGCGTACATAGCGATCTCAGCTTTGTGCGCCGTAAAACGTATATCCTCAACTTTCGTAATGTTGTACAAGAATTTTCGGCTAAACTCACTTACTGACACGTAACTAAGACGTTCCGAACGAACTAAACTTGCGTACATAGCGATTTTAACAATGTATGCCGTGAAGCGGTTCTTCTCAATTTCGTTAACATTGTACAAGCACTTACGACTAAACTCACTTACTGACACGTAACTAAGACGTTCCGAACGATTTAATCTTGCGTACATAGCGATCTCAGCTTTGTGCGTAGAAAAACGTATATCCTCAATTTCTTTAACGTTGTACAAGAATTTTCGGCGAAACTCACTTACTGACACGTAACTAAGACGTTCCGAACGAACAAAACTTGCGTACATAGCGATTTCAACAATGTATGCCGTGAAGCGGTTCTTCTCAATTTCCTTGATGTTGCACAAGAATATTCGACTAAACTCACTTACTGACACGTAACTAAGACGTTCCAAACGATCAAAACTTGCGTACATAGCGATCCCAGCTTTGTGCGCCGTAAAACGTATATCCTCAACTTTCGTAATGTAGTACAAGAATTTTCGACTAAACTCACTTACTGACACGTAACTAAGACGTTCCGAAAGAACTAAACTTGCGTACATATCGATCTTAGCTTTGTGCGCAGATAAACGTATATCCTCAATTTCTTTAACGTTGTACAAGAGTTTTCGACTAAACACATCTACTGACACGTAACTAAGACGTTCCGAACGAACAAAACTTGCGTACATAGCGATTTTAACAATGTATGCCGTGAAGCGGTTCTTCTCATTTTCCTTGATGTTGCACAAGAATTTTCGACTAAACTCACTTACTGACACGTAACTAAGACGTTCCGAACGACCAAAACTTGCGTACATAGCAATCTCAGCTTTGTGCGCCGTAAAACGTATATCCTCAACTTTCGTAATGTTGTACAAGAATTTTCGACCAAACTCACTTACTGACACGTAACTAAGACGTTCCGAACGAACTAAACTTGAGTACATAGCGATTTTAACAATGTATGCCGTGAAGCGGTTCTTCTCAATTTCGTTAACGTTGTACAAGAATTTTCAACTAAACTCACTTACTGACACGTAACTAAGACGTTCCGAACGACCAAAACTTGCGTACATAGCGATCTCAGCTTTGTGCGCCGTTAAACGTATATCCTCAACTTTCGTAATGTTGTACAAGAATTTTCGACTAAACTCACTTACTGACACGTAACTAAGACGTTCCGAAAGAACTAAACTTGCGTACATATCGATCTTAGCTTTGTGCGCAGATAAACGTATATCCTCAATTTCTTTAACGTTGTACAAGAATTTTCGGCGAAACTCACTTACTGACACGTAACTAAGACGTTCCGAACGAACAAAACTTGCGTACATAGCGATTTTAACAATGTATGCCGTGAAGCGGTTCTTCTCAATTTCCTTGATGTTGCACAAGAATTTTCGACTAAACTCACTTACTTACACGTAACTAAGACGTTCCAAACGATCAAAACTTGCGTACATAGCGATCTCAGCTTTGTGCGCCGTAAAACGTATATCCTCAAATTTCGTAATGTAGTACAAGAATTTTCGACTAAACTCACTTACTGACACGTAACTAAGACGTTCCGAAAGAACTAAACTTGCGTACATATCGATCTTAGCTTTGTGCGCAGATAAACGTATATCCTCAATTTCTTTAACGTTGTACAAGAGTTTTCGACTAAACACATCTACTGACACGTAACTAACACGTTCCGAACGAACAAAACTTGCGTACATAGCGATTTTAACAATGTATGCCGTGAAGCGGTTCTTCTCATTTTCCTTGATGTTGCACAAGAAATTTCGACTAAACTCACTTACTGACACGTAACTAAGACGTTCCGAACGACCAAAACTTGCGTACATAGCAATCTCAGCTTTGTGCGCCGTAAAACGTATATCCTCAACTTTCGTAATGTTGTACAAGAATTTTCGACCAAACTCACTTACTGACACGTAACTAAGACGTTCCGAACGAACTAAACTTGAGTACATAGCGATTTTAACAATGTATGCCGTGAAGCGGTTCTTCTCAATTTCGTTAACGTTGTACAAGAATTTTCAACTAAACTCACTTACTGACACGTAACTAAGACGTTCCGAACGACCAAAACTTGCGTACATAGCGATCTAAGCTTTGTGCGCCGTAAAACGTATATCCTCAACTTTCGTAATGTTGTACAAGAATTTTCGACCAAACTCACTTACTGACACGTAACTAAGACGTTCCGAACGAACTAAACTTGCGTACATAGCGATTTTAACAATGTATGCCGTGAAGCGGTTCTTCTCAATTTCGTTAACGTTGTACAAGAATTTTCAACTAAACTCACTTACTGACACGTAACTAAGACGTTCCGAACGAACAAAACTTGCGTACATAGCGATCTCACCTTTGTGCGCCGTAAAACGTATATCCTCGATTACTTTAACGTTGTACAAGAATTTTCGACTAAACTCACTTACTGACACGTAACTAAGACGTTCCGAACGAACAAAACTTGCGTACATAGCGATCTCACCTTTGTGCGCCGTAAAACGTATATCCTCGATTTCTTTAACGTTGTACAAGAATTTTCGACTAAACTCATTTACTGACACGTAACTAAGACGTTCCGAACGACCAAAACTTGCGTACATAGCGATTTTAACAATGTATGCCGTGAAGCGGTTCTTCTCAATTTCGTTAACATTGTACAAGCACTTACGACTAAACTCACTTACTGACACGTAACTAAGACGTTCCGAACGATTTAATCTTGCGTACATAGCGATCTCAGCTTTGTGCGTAGAAAAACGTATATCCTCAATTTCTTTAACGTTGTACAAGAATTTTCGGCGAAACTCACTTACTGACACGTAACTAAGACGTTCCGAACGAACAAAACTTGCGTACATAGCGATTTTAACAATGTATGCCGTGAAGCGGTTCTTCTCAATTTCCTTGATGTTGCACAAGAATTTTCGACTAAACTCACTTACTGACACGTAACTAAGACGTTCCAAACGATCAAAACTTGCGTACATAGCGATCTCAGCTTTGTGCGCCGTAAAACGTATATCCTCAACTTTCGTAATGTAGTACAAGAATTTTCGACTAAACTCACTTACTGACACGTAACTAAGACGTTCCGAAAGAACTAAACTTGCGTACATATCGATCTTAGCTTTGTGCGCAGATAAACGTATATCCTCAATTTCTTTAACGTTGTACAAGAGTTTTCGACTAAACACATCTACTGACACGTAACTAAGACGTTCCGAACGAACAAAACTTGCGTACATAGCGATTTTAACAATGTATGCCGTGAAGCGGTTCTTCTCAATTTCCTTGATGTTGCACAAGAATTTTCGACTAAACTCACTTACTGACACGTAACTAAGACGTTCCGAACGACCAAAACTTGCGTACATAGCGATCTCAGCTTTGTGCGCCGTAAAACGTATATCCTCAACTTTCGTAATGTTGTACAAGAATTTTCGACCAAACTCACTTACTGACACGTAACTAAGACGTTCCGAACGAACTAAACTTGCGTACATAGCGATTTTAACAATGTATGCCGTGAAGCGGTTCTTCTCAATTTCGTTAACGTTGTACAAGAATTTTCAACTAAACTCACTTACTGACACGTAACTAAGACGTTCCGAACGACCAAAACTTGCGTACATAGCGATCTCAGCTTTGTGCGCCGTAAAACGTGTATCCTCAACTTTCGTAATGTTGTACAAGAATTTTCGACCAAACTCACTTACTGACACGTAACTAAGACGTTCCGAACGAACTAAACTTGCGTACATAGCGATTTTAACAATGTATGCCGTGAAGCGGTTCTTCTCAATTTCGTTAACATTGTACAAGAATTTTCAACTAAACTCACTTACTGACAAGTAACTAAGACGTTCCGAACGAACAAAACTTGCGTACATATCGATCTTAGCTTTGTGCGCCGTAAAACGTATATCCTCGATTACTTTAACGTTGTACAAGAATTTTCGACTAAACTCATTTACTGACACGTAACTAAGACGTTCCGAACGACCAAAACTTGCGTACATAGCGATTTTAACAATGTATGCCGTGAAGCGGTTCTTCTCAATTTCCTTGATGTTGCACAAGAATTTTCGACTAAACTCACTTACTGACACGTAACTAAGACGTTCCGAACGAACAAAACTTGCGTACATATCGATCTTAGCTTTGTGCGCCGTAAAACGTATATCCTCGATTTCTTTAACGTTGTACAAGAATTTTCGACTAAACTCATTTACTGACACGTAACTAAGACGTTCCGAACGACCAAAACTTGCGTACATAGCGATTTTAACAATGTATGCCGTGAAGCGGTTCTTCTCAATTTCCTTGATGTTGCACAAGAATTTTCGACTAAACTCACTTACTGACACGTAACTAAGACGTTCCGAACGACCAAAACTTGCGTACATAGCGATCTCAGCTTTGTGCGCCGTAAAACGTATATCCTCAACTTTCGTAATGTTGTACAAGAATTTTCGACTAAACTCATTTACTGACACGTAACTAAGACGTTCCGAACGACCAAAACTTGCGTACATAGCGATCTCAGCTTTGTGCGCCGTAAAACGTATATCCTCAACTTTCGTAATGTTGTACAAGAATTTTCGGCTAAACTCACTTACTGACACGTAACTAAGACGTTCCGAACGAACTAAACTTGCGTACATAGCGATTTTAACAATGTATGCCGTGAAGCGGTTCTTCTCAATTTCGTTAACATTGTACAAGCACTTACGACTAAACTCACTTACTGACACGTAACTAAGACGTTCCGAACGATTTAATCTTGCGTACATAGCGATCTCAGCTTTGTGCGTAGAAAAACGTATATCCTCAATTTCTTTAACGTTGTACAAGAATTTTCGGCGAAACTCACTTACTGACACGTAACTAAGACGTTCCGAACGAACAAAACTTGCGTACATAGCGATTTCAACAATGTATGCCGTGAAGCGGTTCTTCTCAATTTCCTTGATGTTGCACAAGAATATTCGACTAAACTCACTTACTGACACGTAACTAAGACGTTCCAAACGATCAAAACTTGCGTACATAGCGATCCCAGCTTTGTGCGCCGTAAAACGTATATCCTCAACTTTCGTAATGTAGTACAAGAATTTTCGACTAAACTCACTTACTGACACGTAACTAAGACGTTCCGAAAGAACTAAACTTGCGTACATATCGATCTTAGCTTTGTGCGCAGATAAACGTATATCCTCAATTTCTTTAACGTTGTACAAGAGTTTTCGACTAAACACATCTACTGACACGTAACTAAGACGTTCCGAACGAACAAAACTTGCGTACATAGCGATTTTAACAATGTATGCCGTGAAGCGGTTCTTCTCATTTTCCTTGATGTTGCACAAGAATTTTCGACTAAACTCACTTACTGACACGTAACTAAGACGTTCCGAACGACCAAAACTTGCGTACATAGCAATCTCAGCTTTGTGCGCCGTAAAACGTATATCCTCAACTTTCGTAATGTTGTACAAGAATTTTCGACCAAACTCACTTACTGACACGTAACTAAGACGTTCCGAACGAACTAAACTTGAGTACATAGCGATTTTAACAATGTATGCCGTGAAGCGGTTCTTCTCAATTTCGTTAACGTTGTACAAGAATTTTCAACTAAACTCACTTACTGACACGTAACTAAGACGTTCCGAACGACCAAAACTTGCGTACATAGCGATCTCAGCTTTGTGCGCCGTTAAACGTATATCCTCAACTTTCGTAATGTTGTACAAGAATTTTCGACTAAACTCACTTACTGACACGTAACTAAGACGTTCCGAAAGAACTAAACTTGCGTACATATCGATCTTAGCTTTGTGCGCAGATAAACGTATATCCTCAATTTCTTTAACGTTGTACAAGAATTTTCGGCGAAACTCACTTACTGACACGTAACTAAGACGTTCCGAACGAACAAAACTTGCGTACATAGCGATTTTAACAATGTATGCCGTGAAGCGGTTCTTCTCAATTTCCTTGATGTTGCACAAGAATTTTCGACTAAACTCACTTACTTACACGTAACTAAGACGTTCCAAACGATCAAAACTTGCGTACATAGCGATCTCAGCTTTGTGCGCCGTAAAACGTATATCCTCAAATTTCGTAATGTAGTACAAGAATTTTCGACTAAACTCACTTACTGACACGTAACTAAGACGTTCCGAAAGAACTAAACTTGCGTACATATCGATCTTAGCTTTGTGCGCAGATAAACGTATATCCTCAATTTCTTTAACGTTGTACAAGAGTTTTCGACTAAACACATCTACTGACACGTAACTAACACGTTCCGAACGAACAAAACTTGCGTACATAGCGATTTTAACAATGTATGCCGTGAAGCGGTTCTTCTCATTTTCCTTGATGTTGCACAAGAAATTTCGACTAAACTCACTTACTGACACGTAACTAAGACGTTCCGAACGACCAAAACTTGCGTACATAGCAATCTCAGCTTTGTGCGCCGTAAAACGTATATCCTCAACTTTCGTAATGTTGTACAAGAATTTTCGACCAAACTCACTTACTGACACGTAACTAAGACGTTCCGAACGAACTAAACTTGAGTACATAGCGATTTTAACAATGTATGCCGTGAAGCGGTTCTTCTCAATTTCGTTAACGTTGTACAAGAATTTTCAACTAAACTCACTTACTGACACGTAACTAAGACGTTCCGAACGACCAAAACTTGCGTACATAGCGATCTAAGCTTTGTGCGCCGTAAAACGTATATCCTCAACTTTCGTAATGTTGTACAAGAATTTTCGACCAAACTCACTTACTGACACGTAACTAAGACGTTCCGAACGAACTAAACTTGCGTACATAGCGATTTTAACAATGTATGCCGTGAAGCGGTTCTTCTCAATTTCGTTAACGTTGTACAAGAATTTTCAACTAAACTCACTTACTGACACGTAACTAAGACGTTCCGAACGAACAAAACTTGCGTACATAGCGATCTCACCTTTGTGCGCCGTAAAACGTATATCCTCGATTACTTTAACGTTGTACAAGAATTTTCGACTAAACTCACTTACTGACACGTAACTAAGACGTTCCGAACGAACAAAACTTGCGTACATAGCGATCTCACCTTTGTGCGCCGTAAAACGTATATCCTCGATTTCTTTAACGTTGTACAAGAATTTTCGACTAAACTCATTTACTGACACGTAACTAAGACGTTCCGAACGACCAAAACTTGCGTACATAGCGATTTTAACAATGTATGCCGTGAAGCGGTTCTTCTCAATTTCGTTAACATTGTACAAGCACTTACGACTAAACTCACTTACTGACACGTAACTAAGACGTTCCGAACGATTTAATCTTGCGTACATAGCGATCTCAGCTTTGTGCGTAGAAAAACGTATATCCTCAATTTCTTTAACGTTGTACAAGAATTTTCGGCGAAACTCACTTACTGACACGTAACTAAGACGTTCCGAACGAACAAAACTTGCGTACATAGCGATTTTAACAATGTATGCCGTGAAGCGGTTCTTCTCAATTTCCTTGATGTTGCACAAGAATTTTCGACTAAACTCACTTACTGACACGTAACTAAGACGTTCCAAACGATCAAAACTTGCGTACATAGCGATCTCAGCTTTGTGCGCCGTAAAACGTATATCCTCAACTTTCGTAATGTAGTACAAGAATTTTCGACTAAACTCACTTACTGACACGTAACTAAGACGTTCCGAAAGAACTAAACTTGCGTACATATCGATCTTAGCTTTGTGCGCAGATAAACGTATATCCTCAATTTCTTTAACGTTGTACAAGAGTTTTCGACTAAACACATCTACTGACACGTAACTAAGACGTTCCGAACGAACAAAACTTGCGTACATAGCGATTTTAACAATGTATGCCGTGAAGCGGTTCTTCTCAATTTCCTTGATGTTGCACAAGAATTTTCGACTAAACTCACTTACTGACACGTAACTAAGACGTTCCGAACGACCAAAACTTGCGTACATAGCGATCTCAGCTTTGTGCGCCGTAAAACGTATATCCTCAACTTTCGTAATGTTGTACAAGAATTTTCGACCAAACTCACTTACTGACACGTAACTAAGACGTTCCGAACGAACTAAACTTGCGTACATAGCGATTTTAACAATGTATGCCGTGAAGCGGTTCTTCTCAATTTCGTTAACGTTGTACAAGAATTTTCAACTAAACTCACTTACTGACACGTAACTAAGACGTTCCGAACGACCAAAACTTGCGTACATAGCGATCTCAGCTTTGTGCGCCGTAAAACGTGTATCCTCAACTTTCGTAATGTTGTACAAGAATTTTCGACCAAACTCACTTACTGACACGTAACTAAGACGTTCCGAACGAACTAAACTTGCGTACATAGCGATTTTAACAATGTATGCCGTGAAGCGGTTCTTCTCAATTTCGTTAACATTGTACAAGAATTTTCAACTAAACTCACTTACTGACAAGTAACTAAGACGTTCCGAACGAACAAAACTTGCGTACATATCGATCTTAGCTTTGTGCGCCGTAAAACGTATATCCTCGATTACTTTAACGTTGTACAAGAATTTTCGACTAAACTCATTTACTGACACGTAACTAAGACGTTCCGAACGACCAAAACTTGCGTACATAGCGATTTTAACAATGTATGCCGTGAAGCGGTTCTTCTCAATTTCGTTAACGTTGTACAAGAATTTTCAACTAAACTCACTTACAGACACGTAACTAAGACGTTCCGAACGAACAAAACTTGCGTACATAGCGATTTTAACAATGTATGCCGTGAAGCGGTTCTTCTCAATTTCGTTAACGTTGTACAAGAATTTTCAACTAAACTCACTTACTGACACGTAACTAAGACGTTCCGAACGAACAAAACTTGCGTACATAGCGATCTCACCTTTGTGCGCCGTAAAACGTATATCCTCGATTTCTTTAACGTTGTACAAGAATTTTCGACTAAACTCATTTACTGACACGTAACTAAGACGTTCCGAACGACCAAAACTTGCGTACATAGCGATTTTAACAATGTATGCCGTGAAGCGGTTCTTCTCAATTTCCTTGATGTTGCACAAGAATTTTCGACTAAACTCACTTACTGACACGTAACTAAGACGTTCCGAACGACCAAAACTTGCGTACATAGCGATCTCAGCTTTGTGCGCCGTAAAACGTATATCCTCAACTTTCGTAATGTTGTACAAGAATTTTCGACTAAACTCATTTACTGACACGTAACTAAGACGTTCCGAACGACCAAAACTTGCGTACATAGCGATCTCAGCTTTGTGCGCCGTAAAACGTATATCCTCAACTTTCGTAATGTTGTACAAGAATTTTCGGCTAAATTCACTTACTGACACGTAACTAAGACGTTCCGAACGAACTAAACTTGCGTACATAGCGATTTTAACAATGTATGCCGTGAAGCGGTTCTTCTCAATTTCGTTAACATTGTACAAGAATTTTCAACTAAACTCACTTACAGACACGTAACTAAGACGTTCCGAACGAACAAAACTTGCGTACATAGCGATTTTAACAATGTATGCCGTGAAGCGGTTCTTCTCAATTTCGTTAACGTTGTACAAGAATTTTCAACTAAACTCACTTACTGACACGTAACTAAGACGTTCCGAACGAACAAAACTTGCGTACATAGCGATCTCACCTTTGTGCGCCGTAAAACGTATATCCTCGATTTCTTTAACGTTGTACAAGAATTTTCGACTAAACTCATTTACTGACACGTAACTAAGACGTTCCGAACGACCAAAACTTGCGTACATAGCGATTTTAACAATGTATGCCGTGAAGCGGTTCTTCTCAATTTCCTTGATGTTGCACAAGAATTTTCGACTAAACTCACTTACTGACACGTAACTAAGACGTTCCGAACGACCAAAACTTGCGTACATAGCGATCTCAGCTTTGTGCGCCGTAAAACGTATATCCTCAACTTTCGTAATGTTGTACAAGAATTTTCGACTAAACTCATTTACTGACACGTAACTAAGACGTTCCGAACGACCAAAACTTGCGTACATAGCGATCTCAGCTTTGTGCGCCGTAAAACGTATATCCTCAACTTTCGTAATGTTGTACAAGAATTTTCGGCTAAATTCACTTACTGACACGTAACTAAGACGTTCCGAACGAACTAAACTTGCGTACATAGCGATTTTAACAATGTATGCCGTGAAGCGGTTCTTCTCAATTTCGTTAACATTGTACAAGAATTTTCAACTAAACTCACTTACAGACACGTAACTAAGACGTTCCGAACGAACAAAACTTGCGTACATAGCGATTTTAACAATGTATGCCGTGAAGCGGTTCTTCTCAATTTCGTTAACGTTGTACAAGAATTTTCAACTAAACTCACTTACTGACACGTAACTAAGACGTTCCGAACGAACAAAACTTGCGTACATAGCGATCTCACCTTTGTGCGCCGTAAAACGTATATCCTCGATTTCTTTAACGTTGTACAAGAATTTTCGACTAAACTCATTTACTGACACGTAACTAAGACGTTCCGAACGACCAAAACTTGCGTACATAGCGATTTTAACAATGTATGCCGTGAAGCGGTTCTTCTCAATTTCCTTGATGTTGCACAAGAATTTTCGACTAAACTCACTTACTGACACGTAACTAAGACGTTCCGAACGACCAAAACTTGCGTACATAGCGATCTCAGCTTTGTGCGCCGTAAAACGTATATCCTCAACTTTCGTAATGTTGTACAAGAATTTTCGACTAAACTCATTTACTGACACGTAACTAAGACGTTCCGAACGACCAAAACTTGCGTACATAGCGATCTCAGCTTTGTGCGCCGTAAAACGTATATCCTCAACTTTCGTAATGTTGTACAAGAATTTTCGGCTAAATTCACTTACTGACACGTAACTAAGACGTTCCGAACGAACTAAACTTGCGTACATAGCGATTTTAACAATGTATGCCGTGAAGCGGTTCTTCTCAATTTCGTTAACATTGTACAAGCACTTACGACTAAACTCACTTACTGACACGTAACTAAGACGTTCCGAACGATTTAATCTTGCGTACATAGCGATCTCACCTTTGTGCGCCGTAAAACGTATATCCTCGATTTCTTTAACGTTGTACAAGAATTTTCGACTAAACTCATTTACTGACACGTAACTAAGACGTTCCGAACGACCAAAACTTGCGTACATAGCGATTTTAACAATGTATGCCGTGAAGCGGTTCTTCTCAATTTCCTTGATGTTGCACAAGAATTTTCGACTAAACTCACTTACTGACACGTAACTAAGACGTTCCGAACGACCAAAACTTGCGTACATAGCGATCTCAGCTTTGTGCGCCGTAAAACGTATATCCTCAACTTTCGTAATGTTGTACAAGAATTTTCGACTAAACTCATTTACTGACACGTAACTAAGACGTTCCGAACGACCAAAACTTGCGTACATAGCGATCTCAGCTTTGTGCGCCGTAAAACGTATATCCTCAACTTTCGTAATGTTGTACAAGAATTTTCGGCTAAACTCACTTACTGACACGTAACTAAGACGTTCCGAACGACCAAAACTTGCGTACATAGCGATCTCAGCTTTGTGCGCCGTAAAACGTATATCCTCAACTTTCGTAATGTTGTACAAGAATTTTCGACTAAACTCATTTACTGACACGTAACTAAGACGTTCCGAACGACCAAAACTTGCGTACATAGCGATCTCAGCTTTGTGCGCCGTAAAACGTATATCCTCAACTTTCGTAATGTTGTACAAGAATTTTCGGCTAAATTCACTTACTGACACGTAACTAAGACGTTCCGAACGAACTAAACTTGCGTACATAGCGATTTTAACAATGTATGCCGTGAAGCGGTTCTTCTCAATTTCGTTAACATTGTACAAGCACTTACGACTAAACTCACTTACTGACACGTAACTAAGACGTTCCGAACGATTTAATCTTGCGTACATAGCGATCTCACCTTTGTGCGCCGTAAAACGTATATCCTCGATTTCTTTAACGTTGTACAAGAATTTTCGACTAAACTCATTTACTGACACGTAACTAAGACGTTCCGAACGACCAAAACTTGCGTACATAGCGATTTTAACAATGTATGCCGTGAAGCGGTTCTTCTCAATTTCCTTGATGTTGCACAAGAATTTTCGACTAAACTCACTTACTGACACGTAACTAAGACGTTCCGAACGACCAAAACTTGCGTACATAGCGATCTCAGCTTTGTGCGCCGTAAAACGTATATCCTCAACTTTCGTAATGTTGTACAAGAATTTTCGACTAAACTCATTTACTGACACGTAACTAAGACGTTCCGAACGACCAAAACTTGCGTACATAGCGATCTCAGCTTTGTGCGCCGTAAAACGTATATCCTCAACTTTCGTAATGTTGTACAAGAATTTTCGGCTAAACTCACTTACTGACACGTAACTAAGACGTTCCGAACGAACTAAACTTGCGTACATAGCGATTTTAACAATGTATGCCGTGAAGCGGTTCTTCTCAATTTCGTTAACATTGTACAAGCACTTACGACTAAACTCACTTACTGACACGTAACTAAGACGTTCCGAACGATTTAATCTTGCGTACATAGCGATCTCAGCTTTGTGCGTAGAAAAACGTATATCCTCAATTTCTTTAACGTTGTACAAGAATTTTCGGCGAAACTCACTTACTGACACGTAACTAAGACGTTCCGAACGAACAAAACTTGCGTACATAGCGATTTCAACAATGTATGCCGTGAAGCGGTTCTTCTCAATTTCCTTGATGTTGCACAAGAATATTCGACTAAACTCACTTACTGACACGTAACTAAGACGTTCCAAACGATCAAAACTTGCGTACATAGCGATCCCAGCTTTGTGCGCCGTAAAACGTATATCCTCAACTTTCGTAATGTAGTACAAGAATTTTCGACTAAACTCACTTACTGACACGTAACTAAGACGTTCCGAAAGAACTAAACTTGCGTACATATCGATCTTAGCTTTGTGCGCAGATAAACGTATATCCTCAATTTCTTTAACGTTGTACAAGAGTTTTCAACTAAACACATCTACTGACACGTAACTAAGACGTTCCGAACGAACAAAACTTGCGTACATAGCGATTTTAACAATGTATGCCGTGAAGCGGTTCTTCTCATTTTCCTTGATGTTGCACAAGAATTTTCGACTAAACTCACTTACTGACACGTAACTAAGACGTTCCGAACGACCAAAACTTGCGTACATAGCAATCTCAGCTTTGTGCGCCGTAAAACGTATATCCTCAACTTTCGTAATGTTGTACAAGAATTTTCGACCAAACTCACTTACTGACACGTAACTAAGACGTTCCGAACGAACTAAACTTGAGTACATAGCGATTTTAACAATGTATGCCGTGAAGCGGTTCTTCTCAATTTCGTTAACGTTGTACAAGAATTTTCAACTAAACTCACTTACTGACACGTAACTAAGACGTTCCGAACGACCAAAACTTGCGTACATAGCGATCTCAGCTTTGTGCGCCGTTAAACGTATATCCTCAACTTTCGTAATGTTGTACAAGAATTTTCGACTAAACTCACTTACTGACACGTAACTAAGACGTTCCGAAAGAACTAAACTTGCGTACATATCGATCTTAGCTTTGTGCGCAGATAAACGTATATCCTCAATTTCTTTAACGTTGTACAAGAATTTTCGGCGAAACTCACTTACTGACACGTAACTAAGACGTTCCGAACGAACAAAACTTGCGTACATAGCGATTTTAACAATGTATGCCGTGAAGCGGTTCTTCTCAATTTCCTTGATGTTGCACAAGAATTTTCGACTAAACTCACTTACTTACACGTAACTAAGACGTTCCAAACGATCAAAACTTGCGTACATAGCGATCTCAGCTTTGTGCGCCGTAAAACGTATATCCTCAAATTTCGTAATGTAGTACAAGAATTTTCGACTAAACTCACTTACTGACACGTAACTAAGACGTTCCGAAAGAACTAAACTTGCGTACATATCGATCTTAGCTTTGTGCGCAGATAAACGTATATCCTCAATTTCTTTAACGTTGTACAAGAGTTTTCGACTAAACACATCTACTGACACGTAACTAACACGTTCCGAACGAACAAAACTTGCGTACATAGCGATTTTAACAATGTATGCCGTGAAGCGGTTCTTCTCATTTTCCTTGATGTTGCACAAGAAATTTCGACTAAACTCACTTACTGACACGTAACTAAGACGTACCGAACGACCAAAACTTGCGTACATAGCAATCTCAGCTTTGTGCGCCGTAAAACGTATATCCTCAACTTTCGTAATGTTGTACAAGAATTTTCGACCAAACTCACTTACTGACACGTAACTAAGACGTTCCGAACGAACTAAACTTGAGTACATAGCGATTTTAACAATGTATGCCGTGAAGCGGTTCTTCTCAATTTCGTTAACGTTGTACAAGAATTTTCAACTAAACTCACTTACTGACACGTAACTAAGACGTTCCGAACGACCAAAACTTGCGTACATAGCGATCTAAGCTTTGTGCGCCGTAAAACGTATATCCTCAACTTTCGTAATGTTGTACAAGAATTTTCGACTAAACTCACTTACTGACACGTAACTAAGACGTTCCGAACGAACTAAACTTGCGTACATAGCGATTTTAACAATGTATGCCGTGAAGCGGTTCTCCTCAATTTCGTTAACATTGTACAAGAATTTTCAACTAAACTCACTTACTGACAAGTAACTAAGACGTTCCGAACGAACAAAACTTGCGTACATATCGATCTTAGCTTTGTGCGCCGAAAAACGCATATCCTCGATTTCTTTAACGTTGTACAAGAATTTTCGACTAAACTCATTTACTGACACGTAACTAAGACGTTCCGAACAACCAAAACTTGCGTACATAGCGATCTCAGCTTTGTGCGCCGTAAAACGTATATCCTCAACTTTCGTAATGTTGTACAAGAATTTTCGACTAAACTCACTTACTGACACGTAACTAAGACGTTCCGAACGAACTAAACTTGCGTACATAGCGATTTTAACAATGTATGCCGTGAAGCGGTTCTTCTCAATTTCGTTAACATTGTACAAGAATTTTCAACTAAACTCACTTACTGACAAGTAACTAAGACGTTCCGAACGAACAAAACTTGCGTACATATCGATCTTAGCTTTGTGCGCCGTAAAACGTATATCCTCGATTACTTTAACGTTGTACAAGAATTTTCGACTAAACTCATTTACTGACACGTAACTAAGACGTTCCGAACGACCAAAACTTGCGTACATAGCGATTTTAACAATGTATGCCGTGAAGCGGTTCTTCTCAATTTCGTTAACGTTGTACAAGAATTTTCAACTAAACTCACTTACTGACACGTAACTAAGACGTTCCGAACGAACAAAACTTGCGTACATAGCGATTTTAACAATGTATGCCGTGAAGCGGTTCTTCTCAATTTCGTTAACGTTGTACAAGAATTTTCAACTAAACTCACTTACTGACACGTAACTAAGACGTTCCGAACGAACAAAACTTGCGTACATAGCGATCTCACCTTTGTGCGCCGTAAAACGTATATCCTCGATTTCTTTAACGTTGTACAAGAATTTTCGACTAAACTCATTTACTGACACGTAACTAAGACGTTCCGAACGACCAAAACTTGCGTACATAGCGATTTTAACAATGTATGCCGTGAAGCGGTTCTTCTCAATTTCGTTAACATTGTACAAGCACTTACGACTAAACTCACTTACTGACACGTAACTAAGACGTTCCGAACGATTTAATCTTGCGTACATAGCGATCTCAGCTTTGTGCGTAGAAAAACGTATATCCTCAATTTCTTTAACGTTGTACAAGAATTTTCGGCGAAACTCACTTACTGACACGTAACTAAGACGTTCCGAACGAACAAAACTTGCGTACATAGCGATTTTAACAATGTATGCCGTGAAGCGGTTCTTCTCAATTTCCTTGATGTTGCACAAGAATTTTCGACTAAACTCACTTACTGACACGTAACTAAGACGTTCCAAACGATCAAAACTTGCGTACATAGCGATCTCAGCTTTGTGCGCCGTAAAACGTATATCCTCAACTTTCGTAATGTAGTACAAGAATTTTCGACTAAACTCACTTACTGACACGTAACTAAGACGTTCCGAAAGAACTAAACTTGCGTACATATCGATCTTAGCTTTGTGCGCAGATAAACGTATATCCTCAATTTCTTTAACGTTGTACAAGAGTTTTCGACTAAACACATCTACTGACACGTAACTAAGACGTTCCGAACGAACAAAACTTGCGTACATAGCGATTTTAACAATGTATGCCGTGAAGCGGTTCTTCTCAATTTCCTTGATGTTGCACAAGAATTTTCGACTAAACTCACTTACTGACACGTAACTAAGACGTTCCGAACGACCAAAACTTGCGTACATAGCGATCTCAGCTTTGTGCGCCGTAAAACGTATATCCTCAACTTTCGTAATGTTGTACAAGAATTTTCGACTAAACTCATTTACTGACACGTAACTAAGACGTTCCGAACGACCAAAACTTGCGTACATAGCGATCTCAGCTTTGTGCGCCGTAAAACGTGTATCCTCAACTTTCGTAATGTTGTACAAGAATTTTCGACCAAACTCACTTACTGACACGTAACTAAGACGTTCCGAACGAACTAAACTTGCGTACATAGCGATTTTAACAATGTATGCCGTGAAGCGGTTCTTCTCAATTTCGTTAACATTGTACAAGAATTTTCAACTAAACTCACTTACTGACAAGTAACTAAGACGTTCCGAACGAACAAAACTTGCGTACATATCGATCTTAGCTTTGTGCGCCGTAAAACGTATATCCTCGATTACTTTAACGTTGTACAAGAATTTTCGACTAAACTCATTTACTGACACGTAACTAAGACGTTCCGAACGACCAAAACTTGCGTACATAGCGATTTTAACAATGTATGCCGTGAAGCGGTTCTTCTCAATTTCGTTAACGTTGTACAAGAATTTTCAACTAAACTCACTTACAGACACGTAACTAAGACGTTCCGAACGAACAAAACTTGCGTACATAGCGATTTTAACAATGTATGCCGTGAAGCGGTTCTTCTCAATTTCGTTAACGTTGTACAAGAATTTTCAACTAAACTCACTTACTGACACGTAACTAAGACGTTCCGAACGAACAAAACTTGCGTACATAGCGATCTCACCTTTGTGCGCCGTAAAACGTATATCCTCGATTTCTTTAACGTTGTACAAGAATTTTCGACTAAACTCATTTACTGACACGTAACTAAGACGTTCCGAACGACCAAAACTTGCGTACATAGCGATTTTAACAATGTATGCCGTGAAGCGGTTCTTCTCAATTTCCTTGATGTTGCACAAGAATTTTCGACTAAACTCACTTACTGACACGTAACTAAGACGTTCCGAACGACCAAAACTTGCGTACATAGCGATCTCAGCTTTGTGCGCCGTAAAACGTATATCCTCAACTTTCGTAATGTTGTACAAGAATTTTCGGCTAAATTCACTTACTGACACGTAACTAAGACGTTCCGAACGAACTAAACTTGCGTACATAGCGATTTTAACAATGTATGCCGTGAAGCGGTTCTTCTCAATTTCGTTAACATTGTACAAGCACTTACGACTAAACTCACTTACTGACACGTAACTAAGACGTTCCGAACGATTTAATCTTGCGTACATAGCGATCTCACCTTTGTGCGCCGTAAAACGTATATCCTCGATTTCTTTAACGTTGTACAAGAATTTTCGACTAAACTCATTTACTGACACGTAACTAAGACGTTCCGAACGACCAAAACTTGCGTACATAGCGATTTTAACAATGTATGCCGTGAAGCGGTTCTTCTCAATTTCCTTGATGTTGCACAAGAATTTTCGACTAAACTCACTTACTGACACGTAACTAAGACGTTCCGAACGACCAAAACTTGCGTACATAGCGATCTCAGCTTTGTGCGCCGTAAAACGTATATCCTCAACTTTCGTAATGTTGTACAAGAATTTTCGACTAAACTCATTTACTGACACGTAACTAAGACGTTCCGAACGACCAAAACTTGCGTACATAGCGATCTCAGCTTTGTGCGTAGAAAAACGTATATCCTCAATTTCTTTAACGTTGTACAAGAATTTTCGGCGAAACTCACTTACTGACACGTAACTAAGACGTTCCGAACGAACAAAACTTGCGTACATAGCGATTTTAACAATGTATGCCGTGAAGCGGTTCTTCTCAATTTCGTTAACGTTGTACAAGAATTTTCAACTAAACTCACTTACTGACACGTAACTAAGACGTTCCAAACGATCAAAACTTGCGTACATAGCGATCTCAGCTTTGTGCGCCGTAAAACGTATATCCTCAACTTTCGTAATGTAGTACAAGAATTTTCGACTAAACTCACTTACTGACACGTAACTAAGACGTTCCGAAAGAACTAAACTTGCGTACATATCGATCTTAGCTTTGTGCGCAGATAAACGTATATCCTCAATTTCTTTAACGTTGTACAAGAGTTTTCGACTAAACACATCTACTGACACGTAACTAAGACGTTCCGAACGAACAAAACTTGCGTACATAGCGATTTTAACAATGTATGCCGTGAAGCGGTTCTTCTCATTTTCCTTGATGTTGCACAAGAATTTTCGACTAAACTCACTTACTGACACGTAACTAAGACGTTCCGAACGACCAAAACTTGCGTACATAGCAATCTCAGCTTTGTGCGCCGTAAAACGTATATCCTAAACTTTCGTAATGTTGTACAAGAATTTTCGACCAAACTCACTTACTGACACGTAACTAAGACGTTCCGAACGAACTAAACTTGAGTACATAGCGATTTTAACAATGTATGCCGTGAAGCGGTTCTTCTCAATTTCGTTAACGTTGTACAAGAATTTTCAACTAAACTCACTTACTGACACGTAACTAAGACGTTCCGAAAGAACTAAACTTGCGTACATATCGATCTTAGCTTTGTGCGCAGATAAACGTATATCCTCAATTTCTTTAACGTTGTACAAGAATTTTCGGCGAAACTCACTTACTGACACGTAACTAAGACGTTCCGAACGAACAAAACTTGCGTACATAGCGATTTTAACAATGTATGCCGTGAAGCGGTTCTTCTCAATTTCCTTGATGTTGCACAAGAATTTTCGACTAAACTCACTTACTTACACGTAACTAAGACGTTCCAAACGATCAAAACTTGCGTACATAGCGATCTCAGCTTTGTGCGCCGTAAAACGTATATCCTCAAATTTCGTAATGTAGTACAAGAATTTTCGACTAAACTCACTTACTGACACGTAACTAAGACGTTCCGAAAGAACTAAACTTGCGTACATATCGATCTTAGCTTTGTGCGCAGATAAACGTATATCCTCAATTTCTTTAACGTTGTACAAGAGTTTTCGACTAAACACATCTACTGACACGTAACTAAGACGTTCCGAACGAACAAAACTTGCGTACATAGCGATCTCACCTTTGTGCGCCGTAAAACGTATATCCTCGATTTCTTTAACGTTGTACAAGAATTTTCGACTAAACTCATTTACTGACACGTAACTAAGACGTTCCGAACGACCAAAACTTGCGTACATAGCGATTTTAACAATGTATGCCGTGAAGCGGTTCTTCTCAATTTCCTTGATGTTGCACAAGAATTTTCGACTAAACTCACTTACTGACACGTAACTAAGACGTTCCGAACGACCAAAACTTGCGTACATAGCGATCTCAGCTTTGTGCGCCGTAAAACGTATATCCTCAACTTTCGTAATGTTGTACAAGAATTTTCGACTAAACTCATTTACTGACACGTAACTATGACGTTCCGAACGACCAAAACTTGCGTACATAGCGATCTCAGCTTTGTGCGCCGTAAAACGTATATCCTCAACTTTCGTAATGTTGTACAAGAATTTTCGGCTAAATTCACTTACTGACACGTAACTAAGACGTTCCGAACGAACTAAACTTGCGTACATAGCGATTTTAACAATGTATGCCGTGAAGCGGTTCTTCTCAATTTCGTTAACATTGTACAAGCACTTACGACTAAACTCACTTACTGACACGTAACTAAGACGTTCCGAACGATTTAATCTTGCGTACATAGCGATCTCACCTTTGTGCGCCGTAAAACGTATATCCTCGATTTCTTTAACGTTGTACAAGAATTTTCGACTAAACTCATTTACTGACACGTAACTAAGACGTTCCGAACGACCAAAACTTGCGTACATAGCGATTTTAACAATGTATGCCGTGAAGCGGTTCTTCTCAATTTCCTTGATGTTGCACAAGAATTTTCGACTAAACTCACTTACTGACACGTAACTAAGACGTTCCGAACGACCAAAACTTGCGTACATAGCGATCTCAGCTTTGTGCGCCGTAAAACGTATATCCTCAACTTTCGTAATGTTGTACAAGAATTTTCGACTAAACTCATTTACTGACACGTAACTAAGACGTTCCGAACGACCAAAACTTGCGTACATAGCGATCTCAGCTATGTGCGCCGTAAAACGTATATCCTCAACTTTCGTAATGTTGTACAAGAATTTTCGACTAAACTCACTTACTGACACGTAACTAAGACGTTCCGAACGAACTAAACTTGCGTACATAGCGATTTTAACAATGTATGCCGTGAAGCGGTTCTCCTCAATTTCGTTAACATTGTACAAGAATTTTCAACTAAACTCACTTACTGACAAGTAACTAAGACGTTCCGAACGAACAAAACTTGCGTACATATCGATCTTAGCTTTGTGCGCCGAAAAACGCATATCCTCGATTTCTTTAACGTTGTACAAGAATTTTCGACTAAACTCATTTAGTGACACGTAACTAAGACGTTCCGAACAACCAAAACTTGCGTACATAGCGATCTCAGCTTTGTGCGCCGTAAAACGTATATCCTCAACTTTCGTAATGTTGTACAAGAATTTTCGACTAAACTCACTTACTGACACGTAACTAAGACGTTCCGAAAGAACTAAACTTGCGTACATATCGATCTTAGCTTTGTGCGCAGATAAACGTATATCCTCAATTTCTTTAACGTTGTACAAGAGTTTTCGACTAAACACATCTACTGACACGTAACTAAGACGTTCCGAACGAACAAAACTTGCGTACATAGCGATTTTAACAATGTATGCCGTGAAGCGGTTCTTCTCATTTTCCTTGATGTTGCACAAGAATTTTCGACTAAACTCACTTACTGACACGTAACTAAGACGTTCCGAACGACCAAAACTTGCGTACATAGCAATCTCAGCTTTGTGCGCCGTAAAACGTATATCCTCAACTTTCGTAATGTTGTACAAGAATTTTCGACCAAACTCACTTACTGACACGTAACTAAGACGTTCCGAACGAACTAAACTTGAGTACATAGCGATTTTAACAATGTATGCCGTGAAGCGGTTCTTCTCAATTTCGTTAACGTTATACAAGAATTTTCAACTAAACTCACTTACTGACACGTAACTAAGACGTTCCGAACGACCAAAACTTGCGTACATAGCGATCTCAGCTTTGTGCGCCGTTAAACGTATATCCTCAACTTTCGTAATGTTGTACAAGAATTTTCGACTAAACTCACTTACTGACACGTAACTAAGACGTTCCGAAAGAACTAAACTTGCGTACATATCGATCTTAGCTTTGTGCGCAGATAAACGTATATCCTCAATTTCTTTAACGTTGTACAAGAATTTTCGGCGAAACTCACTTACTGACACGTAACTAAGACGTTCCGAACGAACAAAACTTGCGTACATAGCGATTTTAACAATGTATGCCGTGAAGCGGTTCTTCTCAATTTCCTTGATGTTGCACAAGAATTTTCGACTAAACTCACTTACTGACACGTAACTAAGACGTTCCAAACGATCAAAACTTGCGTACATAGCGATCTCAGCTTTGTGCGCCGTAAAACGTATATCCTCAACTTTCGTAATGTAGTACAAGAATTTTCGACTAAACTCACTTACTGACACGTAACTAAGACGTTCCGAAAGAACTAAACTTGCGTACATAGCGATCTCAGCTTTGTGCGCAGATAAACGTATATCCTCAATTTCTTTAACGTTGTACAAGAATTTTCGACTAAACTCACTTACTGACACGTAACTAAGACGTTCAGAACGACCAAAACTTGCGTACATAGCAATCTCAGCTTTGTGCGCCGTAAAACGTATATCCTCAACTTTCGTAATGTTGTACAAGAATTTTCGACCAAACTCACTTACTGACACGTAACTAAGACGTTCCGAACGAACTAAACTTGAGTACATAGCGATTTTAACAATGTATGCCGTGAAGCGGTTCTTCTCAATTTCGTTAACGTTGTACAAGAATTTTCAACTAAACTCACTTACTGACACGTAACTAAGACGTTCCGAACGACCAAAACTTGCGTACATAGCGATCTCAGCTTTGTGCGCCGTTAAACGTATATCCTCAACTTTCGTAATGTTGTACAAGAATTTTCGACTAAACTCACTTACTGACACGTAACTAAGACGTTCCGAAAGAACTAAACTTGCGTACATATCGATCTTAGCTTTGTGCGCAGATAAACGTATATCCTCAATTTCTTTAACGTTGTACAAGAGTTTTCGACTAAACACATCTACTGACACGTAACTAAGACGTTCCGAACGAACAAAACTTGCGTACATAGCGATTTTAACAATGTATGCCGTGAAGCGGTTCTTCTCAATTTCCTTGATGTTGCACAAGAATTTTCGACTAAACTCACTTACTGACACGTAACTAAGACGTTCCGAACGACCAAAACTTGCGTACATAGCGATCTCAGCTTTGTGCGCGGTAAAACGTATATCCTCAACTTTCGTAATGTTGTACAAGAATTTTCGACCAAACTCACTTACTGACACGTAACTAAGACGTTCCGAACGAACTAAACTTGCGTACATAGCGATTTTAACAATGTATGCCGTGAAGCGGTTCTTCTCAATTTCGTTAACGTTGTACAAGAATTTTCAACTAAACTCACTTACTGACACGTAACTAAGACGTTCCGAACGAACAAAACTTGCGTACATAGCGATCTCACCTTTGTGCGCCGTAAAACGTATATCCTCGATTTCTTTAACGTTGTACAAGAATTTTCGACTAAACTCACTTACTGACACGTAACTAAGACGTTCCGAACGACCAAAACTTGCGTACATAGCGATCTCAGCTTTGTGCGCCGTAAAACGTATATCCTCAACTTTCGTAATGTTGTACAAGAATTTTCGACTAAACTCATTTACTGACACGTAACTAAGACGTTCCGAACGACCAAAACTTGCGTACATAGCGATCTCAGCTATGTGCGCCGTAAAACGTATATCCTCAACTTTCGTAATGTTGTACAAGAATTTTCGACTAAACTCACTTACTGACACGTAACTAAGACGTTCCGAACGAACTAAACTTGCGTACATAGCGATTTTAACAATGTATGCCGTGAAGCGGTTCTCCTCAATTTCGTTAACATTGTACAAGAATTTTCAACTAAACTCACTTACTGACAAGTAACTAAGACGATCCGAACGAACAAAACTTGCGTACATATCGATCTTAGCTTTGTGCGCCGAAAAACGCATATCCTCGATTTCTTTAACGTTGTACAAGAATTTTCGACTAAACTCATTTACTGACACGTAACTAAGACGTTCCGAACGACCAAAACTTGCGTACATAGCGATCTCAGCTTTGTGCGCCGTAAAACGTATATCCTCAAATTTCGTAATGTTGTACAAGAATTTTCGACTAAACTCATTTACTGACACGTAACTAAGACGTTCCGAACGACCAAAACTTGAGTACATAGCGATTTTAACAATGTATGCCGTGAAGCGGTTCTTCTCAATTTCGTTAACGTTGTACAAGAATTTTCAACTAAACTCACTTACTGACACGTAACTAAGACGTTCCGAACGAACAAAACTTGCGTACATAGCGATCTCAGCTTTGTGCGCCGTAAAACGTATATCCTCAACTTTCGTAATGTTGTACAAGAATTTTCGACTAAACTCATTTACTGACACGTAACTAAGACGTTCCGAACGACCAAAACTTGCGTACATAGCGATCTCAGCTATGTGCGCCGTAAAACGTATATCCTCAACTTTCGTAATGTTGTACAAGAATTTTCGACTAAACTCACTTACTGACACGTAACTAAGACGTTCCGAACGAACTAAACTTGCGTACATAGCGATTTTAACAATGTATGCCGTGAAGCGGTTCTCCTCAATTTCGTTAACATTGTACAAGAATTTTCAACTAAACTCACTTACTGACAAGTAACTAAGACGTTCCGAACGAACAAAACTTGCGTACATATCGATCTTAGCTTTGTGCGCCGAAAAACGCATATCCTCGATTTCTTTAACGTTGTACAAAAATTTTCGACTAAACTCATTTACTGACACGTAACTAAGACGTTCCGAACGACCAAAACTTGCGTACATAGCGATCTCAGCTTTGTGCGCCGTAAAACGTATATCCTCAACTTTCGTATTGTTGTACAAGAATTTTCGACTAAACTCACTTACTGACACGTAACTAAGACGTTCCGAACGAACTAAACTTGCGTACATAGCGATTTTAACAATGTATGCCGTGAAGCGGTTCTTCTCAATTTCGTTAACATTGTACAAGAATTTTCAACTAAACTCACTTACTGACAAGTAACTAAGACGTTCCGAACGAACAAAACTTGCGTACATATCGATCTTAGCTTTGTGCGCCGAAAAACGTATATCCTCGATTACTTTAACGTTGTACAAGAATTTTCGACTAAACTCATTTACTGACACGTAACTAAGACGTTCCGAACGACCAAAACTTGCGTACATAGCGATTTTAACAATGTATGCCGTGAAGCGGTTCTTCTCAATTTCGTTAACGTTGTACAAGAATTTTCAACTAAACTCACTTACTGACACGTAACTAAGACGTTCCGAACGAACAAAACTTGCGTACATAGCGATTTTAACAATGTATGCCGTGAAGCGGTTCTTCTCAATTTCGTTAACGTTGTACAAGAATTTTCAACTAAACTCACTTACTGACACGTAACTAAGACGTTCCGAACGAACAAAATTTGCGTACATAGCGATTTTAACAATGTATGCCGTGAAGCGGTTCTTCTCAATTTCCTTGATGTTGCACAAGAATTTTCGACTAAACTCACTTACTGACACGTAACTAAGACGTTCCGAACGACCAAAACTTGCGTACATAGCGATCTCAGCTTTGTGCGCCGTAAAACGTATATCCTCAACTTTCGTAATGTTGTACAAGAATTTTCGACTAAACTCATTTACTGACACGTAACTAAGACGTTCCGAACGACCAAAACTTGCGTACATAGCGATCTCAGCTTTGTGCGCCGTAAAACGTATATCCTCAACTTTCGTAATGTTGTACAAGAATTTTCGACTAAACTCACTTACTGACACGTAACTAAGACGTTCCGAACGAACTAAACTTGCGTACATAGCGATTTTAACAATGTATGCCGTGAAGCGGTTCTTCTCAATTTCCTTGATGTTGCACAAGAATTTTAGACAAATCTCACTTACTGACACGTAACTAAGACGTTCCGAACGAACTAAACTTGCGTACATATCGATCTTAGCTTTGTGCGCCGAAAAACGTATATCCTCGATTTCTTTAACGTTGTATAAGAATTTTCGACTAAACTCATTTACTGACACGTAACTAAGACGTTCCGAACGACCAAAACTTGCGTACATAGCGATTTTAACAATGTATGCCGTGAAGCGGTTCTTCTCAATTTCCTTGATGTTGCACAAGAATTTTCGACTAAACTCACTTACTGACACGTAACTAAGACGTTCCGAACGACCAAAACTTGCGTACATAGCGATCTCAGCTTTGTGCGCCGTAAAACGTATATCCTCAACTTTCGTAATGTTGTACAAGAATTTTCGACTAAACTCATTTACTGACACGTAACTAAGACGTTCCGAACGACCAAAACTTGCGTACATAGCGATCTCAGCTTTGTGCGCCGTAAAACGTATATCCTCAACTTTCGTAATGTTGTACAAGAATTTTCGACTAAACTCACTTACTGACACGTAACTAAGACGTTCCGAACGAACTAAACTTGCGTACATAGTGATTTTAACAATGTATGCCGTGAAGCGGTTCTTCTCAATTTCGTTAACGTTGTACAAGAATTTTCAACTAAACTCACTTACTGACACGTAACTAAGACGTTCCGAACGAACAAAACTTGCGTACATAGCGATCTCACCTTTGTGCGCCGTAAAACGTATATCCTCGATTTCTTTAACGTTGTACAAGAATTTTCGACTAAACTCATTTACTGACACGTAACTAAGACGTTCCGAACGACCAAAACTTGCGTACATAGCGATCTCAGCTTTGTGCGCCGTAAAACGTATATCCTCAACTTTCGTATTGTTGTACAAGAATTTTCGACTAAACTCACTTACTGACACGTAACTAAGACGTTCCGAACGAACTAAACTTGCGTACATAGCGATTTTAACAATGTATGCCGTGAAGCGGTTCTTCTCAATTTCGTTAACATTGTACAAGAATTTTCAACTAAACTCACTTACTGACAAGTAACTAAGACGTTCCGAACGAACAAAACTTGCGTACATATCGATCTTAGCTTTGTGCGCCGAAAAACGTATATCCTCGATTACTTTAACGTTGTACAAGAATTTTCGACTAAACTCATTTACTGACACGTAACTAAGACGTTCCGAACGACCAAAACTTGCGTACATAGCGATTTTAACAATGTATGCCGTGAAGCGGTTCTTCTCAATTTCGTTAACGTTGTACAAGAATTTTCAACTAAACTCACTTACTGACACGTAACTAAGACGTTCCGAACGAACAAAACTTGCGTACATAGCGATTTTAACAATGTATGCCGTGAAGCGGTTCTTCTCAATTTCGTTAACGTTGTACAAGAATTTTCAACTAAACTCACTTACTGACACGTAACTAAGACGTTCCGAACGAACAAAATTTGCGTACATAGCGATTTTAACAATGTATGCCGTGAAGCGGTTCTTCTCAATTTCCTTGATGTTGCACAAGAATTTTCGACTAAACTCACTTACTGACACGTAACTAAGACGTTCCGAACGACCAAAACTTGCGTACATAGCGATCTCAGCTTTGTGCGCCGTAAAACGTATATCCTCAACTTTCGTAATGTTGTACAAGAATTTTCGACTAAACTCATTTACTGACACGTAACTAAGACGTTCCGAACGACCAAAACTTGCGTACATAGCGATCTCAGCTTTGTGCGCCGTAAAACGTATATCCTCAACTTTCGTAATGTTGTACAAGAATTTTCGACTAAACTCACTTACTGACACGTAACTAAGACGTTCCGAACGAACTAAACTTGCGTACATAGCGATTTTAACAATGTATGCCGTGAAGCGGTTCTTCTCAATTTCCTTGATGTTGCACAAGAATTTTAGACAAATCTCACTTACTGACACGTAACTAAGACGTTCCGAACGAACTAAACTTGCGTACATATCGATCTTAGCTTTGTGCGCCGAAAAACGTATATCCTCGATTTCTTTAACGTTGTATAAGAATTTTCGACTAAACTCATTTACTGACACGTAACTAAGACGTTCCGAACGACCAAAACTTGCGTACATAGCGATTTTAACAATGTATGCCGTGAAGCGGTTCTTCTCAATTTCCTTGATGTTGCACAAGAATTTTCGACTAAACTCACTTACTGACACGTAACTAAGACGTTCCGAACGACCAAAACTTGCGTACATAGCGATCTCAGCTTTGTGCGCCGTAAAACGTATATCCTCAACTTTCGTAATGTTGTACAAGAATTTTCGACTAAACTCATTTACTGACACGTAACTAAGACGTTCCGAACGACCAAAACTTGCGTACATAGCGATCTCAGCTTTGTGCGCCGTAAAACGTATATCCTCAACTTTCGTAATGTTGTACAAGAATTTTCGACTAAACTCACTTACTGACACGTAACTAAGACGTTCCGAACGAACTAAACTTGCGTACATAGTGATTTTAACAATGTATGCCGTGAAGCGGTTCTTCTCAATTTCGTTAACGTTGTACAAGAATTTTCAACTAAACTCACTTACTGACACGTAACTAAGACGTTCCGAACGAACAAAATTTGCGTACATAGCGATTTTAACAATGTATGCCGTGAAGCGGTTCTTCTCAATTTCCTTGATGTTGCACAAGAATTTTCGACTAAACTCACTTACTGACACGTAACTAAGACGTTCCGAACGACCAAAACTTGCGTACATAGCGATCTCAGCTTTGTGCGCCGTAAAACGTATATCCTCAACTTTCGTAATGTTGTACAAGAATTTTCGACTAAACTCATTTACTGACACGTAACTAAGACGTTCCGAACGACCAAAACTTGCGTACATAGCGATCTCAGCTTTGTGCGCCGTAAAACGTATATCCTCAACTTTCGTAATGTTGTACAAGAATTTTCGACTAAACTCACTTACTGACACGTAACTAAGACGTTCCGAACGAACTAAACTTGCGTACATAGCGATTTTAACAATGTATGCCGTGAAGCGGTTCTTCTCAATTTCGTTAACATTGTACAAGAATTTTCAACTAAACTCACTTACTGACAAGTAACTAAGACGTTCCGAACGAACAAAACTTGCGTACATATCGATCTTAGCTTTGTGCGCCGAAAAACGTATATCCTCGATTTC
This sequence comes from Polyergus mexicanus, assembly GCF_030449975.1. NCBI lineage: Eukaryota > Metazoa > Arthropoda > Insecta > Hymenoptera > Formicidae > Polyergus > Polyergus mexicanus. The sequence goes on along the minus strand of NW_027223339.1, from coordinate 3,558,298 downwards.
TTTAACGTTGTATAAGAATTTTCGACTAAACTCATTTACTGACACGTAACTAAGACGTTCCGAACGACCAAAACTTGCGTACATAGCGATCTCAGCTTTGTGCGCCGTAAAACGTATATCCTCAACTTTCGTAATGTTGTACAAGAATTTTCGACTAAACTCATTTACTGACACGTAACTAAGACGTTCCGAACGACCAAAACTTGCGTACATAGCGATCTCAGCTTTGTGCGCCGTAAAACGTATATCCTCAACTTTCGTAATGTTGTACAAGAATTTTCGACTAAACTCACTTACTGACACGTAACTAAGACGTTCCGAACGAACTAAACTTGCGTACATAGTGATTTTAACAATGTATGCCGTGAAGCGGTTCTTCTCAATTTCGTTAACGTTGTACAAGAATTTTCAACTAAACTCACTTACTGACACGTAACTAAGACGTTCCGAACGAACAAAACTTGCGTACATAGCGATTTTAACAATGTACGCCGTGAAGCGGTTCTTCTCAATTTCGTTAACGTTGTACAAGAATTTTCAACTAAACTCACTTACTGACACGTAACTAAGACGTTCCGAACGAACAAAACTTGCGTACAAAGCGATTTTAACAATGTATGCCGTGAAGCGGTTCTTCTCAATTTCCTTGATGTTGCACAAGAATTTTAGACAAATCTCACTTACTGACACGTAACTAAGACGTTCCGAACGAACAAAACTTGCGTACATAGCGAATTTAACAATGTATGCCGTGAAGCGGTTCTTCTCAATTTCGTTAACGTTGTACAAGAATTTTCGACTAAACCCACTTACTGACACGTAACTAAGACATTCCGAATGAACAAATCTTTCGTACATAGCGATTTTAACAATGTGTGCCGTGAAGCGGTTCTTCTCAATTTCCTTGATGTTGCACAAGAATTTTCAACTAAACTCACTTATTGACACATAACTAAGACGTTCCGAACGAACAAAACTTGCGTACATAGCGAATTTAACAATGTATGCCGTGAAGCGGTTCTTCTCAATTTCGTTAACGTTGTACAAGAATTTTCGACTAAACCCACTTACTGACACGTAACTAAGACATTCCGAATGAACAAATCTTTCGTACATAGCGATTTTAACAATGTATGCCGTGAAGCGGTTCTTCTCAATTTCCTTGATGTTGCACAAGAATTTTCAACTAAACTCACTTATTGACACATAACTAAGACGTTCCGAACGAACAAAACTTGCGTACATAGCGATCTCAGCTTTGTGCGCCGAAAAACGCATATCCTCGATTTCTTTAACGTTGTACAAGAATTTTCGACTAAACTCATTTACTGACACGTAACTAAGACGTTCCGAACGACCAAAACTTGAGTACATAGCGATCTCAGCTTTGTGCGCCGTAAAACGTATATCCTCAACTTTCGTAATGTTGTACAAGAATTTTCGACTAAACTCATTTACTGACACGTAACTAAGACGTTCCGAACGAACTAAACTTGCGTACATAGCGATTTTAACAATGTATGCCGTGAAGCGGTTCTCCTCAATTTCGTTAACATTGTACAAGAATTTTCAACTAAACTCACTTACTGACAAGTAACTAAGACGTTCCGAACGAACAAAACTTGCGTACATATCGATCTTAGCTTTGTGCGCCGAAAAACGTATATCCTCGATTTCTTTAACGTTGTATAAGAATTTTCGACTAAACTCATTTACTGACACGTAACTAAGACGTTCCGAACGACCAAAACTTGCGTACATAGCGATTTTAACAATGTATGCCGTGAAGCGGTTCTTCTCAATTTCCTTGATGTTGCACAAGAATTTTCGACTAAACTCACTTACTGACACGTAACTAAGACGTTCCGAACGACCAAAACTTGCGTACATAGCGATCTCAGCTTTGTGCGCCGTAAAACGTATATCCTCAACTTTCGTAATGTTGTACAAGAATTTTCGACTAAACTCATTTACTGACACGTAACTAAGACGTTCCGAACGACCAAAACTTGCGTACATAGCGATCTCAGCTTTGTGCGCCGTAAAACGTATATCCTCAACTTTCGTAATGTTGTACAAGAATTTTCGACTAAACTCACTTACTGACACGTAACTAAGACGTTCCGAACGAACTAAACTTGCGTACATAGCGATTTTAACAATGTATGCCGTGAAGCGGTTCTTCTCAATTTCGTTAACATTGTACAAGCACTTACGACTAAACTCACTTACTGACACGTAACTAAGACATTCCGAACGATTTAATCTTGCGTAAATAGCGATCTCAGCTTTTTGCGTAGAAAAACGTATATCCTCAATTTCTTTAACGTTGTACAAGAATTTTCGGCGAAACTCACTTACTGACACGTAACTAAGACGTTCCGAACGAACTAAACTTGCGTACATAGCGATTTTAACAATGTATGCCGTGAAGCGGTTCTTCTCAATTTCGTTAACGTTGTACAAGAATTTTCAACTAAACTCACTTACTGACACGTGACTAAGACGTTCCGAACGACCAAAACTTGCGTACATAGCGATCTCAGCTTTGTGCGCCGTAAAACGTATATCCTCAACTTTCGTAATGTTGTACAAGAATTTTCGACTAAACTCACTTACTGACACGTAACTAAGACGATCCGAACGAACTAAACTTGCGTACATAGCGATTTTAACAATGTATGCCGTGAAGCGGTTCTTCTCAATTTCGTTAACGTTGTACAAGAATTTTCAACTAAACTCACTTACTGACACGTAACTAAGACGTTCCGAACGAACAAAACTTGCGTACATAGCGATTTTAACAATGTATGCCGTGAAGCGGTTCTTCTCAATTTCGTTAACGTTGTACAAGAATTTTCAACTAAACTCACTTACTGACACGTAACTAAGACGTTCCGAACGAACAAAACTTGCGTACATAGCGATCTCACCTTTGTGCGCAGATAAACGTATATCCTCGATTTCTTTAACGTTGTACAAGAATTTTCGACTAAACTCACTTACTGACACGTAACTAAGACGTTCCGAACGAACTAAACTTGCGTACATAGTGATTTTAACAATGTATGCCGTGAAGCGGTTCTTCTCAATTTCGTTAACGTTGTACAAGAATTTTCAACTAAACTCACTTACTGACACGTAACTAAGACGTTCCGAACGAACAAAACTTGCTTACATAGCGATTTTAACAATGTATGCCGTGAAGCGGTTCTTCTCAATTTCGTTAACGTTGTACAAGAATTTTCAACTAAACTCACTTACTGACACGTAACTAAGACGTTCCGAACGAACAAAACTTGCGTACATAGCGATCTCACTTTTGTGCGCCGTAAAACGTATATCCTCGATTTCTTTAACGTTGTACAAGAATTTTCGACTAAACTCATTTACTGACACGTAACTAAGACGTTCCGAACGACCAAAACTTGCGTACATAGCGATTTTAACAATGTATGCCGTGAAGCGGTTCTTCTCAATTTCCTTGATGTTGCACAAGAATTTTAGACAAATCTCACTTACTGACACGTAACTAAGACGTTCCGAACGAACAAAACTTGCGTAGATAGCGATTTTAACAATGTATGCCGTGAAGCGGTTCTTCTCAATTTCCTTGATGTTGCACAAGAATTTTAGACAAATCTCACTTACTGACACGTAACTAAGACGTTCCGAACGAACAAAACTTGCGTACATAGCGAATTTAACAATGTATGCCGTGAAGCGGTTCTTCTCAATTTCGTTAACGTTGTACAAGAATTTTCGACTAAACCCACTTACTGACACGTAACTAAGACGTTCCGAATGAACAAATCTTTCGTACATAGCGATTTTAACAATGTATGCCGTGAAGCGGTTCTTCTCAATTTCCTTGATGTTGCACAAGAATTTACAACTAAACTCACTTATTGACACATAACTAAGACGTTCCGAACGACCAAAACTTGCGTACATAGCGATCTCAGCTTTGTGCGCCGTAAAACGTATATCCTCAACTTTCGTAATGTTGTACAAGAATTTTCGACTAAACTCACTTACTGACACGTAACTAAGACGTTCCGAACGAACTAAACTTGCGTACATAGCGATTTTAACAATGTATGCCGTGAAGCGGTTCTTCTCAATTTCGTTAACATTGTACAAGAATTTTCAACTAAACTCACTTACTGACAAGTAACTAAGACGTTCCGAACGAACAAAACTTGCGTACATATCGATCTTAGCTTTGTGCGCCGAAAAACGTATATCCTCGATTTCTTTAACGTTGTACAAGAATTTTCGACTAAACTCATTTACTGACACGTAACTATGACGTTCCGAACGACCAAAACTTGCGTACATAGCGATTTTAACAATGTATGCCGTGAAGCGGTTCTTCTCAATTTCCTTGATGTTGCACAAGAATTTTCGACTAAACTCACTTACTGACACGTAACTAAGACGTTCCGAACGACCAAAACTTGCGTACATAGCGATCTCAGCTTTGTGCGCCGTAAAACGTATATCCTCAACTTTCGTAATGTTGTACAAGAATTTTCGACTAAACTCATTTACTGACACGTAACTAAGACGTTCCGAACGACCAAAACTTGCGTACATAGCGATCTCAGCTTTGTGCGCCGTAAAACGTATATCCTCAACTTTCGTAATGTTGTACAAGAATTTTCGACTAAACTCAATTACTGACACGTAACTAAGACGTTCCGAACGAACTAAACTTGCGTACATAGTGATTTTAACAATGTATGCCGTGAAGCGGTTCTTCTCAATTTCGTTAACGTTGTACAAGAATTTTCAACTAAACTCACTTACTGACACGTAACTAAGACGTTCCGAACGAACAAAACTTGCGTACACAGCGATTTTAACAATGTATGCCGTGAAGCGGTTCTTCTCAATTTCGTTAACGTTGTACAAGAATTTTCAACTAAACTCACTTACTGACACGTAACTAAGACGTTCCGAACGAACAAAACTTGCGTACATAGCGATCTCACCTTTGTGCGCCGTAAAACGTATATCCTCGATTTCTTTAACGTTGTACAAGAATTTTCGACTAAACTCATTTACTGACACGTAACTAAGACGTTCCGAACGACCAAAACTTGCGTACATAGCGATTTTAACAATGTATGCCGTGAAGCGGTTCTTCTCAATTTCCTTGATGTTGCACAAGAATTTTAGACAAATCTCACTTACTGACACGTAACTAAGACGTTCCGAACGAACAAAACTTGCGTACAAAGCGATTTTAACAATGTATGCCGTGAAGCGGTTCTTCTCAATTTCCTTGATGTTGCACAAGAATTTTAGACAAATCTCACTTACTGACACGTAACTAAGACGTTCCGAACGAACAAAACTTGCGTACATAGCGAATTTAACAATGTATGCCGTGAAGCGGTTCTTCTCAATTTCGTTAACGTTGTACAAGAATTTTCGACTAAACCCACTTACTGACACGTAACTAAGACATTCCGAATGAACAAATCTTTCGTACATAGCGATTTTAACAATGTATGCCGTGAAGCGGTTCTTCTCAATTTCCTTGATGTTGCACAAGAATTTTCAACTAAACTCACTTATTGACACATAACTAAGACGTTCCGAACGAACAAAACTTGCGTACATAGCGATCTCAGCTTTGTGCGCCGAAAAACGCATATCCTCGATTTCTTTAACGTTGTACAAGAATTTTCGACTAAACTCATTTACTGACACGTAACTAAGACGTTCCGAACGACCAAAACTTGCGTACATAGCGATCTCAGCTTTGTGCGCCGTAAAACGTATATCCTCAACTTTCGTAATGTTGTACAAGAATTTTCGACTAAACTCACTTACTGACACGTAACTAAGACGTTCCGAACGTACTAAACTTGCGTACATAGTGATTTTAACAATGTATGCCGTGAAGCGGTTCTCCTCAATTTCGTTAACATTGTACAAGAATTTTCAACTAAACTCACTTACTGACAAGTAACTAAGACGTTCCGAACGAACAAAACTTGCGTACATATCGATCTTAGCTTTGTGCGCCGAAAAACGTATATCCTCGATTTCTTTAACGTTGTATAAGAATTTTCGACTAAACTCATTTACTGACACGTAACTAAGACGTTCCGAACGACCAAAACTTGCGTACATAGCGATTTTAACAATGTATGCCGTGAAGCGGTTCTTCTCAATTTCCTTGATGTTGCACAAGAATTTTCGACTAAACTCACTTACTGACACGTAACTAAGACGTTCCGAACGACCAAAACTTGCGTACATAGCGATCTCAGCTTTGTGCGCCGTAAAACGTATATCCTCAACTTTCGTAATGTTGTACAAGAATTTTCGACTAAACTCATTTACTGACACGTAACTAAGACGTTCCGAACGACCAAAACTTGCGTACATAGCGATCTCAGCTTTGTGCGCCGTAAAACGTATATCCTCAACTTTCGTAATGTTGTACAAGAATTTTCGACTAAACTCACTTACTGACACGTAACTAAGACGTTCCGAACGAACTAAACTTGCGTACATAGTGATTTTAACAATGTATGCCGTGAAGCGGTTCTTCTCAATTTCGTTAACGTTGTACAAGAATTTTCAACTAAACTCACTTACTGACACGTAACTAAGACGTTCCGAACGAACAAAACTTGCGTACATAGCGATTTTAACAATGTACGCCGTGAAGCGGTTCTTCTCAATTTCGTTAACGTTGTACAAGAATTTTCAACTAAACTCACTTACTGACACGTAACTAAGACGTTCCGAACGAACAAAACTTGCGTACAAAGCGATTTTAACAATGTATGCCGTGAAGCGGTTCTTCTCAATTTCCTTGATGTTGCACAAGAATTTTAGACAAATCTCACTTACTGACACGTAACTAAGACGTTCCGAACGAACAAAACTTGCGTACATAGCGAATTTAACAATGTATGCCGTGAAGCGGTTCTTCTCAATTTCGTTAACGTTGTACAAGAATTTTCGACTAAACCCACTTACTGACACGTAACTAAGACATTCCGAATGAACAAATCTTTCGTACATAGCGATTTTAACAATGTATGCCGTGAAGCGGTTCTTCTCAATTTCCTTGATGTTGCACAAGAATTTTCAACTAAACTCACTTATTGACACATAACTAAGACGTTCCGAACGAACAAAACTTGCGTACATAGCGAATTTAACAATGTATGCCGTGAAGCGGTTCTTCTCAATTTCGTTAACGTTGTACAAGAATTTTCGACTAAACCCACTTACTGACACGTAACTAAGACATTCCGAATGAACAAATCTTTCGTACATAGCGATTTTAACAATGTATGCCGTGAAGCGGTTCTTCTCAATTTCCTTGATGTTGCACAAGAATTTTCAACTAAACTCACTTATTGACACATAACTAAGACGTTCCGAACGAACAAAACTTGCGTACATAGCGATCTCAGCTTTGTGCGCCGAAAAACGCATATCCTCGATTTCTTTAACGTTGTACAAGAATTTTCGACTAAACTCATTTACTGACACGTAACTAAGACGTTCCGAACGACCAAAACTTGAGTACATAGCGATCTCAGCTTTGTGCGCCGTAAAACGTATATCCTCAACTTTCGTAATGTTGTACAAGAATTTTCGACTAAACTCACTTACTGACACGTAACTAAGACGTTCCGAACGAACTAAACTTGCGTACATAGCGATTTTAACAATGTATGCCGTGAAGCGGTTCTCCTCAATTTCGTTAACATTGTACAAGAATTTTCAACTAAACTCACTTACTGACAAGTAACTAAGACGTTCCGAACGAACAAAACTTGCGTACATATCGATCTTAGCTTTGTGCGCCGAAAAACGTATATCCTCGATTTCTTTAACGTTGTATAAGAATTTTCGACTAAACTCATTTACTGACACGTAACTAAGACGTTCCGAACGACCAAAACTTGCGTACATAGCGATTTTAACAATGTATGCCGTGAAGCGGTTCTTCTCAATTTCCTTGATGTTGCACAAGAATTTTCGACTAAACTCACTTACTGACACGTAACTAAGACGTTCCGAACGACCAAAACTTGCGTACATAGCGATCTCAGCTTTGTGCGCCGTAAAACGTATATCCTCAACTTTCGTAATGTTGTACAAGAATTTTCGACTAAACTCATTTACTGACACGTAACTAAGACGTTCCGAACGACCAAAACTTGCGTACATAGCGATCTCAGCTTTGTGCGCCGTAAAACGTATATCCTCAACTTTCGTAATGTTGTACAAGAATTTTCGACTAAACTCACTTACTGACACGTAACTAAGACGTTCCGAACGAACTAAACTTGCGTACATAGCGATTTTAACAATGTATGCCGTGAAGCGGTTCTTCTCAATTTCGTTAACATTGTACAAGCACTTACGACTAAACTCACTTACTGACACGTAACTAAGACATTCCGAACGATTTAATCTTGCGTAAATAGCGATCTCAGCTTTTTGCGTAGAAAAACGTATATCCTCAATTTCTTTAACGTTGTACAAGAATTTTCGGCGAAACTCACTTACTGACACGTAACTAAGACGTTCCGAACGAACTAAACTTGCGTACATAGCGATTTTAACAATGTATGCCGTGAAGCGGTTCTTCTCAATTTCGTTAACGTTGTACAAGAATTTTCAACTAAACTCACTTACTGACACGTAACTAAGACGTTCCGAACGACCAAAACTTGCGTACATAGCGATCTCAGCTTTGTGCGCCGTAAAACGTATATCCTCAACTTTCGTAATGTTGTACAAGAATTTTCGACTAAACTCACTTACTGACACGTAACTAAGACGATCCGAACGAACTAAACTTGCGTACATAGCGATTTTAACAATGTATGCCGTGAAGCGGTTCTTCTCAATTTCGTTAACGTTGTACAAGAATTTTCAACTAAACTCACTTACTGACACGTAACTAAGACGTTCCGAACGAACAAAACTTGCGTACATAGCGATTTTAACAATGTATGCCGTGAAGCGGTTCTTCTCAATTTCGTTAACGTTGTACAAGAATTTTCAACTAAACTCACTTACTGACACGTAACTAAGACGTTCCGAACGAACAAAACTTGCGTACATAGCGATCTCACCTTTGTGCGCAGATAAACGTATATCCTCGATTTCTTTAACGTTGTACAAGAATTTTCGACTAAACTCACTTACTGACACGTAACTAAGACGTTCCGAACGAACTAAACTTGCGTACATAGTGATTTTAACAATGTATGCCGTGAAGCGGTTCTTCTCAATTTCGTTAACGTTGTACAAGAATTTTCAACTAAACTCACTTACTGACACGTAACTAAGACGTTCCGAACGAACAAAACTTGCGTACATAGCGATTTTAACAATGTATGCCGTGAAGCGGTTCTTCTCAATTTCGTTAACGTTGTACAAGAATTTTCAACTAAACTCACTTACTGACACGTAACTAAGACGTTCCGAGCGAACAAAACTTGCGTACATAGCGATCTCACCTTTGTGCGCCGTAAAACGTATATCCTCGATTTCTTTAACGTTGTACAAGAATTTTCGACTAAACTCATTTACTGACACGTAACTAAGATGTTCCGAACGACCAAAACTTGCGTACATAGCGATTTTAACAATGTATGCCGTGAAGCGGTTCTTCTCAATTTCCTTGATGTTGCACAAGAATTTTAGACAAATCTCACTTACTGACACGTAACTAAGACGTTCCGAACGAACAAAACTTGCGTACAAAGCGATTTTAACAATGTATGCCGTGAAGCGGTTCTTCTCAATTTTCTTGATGTTGCACAAGAATTTTAGACAAATCTCACTTACTGACACGTAACTAAGACGTTCCGAACGACCAAAACTTGCGTACATAGCGATCTCAGCTTTGTGCGCCGTAAAACGTATATCCTCAACTTTCGTAATGTTGTACAAGAATTTTCGACTAAACTCACTTACTGACACGTAACTAAGACGTTCCGAACGAACTAAACTTGCGTACATAGCGATTTTAACAATGTATGCCGTGAAGCGGTTCTTCTCAATTTCGTTAACATTGTACAAGAATTTTCAACTAAACTCACTTACTGACAAGTAACTAAGACGTTCCGAACGAACAAAACTTGCGTACATATCGATCTTAGCTTTGTGCGCCGAAAAACGTATATCCTCGATTTCTTTAACGTTGTACAAGAATTTTCGACTAAACTCATTTACTGACACGTAACTAAGACGTTCCGAACGACCAAAACTTGCGTACATAGCGATTTTAACAATGTATGCCGTGAAGCGGTTCTTCTCAATTTCCTTGATGTTGCACAAGAATTTTCGACTAAACTCACTTACTGACACGTAACTAAGACGTTCCGAACGACCAAAACTTGCGTACATAGCGATCTCAGCTTTGTGCGCCGTAAAACGTATATCCTCAACTTTCGTAATGTTGTACAAGAATTTTCGACTAAACTCATTTACTGACACGTAACTAAGACGTTCCGAACGACCAAAACTTGCGTACATAGCGATCTCAGCTTTGTGCGCCGTAAAACGTATATCCTCAACTTTCGTAATGTTGTACAAGAATTTTCGACTAAACTCACTTACTGACACGTAACTAAGACGTTCCGAACGATCTAAACTTGCGTACATAGTGATTTTAACAATGTATGCCGTGAAGCGGTTCTTCTCAATTTCGTTAACGTTGTACAAGAATTTTCAACTAAACTCACTTACTGACAAGTAACTAAGACGTTCCGAACGAACAAAACTTGCGTACATATCGATCTTAGCTTTGTGCGCCGAAAAACGTATATCCTCGATTTCTTTAACGTTGTATAAGAATTTTCGACTAAACTCATTTACTGACACGTAACTAAGACGTTCCGAACGACCAAAACTTGCGTACATAGCGATTTTAACAATGTATGCCGTGAAGCGGTTCTTCTCAATTTCCTTGATGTTGCACAAGAATTTTCGACTAAACTCACTTACTGACACGTAACTAAGACGTTCCGAACGACCAAAACTTGCGTACATAGCGATCTCAGCTTTGTGCGCCGTAAAACGTATATCCTCAACTTTCGTAATGTTGTACAAGAATTTTCGACTAAACTCATTTACTGACACGTAACTAAGACGTTCCGAACGACCAAAACTTGCGTACATAGCGATCTCAGCTTTGTGCGCCGTAAAACGTATATCCTCAACTTTCGTAATGTTGTACAAGAATTTTCGACTAAACTCACTTACTGACACGTAACTAAGACGTTCCGAACGAACTAAACTTGCGTACATAGTGATTTTAACAATGTATGCCGTGAAGCGGTTCTTCTCAATTTCGTTAACGTTGTACAAGAATTTTCAACTAAACTCACTTACTGACACGTAACTAAGACGTTCCGAACGAACAAAACTTGCGTACATAGCGATTTTAACAATGTACGCCGTGAAGCGGTTCTTCTCAATTTCGTTAACGTTGTACAAGAATTTTCAACTAAACTCACTTACTGACACGTAACTAAGACGTTCCGAACGAACAAAACTTGCGTACAAAGCGATTTTAACAATGTATGCCGTGAAGCGGTTCTTCTCAATTTCCTTGATGTTGCACAAGAATTTTAGACAAATCTCACTTACTGACACGTAACTAAGACGTTCCGAACGAACAAAACTTGCGTACATAGCGAATTTAACAATGTATGCCGTGAAGCGGTTCTTCTCAATTTCGTTAACGTTGTACAAGAATTTTCGACTAAACCCACTTACTGACACGTAACTAAGACATTCCGAATGAACAAATCTTTCGTACATAGCGATTTTAACAATGTATGCCGTGAAGCGGTTCTTCTCAATTTCCTTGATGTTGCACAAGAATTTTCAACTAAACTCACTTATTGACACATAACTAAGACGTTCCGAACGAACAAAACTTGCGTACATAGCGAATTTAACAATGTATGCCGTGAAGCGGTTCTTCTCAATTTCGTTAACGTTGTACAAGAATTTTCGACTAAACCCACTTACTGACACGTAACTAAGACATTCCGAATGAACAAATCTTTCGTACATAGCGATTTTAACAATGTATGCCGTGAAGCGGTTCTTCTCAATTTCCTTGATGTTGCACAAGAATTTTCAACTAAACTCACTTATTGACACATAACTAAGACGTTCCGAACGAACAAAACTTGCGTACATAGCGATCTCAGCTTTGTGCGCCGAAAAACGCATATCCTCGATTTCTTTAACGTTGTACAAGAATTTTCGACTAAACTCATTTACTGACACGTAACTAAGACGTTCCGAACGACCAAAACTTGCGTACATAGCGATCTCAGCTTTGTGCGCCGTAAAACGTATATCCTCAACTTTCGTAATGTTGTACAAGAATTTTCGACTAAACTCATTTACTGACACGTAACTAAGACGTTCCGAACGACCAAAACTTGCGTACATAGCGATCTCAGCTTTGTGCGCCGTAAAACGTATATCCTCAACTTTCGTAATGTTGTACAAGAATTTTCGACTAAACTCACTTACTGACACGTAACTAAGACGTTCCGAACGAACTAAACATGCGTACATAGTGATTTTAACAATGTATGCCGTGAAGCGGTTCTTCTCAATTTCGTTAACGTTGTACAAGAATTTTCAACTAAACTCACTTACTGACACGTAACTAAGACGTTCCGAACGAACAAAACTTGCGTACATAGCGATTTTAACAATGTATGCCGTGAAGCGGTTCTTCTCAATTTCGTTAACGTTGTACAAGAATTTTCAACTAAACTCACTTACTGACACGTAACTAAGACGTTCCGAACGAACAAAACTTGCGTACATAGCGATCTCACCTTTGTGCGCCGTAAAACGTATATCCTCGATTTCTTTAACGTTGTACAAGAATTTTCGACTAAACTCATTTACTGACACGTAACTAAGACGTTCCGAACGACCAAAACTTGCGTACATATCGATTTTAACAATGTATGCCGTGAAGCGGTTCTTCTCAATTTCCTTGATGTTGCACAAGAATTTTAGACAAATCTCACTTACTGACACGTAACTAAGACGTTCCGAACGACCAAAACTTGCGTACATAGCGATTTTAACAATGTATGCCGTGAAGCGGTTCTTCTCAATTTCCTTGATGTTGCACAAGAATTTTCGACTAAACTCACTTACTGACACGTAACTAAGACGTTCCGAACGACCAAAACTTGCGTACATAGCGATCTCAGCTTTATGCGCCGTAAAACGTATATCCTCAACTTTCGTAATGTTGTACAAGAATTTTCGACTAAACTCATTTACTGACACGTAACTAAGACGTTCCGAACGACCAAAACTTGCGTACATAGCGATTTTAACAATGTATGCCGTGAAGCGGTTCTTCTCAATTTCCTTGATGTTGCACAAGAATTTTCAACTAAACTCACTTACTGACACGTAACTAAGACGTTCCGAACGAACAAAACTTGCGTACATAGCGATCTCAGCTTTGTGCGCCGAAAAACGCATATCCTCGATTTCTTTAACGTTGTACAAGAATTTTCGACTAAACTCATTTACTGACACGTAACTAAGACGTTCCGAACGACCAAAACTTGCGTACATAGCGATTTTAACAATGTATGCCGTGAAGCGGTTCTTCTCAATTTCGTTAACGTTGTACAAGAATTTTCAACTAAACTCACTTACTGACACGTAACTAAGACGTTCCGAACGAACAAAACTTGCGTACATAGCGATCTCAGCTTTGTGCGCCGAAAAACGCATATCCTCGATTTCTTTAACGTTGTACAAGAATTTTCGACTAAACTCATTTACTGACACGTAACTAAGACGTTCCGAACGACCAAAACTTGCGTACATATCGATTTTAACAATGTATGCCGTGAAGCGGTTCTTCTCAATTTCCTTGATGTTGCACAAGAATTTTAGACAAATCTCACTTACTGACACGTAACTAAGACGTTCCGAACGAACAAACTTGCGTACAAAGCGATTTTAACAATGTATGCCGTGAAGCGGTTCTTCTCAATTTCCTTGATGTTGCACAAGAATTTTAGACAAATCTCACTTACTGACACGTAACTAAGACGTTCCGAACGAACAAAACTTGCGTACATAGCGAATTTAACAATGTATGCCGTGAAGCGGTTCTTCTCAATTTCGTTAACGTTGTACAAGAATTTTCGACTAAACCCACTTACTGACACGTAACTAAGACGTTCCGAATGAACAAATCTTTCGTACATAGCGATTTTAACAATGTATGCCGTGAAGCGGTTCTTCTCAATTTCCTTGATGTTGCACAAGAATTTTCAACTAAACTCACTTACTGACACGTAACTAAGACGTTCCGAACGAACAAAACTTGCGTACATAGCGATCTCACCTTTGTGCGCCGTAAAACGTATATCCTCGATTTCTTTAACGTTGTACAAGAATTTTCGACTAAACTCATTTACTGACACGTAACTAAGACGTTCCGAACGACCAAAACTTGCGTACATAGCGATTTTAACAATGTATGCCGTGAAGCGGTTCTTCTCAATTTCCTTGATGTTGCACAAGAATTTTAGACAAATCTCACTTACTGACACGTAACTAAGACGTTCCGAACGAACAAAACTTGCGTACATAGCGAATTTAACAATGTATGCCGTGAAGCGGTTCTTCTCAATTTCGTTAACGTTGTACAAGAATTTTCGACTAAACCCATTTACTGACAAGTAACTAAGACGTTCCGAACGAACAAAACTTGCGTACATAGCGATCTCAGCTTTGTGCGCCGAAAAACGCATATCCTCGATTTCTTTAACGTTGTACAAGAATTTTCGACTAAACTCATTTACTGACACGTAACTAAGACGTTCCGAACGACCAAAACTTTCGTACATAGCGATCTCAGCTTTGTGCGCCGTAAAACGTATATCCTCAATTTTCGTAATGTTGTACAAGAATTTTCGACTAAACTCACTTACTGACACGTAACTAAGACGTTCCGAAAGAACTAAACTTGCGTACATATCGATCTTAGCTTTGTGCGCAGATAAACGTATATCCTCAATTTCTTTAACGTTGTACAAGAGTTTTCGACTAAACACATCTACTGACACGTAACTAAGACGTTCCGAACGAACAAAACTTGCGTACATAGCGATTTTAACAATGTATGCCGTGAAGCGGTTCTTCTCAATTTCCTTGATGTTGCACAAGAATTTTCGACTAAACTCACTTACTGACACGTAACTAAGACGTTCCGAACGACCAAAACTTGCGTACATAGCGATCTCAGCTTTGTGCGTAGAAAAACGTATATCCTCAATTTCTTTAACGTTGTACAAGAATTTTCGGCGAAACTCACTTACTGACACGAAACTAAGACGTTCCGAACGAACTAAACTTGCGTACATAGCGATTTTAACAATGTATGCCGTGAAACGGTTCTTCTCAATTTCGTTAACGTTGTACAAGAATTTTCAACTAAACTCACTTACTGACACGTAACTAAGACGTTCCGAATGAACAAAACTTGCGTACATATCGATCTTAGCTTTGTGCGCCGAAAAACGTATATCCTCGATTACTTTAACGTTGTACAAGAATTTTCGACTAAACTCATTTACTGACACGTAACTAAGACGTTCCGAACTAACAAAACTTGCGTACATAGCGATTTTAACAATGTATGCCGTGAAGCGGTTCTTCTCAATTTCGTTAACGTTGTACAAGAATTTTCAACTAAACTCACTTACTGACACGTAACTAAGACGTTCCGAACGAACAAAACTTGCGTACATAGCGATTTTAACAATGTATGCCGTGAAGCGGTTCTTCTCAATTTCGTTAACGTTGTACAAGAATTTCCAACTAAACTCACTTACTGACACGTAACTAAGACGTTCCGAACGAACAAAACTTGCGTACATAGCGATCTCACCTTTGTGCGCCGTAAAACGTATATCCTCGATTTCTTTAACGTTGTACAAGAATTTTCGACTAAACTCATTTACTGACACGTAACTAAGACGTTCCGACCGACCAAAACTTGCGTACATAGCGATCTCAACTTTGTGCGCAGAAAAACGTAAATCCTCAACTTCCTTAATGTTGTACAAGAATTTACGACTAAACTCACTTACTGACACGTAACTAAGACGTTCCGAACGATTTAATCTTGCGTACATAGCGATCTCAGCTTTGTGCGTAGAAAAACGTATATCCTCAATTTCTTTAACGTTGTACAAGAATTTTCGGCGAAACTCACTTACTGACACGTAACTATGACGTTCCGAACGAACAAAACATGCGTACATAGCGATTTTAACAATGTATGCCGTGAAGCGGTTCTTCTCAATTTCCTTGATGTTGCACAAGAATTTTCGGCTAAACTCACTTACTGACACGTAACTAAGACGTTCCGAACGAACCAAACTTGCGTACATATCGATCTTAGCTTTGTGCGCAGATAAACGTATATCCTCAATTTCTTTAACGTTGTACAAGAGTTTTCGACTAAACACATCTACTGACACGTAACTAAGACGTTCCGATCGAACAAAACTTGCGTACATAGCGATTTTAACAATGTATGCCGTGAAGCGGTTCTTCTCAATTTCCTTAATGTTGCACAAGAATTTTAGACAAATCTCACTTACTGACACGTAACTAAGACGTTCCGAACGAACAAAACTTGCGTACATAGCGATTTTAACAATGTATGCCGTGAAGCGGTTCTTCTCAATTTCCTTGATGTTGCACAAGAATTTTAGACAAATCTCACTTACTGACACGTAACTAAGACGTTCCAAACGAACAAAACTTGCGTACATAGCGAATTTAACAATGTATGCCGTGAAGCGGTTCTTCTCAATTTCGTTAACGTTGTACAAGAATTTTCGACTAAACCCACTTACTGACACGTAACTAAGACGTTCCGAATGAACAAATCTTTCGTACATAGCGATTTTAACAATGTATACCGTGAAGCGGTTCTTCTCAATTTCCTTGATGTTGCACAAGAATTTTCGACTAAACTCACTTACTGACACGTAACTAAGACGTTCCAAACGATCAAAACTTGCGTACATAGCGATCTCAGCTTTGTGCGCCGTAAAACGTATATCCTCAACTTTCGTAATGTTGTACAAGAATTTTCGACTAAACTCACTTACTGACACGTAACTAAGACGTTTCGAACGAACTAAACTTGCGTACATATCGATCTTAGCTTTGTGCGCAGATAAACGTATATCCTCAATTTCTTTAACGTTGTACAAGAGTTTTCGACTAAACACATCTACTGACACGTAACTAAGACGTTCCGAACGAACAAAACTTGCGTACATAGCGATATTAACAATGTATGCCGTGAAGCGGTTCTTCTCAATTTCCTTGATGTTGCACAAGAATTTTCGACTAAACTCACTTATTGACACGTAACTAAGACGTTCCGAACGAACAAAACTTGCGTACATAGCGATTTTAACAATGTATGCCGTGAAGCGATTCTTCTCAATTTCCTTGATGTTGCAAAAGAATTTTAGACAAATCTCACTTACTGACACGTAACTAAGACGTTCCGAACGAACAAAACTTGCGTACATAGCGATTTTACAATGTATGCCGTGAAGCGGTTCTTCTCAATTTCCTTGATGATGCACAAGAATTTTAGACAAATCTCACTTACTGACACGTAACTAAGACGTTCCGAACGAACAAAACTGGCGTACATAGCGAATTTAACAATGTATGCCGTGAAGCGGTTCTTCTCAATTTCGTTAACGTTGTACAAGAATTTTCGACTAAACTCACTTACTGACACGTAACTAAGACGTTCCGAGTGAACAAAACTTGCGTACATAGCGAATTTAACAATTTATGCCGTGAAGCGGTTCTTCTCAATTTCCTTGATGTTGCACAAGAATTTTCGACAAAACTCACATATTGACACGTAACTAAGACGTTCCGAACGAACAAAACTTGCGTACATAGAGATCTCAGCTTTGTGCGCCGCATAACGTATATCCTCGATTTCTTTAACGTTGTACAAGAATTTTCGACTAAACTCATTTACTGACACGTAACTAAGACGTTCCGAACGACCAAAACTTGCGTACATAGCGATCTCAACTTTGTGCGCAGAAAAACGTAAATCCTCAACTTCCTTAATGTTGTACAAGAATTTACGACTAAACTCACTTACTGACACGTAACTAAGACGTTCCGAACGATTTAATCTTGCGTACATAGCGATCTCAGCTTTGTGCGCAGAAAAACGTATATCCTCAATTTCTTTAACGTTGTACAAGAATTTTCGGCGAAACTCACTTACTGACACGTAACTAAGACGTTCCGGACGAACAAAACTTGCGTACATAGCGATTTTAACAATGTATGCCGTGAAGCGGTTCTTCTCAATTTCCTTGATGTTGCACAGGAATATTCGACTAAACTCACTTATTGACACGTAACTAAGACGTTCCGAACGAACAAAACTTGCGTACATAGCGATTTTAACAATGTATGCCGTGAAGCGGTTTTTCTCAATTTCCTTGATGTTGCACAAGAATTTTCGACTAAACTCACTTACTGACACGTAACTAAGACGTTCCGAACGATTTAATCTTGCGTACATAGCGATCTCAGCTTTGTGCGCAGAAAAACGTATATCCTCAACTTTCGTAATGTTGTACAAGAATTTTCGACTAAACTCACTTACTGACACGTAACTAAGACGTTTCGAACGAACTAAACTTGCGTACATATCGATCTTAGCTTTGTGAGCAGATAAACGTATATCCTCAATTTCTTTAACGTTGTACAAGAGTTTTCGACTAAACACATCTACTGACACGTAACTAAGACGTTCCGAACGAACAAAACTTGCGTACATAGCGATTTTAACAATGTATGCCGTGAAGCGGTTCTTCTCAATTTCCTTGATGTTGCACAAGAATTTTCGACTAAACTCACTTATTGACACGTAACTAAGACGTTCCGAACGAACAAAACTTGCGTACATAGCGATTTTAACAATGTATGCCGTGAAGCGGTTCTTCTCAATTTCGTTAACGTTGTACAAGAATTTTCGACTAAACCCACTTACTGACACGTAACTAAGACGTTCCGAATGAACAAATCTTTCGTACATAGCGATTTTAACAATGTATACCGTGAAGCGGTTCTTCTCAATTTCCTTGATGTTGCACAAGAATTTTCGACTAAACTCACTTACTGACACGTAACTAAGACGTTCCAAACGATCAAAACTTGCGTACATAGCGATCTCAGCTTTGTGCGCCGTAAAACGTATATCCTCAACTTTCGTAATGTTGTACAAGAATTTTCGACTAAACTCACTTACTGACACGTAACTAAGACGTTTCGAACGAACTAAACTTGCGTACATATCGATCTTAGCTTTGTGCGCAGATAAACGTATATCCTCAATTTCTTTAATGTTGTACAAGAGTTTTCGACTAAACACATCTACTGACACGTAACTAAGACGTTCCGAACGAACAAAACTTGCGTACATAGCGATATTAACAATGTATGCCGTGAAGCGGTTCTTCTCAATTTCCTTGATGTTGCACAAGAATTTTCGACTAAACTCACTTATTGACACGTAACTAAGACGTTCCGAACGAACAAAACTTGCGTACATAGCGATTTTAACAATGTATGCCGTGAAGCGATTCTTCTCAATTTCCTTGATGTTGCAAAAGAATTTTAGACAAATCTCACTTACTGACACGTAACTAAGACGTTCCGAACGAACAAAACTTGCGTACATAGCGATTTTACAATGTATGCCGTGAAGCGGTTCTTCTCAATTTCCTTGATGATGCACAAGAATTTTAGACAAATCTCACATATTGACACGTAACTAAGACGTTCCGAACGAACAAAACTTGCGTACATAGAGATCTCAGCTTTGTGCGCCGCATAACGTATATCCTCGATTTCTTTAACGTTGTACAAGAATTTTCGACTAAACTCATTTACTGACACGTAACTAAGACGTTCCGAACGACCAAAACTTGCGTACATAGCGATCTCAACTTTGTGCGCAGAAAAACGTAAATCCTCAACTTTCGTAATGTTGTACAAGAATTTTCGACTAAACTCACTTACTGACACGTAACTAAGACGTTCCGAACGAACAAAACGTGCGTACATAGCGAATTTAACATTGTATGCCGTGAAGCGGTTCTTCTCAATTTCGTTAACGTTGTACAAGAATTTTCGACTAAACTCACTTACTGACACGTAACTAAGACGTTCCGAATGAACAAAACTTGCGTACATAGCAATCTCAGCTTTGTGCGCCGAAAAACGTATATCCTCGATTTCTTTAACGTTGTACAAGAATTTTCGACTAAACTCATTTACTGACACGTAACTAAGACGTTCCGAACGAACTAAACTTGTGTACATAGCGATTTTAACAATGTATGCCGTGAAGCGGCTTTTCTCTATTTCGTTAACGTTGTACAAGAATATTCAACTAAACTCACTTACTGACACGTAACTAAGACGTTCCGAACGAACAAAACTTGCGTACATAGCGATTTTAACAATGTATGCCGTGAAGCGATTCTTCTCAATTTCCTTGATGTTGCAATAGAATTTTAGACAAATCTCACTTACTGACACGTAACAAAGACGTTCCGAACTAACAAAACTTGCGTACATAGCGATTTTACACTGTATGCCGTGAAGCGGTTCTTCTCAATTTCCTTGATGTTGCACAAGAATTTTAGACAAATCTCACTTACTGACACGTAACTAAGACGTTCCGAACGAACAAAACATGCGTACATAGCGAATTTAACAATGTATGCCGTGAAGCGGTTCTTCTCAATTTCGTTAACGTTGTACAAGAATTTTCGACTAAACTCACTTACTGACACGTAACTAAGACGTTCCGAATGAACAAATCTTTCGTACATAGCGATTTTAACAATGTATGCCGTGAAGCGGTTTTTCTCAATTTCGTTAACGTTGTACAAGAATTTTCAACTAAACTCACTTACTGACACGTAACTAAGACGTTCCGAACGAACAAAACTTGCGCACATAGCGATTTTAACAATGTATGCCGTGAAGCGATTCTTCTCAATTTCCTTGATGTTGCAAAAGAATTTTAGACAAATCTCACTTACTGACACGTAACTAAGACGTTCCGAACGAACAAAACTTGCGTACATAGCGAATTTAACTATGTATGCCGTGAAGCGGTTCTTCTCAATTTCGTTAACGTTGTACAAGTATTTTCGACTAAACTCACTTACTGACACGTAACTAAGACGTTCCGAATGAACAAATCTTTCGTACATAGCGATTTTAACAATGTATGCCGTGAAGCGGTTCTTCTCAATTTCCTTGATGTTGCACAAGAATTTTCGACTAAACTCACATATTGACACGTAACTAAGACGTTCCGAACGAACAAAACTTGCGTACATAGCGATCTCAGCTTTGTGCGCAGAAAAACGTATATCCTCAATTTCTTTAACGTTGTACAAGAATTTTCGGCGAAACTCACTTACTGACACGTAGCTAAGACGTTCCGAACGAACAAAACTTGCGTACATAGCGATTTTAACAATGTATGCCGTGAAGCGGTTCTTCTCAATTTCCTTGATGTTGCACAATAATTTTCGACTAAACTCACTTACTGACACGTAACTAAGACGTTCCGAACGACCAAAACTTGCGTACATAGCGATCTCAACTTTGTGCGCAGAAAAACGTAAATCCTCAATTTCTTTAACGTTGTACAAGAATTTTAGGCTAAACTCACTTACTGACACGTAACTAAGACGTTCCGAACGAACAAAACTTGCGTACATAGCGATTTTAACAATGTATGCCGTGAAGTGGTTCTTCTCAATTTCGTTAACGTTGTACAAGAATTTTCAACTAAACTCACTTACTGACAAGTAACTAAGACGTTCCGAACGAACAAAACTTGCGTACATAGTGATCTCCGCTTTGTGCGCCGCAAAACGTATATCCTCGATTTCTTTAACGTTGTACAAGAATTTTCGACTAAACTCATTTACTGACACTCAACTAAGACGTTCCGAACGACCAAAACTTGCGTACATAGCGATCTCAGCTTTGTGCGCCGTAAAACGTATATCCTCAACTTTCGTAATGTTGTACAAGAATTTTCGACTAAACTCACTTACTGACACGTAACTAAGACGTTCCGAACGAACAAAACTTGCGTACATAGCGATTTTACAATGTATGCCGTGTAGCGGTTCATCTCAATTTCCTTGATGTTGCAAAAGAATTTTAGACAAATCTCACTTACTGACACGTAACTAAGACGTTCCGAACGAACAAAACTTGCGTACATAGCGATTTTACAATGTATGCCGTGAAGCGGTTCTTCTCAATTTCCTTGATGTTGCACAAGAATTTTAGACAAATCTCACTTACTGACACGTAACTAAGACGTTCCGAACGAACAAAACTTGCGTACATAGCGAATTTAACTATGTATGCCGTGAAACGGTTCTTCTCAATTTCGTTAACGTTGTACAAGAATTTTCGACTAAACTCACTTACTGACACGTAACTAAGACGTTCCGAACGAACAAAACTTGCGTACATAGAGATCTCAGCTTTGTGCGCCGCATAACGTATATCCTCGATTTCTTTAACGTTGTACAAGAATTTTCGACTAAACTCATTTACTGACACGTAACTAAGACGTTCCGAACGACCAAAACTTGCGTACATAGCGATCTCAACTTTGTGCGCAGAAAAACGTAAATCCTCAACTTCCTTAATGTTGTACAAGAATTTACGACTAAACTCACTTACTGACACGTAACTAAGACGTTCCGAACGATTTAATCTTGCGTACATAGCGATCTCAGCTTTGTGCGCAGAAAAACGTATATCCTCAATTTCTTTAACGTTGTACAAGAATTTTCGGCGAAACTCACTTACTGACACGTAACTAAGACGTTCCGGACGAACAAAACTTGCGTACATAGCGATTTTAACAATGTATGCCGTGAAGCGGTTCTTCTCAATTTCCTTGATGTTGCACAGGAATATTCGACTAAACTCACTTATTGACACGTAACTAAGACGTTCCGAACGAACAAAACTTGCGTACATAGCGATTTTAACAATGTATGCCGTGAAGCGGTTTTTCTCAATTTCCTTGATGTTGCACAAGAATTTTCGACTAAACTCACTTACTGACACGTAACTAAGACGTTCCGAACGATTTAATCTTGCGTACATAGCGATCTCAGCTTTGTGCGCAGAAAAACGTATATCCTCAACTTTCGTAATGTTGTACAAGAATTTTCGACTAAACTCACTTACTGACACGTAACTAAGACGTTTCGAACGAACTAAACTTGCGTACATATCGATCTTAGCTTTGTGAGCAGATAAACGTATATCCTCAATTTCTTTAACGTTGTACAAGAGTTTTCGACTAAACACATCTACTGACACGTAACTAAGACGTTCCGAACGAACAAAACTTGCGTACATAGCGATTTTAACAATGTATGCCGTGAAGCGGTTCTTCTCAATTTCCTTGATGTTGCACAAGAATTTTCGACTAAACTCACTTATTGACACGTAACTAAGACGTTCCGAACGAACAAAACTTGCGTACATAGCGATTTTAACAATGTATGCCGTGAAGCGGTTCTTCTCAATTTCGTTAACGTTGTACAAGAATTTTCGACTAAACCCACTTACTGACACGTAACTAAGACGTTCCGAATGAACAAATCTTTCGTACATAGCGATTTTAACAATGTATACCGTGAAGCGGTTCTTCTCAATTTCCTTGATGTTGCACAAGAATTTTCGACTAAACTCACTTACTGACACGTAACTAAGACGTTCCAAACGATCAAAACTTGCGTACATAGCGATCTCAGCTTTGTGCGCCGTAAAACGTATATCCTCAACTTTCGTAATGTTGTACAAGAATTTTCGACTAAACTCACTTACTGACACGTAACTAAGACGTTTCGAACGAACTAAACTTGCGTACATATCGATCTTAGCTTTGTGCGCAGATAAACGTATATCCTCAATTTCTTTAACGTTGTACAAGAGTTTTCGACTAAACACATCTACTGACACGTAACTAAGACGTTCCGAACGAACAAAACTTGCGTACATAGCGATATTAACAATGTATGCCGTGAAGCGGTTCTTCTCAATTTCCTTGATGTTGCACAAGAATTTTCGACTAAACACACTTATTGACACGTAACTAAGACGTTCCGAACGAACAAAACTTGCGTACATAGCGATTTTAACAATGTATGCCGTGAAGCGATTCTTCTCAATTTCCTTGATGTTGCAAAAGAATTTTAGACAAATCTCACTTACTGACACGTAACTAAGACGTTCCGAACGAACAAAACTTGCGTACATAGCGATTTTACAATGTATGCCGTGAAGCGGTTCTTCTCAATTTCCTTGATGATGCACAAGAATTTTAGACAAATCTCACATATTGACACGTAACTAAGACGTTCCGAACGAACAAAACTTGCGTACATAGAGATCTCAGCTTTGTGCGCCGCATAACGTATATCCTCGATTTCTTTAACGTTGTACAAGAATTTTCGACTAAACTCATTTACTGACACGTAACTAAGACGTTCCGAACGACCAAAACTTGCGTACATAGCGATCTCAACTTTGTGCGCAGAAAAACGTAAATCCTCAACTTCCTTAATGTTGTACAAGAATTTACGACTAAACTCACTTACTGACACGTAACTAAGACGTTCCGAACGATTTAATCTTGCGTACATAGCGATCTCAGCTTTGTGCGCAGAAAAACGTATATCCTCAATTTCTTTAACGTTGTACAAGAATTTTCGGCGAAACTCACTGACACGTAACTAAGACGTTCCGGACGAACAAAACTTGCGTACATAGCCATTTTAACTATGTATGCCGTGAAGCGGTTCTTCTCAATTTCCTTGATGTTGCACAAGAATATTCGACTAAACTCACTTATTGACACGTAACTAAGACGTTCCGAACGAACAAAACTTGCGTACATAGCGATTTTAACAATGTATGCCGTGAAGCGGTTTTTCTCAATTTCCTTGATGTTGCACAAGAATTTTCGACTAAACTCACTTACTGACACGTAACTAAGACGTTCCGAACGATTTAATCTTGCGTACATAGCGATCTCAGCTTTGTGCGCAGAAAAACGTATATCCTCAACTTTCGTAATGTTGTACAAGAATTTTCGACTAAACTCACTTACTGACACGTAACTAAGACGTTCCGAACGAACAAAACGTGCGTACATAGCGAATTTAACATTGTATGCCGTGAAGCGGTTCTTCTCAATTTCGTTAACGTTGTACAAGAATTTTCGACTAAACTCACTTACTGACACGTAACTAAGACGTTCCGAATGAACAAAACTTGCGTACATAGCAATCTCAGCTTTGTGCGCCGAAAAACGTATATCCTCGATTTCTTTAACGTTGTACAAGAATTTTCGACTAAACTCATTTACTGACACGTAACTAAGACGTTCCGAACGAACTAAACTTGTGTACATAGCGATTTTAACAATGTATGCCGTGAAGCGGCTTTTCTCTATTTCGTTAACGTTGTACAAGAATATTCAACTAAACTCACTTACTGACACGTAACTAAGACGTTCCGAACGAACAAAACTTGCGTACATAGCGATTTTAACAATGTATGCCGTGAAGCGATTCTTCTCAATTTCCTTGATGTTGCAATAGAATTTTAGACAAATCTCACTTACTGACACGTAACAAAGACGTTCCGAACTAACAAAACTTGCGTACATAGCGATTTTACACTGTATGCCGTGAAGCGGTTCTTCTCAATTTCCTTGATGTTGCACAAGAATTTTAGACAAATCTCACTTACTGACACGTAACTAAGACGTTCCGAACGAACAAAACATGCGTACATAGCGAATTTAACAATGTATGCCGTGAAGCGGTTCTTCTCAATTTCGTTAACGTTGTACAAGAATTTTCGACTAAACTCACTTACTGACACGTAACTAAGACGTTCCGAATGAACAAATCTTTCGTACATAGCGATTTTAACAATGTATGCCGTGAAGCGGTTTTTCTCAATTTCGTTAACGTTGTACAAGAATTTTCAACTAAACTCACTTACTGACACGTAACTAAGACGTTCCGAACGAACAAAACTTGCGCACATAGCGATTTTAACAATGTATGCCGTGAAGCGATTCTTCTCAATTTCCTTGATGTTGCAAAAGAATTTTAGACAAATCTCACTTACTGACACGTAACTAAGACGTTCCGAACGAACAAAACTTGCGTACATAGCGAATTTAACTATGTATGCCGTGAAGCGGTTCTTCTCAATTTCGTTAACGTTGTACAAGTATTTTCGACTAAACTCACTTACTGACACGTAACTAAGACGTTCCGAATGAACAAATCTTTCGTACATAGCGATTTTAACAATGTATGCCGTGAAGCGGTTCTTCTCAATTTCCTTGATGTTGCACAAGAATTTTCGACTAAACTCACATATTGACACGTAACTAAGACGTTCCGAACGAACAAAACTTGCGTACATAGCGATCTCAGCTTTGTGCGCAGAAAAACGTATATCCTCAATTTCTTTAACGTTGTACAAGAATTTTCGGCGAAACTCACTTACTGACACGTAGCTAAGACGTTCCGAACGAACAAAACTTGCGTACATAGCGATTTTAACAATGTATGCCGTGAAGCGGTTCTTCTCAATTTCCTTGATGTTGCACAATAATTTTCGACTAAACTCACTTACTGACACGTAACTAAGACGTTCCGAACGACCAAAACTTGCGTACATAGCGATCTCAACTTTGTGCGCAGAAAAACGTAAATCCTCAATTTCTTTAACGTTGTACAAGAATTTTAGGCTAAACTCACTTACTGACACGTAACTAAGACGTTCCGAACGAACAAAACTTGCGTACATAGCGATTTTAACAATGTATGCCGTGAAGTGGTTCTTCTCAATTTCGTTAACGTTGTACAAGAATTTTCAACTAAACTCACTTACTGACAAGTAACTAAGACGTTCCGAACGAACAAAACTTGCGTACATAGTGATCTCCGCTTTGTGCGCCGCAAAACGTATATCCTCGATTTCTTTAACGTTGTACAAGAATTTTCGACTAAACTCATTTACTGACACTCAACTAAGACGTTCCGAACGACCAAAACTTGCGTACATAGCGATCTCAGCTTTGTGCGCCGTAAAACGTATATCCTCAACTTTCGTAATGTTGTACAAGAATTTTCGACTAAACTCACTTACTGACACGTAACTAAGACGTTCCGAACGAACAAAACTTGCGTACATAGCGATTTTACAATGTATGCCGTGTAGCGGTTCTTCTCAATTTCCTTGATGTTGCAAAAGAATTTTAGACAAATCTCACTTACTGACACGTAACTAAGACGTTCCGAACGAACAAAACTTGCGTACATAGCGATTTTACAATGTATGCCGTGAAGCGGTTCTTCTCAATTTCCTTGATGTTGCACAAGAATTTTAGACAAATCTCACTTACTGACACGTAACTAAGACGTTCCGAACGAACAAAACTTGCGTACATAGCGAATTTAACTATGTATGCCGTGAAACGGTTCTTCTCAATTTCGTTAACGTTGTACAAGAATTTTCGACTAAACTCACTTACTGACACGTAACTAAGACGTTCCGAACGAACAAAACTTGCGTACATAGAGATCTCAGCTTTGTGGGCCGCAAAACGTATATCCTCGATTTCTTTAACGTTGTACAAGAATTTTCGACTAAACTCACTTACTGACACGTAACTAAGACGTTCCGAACGAACAAAACTTGCGTACATAGCGATTTTAACAATGTATGCCGTGAAGCGGTTCCTCTCAATTTCCTTGATGTTGCACAAGAATTTTAGACAAATCTCACTTACTGACACGTAACTGAGACGTTCCGAACGATTTAATCTTGCGTACATAGCGATCTCAGCTTTGTGCGCAGAAAAACGTATATCCTCAATTTCTTTAACGTTGTACAAGAATTTTCGGCGAAACTCACTTACTGACACGTAACTAAGACGTTCCGAACGAACAAAACTTGCGTACATAGCGATTTTAACAATGTATGCCGTGAAGCGGTTCTTCTCAATTTCCTTGATGTTGCACAAGAATTTTCGACTAAACTCACTTACTGACACGTAACTAAGACGTTCCGAACGAACTAAACTTGCGTACATATCGATCTTAGCTTTGTGCGCAGATAAACGTATATCCTCAATTTCTTTAACGTTGTACAAGAGTTTTCGACTAAACACATCTACTGACACGTAACTAAGACGTTCCGATCGAACAAAACTTGCGTACATAGCGATTTTAACAATGTATGCCGTGAAGCGGTTCTTCTCAATTTCCTTGATGTTGCACAAGAATTTTAGACAAATCTCACTTACTGACACGTAACTAAGACGTTCCAAACGAACAAAACTTGCGTACATAGCGAATTTAACAATGTATG
Organism: Polyergus mexicanus; assembly: GCF_030449975.1. NCBI lineage: Eukaryota > Metazoa > Arthropoda > Insecta > Hymenoptera > Formicidae > Polyergus > Polyergus mexicanus. The sequence continues at coordinate 3,529,699 of NW_027223339.1, read as the reverse complement.
CCGTGAAGCGGTTCTTCTCAATTTCGTTAACGTTGTACAAGAATTTTCGACTAAACCCACTTACTGACACGTAACTAAGACGTTCCGAATGAACAAATCTTTCGTACATAGCGATTTTAACAATGTATACCGTGAAGCGGTTCTTCTCAATTTCCTTGATGTTGCACAAGAATTTTCGACTAAACTCACTTACTGACACGTAACTAAGACGTTCCAAACGATCAAAACTTGCGTACATAGCGATCTCAGCTTTGTGCGCCGTAAAACGTATATCCTCAACTTTCGTAATGTTGTACAAGAATTTTCGACTAAACTCACTTACTGACACGTAACTAAGACGTTTCGAACGAACTAAACTTGCGTACATATCGATCTTAGCTTTGTGCGCAGATAAACGTATATCCTCAATTTCTTTAACGTTGTACAAGAGTTTTCGACTAAACACATCTACTGACACGTAACTAAGACGTTCCGAACGAACAAAACTTGCGTACATAGCGATATTAACAATGTATGCCGTGAAGCGGTTCTTCTCAATTTCCTTGATGTTGCACAAGAATTTTCGACTAAACTCACTTATTGACACGTAACTAAGACGTTCCGAACGAACAAAACTTGCGTACATAGCGATTTTAACAATGTATGCCGTGAAGCGATTCTTCTCAATTTCCTTGATGTTGCAAAAGAATTTTAGACAAATCTCACTTACTGACACGTAACTAAGACGTTCCGAACGAACAAAACTTGCGTACATAGCGATTTTACAATGTATGCCGTGAAGCGGTTCTTCTCAATTTCCTTGATAATGCACAAGAATTTTAGACAAATCTCACTTACTGACACGTAACTAAGACGTTCCGAACGAACAAAACTGGCGTACATAGCGAATTTAACAATGTATGCCGTGAAGCGGTTCTTCTCAATTTCGTTAACGTTGTACAAGAATTTTCGACTAAACTCACTTACTGACACGTAACTAAGACGTTCCGAGTGAACAAAACTTGCGTACATAGCGAATTTAACAATTTATGCCGTGAAGCGGTTCTTCTCAATTTCCTTGATGTTGCACAAGAATTTTCGACTAAACTCACATATTGACACGTAACTAAGACGTTCCGAACGAACAAAACTTGCGTACATAGAGATCTCAGCTTTGTGCGCCGCATAACGTATATCCTCGATTTCTTTAACGTTGTACAAGAATTTTCGACTAAACTCATTTACTGACACGTAACTAAGACGTTCCGAACGACCAAAACTTGCGTACATAGCGATCTCAACTTTGTGCGCAGAAAAACGTAAATCCTCAACTTCCTTAATGTTGTACAAGAATTTACGACTAAACTCACTTACTGACACGTAACTAAGACGTTCCGAACGATTTAATCTTGCGTACATAGCGATCTCAGCTTTGTGCGCAGAAAAACGTATATCCTCAATTTCTTTAACGTTGTACAAGAATTTTCGGCGAAACTCACTTACTGACACGTAACTAAGACGTTCCGGACGAACAAAACTTGCGTACATAGCGATTTTAACAATGTATGCCGTGAAGCGGTTCTTCTCAATTTCCTTGATGTTGCACAAGAATATTCGACTAAACTCACTTATTGACACGTAACTAAGACGTTCCGAACGAACAAAACTTGCGTACATAGCGATTTTAACAATGTATGCCGTGAAGCGGTTTTTCTCAATTTCCTTGATGTTGCACAAGAATTTTCGACTAAACTCACTTACTGACACGTAACTAAGACGTTCCGAACGATTTAATCTTGCGTACATAGCGATCTCAGCTTTGTGCGCAGAAAAACGTATATCCTCAACTTTCGTAATGTTGTACAAGAATTTTCGACTAAACTCACTTACTGACACGTAACTAAGACGTTCCGAACGAACAAAACTTGCGTACATAGCGAATTTAACAATGTATGCCGTGAAGCGGTTCTTCTCAATTTCGTTAACGTTGTACAAGAATTTTCGACTAAACCCACTTACTGACACGTAACTAAGACGTTCCGAATGAACAAATCTTTCGTACATAGCGATTTTAACAATGTATACCGTGAAGCGGTTCTTCTCAATTTCCTTGATGTTGCACAAGAATTTTCGACTAAACTCACTTACTGACACGTAACTAAGACGTTCCAAACGATCAAAACTTGCGTACATAGCGATCTCAGCTTTGTGCGCCGTAAAACGTATATCCTCAACTTTCGTAATGTTGTACAAGAATTTTCGACTAAACTCACTTACTGACACGTAACTAAGACGTTTCGAACGAACTAAACTTGCGTACATATCGATCTTAGCTTTGTGCGCAGATAAACGTATATCCTCAATTTCTTTAACGTTGTACAAGAGTTTTCGACTAAACACATCTACTGACACGTAACTAAGACGTTCCGAACGAACAAAACTTGCGTACATAGCGATATTAACAATGTATGCCGTGAAGCGGTTCTTCTCAATTTCCTTGATGTTGCACAAGAATTTTCGACTAAACTCACTTATTGACACGTAACTAAGACGTTCCGAACGAACAAAACTTGCGTACATAGCGATTTTAACAATGTATGCCGTGAAGCGATTCTTCTCAATTTCCTTGATGTTGCAAAAGAATTTTAGACAAATCTCACTTACTGACACGTAACTAAGACGTTCCGAACGAACAAAACTTGCGTACATAGCGATTTTACAATGTATGCCGTGAAGCGGTTCTTCTCAATTTCCTTGATGATGCACAAGAATTTTAGACAAATCTCACTTACTGACACGTAACTAAGACGTTCCGAACGAACAAAACTGGCGTACATAGCGAATTTAACAATGTATGCCGTGAAGCGGTTCTTCTCAATTTCGTTAACGTTGTACAAGAATTTTCGACTAAACTCACTTACTGACACGTAACTAAGACGTTCCGAGTGAACAAAACTTGCGTACATAGCGAATTTAACAATTTACGCCGTGAAGCGGTTCTTCTCAATTTCCTTGATGTTGCACAAGAATTTTCGACTAAACTCACATATTGACACGTAACTAAGACGTTCCGAACGAACAAAACTTGCGTACATAGAGATCTCAGCTTTGTGCGCCGCATAACGTATATCCTCGATTTCTTTAACGTTGTACAAGAATTTTCGACTAAACTCATTTACTGACACGTAACTAAGACGTTCCGAACGACCAAAACTTGCGTACATAGCGATCTCAACTTTGTGCGCAGAAAAACGTAAATCCTCAACTTCCTTAATGTTGTACAAGAATTTACGACTAAACTCACTTACTGACACGTAACTAAGACGTTCCGAACGATTTAATCTTGCGTACATAGCGATCTCAGCTTTGTGCGCAGAAAAACGTATATCCTCAATTTCTTTAACGTTGTACAAGAATTTTCGGCGAAACTCACTTACTGACACGTAACTAAGACGTTCCGGACGAACAAAACTTGCGTACATAGCGATTTTAACAATGTATGCCGTGAAGCGGTTCTTCTCAATTTCCTTGATGTTGCACAAGAATATTCGACTAAACTCACTTATTGACACGTAACTAAGACGTTCCGAACGAACAAAACTTGCGTACATAGCGAATTTAACAATGTATGCCGTGAAGCGGTTCTTCTCAATTTCGTTAACGTTGTACAAGAATTTTCGACTAAACCCACTTACTGACACGTAACTAAGACGTTCCGAATGAACAAATCTTTCGTACATAGCGATTTTAACAATGTATACCGTGAAGCGGTTCTTCTCAATTTCCTTGATGTTGCACAAGAATTTTCGACTAAACTCACTTACTGACACGTAACTAAGACGTTCCAAACGATCAAAACTTGCGTACATAGCGATCTCAGCTTTGTGCGCCGTAAAACGTATATCCTCAACTTTCGTAATGTTGTACAAGAATTTTCGACTAAACTCACTTACTGACACGTAACTAAGACGTTTCGAACGAACTAAACTTGCGTACATATCGATCTTAGCTTTGTGCGCAGATAAACGTATATCCTCAATTTCTTTAACGTTGTACAAGAGTTTTCGACTAAACACATCTACTGACACGTAACTAAGACGTTCCGAACGAACAAAACTTGCGTACATAGCGATTTTAACAATGTATGCCGTGAAGCGGTTCTTCTCAATTTCCTTGATGTTGCACAAGAATTTTCGACTAAACTCACTTATTGACACGTAACTAAGACGTTCCGAACGAACAAAACTTGCGTACATAGCGATTTTAACAATGTATGCCGTGAAGCGATTCTTCTCAATCTCCTTGATGTTGCAAAAGAATTTTAGACAAATCTCACTTACTGACACGTAACTAAGACGTTCCGAACGAACAAAACTTGCGTACATAGCGATATTACAATGTATGCCGTGAAGCGGTTCTTCTCAATTTCCTTGATGATGCACAAGAATTTTAGACAAATCTCACTTACTGACACGTAACTAAGACGTTCCGAACGAACAAAACTGGCGTACATAGCGAATTTAACAATGTATGCCGTGAAGCGGTTCTTCTCAATTTCGTTAACGTTGTACAAGAATTTTCGACTAAACTCACTTACTGACACGTAACTAAGACGTTCCGAGTGAACAAAACTTGCGTACATAGCGAATTTAACAATTTATGCCGTGAAGCGGTTCTTCTCAATTTCCTTGATGTTGCACAAGAATTTTCGACTAAACTCACATATTGACACGTAACTAAGACGTTCCGAACGAACAAAACTTGCGTACATAGAGATCTCAGCTTTGTGCGCCGCATAACGTATATCCTCGATTTCTTTAACGTTGTACAAGAATTTTCGACTAAACTCATTTACTGACACGTAACTAAGACGTTCCGAACGACCAAAACTTGCGTACATAGCGATCTCAACTTTGTGCGCAGAAAAACGTAAATCCTCAACTTCCTTAATGTTGTACAAGAATTTACGACTAAACTCACTTACTGACACGTAACTAAGACGTTCCGAACGATTTAATCTTGCGTACATAGCGATCTCAGCTTTGTGCGCAGAAAAACGTATATCCTCAATTTCTTTAACGTTGTACAAGAATTTTCGGCGAAACTCACTTACTGACACGTAACTAAGACGTTCCGGACGAACAAAACTTGCGTACATAGCCATTTTAACAATGTATGCCGTGAAGCGGTTCTTCTCAATTTCCTTGATGTTGCACAAGAATATTCGACTAAACTCACTTATTGACACGTAACTAAGACGTTCCGAACGAACAAAACTTGCGTACATAGCGATTTTAACAATGTATGCCGTGAAGCGGTTTTTCTCAATTTCCTTGATGTTGCACAAGAATTTTCGACTAAACTCACTTACTGACACGTAACTAAGACGTTCCGAACGATTTAATCTTGCGTACATAGCGATCTCAGCTTTGTGCGCAGAAAAACGTATATCCTCAACTTTCGTAATGTTGTACAAGAATTTTCGACTAAACTCACTTACTGACACGTAACTAAGACGTTCCGAACGAACAAAACGTGCGTACATAGCGAATTTAACATTGTATGCCGTGAAGCGGTTCTTCTCAATTTCGTTAACGTTGTACAAGAATTTTCGACTAAACTCACTTACTGACACGTAACTAAGACGTTCCGAATGAACAAAACTTGCGTACATAGCAATCTCAGCTTTGTGCGCCGAAAAACGTATATCCTCGATTTCTTTAACGTTGTACAAGAATTTTCGACTAAACTCATTTACTGACACGTAACTAAGACGTTCCGAACGAACTAAACTTGTGTACATAGCGATTTTAACAGTGTATGCCGTGAAGTGGTTCTTCTCAATTTCGTTAACGTTGTACAAGAATTTTCAACTAAACTCACTTACTGACAAGTAACTAAGACGTTCCGAACGAACAAAACTTGCGTACATAGTGATCTCCGCTTTGTGCGCCGCAAAACGTATATCCTCGATTTCTTTAACGTTGTACAAGAATTTTCGACTAAACTCATTTACTGACACTCAACTAAGACGTTCCGAACGACCAAAACTTGCGTACATAGCGATCTCAGCTTTGTGCGCCGTAAAACGTATATCCTCAACTTTCGTAATGTTGTACAAGAATTTTCGACTAAACTCACTTACTGACACGTAACTAAGACGTTCCGAACGAACAAAACTTGCGTACATAGCGATTTTACAATGTATGCCGTGTAGCGGTTCTTCTCAATTTCCTTGATGTTGCAAAAGAATTTTAGACAAATCTCACTTACTGACACGTAACTAAGACGTTCCGAACGAACAAAACTTGCGTACATAGCGATTTTACAATGTATGCCGTGAAGCGGTTCTTCTCAATTTCCTTGATGTTGCACAAGAATTTTAGACAAATCTCACTTACTGACACGTAACTAAGACGTTCCGAACGAACAAAACTTGCGTACATAGCGAATTTAACTATGTATGCCGTGAAGCGGTTCTTCTCAATTTCGTTAACGTTGTACAAGAATTTTCGACTAAACTCACTTACTGACACGTAACTAAGACGTTCCGAACGAACAAAACTTGCGTACATAGAGATCTCAGCTTTGTGGGCCGCAAAACGTATATCCTCGATTTCTTTAACGTTGTACAAGAATTTTCGACTAAACTCACTTACTGACACGTAACTAAGACGTTCCGAACGAACAAAACTTGCGTACATAGCGATTTTAACAATGTATGCCGTGAAGCGGTTCCTCTCAATTTCCTTGATGTTGCACAAGAATTTTAGACAAATCTCACTTACTGACACGTAACTGAGACGTTCCGAACGATTTAATCTTGCGTACATAGCGATCTCAGCTTTGTGCGCAGAAAAACGTATATCCTCAATTTCTTTAACGTTGTACAAGAATTTTCGGCGAAACTCACTTACTGACACGTAACTAAGACGTTCCGAACGAACAAAACTTGCGTACATAGCGATTTTAACAATGTATGCCGTGAAGCGGTTCTTCTCAATTTCCTTGATGTTGCACAAGAATTTTCGACTAAACTCACTTACTGACACGTAACTAAGACGTTCCGAACGACCAAAACTTGCGTACATAGCGATCTCAGCATTGTGCGCCGTACAACGTATATCCTCAATTTCTTTAACGTTGTACAAGAATTTTCGGATAAACTCACTTACTGACACGTAACTAAGACGTTCCGAAAGACCAAAACTTGCGTACATAGCGATCTCAACTTTGTGCGCAGAAAAACGTAAATCCTCAATTTCTTTAACGTTGTACAAGAATTTTAGGCTAAACTCACTTACTGACACGTAACTAAGACGTTCCGAACGAACAAAACTTGCGTACATAGCGATTTTAACAATGTATGCCGTGAAGTGGTTCTTCTCAATTTCGTTAACGTTGTACAAGAATTTTCAACTAAACTCACTTACTGACAAGTAACTAAGACGTTCCGAACGAACAAAACTTGCGTACATAGTGATCTCCGCTTTGTGCGCCGCAAAACGTATATCCTCGATTTCTTTAACGTTGTACAAGAATTTTCGACTAAACTCATTTACTGACACTCAACTAAGACGTTCCGAACGACCAAAACTTGCGTACATAGCGATCTCAGCTTTGTGCGCCGTAAAACGTATATCCTCAACTTTCGTAATGTTGTACAAGAATTTTCGACTAAACTCACTTACTGACACGTAACTAAGACGTTCCGAACGAACAAAACTTGCGTACATAGCGATTTTACAATGTATGCCGTGTAGCGGTTCTTCTCAATTTTGAGAAGAACCGCTTCACGGCATACATTGTTAAAAACGCTATGTACGCAAGTTTTGTTCGTTCGGAACGTCTTAGTTACGTGTCAGTAAGTGAGTTTAGTTGAAAATTCTTGTACAACGTTAACGAAATTGAGAAGAACCGCTTCACGGCATACATTGTTAAAATCGCTATGTACGCAAGTTTTGTTCGTTCGGAACGTCTTAGTTACGTGTCAGTAAGTGAGATTTGACTAAAATTCTTGTGCAACATTACGAAAGTTGAGGTTATACGTTTTACGGCGCACAAAGCTGAGATCGCTATGTACGCACGTTTTGGTCGTACGGAACGTCTTAGTTACGTGTCAATAAGTGAGTTTAGTCGAAAATTCTTGTGCAACATCAAGGAAATTGAGAAGAACCGCTTCACGGCATACATTGTTAAAATCGCTATGTACGCAAGTTTTGTTCGTTCGGAACGTCTTAGTTACGTGTCAGTAAATGAGTTTAGTCGAAAATTCTTGTACAACGTTAAAGAAATCGAGAAGAAACGCTTCACGGCATACATTGTTAAAATCGCTATGTACGCAAGTTTTGTTCGTTCGGACCGTCTTAGTTACGTGTCAGTAAGTGAGTTTAGTTGAAAATTCTTGTACAACGTTAACGAAATTGAGAAGAACCGCTTCACGGCATACATTGTTAAAATCGCTATGTACGCAAGTTTAGTTCGTTCGGAACGTCTTAGTTACGTGTCAGTAAGTGAGTTTAGTCGAAAATTCTTGTACAACATTACGAAAGTTGAGGATATACGTTTTACGGCGCACAAAGCTGAGATCGCTATGTACGCAAGTTTTGTTCGTTCGGAACGTCTTAGTTACGTGTCAGTAAGTGAGATTTGTCTAAAATTCTTGTGCAACATCAAGGAAATTGAGAAGAACCGCTTCACGGCATACATTGTTAAAATCGCTATGTACGCAATTTTTGTTCGTTCGGAACGTCTTAGTTACGTGTCAGTAAGTGAGTTGAAAATTCTTGTACAACGTTAAGAAAGTTGAGAATATACATTTTTCTGCGCACAAAGCTGAGATCGCTATGTACGCAAGTTATGGTCGTTCGGAACGTCTTAGTTACGTGTCAGTAAATGAGTTTAGTCGAAAATTCTTGTACAACGTTAACGAAATTGAGAAGAAACGCTTCACGGCATACATTGTTAAATTCGCTATGTACGCAAGGTTTGTTCGTTCGGAACGTCTTAGTTACGTGTCAGTAAGTAAGATATGTCTAAAATTCTTGTGCAACATCAAGGAAACTGAGAAGAACCGTTTCACGGCATACATTGTTAAAATCGCTATGTACGCAAGTTTTGTTCGTTCGGAACGTCTTAGTTACGTGTCAGTAGGTGAGTTTAGTTGAAAATTCTTGTACAACGTTAACGAAATTGAGAAGAACCGCTTCACGGCATACATTGTTAAAATCGCTATGTACGCAAGTTTAGTTCGTTCGGAACGTCTTAGTTACGTGTCAGTAAGTGAGTTTAGTCGAAAATTCTTGTACAACATTACGAAAGTTGAGGATATACGTTTTACGGCGCACAAAGCTGAGATCGCTATGTACGCAAGTTTTGTTCGTTCGGAACGTCTTAGTTACGTGTCAGTAAGTGAGATTTGTCTAAAATTCTTGTGCTACATCAAGGAAATTGAGAAGAACCGCTTCACGGCATACATTGTTAAAATCGCTATGTACGCAAGTTTTGTTCGTTCGGAACGTCTTAGTTACGTGTCAGTAAATGAGTTTAGTCTAAAATTCTTGTGCAACATTACGAAAGTTGAGGTTATACGTTTTAAGGCGCACAAAGCTGAGATCGCTATGTACGCACGTTTTGGTCGTTCGGAACGTCTTAGTTACGTGTCAGTAAGTGAGTTTAGTCGAAATTTCTTGTGCAACATCAAGGAAACTGAGAAGAACCGCTTCACGGCATACATTGTTAAAATCGCTATGTACGCAAGTTTAGTTCGTTCGGAACGTCTTAGTTACGTGTCAGTAAGTGAGTTTAGTCGAAAATTCTTGTACAACATTACGAAAGTTGAGGATATACGTTTTACGGCGCACAAAGCTGAGATCGCTATGTACGCACGTTTTGGTCGTTCGGAACGTCTTAGTTACGTGTCAGTAAGTGAGTTTAGTCGAAAATTCTTGTGCAACATCAAGGAAATTGAGAAGAACCGCTTCACGGCATACATTGTTAAAATCGCTATGTACGCAAGTTTAGTTCGTTCGGAACGTCTTAGTTACGTGTCAGTAAGTGAGTTTAGTCGAAAATTCTTGTACAACATTACGAAAGTTGAGGATATACGTTTTACGGCGCACAAAGCTGAGATCGCTATGTACGCAAGTTTTGTTCGTTCGGAACGTCTTAGTTACGTGTCAGTAAGTGAGATTTGTCTAAAATTCTTGTGCAACATCAAGGAAATTGAGAAGAACCGCTTCACGGCATACATTGTTAAAATCGCTATGTACGCAATTTTTGTTCGTTCGGAACGTCTTAGTTACGTGTCAGTAAGTGAGTTTAGTTGAAGATTCTTGTACAACGTTAACGAAATTGAGAAGAACCGCTTCACGGCATACATTGTTAAAATCGCTATGTACGCAAGTTTTGTTCGTTCGGAACGTCTTAGTTACGTGTCAGTAAGTGAGATTTGTCTAAAATTCTTGTGCAACATCAAGGAAATTGAGAAGAATCGCTTCACGGCATACATTGTTAAAATCGCTATGTACGCAAGTTTAGTTCGTTCGGAACGTCTTAGTTACGTGTCAGTAAGTGAGTTTAGTTGAAAATTTTTGTACAACGTTAACGAAATTGAGAAGAACCGCTTCACGGCATACATTGTTAAAATCGCTATGTACGCAAGTTTTGTTCGTTCGGAACGTCTTAGTTACGTGTCAGTAAGTGAGATTTGTCTAAAATTCTTGTGCAACATCAAGGATATTGAGAAGAACCGTTTCACGGCATACATTGTTAAAATCGCTATGTACGTAAGTTTTGGTCGTTCGGAACGTCTTAGTTACGTGTCAGTAGATGTGTTTAGTCGAAAACTCTTGTACAACATTAAGAAAGTTGAGAATATACGTTTTTCTGCGCACAAAGCTGAGATCGCTATGTACGCAAGATTAAATCGTTCGGAACGTCTTAGTTACGTGTCAGTAAGTGAGTTTAGTCGTAAATTCTTGTACAACATTAAGGAAGTTGAGGATTTACGTTTTTCTGCGCACAAAGTTGAGATCGCTATGTACGCAAGTTTTGGCCGTTCGGAACGTCTTAGTTACGTGTCAGTAAATGAGTTTAGTCGAAAATTCTTGTACAACGTTAACGAAATTGAGAAGAAACGCTTCACGGCATACATTGTTAAATTCGCTTTGTACGCAAGGTTTGTTCGTTCGGAACGTCTTAGTTACGTGTCAGTAAGTGAGATTTGTCTAAAATTCTTGTGCAACATCAAGGAAACTGAGAAGAACCGCTTCACGGCATACATAGTTAAAATCGCTATGTACGCAAGTTTTGTTCGTTCGGAACGTCTTAGTTACGTGTCAGTAAGTGAGTTTAGTCGAAAATTCTTGTACAACATTACGAAAGTTGAGGATATACGTTTTACGGCGCACAAAGCTGAGATCGCTATGTACGCAAATTTTGTTCGTACGGAACGTCTTAGTTACGTGTCAGTAAGTGAGATTTGTCTAAAATTCTTGTGCAACATCAAGGAAATTGAGAAGAACCGCTTCACGGCATACATTGTTAAAATCGCTATGTACGCAAGTTTTGTTCGTTCGGAACGTCTTAGTTACGTGTCAGTAAATGAGTTTAGTCGAAAATTCTTGTACAACGTTAAAGAAATCGAGAAGAACCGCTTCACGGCATACATTGTTAAAATCGCTATGTACGCAAGTTTTGTTCGTTCGGAACGTCTTAGTTACGTGTCAGTAAGTGAGATTTGTCTAAAATTCTTGTGGAACATCAAGGAAATTGAGAAGAATCGCTTCACGGCATACATTGTTAAAATCGCTATGTACGCAAGTTTTGTTCGTTCGGACCGTCTTAGTTACGTGTCAGTAAGTGAGTTTAGTTGAAAATACTTGTACAACGTTAACGAAATTGAGAAGAACCGCTTCACGGCATACATTGTTAAAATCGCTATGTACGCAAGTTTTGGTCGTTCGGAACGTCTTAGTTACGTGCAGTAGATGTGTTTAGTCGAAAACTCTTGTACAACATTAAGAAAGTTGAGAATATACGTTTTTCTGCGCACAAAGCTGAGATCGCTATGTACGCAAGATTAAATCGTTCGGAACGTCTTAGTTACGTGTCAGTAAGTGAGTTTAGTCGTAAATTCTTGTACAACATTAAGGAAGTTGAGGATTTACGTTTTTCTGCGCACAAAGTTGAGATCGCTATGTACGCAAGTTTTGGTCGTTCGGAACGTCTTAGTTACGTGTCAGTAAATGAGTTTAGTCGAAAATTCTTGTACAACGTTAACGAAATTGAGAAGAAACGCTTCACGGCATACATTGTTAAATTCGCTATGTACGCAAGGTTTGTTCGTTCGGAACGTCTTAGTTACGTGTCAGTAAGTGAGATTTGTCTAAAATTCTTGTGCAACATCAAGGAAACTGAGAAGAACCGCTTCACGGCATACATTGTTAAAATCGCTATGTACGCAAGTTTTGTTCGTTCGGAACGTCTTAGTTACGTGTCAGTAGGTGAGTTTAGTTGAAAATTCTTGTACAACGTTAACGAAATTGAGAAGGACCGCTTCACGGCATACATTGTTAAAATCGCTATGTACGCAAGTTTAGTTCGTTCGGAACGTCTTAGTTACGTGTCAGTAAGTGGGTTTAGTCGAAAATTCTTGTACTACATTACGAAAGTTGAGGATATACGTTTTACGGCGCACAAAGCTGAGATCGCTATGTACGCAAGTTTTGTTCGTTCGGAACGTCTTAGTTACGTGTCAGTAAGTGAGTTTAGTTGAAAATTCTTGTACAACGTTAAGAAAGTTGAGAATATACGTTTTTCTGCGCACAAAGCTGAGATCGCTATGTACGCAAGATTAAATCGTTCGGAACGTCTTAGTTACGTGTCAGTAAGTGAGTTTAGTCGTAAATTCTTGTACAACATTAAGGAAGTTGAGGATTTACGTTTTTCTGCGCACAAAGTTGAGATCGATATGTACGCAAGTTTTGGTCGTTCGGAACGTCTTAGTTACGTGTCAGTAAGTGAGTTTAGTCGAAAATTCTTGTACAACATTACGAAAGTTGAGGATATACGTTTTACGGCGCACAACGCTGAGATCGCTATGTACGCAAGTTTTGTTCGTTCGGAACGTCTTAGTTACGTGTCAGTAAGTGAGTTTAGTTGAAAATTCTTGTACAACGTTAACGAAATTGAGAAGAACCGCTTCACGGCATACATTGTTGAAATCGCTATGTACACAAGTTTTGTTCGTTCGGAACGTCTTAGTTACGTGTCAGTAAGTGAGATTTGTCTAAAATTCTTGTGCAACATCAAGGAAATTGAGAAGAATCGATTCACGGCATACATTGTTAAAATCGCTATGTACGCAAGTTTTGTTCGTTCGGAACGTCTTAGTTACGTGTCAGTAAGTGAGATTTGTCTAAAATTCTTGTGCAACATTACGAAAGTTGAGGATATACGTTTTACGGCGCACAAAGCTGAGATCGCTATGTACGCAAGTTTTGTTCGTTCGGAACGTCTTAGTTACGTGTCAGTAAGTGAGTTTAGTTGAAAATTCTTGTACAACGTTAACGAAATTGAGAAGAACCGCTTCACGGCATACATTGTTAAAAACGCTATGTACACAAGTTTTGTTCGTTCGGAACGTCTTAGTTACGTGTCAGTAAGTGAGATTTGTCTAAAATTCTTGTGCAACATCAAGGAAATTGAGAAGAATCGCTTCACGGCATACATTGTTAAAATCGCTATGTACGCAAGTTTTGTTCGTTCGGAACGTCTTAGTTACGTGTCAGTAAGTGAGATTTGTCTAAAATTCTTGTGCAACATTACGAAAGTTGAGGATATACGTTTTACGGCGCACAAAGCTGAGATCGCTATGTACGCAAGTTTTGTTCGTTCGGAACGTCTTAGTTACGTGTCAGTAAGTGAGTTTAGTTGAAAATTCTTGTACAACGTTAACGAAATTGAGAAGAACCGCTTCACGGCATACATTGTTAAAATCGCTATGTTCGCAAGTTTTGTTCGTTCGGAACGTCTTAGTTACGTGTCAGTAAGTGAGATTTGTCTAAAATTCTTGTGCAACATCAAGGAAATTGAGAAGAATCGCTTCACGGCATACATTGTTAAAATCGCTATGTACGCAAGTTTTGTTCGTCCGGAACGTCTTAGTTACGTGTCAGTAAGTGAGATTTGTCTAAAATTCTTGTGCAACATCAAGGAAATTGAGAAGAATCGCTTCACGGCATACATTGTTAAAATCGCTATGTACGCAAGTTTAGTTCGTTCGGAACGTCTTAGTTACGTGTCAGTAAGTGAGTTTATTCGAAAATTCTTGTACAACATTACGAAAGTTGAGGATATACGTTTTACGGCGCACAAAGCTGAGATCGCTATGTACGCAAGTTTTGTTCGTTCGGAACGTCTTAGTTACGTGTCAGTAAGTGAGATTTGTCTAAAATTCTTGTGCAACATCAAGGAAATTGAGAAGAACCGCTTCACGGCATACATTGTTAAAATCGCTATGTACGCAATTTCTGTTCGTTCGGAACGTCTTAGTTACGTGTCAGTAAGTGAGTTTAGTTGAAAATTCTTGTACAACGTTAACGAAATTGAGAAGAACCGCTTCACGGCATACATTGTTAAAATCGCTATGTACGCAAGTTTTGTTCGTTCGGAACGTCTTAGTTACGTGTCAGTAAGTAAGATTTGTCTAAAATTCTTGTGGAACATCAAGGAAATTGAGAAGAATCGCTTCACGGCATACATTGTTAAAATCGCTATGTACGCAAGTTTTGTTCGTTCGGACCGTCTTAGTTACGTGTCAGTAAGTGAGTTTAGTTGAAAATACTTGTACAACGTTAACGAAATTGAGAAGAACCGCTTCACGGCATACATTGTTAAAATCGCTATGTACGCAAGTTTTGGTCGTTCGGAACGTCTTAGTTACGTGTCAGTAGATGTGTTTAGTCGAAAACTCTTGTACAACATTAAGAAAGTTGAGAATATACGTTTTTCTGCGCACAAAGCTGAGATCGCTATGTACGCAAGATTAAATCGTTCGGAACGTCTTAGTTACGTGTCAGTAAGTGAGTTTAGTCGTAAATTCTTGTACAACATTAAGGAAGTTGAGGATTTACGTTTTTCTGCGCACAAAGTTGAAATCGCTATGTACGCAAGTTTTGGTCGTTCGGAACGTCTTAGTTACGTGTCAGTAAATGAGTTTAGTCGAAAATTCTTGTACAACGTTAACGAAATTGAGAAGAAACGCTTCACGGCATACATTGTTAAATTCGCTATGTACGCAAGGTTTGTTCGTTCGGAACGTCTTAGTTACGTGTCAGTAAGTGAGATTTGTCTAAAATTCTTGTGCAACATCAAGGAAACTGAGAAGAACCGCTTCACGGCATACATTGTTAAAATCGCTATGTACGCAAGTTTTGTTCGTTCGGAACGTCTTAGTTACGTGTCAGTAGGTGAGTTTAGTTGAAAATTCTTGTACAACGTTAACGAAATTGAGAAGGACCGCTTCACGGCATACATTGTTAAAATCGCTATGTACGCAAGTTTAGTTCGTTCGGAACGTCTTAGTTACGTGTCAGTAAGTGGGTTTAGTCGAAAATTCTTGTACTACAATACGAAAGTTGAGGATATACGTTTTACGGCGCACAAAGCTGAGATCGCTATGTACGCAAGTTTTGTTCGTTCGGAACGTCTTAGTTACGTGTCAGTAAGTGAGTTTAGTTGAAAATTCTTGTACAACGTTAAGAAAGTTGAGAATATACGTTTTTCTGCGCACAAAGCTGAGATCGCTATGTACGCAAGATTAAATCGTTCGGAACGTCTTAGTTACGTGTCAGTAAGTGAGTTTAGTCGTAAATTCTTGTACAACATTAAGGAAGTTGAGAATTTACGTTTTTCTGCGCACAAAGTTGAGATCGATATGTACGCAAGTTTTGGTCGTTCGGAACGTCTTAGTTACGTGTCAGTAAATGAGTTTAGTCGAAAATTCTTGTACAACGTTAACAAAATTGAGAAGAAACGCTTCACGGCATACATTGTTAAATTCGCTATGTACGCAAGGTTTGTTCGTTCGGAACGTCTTAGTTACGTGTCAGTAAGTAAGATATGTCTAAAATTCTTGTGCAACATCGAGGAAACTGAGAAGAACCGTTTCACGGCATACATTGTTAAAATCGCTATGTACGCAAGTTTTGTTAGTTCGGAACGTCTTAGTTACGTGTCAGTAGGTGAGTTTAGTTGAAAATTCTTGTACAACGTTAACGAAATTGAGAAGAACCGCTTCACGGCATACATTGTTAAAATCGCTATGTACGCAAGTTTAGTTCGTTCGGAACGTCTTAGTTACGTGTCAGTAAGTGAGTTTAGTCGAAAATTCTTGTACAACATTACGAAAGTTGAGGATATACGTTTTACGGCGCACAAAGCTGAGATCGCTATGTACGCAAGTTTTGTTCGTTCGGAACGTCTTAGTTACGTGTCAGTAAGTGAGATTTGTCTAAAATTCTTGTGCAACATCAAGGAAATTGAGAAGAACCGCTTCACGGCATACATTGTTAAAATCGCTATGTACGCAAGTTTTGTTCGTTCGGAACGTCTTAGTTACGTGTCAGTAAATGAGTTTAGTCGAAAATTCTTGTACAACGTTAAAGAAATCGAGAAGAACCGCTTCACGGCATACATTGTTAAAATCGCTATGTACGCAAGTTTTGTTCGTTCGGACCGTCTTAGTTACGTGTCAGTAAGTGAGTTTAGTTGAAAATACTTGTACAACGTTAACGAAATTGAGAAGAACCGCTTCACGGCATACATTGTTAAAATCGCTATGTACGCAAGTTTTGGTCGTTCGGAACGTCTTAGTTACGTGTCAGTAGATGTGTTTAGTCGAAAACTCTTGTACAACATTAAGAAAGTTGAGAATATACGTTTTTCTGCGCACAAAGCTGAGATCGCTATGTACGCAAGATTAAATCGTTCGGAACGTCTTAGTTACGTGTCAGTAAGTGAGTTTAGTCGTAAATTCTTGTACAACATTAAGGAAGTTGAGGATTTACGTTTTTCTGCGCACAAAGTTGAGATCGCTATGTACGCAAGTTTTGGTCGTTCGGAACGTCTTAGTTACGTGTCAGTAAATGAGTTTAGTCGAAAATTCTTGTACAACGTTAACGAAATTGAGAAGAAACGCTTCACGGCATACATTGTTAAATTCGCTATGTACGCAAGGTTTGTTCGTTCGGAACGTCTTAGTTACGTGTCAGTAAGTGAGATTTATCTAAAATTCTTGTGCAACATCAAGGAAACTGAGAAGAACCGCTTCACGGCATACATTGTTAAAATCGCTATGTACGCAAGTTTTGTTTGTTCGGAACGTCTTAGTTACGTGTCAGTAGGTGAGTTTAGTTGAAAATTCTTGTACAACGTTAACGAAATTGAGAAGAACCGCTTCACGGCATACATTGTTAAAATCGCTATGTACGCAAGTTTTGTTCGTTCGGAACGTCTTAGTTACGTGTCAGTAAGTGAGATTTGTCTAAAATTCTTGTGCAACATTACGAAAGTTGAGGATATACGTTTTACGGCGCACAAGCTGAGATCGCTATGTACGCAAGTTTTGTTCGTTCGGAACGTCTTAGTTACGTGTCAGTAAGTGAGTTTAGTTGAAAATTCTTGTACAACGTTAACGAAATTGAGAAGAACCGCTTCACGGCATACATTGTTAAAATCGCTATGTTCGCAAGTTTTGTTCGTTCGGAACGTCTTAGTTACGTGTCAGTAAGTGAGATTTGTCTAAAATTCTTGTGCAACATCAAGGAAATTGAGAAGAATCGCTTCACGGCATACATTGTTAAAATCGCTATGTACGCAAGTTTTGTTCGTCCGGAACGTCTTAGTTACGTGTCAGTAAGTGAGATTTGTCTAAAATTCTTGTGCAACATCAAGGAAATTGAGAAGAATCGCTTCACGGCATACATTGTTAAAATCGCTATGTACGCAAGTTTAGTTCGTTCGGAACGTCTTAGTTACGTGTCAGTAAGTGAGTTTATTCGAAAATTCTTGTACAACATTACGAAAGTTGAGGATATACGT
The DNA here is from genome assembly GCF_030449975.1 of Polyergus mexicanus. Taxonomy (NCBI): domain Eukaryota; kingdom Metazoa; phylum Arthropoda; class Insecta; order Hymenoptera; family Formicidae; genus Polyergus; species Polyergus mexicanus. Next base: position 3,511,615 of record NW_027223339.1, on the reverse strand, counting down.
TTTACGGCGCACAAAGCTGAGATCGCTATGTACGCAAGTTTTGTTCGTTCGGAACGTCTTAGTTACGTGTCAGTAAGTGAGATTTGTCTAAAATTCTTGTGCAACATCAAGGAAATTGAGAAGAACCGCTTCACGGCATACATTGTTAAAATCGCTATGTACGCAATTTTTGTTCGTTCGGAACGTCTTAGTTACGTGTCAGTAAGTGAGTTTAGTTGAAAATTCTTGTACAACGTTAACGAAATTGAGAAGAACCGCTTCACGGCATACATTGTTAAAATCGCTATGTACGCAAGTTTTGTTCGTTCGGAACGTCTTAGTTACGTGTCAGTAAGTAAGATTTGTCTAAAATTCTTGTGGAACATCAAGGAAATTGAGAAGAATCGCTTCACGGCATACATTGTTAAAATCGCTATGTACGCAAGTTTTGTTCGTTCGGACCGTCTTAGTTACGTGTCAGTAAGTGAGTTTAGTTGAAAATACTTGTACAACGTTAACGAAATTGAGAAGAACCGCTTCACGGCATACATTGTTAAAATCGCTATGTACGCAAGTTTTGGTCGTTCGGAACGTCTTAGTTACGTGTCAGTAGATGTGTTTAGTCGAAAACTCTTGTACAACATTAAGAAAGTTGAGAATATACGTTTTTCTGCGCACAAAGCTGAGATCGCTATGTACGCAAGATTAAATCGTTCGGAACGTCTTAGTTACGTGTCAGTAAGTGAGTTTAGTCGTAAATTCTTGTACAACATTAAGGAAGTTGAGGATTTACGTTTTTCTGCGCACAAAGTTGAGATCGCTATGTACGCAAGTTTTGGTCGTTCGGAACGTCTTAGTTACGTGTCAGTAAATGAGTTTAGTCGAAAATTCTTGTACAACGTTAACGAAATTGAGAAGAAACGCTTCACGGCATACATTGTTAAATTCGCTATGTACGCAAGGTTTGTTCGTTCGGAACGTCTTAGTTACGTGTCAGTAAGTGAGATTTGTCTAAAATTCTTGTGCAACATCAAGGAAACTGAGAAGAACCGCTTCACGGCATACATTGTTAAAATCGCTATGTACGCAAGTTTTGTTCGTTCGGAACGTCTTAGTTACGTGTCAGTAGGTGAGTTTAGTTGAAAATTTTTGTACAACGTTAACGAAATTGAGAAGGACCGCTTCACGGCATACATTGTTAAAATCGCTATGTACGCAAGTTTAGTTCGTTCGGAACGTCTTAGTTACGTGTCAGTAAGTGGGTTTAGTCGAAAATTCTTGTACTACATTACGAAAGTTGAGGATATACGTTTTACGGCGCACAAAGCTGAGATCGCTATGTACGCAAGTTTTGTTCGTTCGGAACGTCTTAGTTACGTGTCAGTAAGTGAGTTTAGTTGAAAATTCTTGTACAACGTTAAGAAAGTTGAGAATATACGTTTTTCTGCGCACAAAGCTGAGATCGCTATGTACGCAAGATTAAATCGTTCGGAACGTCTTAGTTACGTGTCAGTAAGTGAGTTTAGTCGTAAATTCTTGTACAACATTAAGGAAGTTGAGGATTTACGTTTTTCTGCGCACAAAGTTGAGATCGATATGTACGCAAGTTTTGGTCGTTCGGAACGTCTTAGTTACGTGTCAGTAAATGAGTTTAGTCGAAAATTCTTGTACAACGTTAACAAAATTGAGAAGAAACGCTTCACGGCATACATTGTTAAATTCGCTATGTACGCAAGGTTTGTTCGTTCGGAACGTCTTAGTTACGTGTCAGTAAGTAAGATATGTCTAAAATTCTTGTGCAACATCGAGGAAACTGAGAAGAACCGTTTCACGGCATACATTGTTAAAATCGCTATGTACGCAAGTTTTGTTAGTTCGGAACGTCTTAGTTACGTGTCAGTAGGTGAGTTTAGTTGAAAATTCTTGTACAACGTTAACGAAATTGAGAAGAACCGCTTCACGGCATACATTGTTAAAATCGCTATGTACGCAAGTTTAGTTCGTTCGGAACGTCTTAGTTACGTGTCAGTAAGTGAGTTTAGTCGAAAATTCTTGTACAACATTACGAAAGTTGAGGATATACGTTTTACGGCGCACAAAGCTGAGATCGCTATGTACGCAAGTTTTGTTCGTTCGGAACGTCTTAGTTACGTGTCAGTAAGTGAGATTTGTCTAAAATTCTTGTGCAACATCAAGGAAATTGAGAAGAACCGCTTCACGGCATACATTGTTAAAATCGCTATGTACGCAAGTTTTGTTCGTTCGGAACGTCTTAGTTACGTGTCAGTAAATGAGTTTAGTCGAAAATTCTTGTACAACGTTAAAGAAATCGAGAAGAACCGCTTCACGGCATACATTGTTAAAATCGCTATGTACGCAAGTTTTGTTCGTTCGGACCGTCTTAGTTACGTGTCAGTAAGTGAGTTTAGTTGAAAATACTTGTACAACGTTAACGAAATTGAGAAGAACCGCTTCACGGCATACATTGTTAAAATCGCTATGTACGCAAGTTTTGGTCGTTCGGAACGTCTTAGTTACGTGTCAGTAGATGTGTTTAGTCGAAAACTCTTGTACAACATTAAGAAAGTTGAGAATATACGTTTTTCTGCGCACAAAGCTGAGATCGCTATGTACGCAAGATTAAATCGTTCGGAACGTCTTAGTTACGTGTCAGTAAGTGAGTTTAGTCGTAAATTCTTGTACAACATTAAGGAAGTTGAGGATTTACGTTTTTCTGCGCACAAAGTTGAGATCGCTATGTACGCAAGTTTTGGTCGTTCGGAACGTCTTAGTTACGTGTCAGTAAATGAGTTTAGTCGAAAATTCTTGTACAACGTTAACGAAATTGAGAAGAAACGCTTCACGGCATACATTGTTAAATTCGCTATGTACGCAAGGTTTGTTCGTTCGGAACGTCTTAGTTACGTGTCAGTAAGTGAGATTTATCTAAAATTCTTGTGCAACATCAAGGAAACTGAGAAGAACCGCTTCACGGCATACATTGTTAAAATCGCTATGTACGCAAGTTTTGTTTGTTCGGAACGTCTTAGTTACGTGTCAGTAAGTGAGATTTGTCTAAAATTCTTGTGCAACATTACGAAAGTTGAGGATATACGTTTTACGGCGCACAAAGCTGAGATCGCTATGTACGCAAGTTTTGTTCGTTCGGAACGTCTTAGTTACGTGTCAGTAAGTGAGTTTAGTTGAAAATTCTTGTACAACGTTAACGAAATTGAGAAGAACCGCTTCACGGCATACATTGTTAAAATCGCTATGTTCGCAAGTTTTGTTCGTTCGGAACGTCTTAGTTACGTGTCAGTAAGTGAGATTTGTCTAAAATTCTTGTGCAACATCAAGGAAATTGAGAAGAATCGCTTCACGGCATACATTGTTAAAATCGCTATGTACGCAAGTTTTGTTCGTCCGGAACGTCTTAGTTACGTGTCAGTAAGTGAGATTTGTCTAAAATTCTTGTGCAACATCAAGGAAATTGAGAAGAATCGCTTCACGGCATACATTGTTAAAATCGCTATGTACGCAAGTTTAGTTCGTTCGGAACGTCTTAGTTACGTGTCAGTAAGTGAGTTTAGTCGAAAATTCTTGTACAACATTACGAAAGTTGAGGATATACGTTTTACGGCGCACAAAGCTGAGATCTCTATGTACGCAAGTTTTGTTCGTTCGGAACGTCTTAGTTACGTGTCAGTAAGTGAGTTTAGTTGAAAATTCTTGTACAACGTTAAGAAAGTTGAGAATATACGTTTTTCTGCGCACAAAGCTGAGATCGCTATGTACGCAAGATTAAATCGTTCGGAACGTCTTAGTTACGTGTCAGTAAGTGAGTTTAGTCGTAAATTCTTGTACAACATTAAGGAAGTTGAGGATTTACGTTTTTCTGCGCACAAAGTTGAGATCGATATGTACGCAAGTTTTGGTCGTTCGGAACGTCTTAGTTACGTGTCAGTAAATGAGTTTAGTCGAAAATTCTTGTACAACGTTAACGAAATTGAGAAGAAACGCTTCACGGCATACATTGTTAAATTCGCTATGTACGCAAGGTTTGTTCGTTCGGAACGTCTTAGTTACGTGTCAGTAAGTGAGTTTAGTCGAAAATTCTTGTACAACATTACGAAAGTTGAGGATATACGTTTTACGGCGCACAAAGCTGAGATCGCTATGTACGCAAGTTTTGTTCGTTCGGAACGTCTTAGTTACGTGTCAGTAAGTGAGATTTGTCTAAAATTCTTGTGCAACATCAAGGAAATTGAGAAGAACCGCTTCACGGCATACATTGTTAAAATCGCTATGTACGCAAGTTTTGTTCGTTCGGAACGTCTTAGTTACGTGTCAGTAAGTGAGATTTGTCTAAAATTCTTGTGCAACATCAAGGAAATTGAGAAGAATCGCTTCACGGCATACATTGTTAAAATCGCTATGTACGCAAGTTTAGTTCGTTCGGAACGTCTTAGTTACGTGTCAGTAAGTGAGTTTAGTCGAAAATTCTTGTACAACATTACGAAAGTTGAGGATATACGTTTTACGGCGCACAACGCTGAGATCGCTATGTACGCAAGTTTTGTTCGTTCGGAACGTCTTAGTTACGTGTCAGTAAGTGAGTTTAGTTGAAAATTCTTGTACAACGTTAACGAAATTGAGAAGAACCGCTTCACGGCATACATTGTTGAAATCGCTATGTACACAAGTTTTGTTCGTTCGGAACGTCTTAGTTACGTGTCAGTAAGTGAGATTTGTCTAAAATTCTTGTGCAACATCAAGGAAATTGAGAAGAATCGCTTCACGGCATACATTGTTAAAATCGCTATGTACGCAAGTTTTGTTCGTTCGGAACGTCTTAGTTACGTGTCAGTAAGTGAGATTTGTCTAAAATTCTTGTGCAACATTACGAAAGTTGAGGATATACGTTTTACGGCGCACAAAGCTGAGATCGCTATGTACGCAAGTTTTGTTCGTTCGGAACGTCTTAGTTACGTGTCAGTAAGTGAGTTTAGTTGAAAATTCTTGTACAACGTTAACGAAATTGAGAAGAACCGCTTCACGGCATACATTGTTAAAATCGCTATGTTCGCAAGTTTTGTTCGTTCGGAACGTCTTAGTTACGTGTCAGTAAGTGAGATTTGTCTAAAATTCTTGTGCAACATCAAGGAAATTGAGAAGAATCGCTTCACGGCATACATTGTTAAAATCGCTATGTACGCAAGTTTTGTTCGTCCGGAACGTCTTAGTTACGTGTCAGTAAGTGAGATTTGTCTAAAATTCTTGTGCAACATCAAGGAAATTGAGAAGAATCGCTTCACGGCATACATTGTTAAAATCGCTATGTACGCAAGTTTAGTTCGTTCGGAACGTCTTAGTTACGTGTCAGTAAGTGAGTTTAGTCGAAAATTCTTGTACAACATTACGAAAGTTGAGGATATACGTTTTACGGCGCACAAAGCTGAGATCTCTATGTACGCAAGTTTTGTTCGTTCGGAACGTCTTAGTTACGTGTCAGTAAGTGAGTTTAGTTGAAAATTCTTGTACAACGTTAAGAAAGTTGAGAATATACGTTTTTCTGCGCACAAAGCTGAGATCGCTATGTACGCAAGATTAAATCGTTCGGAACGTCTTAGTTACGTGTCAGTAAGTGAGTTTAGTCGTAAATTCTTGTACAACATTAAGGAAGTTGAGGATTTACGTTTTTCTGCGCACAAAGTTGAGATCGATATGTACGCAAGTTTTGGTCGTTCGGAACGTCTTAGTTACGTGTCAGTAAATGAGTTTAGTCGAAAATTCTTGTACAACGTTAACGAAATTGAGAAGAAACGCTTCACGGCATACATTGTTAAATTCGCTATGTACGCAAGGTTTGTTCGTTCGGAACGTCTTAGTTACGTGTCAGTAAGTAAGATATGTCTAAAATTCTTGTGCAACATCAAGGAAATTGAGAAGAATCGCTTCACGGCATACATTGTTAAAATCGCTATGTACGCAAGTTTTGTTCGTCCGGAACGTCTTAGTTACGTGTCAGTAAGTGAGATTTGTCTAAAATTCTTGTGCAACATCAAGGAAATTGAGAAGAATCGCTTCACGGCATACATTGTTAAAATCGCTATGTACGCAAGTTTAGTTCGTTCGGAACGTCTTAGTTACGTGTCAGTAAGTGAGTTTAGTCGAAAATTCTTGTACTACATTACGAAAGTTGAGGATATACGTTTTACGGCGCACAAAGCTGAGATCGCTATGTACGCAAGTTTTGTTCGTTCGGAACGTCTTAGTTACGTGTCAGTAAGTGAGATTTGTCTAAAATTCTTGTGCAACATCAAGGAAATTGAGAAGAACCGCTTCCCGGCATACATTGTTAAAATCGCTATGTACGCAAGTTTTGTTCGTTCGGAACGTCTTAGTTACGTGTCAGTAAGTGAGATTTGTCTAAAATTCTTGTGCAACATTACGAAAGTTGAGGTTATACGTTTTACGGCGCACAAAGCTGAGATTGCTATGTGCGCACGTTTTTGTCGTTCGGAACGTCTTAGTTACGTGTCAGTAAGTGAGTTTAGTCGAAAATTCTTGTGCAACATCAAGGAAATTGAGAAGAACCGCTTCACGGCATACATTGTTAAAATCGCTATGTACGCAAGTTTTGTTCGTTCGGAACGTCTTAGTTACGTGTCAGTAAATGAGTTTAGTCGAAAATTCTTGTACAACGTTAAAGAAATCGAGAAGAACCGCTTCACGGCATACATTGTTAAAATCGCTATGTACGCAAGTTTTGTTCGTTCGGACCGTCTTAGTTACGTGTCAGTAAGTGAGTTTAGTTGAAAATACTTGTACAACGTTAACGAAATTGAGAAGAACCGCTTCACGGCATACATTGTTAAAATCGCTATGTACGCAAGTTTTGGTCGTTCGGAACGTCTTAGTTACATGTCAGTAGATGTGTTTAGTCGAAAACTCTTGTACAACATTAAGAAAGTTGAGAATATACGTTTTTCTGCGCACAAAGCTGAGATCGCTATGTACGCAAGATTAAATCGTTCGGAACGTCTTAGTTACGTGTCAGTAAGTGAGTTTAGTCGTAAATTCTTGTACAACATTAAGGAAGTTGAGGATTTACGTTTTTCTGCGCACAAAGTTGAGATCGCTATGTACGCAAGTTTTGGTCGTTCGGAACGTCTTAGTTACGTGTCAGTAAATGAGTTTAGTCGAAAATTCTTGTACAACGTTAACGAAATTGAGAAGAAACGCTTCACGGCATACATTGTTAAATTCGCTATGTACGCAAGGTTTGTTCGTTCGGAACGTCTTAGTTACGTGTCAGTAAGTGAGATTTGTCAAAATTCTTGTGCAACATCAAGGAAACTGAGAAGAACCGCTTCACGGCATACATTGTTAAAATCGCTATGTACGCAAGTTTTGTTCGTTCGGAACGTCTTAGTTACGTGTCAGTAGGTGAGTTTAGTTGAAAATTCTTGTACAACGTTAACGAAATTGAGAAGAACCGCTTCACGGCATACATTGTTAAAATCGCTATGTACGCAAGTTTAGTTCGTTCGGAACGTCTTTGTTACGTGTCAGTAAGTGAGTTTAATCGAAAATTCTTGTACAACATTACGAAAGTTGAGGATATACGTTTTACGGCGCACAAAGCTGAGATCGCTATGTACGCAAGTTTTGTTCGTTCGGAACGTCTTAGTTACGTGTCAGTAAGTGAGATTTGTCTAAAATTCTTGTGCAACATCAAGGAAATTGAGAAGAACCGCTTCACGGCATACATTGTTAAAATCGCTATGTACGCAATTTTTGTTCGTTCGGAACGTCTTAGTTACGTGTCAATAAGTGAGTTTAGTTGAAAATTCTTGTACAACGTTAACGAAATTGAGAAGAACCGCTTCACGGCATACATTGTTAAAATCGCTATGTACGCAAGTTTTGTTCGTTCGGAACGTCTTAGTTACGTGTCAGTAAGTGAGATTTGTCTAAAATTCTTGTGCAACATCAAGGAAATTGAGAAGAATCGCTTCACGGCATACATTGTTAAAATCGCTATGTGCGCAAGTTTTGTTCGTTCGGAACGTCTTAGTTACGTGTCAGTAAGTGAGATTTGTCTAAAATTCTTGTGCAACATCAAGGAAATTGAGAAGAATCGCTTCACGGCATACATTGTTAAAATCGCTATGTACGCAAGTTTAGTTCGTTCGGAACGTCTTAGTTACGTGTCAGTAAGTGAGTTTAGTTGAAAATTTTTGTACAACGTTAACGAAATTGAGAAGAACCGCTTCACGGCATACATTGTTAAAATCGCTATGTACGCAAGTTTTGTTCGTTCGGAACGTCTTAGTTACGTGTCAGTAAGTGAGATTTGTCTAAAATTCTTGTGCAACACAAGGAAATTGAGAAGAACCGCTTCACGGCATACATTGTTAAAATCGCTATGTACGCAAGTTTTGTTCGTTCGGAACGTCTTAGTTACGTGTCAGTAAGTGAGATTTGTCTAAAATTCTTGTGCAACATTACGAAAGTTGAGGTTATACGTTTTACGGCGCACAAAGCTGAGATCGCTATGTACGCACGTTTTGGTCGTTCGGAACGTCTTAGTTACGTGTCAGTAAGTGAGTTTAGTCGAAAATTCTTGTGCAACATCAAGGAAATTGAGAAGAACCGCTTCACGGCATACATTGTTAAAATCGCTATGTACGAAAGTTTTGTTCGTTCGGAACGTCTTAGTTACGTGTCAGTAAGTGAGTTTAGTCGAAAATTTTTGTACAACGTTAAGGAAATTGAGGATATACGTTTTTCTGCGCACAAATCTGAGATCGCTATGTACGCAAGTTTTGGTCGTTCGGAACGTCTTAGTTACGTGTCAGTAAGTGAGTTTAGTCGAAAATTCTTGTACAACATTACGAAAGTTGAGGATATACGTTTTACGGCGCACAAAGCTGAGATCGCTATGTACGCAAGTTTTGCTCGTTCGGAACGTCTTAGTTACGTATCAGTAAGTGAGTTTAGTTGAAAATTCTTGTACAACGTTAAGAAAGTTGAGAATATACGTTTTTCTGCGCACAAAGCTGAGATCGCTATGTACGCAAGATTAAATCGTTCGGAACGTCTTAGTTACGTGTCAGTAAGTGAGTTTAGTCGTAAATTCTTGTACAACATTAAGGAAGTTGAGGATTTACGTTTTTCTGCGCACAAAGTTGAGATCGCTATGTACGCAAGTTTAGTTCGTTCGGAACGTCTTAGTTACGTGTCAGTAAGTGAGTTTAGTTGAAAATTTTTGTACAACGTTAACGAAATTGAGAAGAACCGCTTCACGGCATACATTGTTAAAATCGCTATGTACGCAAGTTTTGTTCGTTCGGAACGTCTTAGTTACGTGTCAGTAAGTGAGATTTGTCTAAAATTCTTGTGCAACATCAAGGAAATTGAGAAGAATCGCTTCACGGCATACATTGTTAAAATCGCTATGTACGCAAGTTTTGTTCGTCCGGAACGTCTTAGTTACGTGTCAGTAAGTGAGATTTGTCTAAAATTCTTGTGCAACATCAAGGAAATTGAGAAGAATCGCTTCACGGCATACATTGTTAAAATCGCTATGTACGCAAGTTTAGTTCGTTCGGAACGTCTTAGTTACGTGTCAGTAAGTGAGTTTAGTCGAAAATTCTTGTACAACATTACGAAAGTTGAGGATATACGTTTTACGGCGCACAAAGCTGAGATCTCTATGTACGCAAGTTTTGTTCGTTCGGAACGTCTTAGTTACGTGTCAGTAAGTGAGTTTAGTTGAAAATTCTTGTACAACGTTAAGAAAGTTGAGAATATACGTTTTTCTGCGCACAAAGCTGAGATCGCTATGTACGCAAGATTAAATCGTTCGGAACGTCTTAGTTACGTGTCAGTAAGTGAGTTTAGTCGTAAATTCTTGTACAACATTAAGGAAGTTGAGGATTTACGTTTTTCTGCGCACAAAGTTGAGATCGATATGTACGCAAGTTTTGGTCGTTCGGAACGTCTTAGTTACGTGTCAGTAAATGAGTTTAGTCGAAAATTCTTGTACAACGTTAACGAAATTGAGAAGAAACGCTTCACGGCATACATTGTTAAATTCGCTATGTACGCAAGGTTTGTTCGTTCGGAACGTCTTAGTTACGTGTCAGTAAGTAAGATATGTCTAAAATTCTTGTGCAACATCAAGGAAATTGAGAAGAATCGCTTCACGGCATACATTGTTAAAATCGCTATGTACGCAAGTTTTGTTCGTCCGGAACGTCTTAGTTACGTGTCAGTAAGTGAGATTTGTCTAAAATTCTTGTGCAACATCAAGGAAATTGAGAAGAATCGCTTCACGGCATACATTGTTAAAATCGCTATGTACGCAAGTTTAGTTCGTTCGGAACGTCTTAGTTACGTGTCAGTAAGTGAGTTTAGTCGAAAATTCTTGTACTACATTACGAAAGTTGAGGATATACGTTTTACGGCGCACAAAGCTGAGATCGCTATGTACGCAAGTTTTGTTCGTTCGGAACGTCTTAGTTACGTGTCAGTAAGTGAGATTTGTCTAAAATTCTTGTGCAACATCAAGGAAATTGAGAAGAACCGCTTCCCGGCATACATTGTTAAAATCGCTATGTACGCAAGTTTTGTTCGTTCGGAACGTCTTAGTTACGTGTCAGTAAGTGAGATTTGTCTAAAATTCTTGTGCAACATTACGAAAGTTGAGGTTATACGTTTTACGGCGCACAAAGCTGAGATTGCTATGTGCGCACGTTTTTGTCGTTCGGAACGTCTTAGTTACGTGTCAGTAAGTGAGTTTAGTCGAAAATTCTTGTGCAACATCAAGGAAATTGAGAAGAACCGCTTCACGGCATACATTGTTAAAATCGCTATGTACGCAAGTTTTGTTCGTTCGGAACGTCTTAGTTACGTGTCAGTAAATGAGTTTAGTCGAAAATTCTTGTACAACGTTAAAGAAATCGAGAAGAACCGCTTCACGGCATACATTGTTAAAATCGCTATGTACGCAAGTTTTGTTCGTTCGGACCGTCTTAGTTACGTGTCAGTAAGTGAGTTTAGTTGAAAATACTTGTACAACGTTAACGAAATTGAGAAGAACCGCTTCACGGCATACATTGTTAAAATCGCTATGTACGCAAGTTTTGGTCGTTCGGAACGTCTTAGTTACATGTCAGTAGATGTGTTTAGTCGAAAACTCTTGTACAACATTAAGAAAGTTGAGAATATACGTTTTTCTGCGCACAAAGCTGAGATCGCTATGTACGCAAGATTAAATCGTTCGGAACGTCTTAGTTACGTGTCAGTAAGTGAGTTTAGTCGTAAATTCTTGTACAACATTAAGGAAGTTGAGGATTTACGTTTTTCTGCGCACAAAGTTGAGATCGCTATGTACGCAAGTTTTGGTCGTTCGGAACGTCTTAGTTACGTGTCAGTAAATGAGTTTAGTCGAAAATTCTTGTACAACGTTAACGAAATTGAGAAGAAACGCTTCACGGCATACATTGTTAAATTCGCTATGTACGCAAGGTTTGTTCGTTCGGAACGTCTTAGTTACGTGTCAGTAAGTGAGATTTGTCAAAATTCTTGTGCAACATCAAGGAAACTGAGAAGAACCGCTTCACGGCATACATTGTTAAAATCGCTATGTACGCAAGTTTTGTTCGTTCGGAACGTCTTAGTTACGTGTCAGTAGGTGAGTTTAGTTGAAAATTCTTGTACAACGTTAACGAAATTGAGAAGAACCGCTTCACGGCATACATTGTTAAAATCGCTATGTACGCAAGTTTAGTTCGTTCGGAACGTCTTTGTTACGTGTCAGTAAGTGAGTTTAATCGAAAATTCTTGTACAACATTACGAAAGTTGAGGATATACGTTTTACGGCGCACAAAGCTGAGATCGCTATGTACGCAAGTTTTGTTCGTTCGGAACGTCTTAGTTACGTGTCAGTAAGTGAGATTTGTCTAAAATTCTTGTGCAACATCAAGGAAATTGAGAAGAACCGCTTCACGGCATACATTGTTAAAATCGCTATGTACGCAATTTTTGTTCGTTCGGAACGTCTTAGTTACGTGTCAATAAGTGAGTTTAGTTGAAAATTCTTGTACAACGTTAACGAAATTGAGAAGAACCGCTTCACGGCATACATTGTTAAAATCGCTATGTACGCAAGTTTTGTTCGTTCGGAACGTCTTAGTTACGTGTCAGTAAGTGAGATTTGTCTAAAATTCTTGTGCAACATCAAGGAAATTGAGAAGAATCGCTTCACGGCATACATTGTTAAAATCGCTATGTGCGCAAGTTTTGTTCGTTCGGAACGTCTTAGTTACGTGTCAGTAAGTGAGATTTGTCTAAAATTCTTGTGCAACATCAAGGAAATTGAGAAGAATCGCTTCACGGCATACATTGTTAAAATCGCTATGTACGCAAGTTTAGTTCGTTCGGAACGTCTTAGTTACGTGTCAGTAAGTGAGTTTAGTTGAAAATTTTTGTACAACGTTAACGAAATTGAGAAGAACCGCTTCACGGCATACATTGTTAAAATCGCTATGTACGCAAGTTTTGTTCGTTCGGAACGTCTTAGTTACGTGTCAGTAAGTGAGATTTGTCTAAAATTCTTGTGCAACACAAGGAAATTGAGAAGAACCGCTTCACGGCATACATTGTTAAAATCGCTATGTACGCAAGTTTTGTTCGTTCGGAACGTCTTAGTTACGTGTCAGTAAGTGAGATTTGTCTAAAATTCTTGTGCAACATTACGAAAGTTGAGGTTATACGTTTTACGGCGCACAAAGCTGAGATCGCTATGTACGCACGTTTTGGTCGTTCGGAACGTCTTAGTTACGTGTCAGTAAGTGAGTTTAGTCGAAAATTCTTGTGCAACATCAAGGAAATTGAGAAGAACCGCTTCACGGCATACATTGTTAAAATCGCTATGTACGAAAGTTTTGTTCGTTCGGAACGTCTTAGTTACGTGTCAGTAAGTGAGTTTAGTCGAAAATTTTTGTACAACGTTAAGGAAATTGAGGATATACGTTTTTCTGCGCACAAATCTGAGATCGCTATGTACGCAAGTTTTGGTCGTTCGGAACGTCTTAGTTACGTGTCAGTAAGTGAGTTTAGTCGAAAATTCTTGTACAACATTACGAAAGTTGAGGATATACGTTTTACGGCGCACAAAGCTGAGATCGCTATGTACGCAAGTTTTGCTCGTTCGGAACGTCTTAGTTACGTATCAGTAAGTGAGTTTAGTTGAAAATTCTTGTACAACGTTAAGAAAGTTGAGAATATACGTTTTTCTGCGCACAAAGCTGAGATCGCTATGTACGCAAGATTAAATCGTTCGGAACGTCTTAGTTACGTGTCAGTAAGTGAGTTTAGTCGTAAATTCTTGTACAACATTAAGGAAGTTGAGGATTTACGTTTTTCTGCGCACAAAGTTGAGATCGCTATGTACGCAAGTTTAGTTCGTTCGGAACGTCTTAGTTACGTGTCAGTAAGTGAGTTTAGTTGAAAATTTTTGTACAACGTTAACGAAATTGAGAAGAACCGCTTCACGGCATACATTGTTAAAATCGCTATGTACGCAAGTTTTGTTCGTTCGGAACGTCTTAGTTACGTGTCAGTAAGTGAGATTTGTCTAAAATTCTTGTGCAACATCAAGGAAATTGAGAAGAACCGCTACACGGCATACATTGTTAAAATCGCTATGCACGCAAGTTTTGTTCGTTCGGAACGTCTTAGTTACGTGTCAGTAGGTGAGTTTAGATGAAAATTCTTGTACAACGTTAACGAAATTGAGAAGAACCGCTTCACGGCATACATTGTTAAAATCGCTATGTACGCAAGTTTAGTTCGTTCGGAACGTCTTAGTTACGTGTCAGTAAGTGAGTTTAGTCGAAAATTCTTCTACAACATTACGAAAGTTGAGGATATACGTTTTACGGCGCACAAAGCTGAGATCGCTATGTACGCAAGTTTTGTTCGTTCGGAACGTCTTAGTTACGTGTCAGTAAGTGAGATTTGTCTAAAATTCTTGTGCAACATCAAGGAAATTGAGAAGAACCGCTTCACGGCATACATTGTTAAAATCGCTATGTACGCAATTTTTGTTCGTTCGGAACGTCTTAGTTACGTGTCAGTAAGTGAGTTTAGTTGAAAATTTTTGTACAACGTTAACGAAATTGAGAAGAACCGCTTCACGGCATACATTGTTAAAATCGCTATGTACGCAAGTTTTGTTCGTTCGGAACGTCTTAGTTACGTGTCAGTAAGTGAGATTTGTCTAAAATTCTTGTGCAACATCAAGGAAATTGAGAAGAACCGCTACACGGCATACATTGTTAAAATCGCTATGTACGCAAGTTTTGTTCGTTCGGAACGTCTTAGTTACGTGTCAGTAGGTGAGTTTAGTTGAAAATTCTTGTACAACGTTAACGAAATTGAGAAGAACCGCTTCACGGCATACATTGTTAAAATCGCTATGTACGCAAGTTTAGTTCGTTCGGAACGTCTTAGTTACGTGTCAGTAAGTGAGTTTAGTCGAAAATTCTTCTACAACATTACGAAAGTTGAGGATATACGTTTTACGGCGCACAAAGCTGAGATCGCTATGTACGCAAGTTTTGTTCGTTCGGAACGTCTTAGTTACGTGTCAGTAAGTGAGATTTGTCTAAAATTCTTGTGCAACATCAAGGAAATTGAGAAGAACCGCTTCACGGCATACATTGTTAAAATCGCTATGTACGCAATTTTTGTTCGTTCGGAACGTCTTAGTTACGTGTCAGTAAGTGAGTTTAGTTGAAAATTTTTGTACAACGTTAACGAAATTGAGAAGAACCGCTTCACGGCATACATTGTTAAAATCGCTATGTACGCAAGTTTTGTTCGTTCGGAACGTCTTAGTTACGTGTCAGTAAGTGAGTTTAGTCGAAAATTCTTGTGCAACATCAAGGAAATTGAGAAGAACCGCTTCACGGCATACATTGTTAAAATCGCTATGTACGCAAGTTTTGTTCGTTCGGAACGTCTTAGTTACGTGTCAGTAAATGAGTTTAGTCGAAAATTCTTGTACAACGTTAAAGAAATCGAGAAGAACCGCTTCACGGCATACATTGTTAAAATCGCTATGTACGCAAGTTTTGTTCGTTCGGAACGTCTTAGTTACGTGTCAGTAAGTGAGATTTGTCTAAAATTCTTGTGCAACATCAAGGAAATTGAGAAGAATCGCTTCACGGCATACATTGTTAAAATCGCTATGTACGCAAGTTTTGTTCGTTCGGACCGTCTTAGTTACGTGTCAGTAAGTGAGTTTAGTTGAAAATACTTGTACAACGTTAACGAAATTGAGAAGAACCGCTTCACGGCATACATTGTTAAAATCGCTATGTACGCAAGTTTTGGTCGTTCGGAACGTCTTAGTTACGTGTCAGTAGATGTGTTTAGTCGAAAACTCTTGTACAACATTAAGAAAGTTGAGAATATACGTTTTTCTGCGCACAAAGCTGAGATCGCTATGTACGCAAGATTAAATCGTTCGGAACGTCTTAGTTACGTGTCAGTAAGTGAGTTTAGTCGTAAATTCTTGTACAACATTAAGGAAGTTGAGGATTTACGTTTTTCTGCGCACAAAGTTGAGATCGCTATGTACGCAAGTTTTGGTCGTTCGGAACGTCTTAGTTACGTGTCAGTAAATGAGTTTAGTCGAAAATTCTTGTACAACGTTAAAGAAATCGAGGATATACGTTATGCGGCGCACAAAGCTGAGATCTCTATGTACGCAAGTTTTGTTCGTTCGGAACGTCTTAGTTACGTGTCAGTAGGTGAGTTTAGTTGAAAATTCTTGTACAACGTTAACGAAATTGAGAAGAACCGCTTCACGGCATACATTGTTAAAATCGCTATGTACGCAAGTTTAGTTCGTTCGGAACGTCTTAGTTACGTGTCAGTAAGTGAGTTTAGTTGAAAATTCTTGTACAACGTTAACGAAATTGAGAAGAACCGCTTCACGGCATACATTGTTAAAATCGCTATGTTCGCAAGTTTTGTTCGTTCGGAACGTCTTAGTTACGTGTCAGTAAGTGAGATTTGTCTAAAATTCTTGTGCAACATCAAGGAAATTGAGAAGAATCGCTTCACGGCATACATTGTTAAAATCGCTATGTACGCAAGTTTTGTTCGTCCGGAACGTCTTAGTTACGTGTCAGTAAGTGAGATTTGTCTAAAATTCTTGTGCAACATCAAGGAAATTGAGAAGAATCGCTTCACGGCATACATTGTTAAAATCGCTATGTACGCAAGTTTAGTTCGTTCGGAACGTCTTAGTTACGTGTCAGTAAGTGAGTTTAGTCGAAAATTCTTGTACAACATTACGAAAGTTGAGGATATACGTTTTACGGCGCACAAAGCTGAGATCTCTATGTACGCAAGTTTTGTTCGTTCGGAACGTCTTAGTTACGTGTCAGTAAGTGAGTTTAGTTGAAAATTCTTGTACAACGTTAAGAAAGTTGAGAATATACGTTTTTCTGCGCACAAAGCTGAGATCGCTATGTACGCAAGATTAAATCGTTCGGAACGTCTTAGTTACGTGTCAGTAAGTGAGTTTAGTCGTAAATTCTTGTACAACATTAAGGAAGTTGAGGATTTACGTTTTTCTGCGCACAAAGTTGAGATCGATATGTACGCAAGTTTTGGTCGTTCGGAACGTCTTAGTTACGTGTCAGTAAATGAGTTTAGTCGAAAATTCTTGTACAACGTTAACGAAATTGAGAAGAAACGCTTCACGGCATACATTGTTAAATTCGCTATGTACGCAAGGTTTGTTCGTTCGGAACGTCTTAGTTACGTGTCAGTAAGTAAGATATGTCTAAAATTCTTGTGCAACATCAAGGAAATTGAGAAGAATCGCTTCACGGCATACATTGTTAAAATCGCTATGTACGCAAGTTTTGTTCGTCCGGAACGTCTTAGTTACGTGTCAGTAAGTGAGATTTGTCTAAAATTCTTGTGCAACATCAAGGAAATTGAGAAGAATCGCTTCACGGCATACATTGTTAAAATCGCTATGTACGCAAGTTTAGTTCGTTCGGAACGTCTTAGTTACGTGTCAGTAAGTGAGTTTAGTCGAAAATTCTTGTACAACATTACGAAAGTTGAGGATATACGTTTTACGGCGCACAAAGCTGAGATCGCTATGTACGCAAGTTTTGTTCGTTCGGAACGTCTTAGTTACGTGTCAGTAAGTGAGTTTAGTCGTAAATTCTTGTACAACATTAAGGAAGTTGAGGATTTACGTTTTTCTGCGCACAAAGTTGAGATCGCTATGTACGCAAGTTTTGGTCGTTCGGAACGTCTTAGTTACGTGTCAGTAAATGAGTTTAGTCGAAAATTCTTGTACAACGTTAACGAAATTGAGAAGAAACGCTTCACGGCATACATTGTTAAATTCGCTATGTACGCAAGGTTTGTTCGTTCGGAACGTCTTAGTTACGTGTCAGTAAGTGAGATTTGTCAAAATTCTTGTGCAACATCAAGGAAACTGAGAAGAACCGCTTCACGGCATACATTGTTAAAATCGCTATGTACGCAAGTTTTGTTCGTTCGGAACGTCTTAGTTACGTGTCAGTAGGTGAGTTTAGTTGAAAATTCTTGTACAACGTTAACGAAATTGAGAAGAACCGCTTCACGGCATACATTGTTAAAATCGCTATGTACGCAAGTTTAGTTCGTTCGGAACGTCTTAGTTACGTGTCAGTAAGTGAGTTTAATCGAAAATTCTTGTACAACATTACGAAAGTTGAGGATATACGTTTTACGGCGCACAAAGCTGAGATCGCTATGTACGCAAGTTTTGTTCGTTCGGAACGTCTTAGTTACGTGTCAGTAAGTGAGATTTGTCTAAAATTCTTGTGCAACATCAAGGAAATTGAGAAGAACCGCTTCACGGCATACATTGTTAAAATCGCTATGTACGCAATTTTTGTTCGTTCGGAACGTCTTAGTTACGTGTCAGTAAGTGAGTTTAGTTGAAAATTCTTGTACAACGTTAACGAAATTGAGAAGAACCGCATCACGGCATACATTGTTAAAATCGCTATGTACGCAAGTTTTGTTCGTTCGGAACGTCTTAGTTACGTGTCAGTAAGTGAGATTTGTCTAAAATTCTTGTGCAACATCAAGGAAATTGAGAAGAATCGCTTCACGGCATACATTGTTAAAATCGCTATGTGCGCAAGTTTTGTTCGTTCGGAACGTCTTAGTTACGTGTCAGTAAGTGAGATTTGTCTAAAATTCTTGTGCAACATCAAGGAAATTGAGAAGAATCGCTTCACGGCATACATTGTTAAAATCGCTATGTACGCAAGTTTAGTTCGTTCGGAACGTCTTAGTTACGTGTCAGTAAGTGAGTTTAGTTGAAAATTTTTGTACAACGTTAACGAAATTGAGAAGAACCGCTTCACGGCATACATTGTTAAAATCGCTATGTACGCAAGTTTTGTTCGTTCGGAACGTCTTAGTTACGTGTCAGTAAGTGAGATTTGTCTAAAATTCTTGTGCAACACAAGGAAATTGAGAAGAACCGCTTCACGGCATACATTGTTAAAATCGCTATGTACGCAAGTTTTGTTCGTTCGGAACGTCTTAGTTACGTGTCAGTAAGTGAGATTTGTCTAAAATTCTTGTGCAACATTACGAAAGTTGAGGTTATACGTTTTACGGCGCACAAAGCTGAGATCGCTATGTACGCACGTTTTGGTCGTTCGGAACGTCTTAGTTACGTGTCAGTAAGTGAGTTTAGTCGAAAATTCTTGTGCAACATCAAGGAAATTGAGAAGAACCGCTTCACGGCATACATTGTTAAAATCGCTATGTACGAAAGTTTTGTTCGTTCGGAACGTCTTAGTTACGTGTCAGTAAGTGAGTTTAGTCGAAAATTTTTGTACAACGTTAAGGAAATTGAGGATATACGTTTTTCTGCGCACAAATCTGAGATCGCTATGTACGCAAGTTTTGGTCGTTCGGAACGTCTTAGTTACGTGTCAGTAAGTGAGTTTAGTCGAAAATTCTTGTACAACATTACGAAAGTTGAGGATATACGTTTTACGGCGCACAAAGCTGAGATCGCTATGTACGCAAGTTTTGCTCGTTCGGAACGTCTTAGTTACGTATCAGTAAGTGAGTTTAGTTGAAAATTCTTGTACAACGTTAAGAAAGTTGAGAATATACGTTTTTCTGCGCACAAAGCTGAGATCGCTATGTACGCAAGATTAAATCGTTCGGAACGTCTTAGTTACGTGTCAGTAAGTGAGTTTAGTCGTAAATTCTTGTACAACATTAAGGAAGTTGAGGATTTACGTTTTTCTGCGCACAAAGTTGAGATCGCTATGTACGCAAGTTTAGTTCGTTCGGAACGTCTTAGTTACGTGTCAGTAAGTGAGTTTAGTTGAAAATTTTTGTACAACGTTAACGAAATTGAGAAGAACCGCTTCACGGCATACATTGTTAAAATCGCTATGTACGCAAGTTTTGTTCGTTCGGAACGTCTTAGTTACGTGTCAGTAAGTGAGATTTGTCTAAAATTCTTGTGCAACATCAAGGAAATTGAGAAGAACCGCTACACGGCATACATTGTTAAAATCGCTATGCACGCAAGTTTTGTTCGTTCGGAACGTCTTAGTTACGTGTCAGTAGGTGAGTTTAGATGAAAATTCTTGTACAACGTTAACGAAATTGAGAAGAACCGCTTCACGGCATACATTGTTAAAATCGCTATGTACGCAAGTTTTGTTCGTTCGGAACGTCTTAGTTACGTGTCAGTAAGTGAGTTTAGTCGAAAATTCTTGTGCAACATCAAGGAAATTGAGAAGAACCGCTTCACGGCATACATTGTTAAAATCGCTATGTACGCAAGTTTTGTTCGTTCGGAACGTCTTAGTTACGTGTCAGTAAATGAGTTTAGTCGAAAATTCTTGTACAACGTTAAAGAAATCGAGAAGAACCGCTTCACGGCATACATTGTTAAAATCGCTATGTACGCAAGTTTTGTTCGTTCGGAACGTCTTAGTTACGTGTCAGTAAGTGAGATTTGTCTAAAATTCTTGTGCAACATCAAGGAAATTGAGAAGAATCGCTTCACGGCATACATTGTTAAAATCGCTATGTACGCAAGTTTTGTTCGTTCGGACCGTCTTAGTTACGTGTCAGTAAGTGAGTTTAGTTGAAAATACTTGTACAACGTTAACGAAATTGAGAAGAACCGCTTCACGGCATACATTGTTAAAATCGCTATGTACGCAAGTTTTGGTCGTTTGGAACGTCTTAGTTACGTGTCAGTAGATGTGTTTAGTCGAAAACTCTTGTACAACATTAAGAAAGTTGAGAATATACGTTTTTCTGCGCACAAAGCTGAGATCGCTATGTACGCAAGATTAAATCGTTCGGAACGTCTTAGTTACGTGTCAGTAAGTGAGTTTAGTCGTAAATTCTTGTACAAAATTAAGGAAGTTGAGGATTTACGTTTTTCTGCGCACAAAGTTGAGATCGCTATGTACGCAAGTTTTGGTCGTTCGGAACGTCTTAGTTACGTGTCAGTAAATGAGTTTAGTCGAAAATTCTTGTACAACGTTAAAGAAATCGAGGATATACGTTATGCGGCGCACAAAGCTGAGATCTCTATGTACGCAAGTTTTGTTCGTTCGGAACGTCTTAGTTACGTGTCAGTAGGTGAGTTTAGTTGAAAATTCTTGTACAACGTTAACGAAATTGAGAAGAACCGCTTCACGGCATACATTGTTAAAATCGCTATGTACGCAAGTTTAGTTCGTTCGGAACGTCTTAGTTACGTGTCAGTAAGTGAGTTTAGTCGAAAATTCTTGTACAACATTACGAAAGTTGAGGATATACGTTTTACGGCGCACAAAGCTGAGATCGCTATGTACGCAAGTTTTGTTCGTTCGGAACGTCTTAGTTACGTGTCAGTAAGTGAGATTTGTCTAAAATTCTTGTGCAACATCAAGGAAATTGAGAAGAACCGCTTCACGGCATACATTGTTAAAATCGCAATGTACGCAATTTTTGTTCGTTCGGAACGTCTTAGTTACGTGTCAGTAAGTGAGTTTAGTTGAAAATTCTTGTACAACGTTAACGAAATTGCGAAGAACTGCTTCACGGCATACATTGTTAAAATCGCTATGTGCGCAAGTTTTGTTCGTTCGGAACGTCTTAGTTACGTGTCAGTAAGTGAGATTTGTCTAAAATTCTTGTGCAACGTCAAGGAAATTGAGAAGAACCGCTTCACGGCATACATTGTTAAAATCGCTATGTACGCAAGTTTTGTTCGTTCGGAACGTCTTAGTTACGTGTCAGTAAGTGAGTTTAGTTGAAAATTCTTGTGCAACATCAAGGAAATTGAGAAGAACCGCTTCACGGCATACATTGTTAAAATCGCTATGTACGTAAGTTTTGTTCGTTCGGAACGTCTTAGTTACGTGTCAGTAAGTGAGTTTAGTCGTAAATTCTTGTACAACATTAAGGAAGTTGAGGATTTACGTTTTTCTGCGCACAAAGTTGAGATCGCTATGTACGCAAGTTTTGGTCGTTCGGAACGTCTTAGTTACGTGTCAGTAAGTGAGATTTGTCTAAAATTCTTGTGCAACATCAAGGAAATTGAGAAGAATCGCTTCACGGCATACATTGTTAAAATCGCTATGTACGCAAGTTTTGTTCGTTCGGAACGTCTTAGTTACGTGTCAGTAAGTGAGATTTGTCTAAAATTCTTGTCCAACATCAAGGAAATTGAGAAGAATCGCTTCACGGCATACATTGTTAAAATCGCTATGTACGCAAGTTTAGTTCGTTCGGAACGTCTTAGTTACGTGTCAGTAAGTGAGTTTAGTTGAAAATTTTTGTACAACGTTAACGAAATTGAGAAGAACCGCTTCACGGCATACATTGTTAAAATCGCTATGTACGCAAGTTTTGTTCGTTCGGAACGTCTTAGTTACGTGTCAGTAAGTGAGATTTGTCTAAAATTCTTGTGCAACATCAAGGAAATTGAGAAGAACCGCTACACGGCATACATTGTTAAAATCGCTATGTACGCAAGTTTTGTTCGTTCGGAACGTCTTAGTTACGTGTCAGTAGGTGAGTTTAGTTGAAAATTCTTGTACAACGTTAACGAAAT
Organism: Polyergus mexicanus; assembly: GCF_030449975.1. Lineage (NCBI taxonomy): Eukaryota > Metazoa > Arthropoda > Insecta > Hymenoptera > Formicidae > Polyergus > Polyergus mexicanus. The sequence continues at coordinate 3,489,446 of NW_027223339.1, read as the reverse complement.
TGAGAAGAACCGCTTCACGGCATACATTGTTAAAATCGCTATGTACGCAAGTTTAGTTCGTTCGGAACGTCTTAGTTACGTGTCAGTAAGTGAGTTTAGTCGAAAATTCTTCTACAACATTACGAAAGTTGAGGATATACGTTTTACGGCGCACAAAGCTGAGATCGCTATGTACGCAAGTTTTGTTCGTTCGGAACGTCTTAGTTACGTGTCAGTAAGTGAGATTTGTCTAAAATTCTTGTGCAACATCAAGGAAATTGAGAAGAACCGCTTCACGGCATACATTGTTAAAATCGCTATGTACACAATTTTTGTTCGTTCGGAACGTCTTAGTTACGTGTCAGTAAATGAGTTTAGTCGAAAATTCTTGTACAACGTTAAAGAAATCGAGAAGAACCGCTTCACGGCATACATTGTTAAAATCGCTATGTACGCAAGTTTTGTTCTTTCGGAACGTCTTAGTTACGTGTCAGTAAGTGAGATTTGTCTAAAATTCTTGTGCAACATCAAGGAAATTGAGAAGAATCGCTTCACGGCATACATTGTTAAAATCGCTATGTACGCAAGTTTTGTTCGTTCGGACCGTCTTAGTTACGTGTCAGTAAGTGAGTTTAGTTGAAAATACTTGTACAACGTTAACGAAATTGAGAAGAACCGCTTCACGGCATACATTGTTAAAATCGCTATGTACGCAAGTTTTGGTCGTACGGAACGTCTTAGTTACGTGTCAGTAGATGTGTTTAGTCGAAAACTCTTGTACAACATTAAGAAAGTTGAGAATATACGTTTTTCTGCGCACAAAGCTGAGATCGCTATGTACGCAAGATTAAATCGTTCGGAACGTCTTAGTTACGTGTCAGTAAGTGAGTTTAGTCGTAAATTCTTGTACAACATTGAGGAAGTTGAGGATTTACGTTTTTCTGCGCACAAAGTTGAGATCGCTATGTACGCAAGTTTTGGTCGTTCGGAACGTCTTAGTTACGTGTCAGTAAATGAGTTTAGTCGAAAATTCTTGTACAACGTTAAAGAAATCGAGGATATACGTTATGCGGCGCACAAAGCTGAGATCTCTATGTACGCAAGTTTTGTTCGTTCGGAACGTCTTAGTTACGTGTCAGTAGGTGAGTTTAGTTGAAAATTCTTGTACAACGTTAACGAAATTGAGAAGAACCGCTTCACGGCATACATTGTTAAAAACGCTATGTACGCAAGTTTAGTTCGTTCGGAACGTTTTAGTTACGTGTCAGTAAGTGAGTTTAGTCGAAAATTCTTGTACAACATTACGAAAGTTGAGGATATACGTTTTACGGCGCACAAAGCTGAGATCGCTATGTACGCAAGTTTTGTTCGTTCGGAACGTCTTAGTTACGTGTCAGTAAGTGAGATTTGTCTAAAATTCTTGTGCAACATCAAGGAAATTGAGAAGAACCGCTTCACGGCATACATTGTTAAAATCGCTATGTACGCAATTTTTGTTCGTTCGGAACGTCTTAGTTACGTGTCAGTAAGTGAGTTTAGTTGAAAATTCTTGTACAACGTTAACGAAATTGCGAAGAACTGCTTCACGGCATACATTGTTAAAATCGCTATGTGCGCAAGTTTTGTTCGTTCGGAACGTCTTAGTTACGTGTCAGTAAGTGAGATTTGTCTAAAATTCTTGTGCAACGTCAAGGAAATTGAGAAGAACCGCTTCACGGCATACATTGTTAAAATCGCTATGTACGCAAGTTTTGTTCGTTCGGAACGTCTTAGTTACGTGTCAGTAAGTGAGTTTAGTTGAAAATTCTTGTGCAACATCAAGGAAATTGAGAAGAACCGCTTCACGGCATACATTGTTAAAATCGCTATGTACGTAAGTTTTGTTCGTTCGGAACGTCTTAGTTACGTGTCAGTAAGTGAGTTTAGTCGTAAATTCTTGTACAACATTAAGGAAGTTGAGGATTTACGTTTTTCTGCGCACAAAGTTGAGATCGCTATGTACGCAAGTTTTGGTCGTTCGGAACGTATTTGTTACGTGTCAGTAAATGAGTTTAGTCGAAAATTCTTGTGCAACATCAAGGAAACTGAGAAGAACCGTTTCACGGCATACATTGTTAAAATCGCTATGTACGCAAGTTTTGTTCGTTCGGAACGTCTTAGTTACGTGTCAGTAGGTGAGTTTAGTTGAAAATTCTTGTACAACGTTAACGAAATTGAGAAGAACCGCTTCACGGCATACATTGTTAAAATCGCTATGTACGCAAGTTTGGTTCGTTCGGAACGTCTTAGTTACGTGTCAGTAAGTGAGTTTAGTCGAAAATTCTTGTGCAACATCAAGGAAATTGAGAAGAACCGCTTCACGGCATACATTGTTAAAATCGCTATGTACGCAAGTTTTGTTCGTTCGGAACGTCTTAGTTACGTGTCAGTAAGTGAGTTTAGTCGAAAATTTTTGTACAACGTTAAAGAAATTGAGGATATACGTTTTTCTGCGCACAAAGCTGAGATCGCTATGTACGCAAGTTTTGGTCGTTCGGAACGTCTTAGTTACGTGTCAGTAAGTGAGTTTAGTCGAAAATTCTTGTACAACGTTAAAGAAATCGAGGATATACGTTTTTCGGCGCACAAAGCTGACATCGCTATGTACGCAGGTTTTGTTCGTTCGGAACGTCTTAGTTACGTGTCAGTAAGTGAGTTTAGTCAAAAATTCTTGTACAACGTTAACGAAATAGAAAAACCGCTTCACGGCATACATTGTTAAATTCGCTATGTACGCAAGTTTTGTTCGTTCGGAACGTCTTAGTTACGTGTCAGTAAGTGAGATTTGTCTAAAATTCTTGTGCAACATCAAGGAAATTGAGAAGAACCGCTTCACGGCATACATTGGTAAAATCGCTATGTACGCAAGTTTTGTTCGTTCGGAACGTCTCAGTTACGTATCAGTAAGTGAGATTTGTCTAAAATTCTTGTGCAACATCAAGGAAATTGAGAAGAACCGCTTCACGGCATACATTGTTAAAATCGCTATGTACGCAAGTTTGGTTCGTTCGGAACGTCTTAGTTACGTGTCAGTAAGTGAGTTTAGTCGAAAATTCTTGTGCAACATCAAGGAAATTGAGAAGAACCGCTTCACGGCATACATTGTTAAAATCGCTATGTACGCAAGTTTTGTTCGTTCGGAACGTCTTAGTTACGTGTCAGTAAGTGAGTTTAGTCGAAAATTTTTGTACAACGTTAAAGAAATTGAGGATATACGTTTTTCTGCGCACAAAGCTGAGATCGCTATGTACGCAAGTTTTGGTCGTTCGGAACGTCTTAGTTACGTGTCAGTAAGTGAGTTTAGTCGAAAATTCTTGTACAACGTTAAAGAAATCGAGGATATACGTTTTTCGGCGCACAAAGCTGACATCGCTATGTACGCAGGTTTTGTTCGTTCGGAACGTCTTAGTTACGTGTCAGTAAGTGAGTTTAGTCGAAAATTCTTGTACAACGTTAACGAAATAGAAAAACCGCTTCACGGCATATATTGGTAAAATCGCTATGTACGCAAGTTTTGTTCGTTCGGAACGTCTCAGTTACGTATCAGTAAGTGAGATTTGTCTCAAATTCTTGTGCAACATCAAGGAAATTGAGAAGAACCGCTTCACGGCATACATTGTTAAAACCGCTATGTACGCAAGTTTTGGTCTTTCGGAACGTCTTAGTTACGTGACAGTAAATGAGTTTAGTCGAAAATTCTTGTACAACGTTAACGAAATTGAGAAGAACCGCTTCACGGCATACATTGTTAAAATCGCTATGTACGCAAGTTTTGTTCGTTCGGAACGTCTTAGTTACGTTACAGTAAGTGAGTTTAGTCGAAAATTCTTGTGCAACATCATGGAAATTAAGAACAATCGCTTCACGGCATACATTGTTAAAATCGCTATGTACGCAAGTATTGTTCGTTCGGAACGTCTTAGTTACGTGTCAGTAAGTGAGTTTAGTTGAAAATTCTTGTACAACGTTAACGAAATTGAGAAGAACCGCTTCACGGCATACATTGTTAAAATTGCTATGTACGCAAGTTTAGTTCGTTCGGAACGTCTTAGTTACGTGTCAGTAAGTGAGTTTAGTCGAAAATTCTTGTACAACATTACGAAAGTTGAGGATATACGTTTTTCTGCGCACAAAGCTGAGATCGCTATGTACGCAAGTTTTGGTCGTTCGGAACGTCTTAGTTACGTGTCAGTAAGTGAGTTTAGTCGAAAATTCTTGTACAACGTTAAAGAAATCGAGGATATACGTTTTTCGGCGCACAAAGCTGACATCGCTATGTACGCAGGTTTTGTTCGTTCGGAACGTCTTAGTTACGTGTCAGTAAGTGAGTTTAGTCGAAAATTCTTGCACAACGTTAACGAAATAGAAAAACCGCTTCACGGCATACATTGTTAAATTCGCTATGTACGCAAGTTTTGTTCGTTCGGAACGTCTTAGTTACGTGTCAGTAAGTGAGATTTGTCTAAAATTCTTGTGCAACATCAAGGAAATTGAGAAGAACCGCTTCACGGCATACATTGGTAAAATCGCTATGTACGCAAGTTTTGTTCGTTCGGAACGTCTCAGTTACGTATCAGTAAGTGAGATTTGTCTAAAATTCTTGTGCAACATCAAGGAAATTGAGAAGAACCGCTTCACGGCATACATTGTTAAAATCGCTATGTACGCAAGTTTTGGTCTTTCGGAACGTCTTAGTTACGTGACAGTAAATGAGTTTAGTCGAAAATTCTTGTACAACGTTAAAGAAATCGAGGATATACGTTTTGCGGCGCACAAAGCTGAGATCGCTATGTACGCAAGTTTTGTTCGTTCGGAACGTCTTAGTTACGTGTCAGTAAGTGAGATTTGTCTAAAATTCTTGTGCAACATCAAGGAAATTGAGAGGAACCGCTTCACGGCATACATTGTTAAAATCTCTATGTACGCAAGTTTTGTTCGTTCGGAACGTCTTAGTTACGTGTCAGTAAGTGAGTTTAGTCGAAAATTCTTGTACAACGTTAAAGAAATTGAGGATATACGTTTTGCGGCGCACAAAGCTGAGATCGCTATGTACGCAAGTTTTGGTCGTTCGGAACGTGTTAGTTACGTGTCAGTAAATGAGTTTAGTCGAAAATTCGTGTACAACGCTAAAGAAATCGAGGATATACGTTTTTCGGCGCACAAAGCTGACATCGCTATGTACGCAAGTTTTGTTCGTTCGGAACGTCTTAGTTACGTGTCAGTAAGTGAGTTTAGTCGAAAATTCTTGTACAACGTTAACGAAATTGAGAAGAACCGCTTCACGGCATACTTTGTTAAATTCGCTATGTACGCAAGTTTTGTTCGTTCGGAACGTCTTAGTTACGTGTCAGTAAGTGAGTTTAGTCGAAAATTCTTGTACAACATTACGAAAGTTGAGGGTATACGTTTTACGGCGCACAAAGCTGAGATTGCTATGTACGCAAGTTTTGTTCGTTCGGAACGTCTTAGTTACGTGTCAGTAAGTGAGATTTGTCTAAAATTCTTGTGCAACATCAAGGAAATTGAGAAGAACCGCTTCACGGCATACATTGTTAAAATCGCTATGTACGCAAGTTTTGTTCGTTCGGAACGTCTTAGTTACGTGTCAGTAAGTGAGTTTAGTTGAAAATTCTTGTGCAACATCAAGGAAATTGAGAAGAACCGCTTCACGGCATACATTGTTAAAATCGCTATGTACGAAAGTTTTGTTCGTTCGGAACGTCTTAGTTACGTGTCAGTAAGTGAGTTTAGTCGTAAATTCTTGTACAACATTAAGGAAGTTGAGGATTTACGTTTTTCTGCGCACAAAGTTGAGATCGCTATGTACGCAAGTTTTGGTCGTTCGGAACGTATTAGTTACGTGTCAGTAAATGAGTTTAGTCGAAAATTCTTGTGCAACATCAAGGAAACTGAGAAGAACCGTTTCACGGCATACATTGTTAAAATCGCTATGTACGCAAGTTTTGTTCGTTCGGAACGTCTTAGTTACGTGTCAGTAGGTGAGTTTAGTTGAAAATTCTTGTACAACGTTAACGAAATTGAGAAGAACCGCTTCACGGCATACATTGTTAAAATCGCTATGTACGCAAGTTTGGTTCGTTCGGAACGTCTTAGTTACGTGTCAGTAAGTGAGTTTAGTCGAAAATTCTTGTGCAACATCAAGGAAATTGAGAAGAACCGCTTCCCGGCATACATTGTTAAAATCGCTATGTACGCAAGTTTTGTTCGTTCGGAACGTCTTAGTTACGTGTCAGTAAGTGAGTTTAGTCGAAAATTTTTGTACAACGTTAAAGAAATTGAGGATATACGTTTTTCTGCGCACAAAGCTGAGATCGCTATGTACGCAAGTTTTGTTCGTTCGGAACGTCTTAGTTACGTGTCAGTAAGTGAGATTTGTCTAAAATTCTTGTGCAACATCAAGGAAATTGAGAGGAACCGCTTCACGGCATACATTGTTAAAATCTCTATGTACGCAAGTTTTGTTCGTTCGGAACGTCTTAGTTACGTGTCAGTAAGTGAGTTTATTCGAAAATTCTTGTACAACGTTAAAGAAATTGAGGATATACGTTTTGCGGCGCACAAAGCTGAGATCGCTATGTACGCAAGTTTTGGTCGTTCGGAACGTGTTAGTTACGTGTCAGTAAATGAGTTTAGTCGAAAATTCTTGTACAACGCTAAAGAAATCGAGGATATACGTTTTTCGGCGCACAAAGCTGACATCGCTATGTACGCAAGTTTTGTTCGTTCGGAACGTCTTAGTTACGTGTCAGTAAGTGAGTTTAGTCGAAAATTCTTGTACAACGTTAACGAAATTGAGAAGAACCGCTTCACGGCATACTTTGTTAAATTCGCTATGTACGCAAGTTTTGTTCGTTCGGAACGTCTTAGTTACGTGTCAGTAAGTGAGATTTGTCTAAAATTCTTGTGCAACATCAAGGAAATTGAGAAGAACCGCTTCACGGCATACATTGTTAAAATCGCTATGTACGCAAGTTTAGTTCGTTCGGAACGTCTTAGTTACGTGTCAGTAAGTGAGTTTAGTCGAAAATTCTTGTACAACATTACGAAAGTTGAGGATATACGTTTTACGGCGCACAAAGCTGAGATTGCTATGTACGCAAGTTTTGTTCGTTCGGAACGTCTTAGTTACGTGTCAGTAAGTGAGATTTGTCTAAAATTCTTGTGCAACATCAAGGAAATTGAGAAGAACCGCTTCACGGCATACATTGTTAAAATCGCTATGTACGCAAGTTTTGTTCGTTCGGAACGTCTTAGTTACGTGTCAGTAAGTGAGTTTAGTTGAAAATTCTTGTGCAACATCAAGGAAATTGAGAAGAACCGCTTCACGGCATACATTGTTAAAATCGCTATGTACGAAAGTTTTGTTCGTTCGGAACGTCTTAGTTACGTGTCAGTAAGTGAGTTTAGTCGTAAATTCTTGTACAACATTAAGGAAGTTGAGGATTTACGTTTTTCTGCGCACAAAGTTGAGATCGCTATGTACGCAAGTTTTGGTCGTTCGGAACGTATTAGTTACGTGTCAGTAAATGAGTTTAGTCGAAAATTCTTGTGCAACATCAAGGAAACTGAGAAGAACCGTTTCACGGCATACATTGTTAAAATCGCTATGTACGCAAGTTTTGTTCGTTCGGAACGTCTTAGTTACGTGTCAGTAAGTGAGTTTAGTCGAAAATTTTTGTACAACGTTAAAGAAATTGAGGATATACGTTTTTCTGCGCACAAAGCTGAGATCGCTATGTACGCAAGTTTTGGTCGTTCGGAACGTCTTAGTTACGTGTCAGTAAGTGAGTTTAGTCGAAAATTCTTGTACAACGTTAAAGAAATCGAGGATATACGTTTTCGGCGCACAAAGCTGACATCGCTATGTACGCAGGTTTTGTTCGTTCGGAACGTCTTAGTTACGTGTCAGTAAGTGAGTTTAGTCGAAAATTCTTGTACAACGTTAACGAAATAGAAAAGCCGCTTCACGGCATACATTGTTAAAATCTCTATGTACGCAAGTTTTGTTCGTTCGGAACGTCTTAGTTACGTGTCAGTAAGTGAGTTTAGTCGAAAATTCTTGTACAACGTTAAAGAAATTGAGGATATACGTTTTGCGGCGCACAAAGCTGAGATCGCTATGTACGCAAGTTTTGGTCGTTCGGAACGTGTTAGTTACGTGTCAGTAAGTGAGTTTAGTCGTAAATTCTTGTACAACATTAAGGAAGTTGAGGATTTACGTTTTTCTGCGCACAAAGTTGAGATCGCTATGTACGCAAGTTTTGGTCGTTCGGAACGTCTTAGTTACGTGTCAGTAAATGAGTTTAGTCGAAAATTCTTGTGCAACATCAAGGAAACTGAGAAGAACCGTTTCACGGCATACATTGTTAAAATCGCTATGTACGCAAGTTTTGTTCATTCGGAACGTCTTAGTTACGTGTCAGTAGGTGAGTTTAGTTGAAAATTCTTGTACAACGTTAACGAAATTGAGAAGAACCGCTTCACGGCATACATTGTTAAATTCGCTATGTACGCAAGTTTTGTTCGTTCGGAACGTCTTAGTTACGTGTCAGTAAGTGAGTTTAGTTGAAAATTCTTGTACAACGTTAACGAAATTGAGAAGAACCGCTTCACAGCATACATTCTTAAAGTCGCTATGTACGCAAGTTTAGTTCGTTCGGAACGTCTTAGTTACGTGTCAGTAAGTGAGTTTAGTCGAAAATTTTTGTACAACGTTAAAGAAATTGAGGATATACGTTTTTCTGCGCACAAAGCTGAGATCGCTATGTACGCAAGTTTTGGTCGTTCGGAACGTCTTAGTTACGTGTCAGTAAATGAGTTTAGTCGAAAATTCTTGTAAAACGTTAAAGAAATCGAGGATATACGTTCTTCGGCGCACAAAGCTGAGATCGCTATGTACGCAAGTTTTGTTCGTTCGGAACGTCTTAGTTACGTGTCAATAAGTGAGTTTAGTCGAAAATTCTTGTGCAACATCAAGGAAATTGAGAAGAACCGCTTCACGGCATACATTGTTAAAATCGCTATGTACGAAAGATTTGTTCATTCGGAACTTCTTAGTTACGTGTCAGTAAGTGAGTTTAGTCGAAAATTCTTCTACAACGTTAACGAAATTGAGAAGAACCGCTTCACGGCATACATTGTTAAATTCGCTATGTACGCAAGTTTTGTTCGTTCGGAACGTCTTAGTTACGTGTCAGTAAGTGAGATTTGTGTAAAATTCTTGTGCAACATCAAGGAAATTGAGAGGAACCGCTTCACGGCATACATTGTTAAAATCGCTATGTACGTAAGTTTTGTTCGTTCGGAACGTCTTAGTTACGTGTCAGTAAGTGAGTTTAGTCGAAAATTCTTGTACAAAGTTAAAGAAATCGAGGATATACGTTTTTCGGCGCACAAAGCTGACATCGCTATGTACGCAAATTTTGTTCGTTCGGAACGTCTTAGTTACGTGTCAGTAAGTGAATTTAGTCGAAAATTCTTGTACAACGTTAACGAAATTGAGAAGAACCGCTTCACGGCATACATTGTTAAATTCGCTATGTACGCAAGTTTTGTTCGTTCGGAACGTCTTAGTTACGTGTCAGTAAGTGAGTTTAGTTGAAAATTCTTGTACAACGTTAACGAAATTGAGAAGAACCGCTTCACAGCATACATTCTTAAAGTCGCTATGTACGCAAGTTTAGTTCGTTCGGAACGTCTTAGTTACGTGTCAGTAAGTGAGTTTAGTCGAAAATTCTTGTACAACATTACGAAAGTTGAGGATATACGTTTTACGGCGCACAAAGCTGAGATCGCTATGTACGCAAATTTTGATCGTTCGGAACGTCTTAGTTACGTGTCAGTAAGTGAGTTTAGTCTAAAATACTTGTGCAACATCAAGGAAATTGAGAAGAACCGCTTCACGGCATACATTGTTAAAATCGCTATGTACGCAAGTTTTGGTCGTTCGGAACGTCTCAGTTACGTGTCAGTAAGTGAGATTTGTCTAAAATTCTTGTGCAACATCAAGGAAATTGAGAGGAACCGCTTCACGGCATACATTGTTAAAATCGCTATGTACAAAAGTTTTGTTCGTTCGGAACGTCTTAGTTACGTGTCAGTAAGTGAGTTTAGTCGAAAATTCTTGTACAACGTTAAAGAAATTGAGGATATACGTTTTGCGGCGCACAAAGCTGAGATCGCTATGTACGTAAGTGTTGGTCGTTCGGAACGTGTTAGTTACGTGTCAGTAAATGAGTTTAATCGAAATTTCTTGTACAACGTTAAAGAAATCGAGGATATACGTTTTTCGGCGCACAAAGCTGACATCGCTATGTACGCAGGTTTTGTTCGTTCGGGACGTCTTAGTTACGTGTCAGTAAGTGAGTTTAGTCGAAAATTTTTGTACAATGTTAACGAAATTGAGAAGAACCGCTTCACGGCATACATTGTTAAATTCGCTATGTACGCAAGTTTTGTTCGTTCGGAACGTCTTAGTTACGTGTCAGTAAGTGAGTTTAGTTGAAAATTCTTGTACAACGTTAACGAAATTGAGAAGAACCGCTTCACAGCATACATTCTTAAAGTCGCTATGTACGCAAGTTTAGTTCGTTCGGAACATCTTAGTTACGTGTCAGTAAGTGAGCTTAGTCGAAAATTCTTGTACAACGTTAAAGAAATTGAGGATATACGTTTTGCGGCGCACAAAGCTGAGATCGCTATGTACGCAAGTTTTGGTCGTTCGGAACGTGTTAGTTACGTGTCAGTAAATGAGTTTAGACGAAAATTCTTGTACAACGCTAAAGAAATCGAGGATATACGTTTTCGGCGCACAAAGCTGACATCGCTATGTACGCAAGTTTTGTTCGTTCGGAACGTCTTAGTTACGTGTCAGTAAGTGAGTATAGTCGAAAATTCTTGTACAACGTTAATGAAATTGAGAAGAACCGCTTCACGGCATACTTTGTTAAATTCGCTATGTACGCAAGTTTTGTTCGTTCGGAACGTCTTAGTTACGTGCCAGTAAGTGAGATTTGTCTAAAATTCTTGTGCAACATCAAGGAAATTGAGGATATACGTTTTTCTGCGCACAAAGCTGAGATCGCTATGTACGCAAGATTAAATCGTTCGGAACGTCTTAGTTACGTGTCAGTAAGTGAGTTTAGTCGTAAATTCTTGTACAACATTAAGGAAGTTGAGGATTTACGTTTTTCTGCGCACAAAGTTGAGATCGCTATGTACGCAAGTTTTGGTCGTTCGGAACGTCTTAGTTACGTGTCAATATGTGAGTTTAGTTGAAAATTCTTGTACAACGTTAAAGAATTCGAGGATATACGTTTTTCGGCGCACAAAGCTGAGATCGCTATGTACGCGAGTTTTGTTCGTTCGGAACGTCTTAGTTACGTGTCAGTAAGTGAGTTTATTCGAAAATTCTTGTACAACGTTAACGAAATTGAGAAGAACCGCTTCACGGCATACATTGTTAAAATCGCCATGTACAAAAGCTTTGTTCGTTCGGAACGTCTTAGTTACGTGTCAGTAAGTGAGTTTAGTCGAAAATTCTTGTACAACGTTAAAGAAATTGAGGATATACGTTTTGCGGCGCAAAAAGCTGAGATCGCTATGTACGCAAGTGTTGGTCGCTCGGAACGTGTTAGTTACGTGTCAGTAAATGAGTTTAGTCGAAATTTCTTGTACAACGTTAAAGAAATCGAGGATATACGTTTTGCGGCGCACAAAGCTGACATCGCTATGTACGCAGGTTTTGTTCGTTCGGAACGTCTTAGTTACGTGTCAGTAAGTGAGTTTAGTCGAAAATTCTTGTACAACGTTAACGAAATTGAGAAGAACCGCTTCACGGCATACATTGTTAAATTCGCTATGTACGCAAGTTTTGTTCGTTCGGAACGTCTTAGTTACGTGTCAGTAAGTGAGATTAGTCGAAAACCCTTGTACAACATTACGATAGTTGAGGATATACGTTTTACGGCGCACAAAGCTGAGATCGCTATGTACGCAAGTTTTGGTTGTTCGGAACGTCTTAGTTACGTGTCAGTAAATGAGTTTAGTCGAAAATTTTTGTACAACGTTAAAGAAATTGAGGATATACGTTTTTCTGCGCACAAAGCTGAGATCGCTATGTACGCAAGTTTTGGTCGTTCGGAACGTCTTAGTTACGTGTCAGTAAGTGAGTTTAGTCGAAAATTCTTGTACAACGTTAAAGAAATCGAGGATATACGTTTTCGGCGCACAAAGCTGACATCGCTATGTACGCAGGTTTTGTTCGTTCGGAACGTCTTAGTTACGTGTCAGTAAGTGAGTTTAGTCGAAAATTCTTGTACAACGTTAACGAAATAGAAAAGCCGCTTCACGGCATACATTGTTAAAATCTCTATGTACGCAAGTTTTGTTCGTTCGGAACGTCTTAGTTACGTGTCAGTAAGTGAGTTTAGTCGAAAATTCTTGTACAACGTTAAAGAAATTGAGGATATACGTTTTGCGGCGCACAAAGCTGAGATCGCTATGTACGCAAGTTTTGGTCGTTCGGAACGTGTTAGTTACGTGTCAGTAAGTGAGTTTAGTCGTAAATTCTTGTACAACATTAAGGAAGTTGAGGATTTACGTTTTTCTGCGCACAAAGTTGAGATCGCTATGTACGCAAGTTTTGGTCGTTCGGAACGTCTTAGTTACGTGTCAGTAAATGAGTTTAGTCGAAAATTCTTGTGCAACATCAAGGAAACTGAGAAGAACCGTTTCACGGCATACATTGTTAAAATCGCTATGTACGCAAGTTTTGTTCATTCGGAACGTCTTAGTTACGTGTCAGTAGGTGAGTTTAGTTGAAAATTCTTGTACAACGTTAACGAAATTGAGAAGAACCGCTTCACGGCATACATTGTTAAAATCGCTATGTACGCAAGTTTGGTTCGTTCGGAACGTCTTAGTTATGTGTCAGTAAGTGAGTTTAGTCGAAAATTCTTGTGCAACATCAAGGAAATTGAGAAGAACCGCTTCACGGCATACAATGTTAAAATCGCTATGTACGCAAGTTTTGTTCGTTCGGAACGTCTTAGTTACGTGTCAGTAAGTGAGTTTAGTCGAAAATTTTTGTACAACGTTAAAGAAATTGAGGATATACGTTTTTCTGCGCACAAAGCTGAGATCGCTATGTACGCAAGTTTTGGTCGTTCGGAACGTCTTAGTTACGTGTCAGTAAATGAGTTTAGTCGAAAATTCTTGTACAACGTTAAAGAAATCGAGGATATACGTTCTTCGGCGCACAAAGCTGAGATCGCTATGTACGCAAGTTTTGTTCGTTCGGAACGTCTTAGTTACGTGTCAATAAGTGAGTTTAGTCGAAAATTCTTGTGCAACATCAAGGAAATTGAGAAGAACCGCTTCACGGCATACATTGTTAAAATCGCTATGTACGAAAGATTTGTTCATTCGGAACTTCTTAGTTACGTGTCAGTAAGTGAGTTTAGTCGAAAATTCTTCTACAACGTTAACGAAATTGAGAAGAACCGCTTCACGGCATACATTGTTAAATTCGCTATGTACGCAAGTTTTGTTCGTTCGGAACGTCTTAGTTACGTGTCAGTAAGTGAGATTTGTGTAAAATTCTTGTGCAACATCAAGGAAATTGAGAGGAACCGCTTCACGGCATACATTGTTAAAATCGCTATGTACGTAAGTTTTGTTCGTTCGGAACGTCTTAGTTACGTGTCAGTAAGTGAGTTTAGTCGAAAATTCTTGTACAAAGTTAAAGAAATCGAGGATATACGTTTTTCGGCGCACAAAGCTGACATCGCTATGTACGCAAATTTTGTTCGTTCGGAACGTCTTAGTTACGTGTCAGTAAGTGAATTTAGTCGAAAATTCTTGTACAACGTTAACGAAATTGAGAAGAACCGCTTCACGGCATACATTGTTAAATTCGCTATGTACGCAAGTTTTGTTCGTTCGGAACGTCTTTGTTACGTGTCAGTAAGTGAGTTTAGTTGAAAATTCTTGTACAACGTTAACGAAATTGAGAAGAACCGCTTCACAGCATACATTCTTAAAGTCGCTATGTACGCAAGTTTAGTTCGTTCGGAACGTCTTAGTTACGTGTCAGTAAGTGAGTTTAGTCGAAAATTCTTGTACAACATTACGAAAGTTGAGGATATACGTTTTACGGCGCACAAAGCTGAGATCGCTATGTACGCAAATTTTGATCGTTCGGAACGTCTTAGTTACGTGTCAGTAAGTGAGTTTAGTCTAAAATACTTGTGCAACATCAAGGAAATTGAGAAGAACCGCTTCACGGCATACATTGTTAAAATCGCTATGTACGCAAGTTTTGGTCGTTCGGAACGTCTCAGTTACGTGTCAGTAAGTGAGATTTGTCTAAAATTCTTGTGCAACATCAAGGAAATTGAGAGGAACCGCTTCACGGCATACATTGTTAAAATCGCTATGTACAAAAGTTTTGTTCGTTCGGAACGTCTTAGTTACGTGTCAGTAAGTGAGTTTAGTCGAAAATTCTTGTACAACGTTAAAGAAATTGAGGATATACGTTTTGCGGCGCACAAAGCTGAGATCGCTATGTACGTAAGTGTTGGTCGTTCGGAACGTGTTAGTTACGTGTCAGTAAATGAGTTTAATCGAAATTTCTTGTACAACGTTAAAGAAATCGAGGATATACGTTTTTCGGCGCACAAAGCTGACATCGCTATGTACGCAGGTTTTGTTCGTTCGGGACGTCTTAGTTACGTGTCAGTAAGTGAGTTTAGTCGAAAATTTTTGTACAATGTTAACGAAATTGAGAAGAACCGCTTCACGGCATACATTGTTAAATTCGCTATGTACGCAAGTTTTGTTCGTTCGGAACGTCTTAGTTACGTGTCAGTAAGTGAGTTTAGTTGAAAATTCTTGTACAACGTTAACGAAATTGAGAAGAACCGCTTCACAGCATACATTCTTAAAGTCGCTATGTACGCAAGTTTAGTTCGTTCGGAACATCTTAGTTACGTGTCAGTAAGTGAGCTTAGTCGAAAATTCTTGTACAACGTTAAAGAAATTGAGGATATACGTTTTGCGGCGCACAAAGCTGAGATCGCTATGTACGCAAGTTTTGGTCGTTCGGAACGTGTTAGTTACGTGTCAGTAAATGAGTTTAGACGAAAATTCTTGTACAACGCTAAAGAAATCGAGGATATACGTTTTCGGCGCACAAAGCTGACATCGCTATGTACGCAAGTTTTGTTCGTTCGGAACGTCTTAGTTACGTGTCAGTAAGTGAGTATAGTCGAAAATTCTTGTACAACGTTAATGAAATTGAGAAGAACCGCTTCACGGCATACTTTGTTAAATTCGCTATGTACGCAAGTTTTGTTCGTTCGGAACGTCTTAGTTACGTGCCAGTAAGTGAGATTTGTCTAAAATTCTTGTGCAACATCAAGGAAATTGAGGATATACGTTTTTCTGCGCACAAAGCTGAGATCGCTATGTACGCAAGATTAAATCGTTCGGAACGTCTTAGTTACGTGTCAGTAAGTGAGTTTAGTCGTAAATTCTTGTACAACATTAAGGAAGTTGAGGATTTACGTTTTTCTGCGCACAAAGTTGAGATCGCTATGTACGCAAGTTTTGGTCGTTCGGAACGTCTTAGTTACGTGTCAATATGTGAGTTTAGTTGAAAATTCTTGTACAACGTTAAAGAATTCGAGGATATACGTTTTTCGGCGCACAAAGCTGAGATCGCTATGTACGCGAGTTTTGTTCGTTCGGAACGTCTTAGTTACGTGTCAGTAAGTGAGTTTATTCGAAAATTCTTGTACAACGTTAACGAAATTGAGAAGAACCGCTTCACGGCATACATTGTTAAAATCGCCATGTACAAAAGCTTTGTTCGTTCGGAACGTCTTAGTTACGTGTCAGTATGTGAGTTTAGTCGAAAATTCTTGTACAACGTTAAAGAAATTGAGGATATACGTTTTGCGGCGCAAAAAGCTGAGATCGCTATGTACGCAAGTGTTGGTCGCTCGGAACGTGTTAGTTACGTGTCAGTAAATGAGTTTAGTCGAAATTTCTTGTACAACGTTAAAGAAATCGAGGATATACGTTTTGCGGCGCACAAAGCTGACATCGCTATGTACGCAGGTTTTGTTCGTTCGGAACGTCTTAGTTACGTGTCAGTAAGTGAGTTTAGTCGAAAATTCTTGTACAACGTTAACGAAATTGAGAAGAACCGCTTCACGGCATACATTGTTAAATTCGCTATGTACGCAAGTTTTGTTCGTTCGGAACGTCTTAGTTACGTGTCAGTAAGTGAGATTTGTGTAAAATTCTTGTGCAACATCAAGGAAATTGAGAGGAACCGCTTCACGGCATACATTGTTAAAATCGCTATGTACGTAAGTTTTGTTCGTTCGGAACGTCTTAGTTACGTGTCAGTAAGTGAGTTTAGTCGAAAATTCTTGTACAAAGTTAAAGAAATCGAGGATATACGTTTTTCGGCGCACAAAGCTGACATCGCTATGTACGCAAATTTTGTTCGTTCGGAACGTCTTAGTTACGTGTCAGTAAGTGAATTTAGTCGAAAATTCTTGTACAACGTTAACGAAATTGAGAAGAACCGCTTCACGGCATACATTGTTAAATTCGCTATGTACGCAAGTTTTGTTCGTTCGGAACGTCTTTGTTACGTGTCAGTAAGTGAGTTTAGTTGAAAATTCTTGTACAACGTTAACGAAATTGAGAAGAACCGCTTCACAGCATACATTCTTAAAGTCGCTATGTACGCAAGTTTAGTTCGTTCGGAACGTCTTAGTTACGTGTCAGTAAGTGAGTTTAGTCGAAAATTCTTGTACAACATTACGAAAGTTGAGGATATACGTTTTACGGCGCACAAAGCTGAGATCGCTATGTACGCAAATTTTGATCGTTCGGAACGTCTTAGTTACGTGTCAGTAAGTGAGTTTAGTCTAAAATACTTGTGCAACATCAAGGAAATTGAGAAGAACCGCTTCACGGCATACATTGTTAAAATCGCTATGTACGCAAGTTTTGGTCGTTCGGAACGTCTCAGTTACGTGTCAGTAAGTGAGATTTGTCTAAAATTCTTGTGCAACATCAAGGAAATTGAGAGGAACCGCTTCACGGCATACATTGTTAAAATCGCTATGTACAAAAGTTTTGTTCGTTCGGAACGTCTTAGTTACGTGTCAGTAAGTGAGTTTAGTCGAAAATTCTTGTACAACGTTAAAGAAATTGAGGATATACGTTTTGCGGCGCACAAAGCTGAGATCGCTATGTACGTAAGTGTTGGTCGTTCGGAACGTGTTAGTTACGTGTCAGTAAATGAGTTTAATCGAAATTTCTTGTACAACGTTAAAGAAATCGAGGATATACGTTTTTCGGCGCACAAAGCTGACATCGCTATGTACGCAGGTTTTGTTCGTTCGGGACGTCTTAGTTACGTGTCAGTAAGTGAGTTTAGTCGAAAATTTTTGTACAATGTTAACGAAATTGAGAAGAACCGCTTCACGGCATACATTGTTAAATTCGCTATGTACGCAAGTTTTGTTCGTTCGGAACGTCTTAGTTACGTGTCAGTAAGTGAGTTTAGTTGAAAATTCTTGTACAACGTTAACGAAATTGAGAAGAACCGCTTCACAGCATACATTCTTAAAGTCGCTATGTACGCAAGTTTAGTTCGTTCGGAACATCTTAGTTACGTGTCAGTAAGTGAGCTTAGTCGAAAATTCTTGTACAACGTTAAAGAAATTGAGGATATACGTTTTGCGGCGCACAAAGCTGAGATCGCTATGTACGCAAGTTTTGGTCGTTCGGAACGTGTTAGTTACGTGTCAGTAAATGAGTTTAGACGAAAATTCTTGTACAACGCTAAAGAAATCGAGGATATACGTTTTCGGCGCACAAAGCTGACATCGCTATGTACGCAAGTTTTGTTCGTTCGGAACGTCTTAGTTACGTGTCAGTAAGTGAGTATAGTCGAAAATTCTTGTACAACGTTAATGAAATTGAGAAGAACCGCTTCACGGCATACTTTGTTAAATTCGCTATGTACGCAAGTTTTGTTCGTTCGGAACGTCTTAGTTACGTGCCAGTAAGTGAGATTTGTCTAAAATTCTTGTGCAACATCAAGGAAATTGAGGATATACGTTTTTCTGCGCACAAAGCTGAGATCGCTATGTACGCAAGATTAAATCGTTCGGAACGTCTTAGTTACGTGTCAGTAAGTGAGTTTAGTCGTAAATTCTTGTACAACATTAAGGAAGTTGAGGATTTACGTTTTTCTGCGCACAAAGTTGAGATCGCTATGTACGCAAGTTTTGGTCGTTCGGAACGTCTTAGTTACGTGTCAATATGTGAGTTTAGTTGAAAATTCTTGTACAACGTTAAAGAATTCGAGGATATACGTTTTTCGGCGCACAAAGCTGAGATCGCTATGTACGCGAGTTTTGTTCGTTCGGAACGTCTTAGTTACGTGTCAGTAAGTGAGTTTATTCGAAAATTCTTGTACAACGTTAACGAAATTGAGAAGAACCGCTTCACGGCATACATTGTTAAAATCGCCATGTACAAAAGCTTTGTTCGTTCGGAACGTCTTAGTTACGTGTCAGTATGTGAGTTTAGTCGAAAATTCTTGTACAACGTTAAAGAAATTGAGGATATACGTTTTGCGGCGCAAAAAGCTGAGATCGCTATGTACGCAAGTGTTGGTCGCTCGGAACGTGTTAGTTACGTGTCAGTAAATGAGTTTAGTCGAAATTTCTTGTACAACGTTAAAGAAATCGAGGATATACGTTTTGCGGCGCACAAAGCTGACATCGCTATGTACGCAGGTTTTGTTCGTTCGGAACGTCTTAGTTACGTGTCAGTAAGTGAGTTTAGTCGAAAATTCTTGTACAACGTTAACGAAATTGAGAAGAACCGCTTCACGGCATACATTGTTAAATTCGCTATGTACGCAAGTTTTGTTCGTTCGGAACGTCTTAGTTACGTGTCAGTAAGTGAGTTTAGTTGAAAATTCTTGTACAACGTTAACGAAATTGAGAAGAACCGCTTCACAGCATACATTGTTAAAATAGCTATGTACGCAAGTTTTGTTCGTTCGGAACGTCTTAGTTACGTGACAGTAAATGAGTTTAGTCGAAAATTCTTGTACAACGTTAACGAAATTGAGAAGAACCGCTTCACGGCATACATTGTTAAATTCGCTATGTACGCAAGTTTTGTTCGTTCGGAACGTCTTAGTTACGTGTCAGTAAGTGAGATTAGTCGAAAACCCTTGTACAACATTACGATAGTTGAGGATATACGTTTTACGGCGCACAAAGCTGAGATCGCTATGTACGCAAGTTTTGGTTGTTCGGAACGTCTTAGTTACGTGTCAGTAAATGAGTTTAGTCGAAAATTCTTGTACAACGTTAAAGAAATCGAGGATATACGTTTTGCGGCGCACAAAGCTAAGATCGCTATGTACGCAAGTTTTGTTCGTTCGGAACGTCTTAGTTACGTGTCAGTATGTGAGTTTAGTCGAAAATTCTTGTGCAACATCAAGGAAATTGAGAAGAACCGCTTCACGGCATACATTGTTAAAATCGCTATGTACGAAAGATTTGGTCGTTCAGAACGTGTTAGTTACGTGTCAGTAAGTGAGTTTAGTCGAAAATTCTTGTACAACGTTAAAGAAATTGAGGATATACGTTTTTCTGTGCACAAAGCTGAGATCGCTATGTACGCAAATTTTGTTCGTTCGGAACGTCTTAGTTACGTGTCAGTAAGTGAATTTAGTCGAAAATTCTTGTACAACGTTAACGAAATTGAGAAGAACCGCTTCACGGCATACATTGTTAAATTCGCTATGTACGCAAGTTTTGTTCGTTCGGAACGTCTTAGTTACGTGTCAGTAAGTGAGTTTAGTTGAAAATTCTTGTACAACGTTAACGAAATTGAGAAGAACCGCTTCACAGCATACATTCTTAAAGTCGCTATGTACGCAAGTTTAGTTCGTTCGGAACATCTTAGTTACGTGTCAGTAAGTGAGTTTAGTCGAAAATTCTTGTACAACGTTAAAGAAATTGAGGATATACGTTTTGCGGCGCACAAAGCTGAGATCGCTATGTACGCAAGTTTTGGTCGTTCGGAACGTGTTAGTTACGTGTCAGTAAATGAGTTTAGTCGAAAATTCTTGTACAACG
Source organism: Polyergus mexicanus (assembly GCF_030449975.1). Taxonomy (NCBI): domain Eukaryota; kingdom Metazoa; phylum Arthropoda; class Insecta; order Hymenoptera; family Formicidae; genus Polyergus; species Polyergus mexicanus. The sequence goes on along the minus strand of NW_027223339.1, from coordinate 3,469,218 downwards.
CTAAAGAAATCGATGATATACGTTTTTCGGCGCACAAAGCTGACATCGCTATGTACGCAAGTTTTGTTCGTTCGGAACGTCTTAGTTACGTGTCAGTAAGTGAGTTTAGTCGAAAATTCTTGTACAACGTTAATGAAATTGAGAAGAACCGCTTCACGGCATACTTTGTTAAATTCGCTATGTACGCAAGTTTTGTTCGTTCGGAACGTCTTAGTTACGTGTCAGTAAGTGAGGTTTGTCTAAAATTCTTGTGCAACATCAAGGAAATTGAGAAGAACCGCTTCACGGCATACATTGTTAAAATCGCTATGTACGCAAGTTTTGTTCGTTCGGAACGTCTCAGTTACGTGTCAGTAAGTGAGATTTGTCTAAAATTCTTGTGCAACATCAAGGAAATTGTGAGGAACCGCTTCACGGCATACATTGTTAAAATCGCTATGTACAAAAGTTTTGTTCGTTCGGAACGTCTTAGTTACGTGTCAGTAAGTGAGTTTAGTCGAAAATTCTTGTACAACGTTAAAGAAATTGAGGATATACGTTTTGCGGCGCACAAAGCTGAGATCGCTATGTACGCAAGTGTTGGTCGTTCGGAACGTGTTAGTTACGTGTCAGTAAATGAGTTTAGTCGAAATTTCTTGTACAACGTTAACGAAATTGAGAAGAACCGCTTCACGGCATACATTGTTAAATTCGCTATGTACGCAAGTTTTGTTCGTTCGGAACGTCTTAGTTACGTGTCAGTAAGTGAGTTTAGTTGAAAATTCTTGTACAACGTTAACGAAATTGAGAAGAACCGCTTCACAGCATACATTGTTAAAATAGCTATGTACGCAAGTTTTGTTCGTTCGGAACGTCTTAGTTACGTGACAGTAAATGAGTTTAGTCGAAAATTCTTGTACAACGTTAAAGAAATCGAGGATATACGTTTTGCGGCGCACAAAGCTGAGATCGCTATGTACGCCAGTTTTGTTCGTTCGGAACGTCTTAGTTACGTGTCAATATGTGAGTTTAGTCGAAAATTCTTGTGCAACATCAAGGAAATTGAGAAGAACCGCTTCACGGCATACATTGTTAAAATCGCTATGTACGAAAGATTTGTTCGTTCGGAACGTCTTAGTTACGTGTCAGTAAGTGAGTTTAGTCGAAAATTCTTGTACAACGTTAAAGAAATTGAGGATATACGTTTTTCTGCGCACAAAGCTGAGATCGCTATGTACGCAAGATTAAATCGTTCGGAACGTCTTAGCTACGTGTCAGTAAGTGAGTTTAGTCGTAAATTCTTGTACAACATTAAGGAAGTTGAGGATTTACGTTTTTCTGCGCACAAAGTTGAGATCGCTATGTACGCAAGTTTTGGTCGTTCGGAACGTCTTAGTTACGTGTCAGTAAGTGAGTTTAGTCGAAAATTCTTGTACAATGTTAACGAAATTGAGAAGAACCGCTTCACGGCATACTTTGTTAAATTCGCTATGTACGCAAGTTTTGTTCGTTCGGAACGTCTTAGTTACGTGTCAGTAAGTGAGATTTGTCTAAAATTCTTGTGCAACATCAAGGAAATTGAGAAGAACCGCTTCACGGCATACATTGTTAAAATCGCTATGTACGCAAGTTTTGTTCGTTCGGAACGTCTCAGTTACGTGTCAGTAAGTGAGATTTGTCTAAAATTCTTGTGCAACATCAAGGAAATTGAGAGGAACCGCTTCACGGCATACATTGTTAAAATCGCTATGTACAAAAGTTTTGTTCGTTCGGAACGACTTAGTTACGTGTCAGTAAGTGAGTTTAGTCGAAAATTCTTGTACAACGTTAAAGAAATTGAGGATATACGTTTTGCGGCGCACAAAGCTGAGATCGCTATGTACGCAAGTGTTGGTCGTTCGGAACGAGTTAGTTACGTGTCAGTAAATGAGTTTAGTCGAAATTTCTTGTACAACGTTAAAGAAATCGAGGATATACGTTTTTCGGCGCACAAAGCTGACATCGCTATGTACGCAAGTTTTGTTCGTTCGGAACGTCTTAGTTACGTGTCAGTAAGTGAGTTTAGTTGAAAATTCTTGTACAACGTTAACGAAATTGAGAAGAACCGCTTCACAGCATACATTGTTAAAATAGCTATGTACGCAAGTTTTGTTCGTTCGGAACGTCTTAGTTACGTGACAGTAAATGAGTTTAGTCGAAAATTCTTGTACAACGTTAAAGAAATCGAGGATATACGTTTTGCGGCGCACAAAGCTGAGATCGCTATGTACGCCAGTTTTGTTCGTTCGGAACGTCTTAGTTACGTGTCAATATGTGAGTTTAGTCGAAAATTCTTGTGCAACATCAAGGAAATTGAGAAGAACCGCTTCACGGCATACATTGTTAAAATCGCTATGTACGAAAGATTTGTTCATTCGGAACGTCTTAGTTACGTGTCAGTAAGTGAGTTTAGTAGAAAATTCTTGTACAACGTTAATGAAATTGAGAAGAACCGCTTCACGGCATACTTTGTTAAATTCGCTATGTACGCAAGTTTTGTTCGTTCGGAACGTCTTAGTTACGTGTCAGTAAGTGAGATTTGTCTAAAATTCTTGTGCAACTTCAAGGAAATTGAGGATATACGTTTTTCTGCGCACAAAGCTGAGAACGCTATGTACGCAAGATTAAATCGTTCGGAACGTCTTAGTTACGTGTCAGTAAGTGAGTTTAGTCTAAAATTCTTGTGCAACATCAAGGAAATTGAGAAGAACCGTTTCACGGCATACATTGTTAAAATCGCTATGTACGCTAGTTTTGTTCGTTCGGAACGTCTTAGTTGCGTGACAGTAAGTGAGTTTAGTCGAAAATTCTTGCATGACATTAAGGAAATCGAGGATATACGTTTTTCGGCGCACAAAGCTGAGATCGCTATGTACGCAAGTATTGTTCGTTCGGAACGTCTTAGTTACGTGTCAGTAAGTGAGTTTATTCGAAAATTCTTGTACAACGTTAACGAAATTGAGAAGAACCGCTTCACGGCATACATTGTTAAATTCGCTATGTACGCAAGTTTTGGTCGTTCGGAACGTGTTAGTTACGTGTCAGTAAATGAGTTTAGTCGAAAATTCTTGTACAACGTTAAAGAAATCGAGGATATACGTTTTTCGGCGCACAAAGCTAAGATCGCTATGTACGCAAGTTTTGGTCGTTCAGAACGTCTTAGTTACGTGTCAGTAAGTGAGTTTAGTCGAAAATTCTTGTGCAACATCAAGGAAGTTGAGGATTTACGTTTTTCTGCGCACAAAGTTGAGATCGCTATGTACGCAAGTTTTGGTCGTTCGGAACGTCTTAGTTACGTGTCAATATGTGAGTTTAGTTGAAAATTCTTGTACAACGTTAAAGAATTCGAGGATATACGTTTTTCGGCGCACAAAGCTGAGATCGCTATGTACGCGAGTTTTGTTCGTTCGGAACGTCTTAGTTACGTGTCAGTAAGTGAGTTTATTCGAAAATTCTTGTACAACGTTAACGAAATTGAGAAGAACCGCTTCACGGCATACATTGTTAAAATCGCTATGTACAAAAGCTTTGTTCGTTCGGAACGTCTTAGTTACGTGTCAGTAAGTGAGTTTAGTCGAAAATTCTTGTACAACGTTAAAGAAATTGAGGATATACGTTTTTCGGCGCACAAAGCTGACATCGCTATGTACGCAAGTTTTGTTCGTTCGGAACGTCTTAGTTACGTGTCAGTAAGTGAGTTTAGTTGAAAATTCTTGTACAACGTTAACGAAATTGAGAAGAACCGCTTCACAGCATACATTGTTAAAATAGCTATGTACGTGTGACGTCTTAGCCGCACGTCAAAATTTATTTAAACAATATATTTATTGTTAATTCACCCATAGGAGGTGAAAGAAGTAAAAATCCGGAGAAAGTTATTCGTCCAAGACAAAGTTCTAACTTATAAAATAGTATTCATAGTTAAGAGTCACCCCGTATATAGCCAATGCTCGAACGCGCCAGCGGGTGACACAAAAATAGCTACCATATGAATAAACTATAGAAATAACTAAAACCTTATATTTGCATTGTACAATCAGACAGACGATTCTAACGCTTTAAAAATTGTAATAAATATTATATATATATATATATATATATATATATATATATATAAGAGCATATAAGAGATCTAACTTTAGAGGTATTAAATTCAATTGAGAAATACAAGCGAAAAGAATAAAACAGTTAAATGCAAATGTAACGCTTTAATATAATAATTTTAAGTACACGAACATATATATATATATATATATTCGTTTTAACTTTATATTCATATAGCTTTAAAAACTTTATATTCGCATACACATATTCCACGTAGCATAAGACTTTATTATTAACCGTATAGGTAGCAATAAGGAATTAGGCATATAAGAATATTCATTATAAAATATTTTATTCACTACAGTATTATAAGAGTTTTATAAGAGCCTTATACTGTACATGGTATGCGGACCGGCCGTCGATCGATATTCTTATCCGCCCGCTCGATAAGATTAGGCCGGACAAATAAGTTGGAATGTTGCGAGGGAACGATATAGCTGTCCTTCTCGCACAGAGATCCCTACCAGCGGCTCTTCCACTTGCCATTGCTCCCGCCCATGGGTCTCCCTCCAACATCAGGAAGTCTTAGGCGAAGCATAGGAAGAATATCCCACCATCTACAAGAGGCGATCCCACTGCAGCATCTCTCCCACCAACACCCGAAGACCGGAGGAGCTCAGTGCAGGTCCGACATCGAGCATTATTAATTCGACGCTCATACGGTTAACACATTACTAACTCTCGTACTACATTTCGTTCTCTGACTCCGTTGCCGTGGCGTTTAGCAGTTAATAATCCGGCGTATTCAAATCTCGTTTGCGTCGACAAATTTCAGTACAAGTCTTCGAGACTCTTATACATACTACATTACTGAATAGTGAGTTTACCAGTCGCAAGTCTTACGACTGTAATATTGTTAACTTAACGTCGTGTTACAATAAAGAATATTTTATATTACTATTGCAATTTATTCGACGACCGGTTGTTCCAACTTCCTTGATCGACCGTCACTCATCGCACGACAGCTGAAATCTTTGGAGGACTGCTAAGTAGAAGGAAACGCAGCGTGCTACATAGGCAGTTGCTCTAATATATATATTCAAATACGTAAAAACCTGGTAAGTTAAGGTACCACTGAATATTGAATGACAAGTTGACATCTTCTGGTCCCGGGTAGACTCGGTGAAATGCAGAGTGACCCAAAAACAATATTTTTTCCATAAATATACTTACCAGTAAAAGATTAAATTCAATTTAATAACTACTTAAACAATATAGTCGCGTTCTAGAGAGTTACTTAACATCAGTAATATAATTTCCTTTTTTTTATTAACCTCGAATACTGAGACGTGACATATTGAAAATTTGGTGGCAGCGGTGGGATCTCAGAAGCCAACTTGTCATCTTTTTGTGTGTTAATAATCATACTTTATTTTCAGGAAGTGAATTGTGCGCGATATAACGTTCAATTTGAGTCTCGGTTAATACCATTCAGATCTTCTTGAATTATTTCGCGAGTTACAGTGCCGTTATAATTTTATTCAATTATTATACACCGCGTTATTTAGATTTTGCCAATTCATTTAATTTACACGTCATATTCGTGTTAGACTTTTATTTCCATTAACGCTGTTAGAATTTTGTGATTATTCTCGACTGCGTGTGCTTCGACTGCAATATTAAGACGGCATAACGACATTCTGACGTTGTGATTTAGAGCGAATATATTTCGCTCATCATTACGAAAGAATTATTGAACAATACCTGGTTCTGTGACAGTGTCCTGGTAGCTGGTATATACGCCGCTCGTCACTCGTAACAGGAGCGTTCTCTTGGTGAGGCAGGATTCCGCACGCTGAGAACGCGAATGTAACACAGACATCAGTGTTTAAATATTTTTATAAAGCCAATAAGACACGCCACGCAGTAGAGAAGTGATTGATTTTAGTAAAAGTGGAAGTTGACTCTTCGAGGTGCCGCAAACTCGGAGCGACGGCTCTGAGCGGATAAGCCGCTCGTCGTTGCTTTAAGCTTTTTTGTGTACATGCGATAAACGGAGAGTGGTGAGGCAGGATTCCGCACGCTCTTTCTTGTTCCTTCTCTTTGGTGAGGCAGGATTCCGCACACTGAGACTGGAATAGGATGACGGATATCGCTATGTGGGCAAAATAAGAGCCTCAGAGAGTCGCTACACGAAACTAAAGTTGAATCCTTAAGATATGCCAAAAACGCGTCGCGCAGGAAAGAAATACCAGCTCCGACGCCTATTGAGAGCGCAATTTAGAGAAGCAGCGAATTGTTCCGACGAGTTAAATATTACAGAAAATTCGAGTGCCCCATGTCGCGAACGGCTAACTGAGGAAAAAACCTTTGGTTACAAATTAATTCCGATCACGGTCGAACAGTCTCCGTTGCCATATCCAGAAATTCCGGAGAACGACCCGCGTCGCGAATTTTACGCACAGACTCAAATTCCAAACGTTAGCGCCAGCGACGAATAAAGAAACATATATATCATTGTCGATTTCACATTATACTATTTTGTGTATTTTATTATACCTTACCCTATAATCGCATTGTCTTATTTTCAGGATATTCTTATATTTTATTATTGCAAAATATATATACCGCAATTACTAGCTTTGACATTATATTTATCATTTGCTTGAGCTTTCTATTTACAATCTGCTACGAGAAGTATAAAGTAACTTGAAAAAAAAAAGAAAATCCATAAAAACATTCTTGTTTTATTATTATAGTATTACATGCACATATACATATTTCTTTTATTATACTGCTGTTATATTTTTACAATTTTGCTTAACCACTATATAATTTTGCTGTTATACTAAATTATCACACTGTCTTTATTTTATTGTATACTAACCTACATTCTTACAGGATTAAGGAACCATAGCATATATATGCTATTTAACCGTATGTATTATCATAAATTTTCACATTACTAAAACTACTACTTTTGCAATTGTTGTGCTAAAAACGATTAGAGCCAATAATTATTTCAAAACTACGTTTACCGAGTTATGGCTCAATTTACGCGATCGCACGGTACAGTAAGCGTCGACCCGGAAGTCGACAAAAGGCAAAAATACGTAGAGGACCGCGAAAAATCATCAAATTCCAAAATGTCGCTTAAAGAGCGAGAAGAAACAGCTAAACGCCCTAACGAGGCAATAGACGCGAATTCGTTATTCGAAGTGCTCTCGAAAATCCAAACAGAATTATCGCAATTACGTAGATTACCAGAGCAAGTAAGCAATCTCGAACAGCGCGTGAATGAAGCTTCCCGCGCCGCGTCCGCATACGATGAATTCGCCAACCCGCCGGAACCGGAAGAACCCCCTGTAATCATGCCGACCCTAAAAATAAAAGATGTAGTTGCCAATATTCCCCCGTTTAACGGTTATAAGATTTCGATCTTCCAGTTCGCCCGAGCATGCGAACGTGCCCGCGATTTACTACCGTCTGTACAAGAGCCACAACTCGTACAGTTTATTATTAACAAAATTGAAGGCGACGCATATCAAGTCATTGAAGGAAACATATATACTCGCGTCGTAGATTTATTAGACAAATTAAAAAATATTTTCGCTCCGAATAAATCCGTAGCACAATACCGCGGAGAATTAGCCAACGCATACAAAATGCCAAACGAGACTGTCTTGAAGTACGCGGGTAGAATTAAAGATTTGAAACTCGCCATATTAGACGGAAACAGACGACAGGGCATTAATAACCCTCGTTTATTTAATAACGAAGTTGAAGGAGAGGTCCTAGAAGCTTTCGTAAATGGATTACCCTCTAACGTGATCACGCGAATGGAACACCGAAACATAGGCACCCTAGATGAAGCAATTGAATGGGCTGTCAAAATTACGAGGAATTTGGAAATAGAAAAACAGCGCGAAAGACAGTTTACTCCTCGACAATTCCCTGTTACGCGATCAGATATAAATAACCCAAGACCTCCCGACATAGAACAACCTAAATCAATATTAAAAAACCCTTATAACACTTTTGCTCCGCGACCATGGATTAGACCCTTGATACCGGGACAGCCAGGACCGAACTCCCCTATCGTATGCAATTATTGCAAATATCCCGGACACAAGGCTACTGAATGTCGGAGATTAGCGTATCGAAACGCGACGCAAGCGTCGGGAAACGCGGAGGGCCGCCCGACGGTAAGCGCGACCAAGGAACCGGCCCAAGCGACCGCGCATCCCATAACGATACAAGCGGAGCCATCAACGAGCCAAACTTGAACACTAACGATAAAAATCAAGGCTCCAATTTTTCTAAAATTCCATTAAAGGAATACGATGACCCAGCGTCGGTCATCAGACCAGTAAACGAGGAACCCCTAAATGAAAAAGCCAGTATTGGAATGGCGAACCTAGGACCCAACACGTGTCAACCAAGGATCGCCCTCACTTGCAAAAACTTTAAAGGATACTGCTTTTTTATGATAGACTCGGGATCCTCCGTAAATTTAGTTAAAACAAAAATATTAAAGAATACCCCCGTAAACTCAAAAGACACACTGAGATTAAAGGGCATTTCCGAGAAGCCAATAAGGACATTGGGTTCGGTGGTATTCGAAATTATGGGAAAGGAAACAAAATTTTATGTCGTCAGAGACAATTTCGGTATACCTGCTGACGGCATAATAGGTGCCAGTTTTTTGAAAGATAATAATGCTATCATCGATTACCAACAAGAATGTCTTACCTTTGATAGCATACAGGTACCGTTTTACAAAAGAGAAAAGATTATGGTGCCCTCGCGCACTATCGTGGACATTGCGTTCAACATAACAAACCCGGAAAGAAGGGAAGGTTATATTCCTCGAAACGAGCCAACGAAGGGATTATTTCTGGGTGAAGCTCTTGTTAAAAATTCCCGAGGGAAGGGGCATATCAAAGCTTATAATTTAACAGAGCAGAACTACACCATAGAAGTCTATCCCATGCCTCTTGAGGATTATCTTATACCCAATGACTCCGAGGAGCACATAACTTCGCTGAATTCTTCTATTTTCGTGAATCCTATGAGCAATGAAGAGCTCGCCGATAATGGGAAATCTTCATCTACAAAATCCATAAGCCCAGAAGAGCTAGCCAATGATGGGAAATCTTCCGTTCCAGAAGACCGCGAAGGTCTTGCAACTACACAAGATGCAACGCCTGCATCTTCGTGCCTCAAACACTCTATTGATACGCTTCCAGGATCAATAGGACATGAGGATCTTCTACACTCTGAGAATACTAATTCTACGAGCTTAAACAAGCTCTCTATTACTAATTCCGCTGAATCAAGTTTTACCAACTCCACTCAACCTCCCGCTTCCAGGGATCCTATGGAGTCTTTTATGAGCAACGAAGAGCTCGCCAATAATGGGAAATCTTCGTCTACTAAATTCAGGAGCCAAGAAGAGCTATCCGAAGACGGGAAATCTTCTAAATCAACCTTGATTCATACTCTTCCAGTTTTACGAGACCAAGAAGGTCCTTTTATTGAACAAGCTGCGCAGTCAGCATTCTCTAGATTTAAAGATACAACTGATCTGCTTCTAGCATCTCCTGTATCTCTCAGTCGTATGGAACGACTTAAACCCATCATAAATACTGAATATTTAAACGAAGAAGAAGAAGACCACGTCGATGCGATACTTAAAGAATACGGAGATTGTTTCCATCTTCCGGGAGAAAAACTCAAGTTCACCACCGCGGTTAAACATACTATTCCAACCACTGACAATCTACCGATACATGTGAAGCAGTATAGGTACCCGCCTGTCCACAAGGAGGAAATAGACAGGCAGGTAACGAAACTTTTGAAGGATGAAATAATAACGCCTTCAGCATCACCGTATAACGCTCCTCTATGGATCGTCCCCAAGAAATCTGCGGCCGATGGACAAAAGAAATGGAGGATGGTAATAGATTTCCGAAAGCTGAATGAAAAAACGATAGGAGATGCGTACCCACTGCCTAATATAGTAGAAATATTAGACCAGTTGGGTAGTGCAAAATACTTCTCCATTTTTGACCTCGCACAGGGATTTCACCAGATTCCTATGGCCCCAGAGGATCAAGAGAAGACAGCTTTCTCCACACCGTATGGACATTACGAGTACCAGCGGATGCCTTTCGGTCTGAAAAATGCACCCGCAACATTCCAACGGTTGATGGACAACGTCCTCACCGGATTGCAAGGAAACGAACTATTCGTTTACCTGGACGACATAGTAGTGTATGCAAGATCCTTAGAGGAACACGATATAAAAATCAAAGAATTGATGCAAAGACTAAGAGAAGCAAAACTGCAATTACAGCCCGACAAATGTCAATTTCTAAGGCACGAAGTAGCTTACCTAGGGCATATTATCGGATCAGATGGAGTAAGACCAGATCCTAATAAAATTATCGCAGTCCAACATTTCCCAAAACCAAGGAATCATAAAAACATTAAGCAATTCTTGGGTCTTGTGGGATACTACCGCCGATTCATTAGGGACTTTTCGAAAATCGCAAAACCTCTCACGGATTTATTAAAGAAAGATAAGCCTTTTGTATGGACACCGTCGCAAGAAGCAGCATTTGACAAACTAACGCATGAATTATTAAAAGAACCTGTTTTGCAATATCCGAACTTTAAAGAGCCATTCTTATTAACTACCGACGCCAGTGGATACGCTATAGGAGGCGTGCTGAGCCAAGGACAGATAGGGAAAGACTTACCTATTTCGTATATTTCTAGGACTTTGAATGAAGCGGAAGGAAGATATTCCACCATAGAAAAGGAGTGCTTAGCCGTAGTCTACTGTGTAACGTACTTCCGGCACTATTTATACGGCAGGAAATTTACAATCCTCACAGATCATAAACCACTAGTTTGGCTACATTCGGTCAAGGATCCCAGCTCCCGATTGTGGAAATGGAGACTAAAACTATCAGAGTACGAATATGAAATACAATATAAAACAGGAAAGACTAACGTAGTAGCAGACGCACTTTCTAGAAATCCGCCTATTCCTGACGTTTCCATACTCCCCCTAGTAGAGCCAGACGATAATTCAAACGAATCCCTTTTCTCATACCAGACAGCTACACAACAGTCTAGACCGTCAATCACTTTCTCTTCCAATGATGTTAATCACACATTAAATCATGTTGACCAACAACAAACAACTATCAGAGACTTAAACGATAATGCTTTATTAACTCCACCGGTAACCACAAAAATCCCATCCCAAATCTTCTTCCCCGAAAATCTAAATGAAGATCTAGACAAACGAGAGCAAGAGTTCGACCAAAGCAATTCAGAGACGTCGGAAGAAGATCCAGAAAACGAAAGTAAGAGTAACGAATCTGCATCTCCACAACCTCGCTCTTCAGGTGAAGAGAACGATTTTAAAATTAATGAAACGCGAGATTCACTGCTTTCCCGAAAGGATAACCATATCATCTTTACCACCCTCGAAGGACATCCCTACGATAAAGGCGCAAAGGATTATTCAGCAGAAAATAAACTTCCCACGTATAAAGATTTAACTTTCACAAGAGTAAAAATAACGAACCTCAATAGCGGGAAATATTTAATAAATATCCCTATTAAACAAAATGAAAGAGTGCAAATAGAACACAGCGACATTATAGACGGAATAAGATCATTAAGGGATGCCATAATAGAACTAAATCTAAAAACCATCAGTATAGCGCAACACGATCTATACGATACAGTTCCATGGATTTTTGTATATAAAAATTTAAAAAGATTCCTTTCAGACTTACCAATAATAGTAACAGTTTGCAAATCTTTAATAAGATGTCCTGGCCTAGGAGAGAGAGCTAACATCATCTATGAAAAACATGCTACGAAGATTGGAGGACACAAAGGTGTGAATAAAACTTACCATCGAATTAGACAAAACTACTATTGGCCCACAATGAAGAAAGACATACAAGATTACATAAAGAATTGCAGGAATTGCCAAATCAAGAAATTAACAAGAGTAAAAACGAAACAACCCATGATGATCACTGACACCCCAGGAACTGCATTTGATAAAGTATCTATAGACGTAGTAGGACCATTGCCAGTAACGAGCCGAAACAATTCTTATATTTTAACTATACAAGACCTTTTAACGAAATATTCAGTTGCCATTCCTATGGAAACAGCAGACTCCTTCTCAATAGCTAACGCCTTTATAAAAGATTTCATATGCATATATGGAGCACCAAGAGCATTATTAACGGACCAAGCTCCGACCTTTTTTACTTCTCTGATGAAAACAATAGCTAGCTACTTTAAAATAAAGCAATGCCGTACGACAGCTTACTACCCGCAATCAAATGGTTCAATTGAACGCTCACATCACGTCTTGACAGAATACTTGAAGATGTACACTAACCGGAATGAGGAGTGGGACGAGCACATTAAGCCTGCCATGTTTGCTTACAATACATCAGTCCACGAAGGAACCAGCTATACTCCTTATTCCCTAATTTTTGGACATCTTCCCAGAACTCCATCTTCCTCCGTAGTTCCCGAGGACGTCACTGAACAGCCTTATCAGGATTATCTCACTAACCTTTTTGAAACTTTGAAAAACTCACAGGGTCTAGCAAAACAAAACTTAATACAATCAAAAGAAAAGAGTAAAACATATTATGATAGAAAAATCAATATTCAAAATTTTAAAGCTAACGATAAAGTTTATTTATTAAAGGAGCCCACAAAGGGAAAGCTAGATGATCAATATACTGGGCCATATAGAATTTTAGAATTATTACCAATGAACAACGCGAGAATAGACTTCCGTGGAAAACCACGCGTAGTTCACGTGAAGAAACTGAAGTTGTGCAGGGGCACATATTTTATAGATCCGGGTTGAAGGAAAACGCAAGGAAGAGAAATTTTGTGAGCGCGGCCTGGACCCCCGGATCCAGTAATTTTAAAATATTTTCATATTAATATTAAATTTTGTTCTAACGACACATACACACATACTTGACACATTTTGTAACATAAAACAACACAAACAACCCATATTACTCTCGTATTTTATACTTAAATATCATATTTCTATTTTTAAGGGTTTCCACGTTTTGATACTTACCACATTGCTCTCTGGCACATCGGCAATCATAGCGTACGATTGTGGAGGAGCCTATTTGAACGTGACCACTGTGTCCTTGCTTCGATCAGGCGAATGTGACATCGAAGTCGAAACACCTGCGACCGTAAATACATATATACAGCTATTGCAATTATCCAGTTATGCGCAGACACATATAACGCAATGTAAAATAGAAATCTTAAGAACCATATCTCACTGCGGAATGCACTCGCATATCTCAGCCGTTCATAACGGTTACGCTAGCTACTTGCAGGAAACATCTCGCGCTAGGTGCATTCAGATGCATAAAGAGGGCCTCTTAAAAATAGGAACCGCAGAAATTATTGACGGACTTAAATCAAATCACACGTATTATAGAAGCATCACACTCGCGGGTAAGGTAAACGTAGATGGAACATGTAAAGGTATCCAATACTCGGACTATTACGGCACATGGGATGACGTGATAGTCCAAGCGACTGTAAAAATTTCTCTAAAAGACTCATACGTGCCAGTAAAGTTAAACGCAGGAAAAGTAATGTTAAAATCCGGAACTGTTTGCGAACTATCGGACGAATCCTGCATAGACTCGGACGATGGTTACACTTTTTGGGAAGGAATACCCAATACCGCTTGCGGGTTTGAAGCATACGACGTCTTATATGAAGGCACCTCCACTAAATTTCAAGGCATATTAGATCACCGAAATACCACGATATTCACCTTAGAATCCCAAGACACTACCTTTGCACTGACATTAACACGAAGGCACACAATATGCGGTTACACACTGTATGGCACAGAACACCCGAAACTGTTCGTTTTTGAAACGCAAAAAGGAAATATTTTCAAAGGAAAATCTAAAACCTCTGTGACGAATCTAGATTTATTCACGTACGCAAATTCAAAATTTGTATACGTTGAGAAGTATATGAGGAACCAGATTACCTCTTTATACAAGGATATAATTATGCAAAAATGCGAACTAGAGAAACAGGTTATACAAAATACCCTATCTCTTGCTGCTGTTTTACCAGATGAATTCGCCTACCGGGTGATGAAAGCTCCAGGTTACATGGCAGTCACAGCCGGAGAGGGAATTCACATAGTTAAATGTATACCTATAGAGGTTACACTACGAAAAACAAATACGTGCCATGCTGAGTTGCCCGTTATGTTTCGAAACGCTTCATTATACATGACACCAAAATCACATATCGTCATAAAACACAGTACACTCAGAGATTGCAATCCTTTACTCCCAATAATCTACAATATCGAAGGAACTTGGCTACAATTTAACCCTACTCCTTCCATGATAAATTCTCCTCATGAAATCAAACCGTTAACGAAACTCTCTTGGAAATACCTTGCTCCAAAATCACTGGCCACTAGTGGCATTTACTCCCAACAAGACCTTGACGAATTAAGAGACCATATTATGTTCCCCGCGGAAAAGAACGCGGTTTTGCACACCATCGCTCGAGGCTTTACGGGTCAAACTATACAATCCGATACCGTTTCGTTGCAAAATTTATTAGACGAAGGTGCGCTGAATAAAATTTATAACAATACGCTAACTAAAATATGGAACGGTTTTACAACATTTGGTGCGGCGACCGCCGGTATATTCGGAATATTTATAATTATAAGAGTAATAAAAATTGTATTTGACACGTTGATACACGGCTATGCGCTACACGCAGCTTATGGCTGCAGCTTACACTTACTTGGAGCTATTTGGAGCTCCTTCACACATCTATTATTATATTTGGCGAATAGACCACAACCGCAACCACAAGTAATTCCCGAAAATCCACCGGAACACATAGATACAGACACAGTACCAAATGCGCCAGCAGAAAACGCGGAACCACCTACTATACCTATAGTATATACCTTTAGAGATCTACATGCCAGATTGGACGAATAAATTTCATCGTAACTCGTTACTCCGAAATTTAAACTAAGGGGGATGGTGTGACGTCTTAGCCGCACGTCAAAATTTATTTAAACAATATATTTATTGTTAATTCACCCATAGGAGGTGAAAGAAGTAAAAATCCGGAGAAAGTTATTCGTCCAAGACAAAGTTCTAACTTATAAAATAGTATTCATAGTTAAGAGTCACCCCGTATATAGCCAATGCTCGAACGCGCCAGCGGGTGACACAAAAATAGCTACCATATGAATAAACTATAGAAATAACTAAAACCTTATATTTGCATTGTACAATCAGACAGACGATTCTAACGCTTTAAAAATTGTAATAAATATTATATATATATATATATATATATATATATATATATAAGAGCATATAAGAGATCTAACTTTAGAGGTATTAAATTCAATTGAGAAATACAAGCGAAAAGAATAAAACAGTTAAATGCAAATGTAACGCTTTAATATAATAATTTTAAGTACACGAACATATATATATATATATATTCGTTTTAACTTTATATTCATATAGCTTTAAAAACTTTATATTCGCATACACATATTCCACGTAGCATAAGACTTTATTATTAACCGTATAGGTAGCAATAAGGAATTAGGCATATAAGAATATTCATTATAAAATATTTTATTCACTACAGTATTATAAGAGTTTTATAAGAGCCTTATACTGTACATGGTATGCGGACCGGCCGTCGATCGATATTCTTATCCGCCCGCTCGATAAGATTAGGCCGGACAAATAAGTTGGAATGTTGCGAGGGAACGATATAGCTGTCCTTCTCGCACAGAGATCCCTACCAGCGGCTCTTCCACTTGCCATTGCTCCCGCCCATGGGTCTCCCTCCAACATCAGGAAGTCTTAGGCGAAGCATAGGAAGAATATCCCACCATCTACAAGAGGCGATCCCACTGCAGCATCTCTCCCACCAACACCCGAAGACCGGAGGAGCTCAGTGCAGGTCCGACATCGAGCATTATTAATTCGACGCTCATACGGTTAACACATTACTAACTCTCGTACTACATTTCGTTCTCTGACTCCGTTGCCGTGGCGTTTAGCAGTTAATAATCCGGCGTATTCAAATCTCGTTTGCGTCGACAAATTTCAGTACAAGTCTTCGAGACTCTTATACATACTACATTACTGAATAGTGAGTTTACCAGTCGCAAGTCTTACGACTGTAATATTGTTAACTTAACGTCGTGTTACAATAAAGAATATTTTATATTACTATTGCAATTTATTCGACGACCGGTTGTTCCAACTTCCTTGATCGACCGTCACTCATCGCACGACAGCTGAAATCTTTGGAGGACTGCTAAGTAGAAGGAAACGCAGCGTGCTACATAGGCAGTTGCTCTAATATATATATTCAAATACGTAAAAACCTGGTAAGTTAAGGTACCACTGAATATTGAATGACAAGTTGACATCTTCTGGTCCCGGGTAGACTCGGTGAAATGCAGAGTGACCCAAAAACAATATTTTTTCCATAAATATACTTACCAGTAAAAGATTAAATTCAATTTAATAACTACTTAAACAATATAGTCGCGTTCTAGAGAGTTACTTAACATCAGTAATATAATTTCCTTTTTTTTATTAACCTCGAATACTGAGACGTGACATACGCAAGTTTTGTTCGTTCGGAACGTCTTAGTTACGTGACAGTAAATGAGTTTAGTCGAAAATTCTTGTACAACGTTAAAGAAATCGAGGATATACGTTTTGCGGCGCACAAAGCTGAGATCGCTATGTACGCCAGTTTTGTTCGTTCGGAACGTCTTAGTTACGTGTCAATATGTGAGTTTAGTCGAAAATTCTTGTGCAACATCAAGGAAATTGAGAAGAACCGCTTCACGGCATACATTGTTAAAATCGCTATGTACGAAAGATTTGTTCATTCGGAACGTCTTAGTTACGTGTCAGTAAGTGAGTTTAGTCGAAAATTCTTGTACAACGTTAATGAAATTGAGAAGAACCGCTTCACGGCATACTTTGTTAAATTCGCTATGTACGCAAGTTTTGTTCGTTCGGAACGTCTTAGTTACGTGTCAGTAAGTGAGATTTGTCTAAAATTCTTGTGCAACATCAAGGAAATTGAGGATATACGTTTTTCTGCGCACAAAGCTGAGATCGCTATGTACGCAAGATTAAATCGTTCGGAACGTCTTAGTTACGTGTCAGTAAGTGAGTTTAGTCTAAAATTCTTGTGCAACATCAAGGAAATTGAGAAGAACCGTTTCACGGCATACATTGTTAAAATCGCTATGTACGCTAGTTTTGTTCGTTCGGAACGTCTTAGTTACGTGACAGTAAGTGAGTTTAGTCGAAAATTCTTGCATGACATTAAGGAAATCGAGGATATACGTTTTTCGGCGCACAAAGCTGAGATCGCTATGTACGCAAGTTTTGTTCGTTCGGAACGTCTTAGTTACGTGTCAGTAAGTGAGTTTATTCGAAAATTCTTGTACAACATCAAGGAAGTTGAGGATTTACGTTTTTCTGCGCACAAAGTTGAGATCGCTATGTACGCAAGTTTTGGTCGTTCGGAACGTCTTAGTTACGTGTCAATATGTGAGTTTAGTTGAAAATTCTTGTACAACGTTAAAGAATTCGAGGATATACGTTTTTCGGCGCACAAAGCTGAGATCGCTATGTACGCGAGTTTTGTTCGTTCGGAACGTCTTAGTTACGTGTCAGTAAGTGAGTTTATTCGAAAATTCTTGTACAACGTTAACGAAATTGAGAAGAACCGCTTCACGGCATACATTGTTAAATTCGCTATGTACGCAAGTTTTGTTCGTTCGGAACGTCTTAGTTACGGGTCAGTAAGTGAGTTTAGTTGAAAATTCTTGTACAACGTTAACGAAATTGAGAAGAACCGCTTCACAGCATACATTCTTAAAGTCGCTATGTACGCAAGTTTAGTTCGTTTGGAACATCTTAGTTACGTGTCAGTAAGTGAGTTTAGTCGAAAATTCTTGTACAACGTTAAAGAAATTGAGGATATACGTTTTGCGGCGCACAAAGCTGAGATCGCTATGTACGCAAGTTTTGGTCGTTCGGAACGTGTTAGTTACGTGTCAGTAAATGAGTTTAGTCGAAAATTCTTGTACAACGCTAAAGAAATCGATGATATACGTTTTTCGGCGCACAAAGCTGACATCGCTATGTACGCAAGTTTTGTTCGTTCGGAACGTCTTAGTTACGTGTCAGTAAGTGAGTTTAGTCGAAAATTCTTGTACAACGTTAATGAAATTGAGAAGAACCGCTTCACGGCATACTTTGTTAAATTCGCTATGTACGCAAGTTTTGTTCGTTCGGAACGTCTTAGTTACGTGTCAGTAAGTGAGGTTTGTCTAAAATTCTTGTGCAACATCAAGGAAATTGAGAAGAACCGCTTCACGGCATACATTGTTAAAATCGCTATGTACGCAAGTTTTGTTCGTTCGGAACGTCTTAGTTACGTGTCAGTAAGTGAGTTTAGTTGTAAATTCTTGTACAACGTTAACGAAATTGAGAAGAACCGCTTCACGGCATACATTGTTAAAATCGCTATGTACGCAAGTTTTGTTCGTTCGGAACGTCTTAGTTACGTGTCAGTAAGTGAGTTTAGCCGAAAATTCTTGTACAACGTTAAAGAAATTGAGGATATACGTTTTTCTGCGCACAAAGCTGAGATCGCTATGTACGCAAGATTAAATCGTTCGGAACGTCTTAGTTACGTGTCAGTAAGTGAGTTTAGTCGTAAATTCTTGTACAACATTAAGGAAGTTGAATATTTACGTTTTTCTGCGCACAAAGTTGAGATCGCTATGTACGCAAGTTTTGTTCGTTCGGAACGTCTTAGTTACGTGTCAATAAGTGAGTTTAGTCGAAAATACTTGTACAACTTTAAAGAAATCGAGGATATACGTTTTTCTGCGCACAAAGCTGAGATCGCTATGTATTCAAGTTTTGGTCGTTCGGAACGTCTTAGTTACGTGTTAGTAAATGAGTTTAGTCGAAAATTCTTGTACAACGTTAAAGAAATCGAGGATATACGTTTTTCGGCGCACAAAGCTGAGATCGCTATGTACGCAAGTTTTGTTCGTTCGGAACGTCTTAGTTACATGTCAATAAGTGAGTTTAGTCGGAAATTCTTGTGCAACATCAAGGAAATTGATAAGAACCGCTTCACGGCATACATTGTTAAAATCGCTATGTACGCAAGTTTTGTTCGTTCGGAACGTCTTAGTTACGTGTCAGTAAGTGAGATTTGTCTAAAATTCTTGTGCAACATCAAGGAAATTGAGAAGAACCGCTTCACGGCATACATTGTTAAAATCGCTATGTACGCAATTTTTGTTCGTTCGGAACGTCTTAGTTACGTGTCAGTAAGTGAGTTTAGTTGAAAATTCTTGTACAACGTTAACGAAATTGAGAAGAACCGCTTCACGGTGTCACGTCCCAGTATTCGAAGTTTACAAAAAAAAACTATTCTCTATTTTAAGAACATGAACATATAATACTAATTGTAGTAATAAATCTGGGTAGTATTTATTAATTATTTTTAGTGTAAATTTTCTTTATAAATGAGATATTTTATTTTCTTTTTCGGTCACCCTGCAGTTCACCGGGTCTACCGGGGACCATAAGACTAATAACCCGTCAACGATTGTGTAAAATTAATAAGTAATATTTCCTTAATTAATAAGTATTATTTCCTCTTACCCTTTATGATTATATGTGTTAATGATTGATATGATGGATTCTCCCTGTAGCTGGTCCTCCAAATTGATTACTGATAAGCGCTCTTAATTATTGTAATGACGGCTAATTCAGGATGAATTGGTAACCAGATGTTGAAATAATTGGTAGAATTATGTAGAATAAAAGCACTTTATTTTATATTTAAGTTAAGTTAAGCAATTAATATTACTAGCGTCTGCTAACGCTAGAGAAACTAAGTACAAGAATAGGAGTCTTATAACTGTGAATTCGGAGCTTGTCGATGCGTACACCGGACTACTATGTTGAAGAGCTAGTGGTGTTAGCTGTTCGAAGTTTGAAATAGTAATGCTGGATGTTCGGCTCTCACTGAGCTCCTCCGGTCTTCGGGTGTTGGTGGGGAGATGATGCCGTGGGAGCGCTTCGATGTACGTGGTGGGATAGGGCTCCGTATGCCGTTGCTTCAAGTCTTCGCGTGCTGGTGGGATGGTCATGGGCGAGGCTAAGGCGAGTGGGAAGCGCCGCTGGTAGGGATCGCTACGTCAATCGGGGCTTCCCTCCTGTGCGTCGGGACTTCCCCGGCGCGTGAGAAGGACAGCTAGTGTTTTCGCCGTCTGCATACCAAGACTTTTACATCAACGTCTGCAGTCGTTGTTCTCCGGGCTTCCCTCTTATCTTATCGGCCGGGCGGATAAAAGTATTGATCGCCGGGCGACTTGTACGTTCTAAGACTCTTATAGAATATTGCATTGAATAAAATATTATTTCTTATATGCTTAATTCCTTATTACTACCTATAATGTAATTACAAAATGCTACGTTATATAAAATACGTGTACGCGTTGCATAGCGTATTAGTACGGGTATAATTTCGTATAAAGATATAAAGATATAATAATAATGTGTAAAAGGTATAAAATTCTTAATATTAATGTGTGGATATATAAATGCTCGTGTACTTAATAATTAAAGCGTGTCACGGGATGCGCCGTTCTTAGTTAATAATATTACATTTGCATTGCTCTTTGCCTTAGGCTTTCAGTATGCATTATCTTATCGGGCGGGCGGATAAGATTATCGATCGACGGTGGACTTGCATTTCCGTGCACAATCTAATACTCTTATAATGCTTAACGTAGGAATAAAATATTCTCTACTGAATATTCTATTGATACGGAATTACATATAATAATCTTACGCTGCTTAAACTAGGGTGTGCGTATAAAATCTTGAGGATACTGAAGTTTTTACAATGTGTAAATCGTACTTTTATTCTGATACATACATATATATATATATATATATATATATATATATATATATATATTACCTTTTGATATTACTCAAATTATTCCTTACAGGTTGAAAAATCTATGTATACAACTTTTGGGTTTATGTATACGTTCCTTTATATATATATATATATATAACGTTTTAAATTTTGTGACATTTGTAATAAAGTTTTCAGTTTTCTAACGGTGTTCCCGTGGATTATAAATAAATCTTAGATTGTATGTTTTTAGTAGTAATGCAGCGAGAAGGTTTCGCGAATATACGTAGGTGTTTACAATTGTGATTTTTTATTTTAATGCCCAGACATATGCAATAGAATTTTGATGTCGCGGAAACAGCCGATAGACATACATATATATGTATATAGTTTGGCTATTTTGACGACTTTCCCAGGGCCGCATGTATAAAAGCTCAAAATTGTTACCTTTCCGAGGTTTTTGAACGTGTTCTCATTCTACAGACTCGTAGCTATATTTTTACGTATTTTTTGATATACCGGGTGTCCAAGAAATATTGATGTGGAATATTTATATGCCGTTTTTCGTTACGAGGTACAATTCTTACCTTGTGATTGTATGTATGTACGCTTGTATGTGTGTTCTATGTATGTAGTCCATATACAGGGTGGACATAAGTACTAATGCTGATTTCTAATAGCTCTCTTTACTAAATGAGCAACTTTCTTCCTATATACTGATACTCGCATAATGATTGACTCGTATAGTTTTTATATAGGGTGTCTAGTAAATACATATATGTTTTTCCCAAGTTATTATAATGAATTTTATAATTGATCTTGCTCTATTAGCATCCTTTGAGTGAGTCTGATGAGAATTTATTGTTTATAAAAAAATAAAAATGTGCGACTGGGACGTCACAATAGCGATCTCAGCATTGTGCGCCGCAAATCGTATATCCTCAATTTCTTTAACGTTGTACAAGAATTTTCGACTAAACTCACTTACTGACACGTAACTAAGACGTTCCGAACGAACAAAACTTGCGTACATAGCGATTTTAACAATGTATGCCGTGAAGCGGTTCTTCTCAATTTCGTTAACGTGGTACAAGAATTTTCGACTAAACTCACTTACTGACACGTAACTAAGACGTTCCGAACGAACAAAACTTGCGTACATAGCGATGTCAGCTTTGTGCGCCGAAAAACGTATATCCTCGATTTCTTTAACGTTGTACAAGAATTTTCGACTAAACTCATTTACTGACACGTAACTAACACGTTCCGAACGACCAAAACTTGCGTACATAGCGATCTCAGCTTTGTGCGCCGCAAAACGTATATCCTCAATTTCTTTAACGTTGTACAAGAATTTTCGACTAAACTCACTTACTGACACATAACTAAGACGTTCCGAACGAACAAAACTTGCGTACATAGCGATTTTAACAATGTATGCCGTGAAGCGGTTCCTCTCAATTTCCTTGATGTTGCACAAGAATTTTAGACAAATCTCACTTACTGACACGTAACTGAGACGTTCCGAACGAACAAAACTTGCGTACATAGCGATTTTAACAATGTATGCCGTGAAGCGGTTCTTCTCAATTTCCTTGATGTTGCACAAGAATTTTAGACAAATCTCACTTACTGACACGTAACTAAGACGTTCCGAACGAACAAAACTAGCGTACATAGCGATTTTAACATTGTATGCTGTGAAGCGGTTCTTCTCAATTTCCTTGATGTTGCAAAAGAATTTTAGACAAATCTCACTTACTGACACGTAACTAAGACGTTCCGAACGAACAAAACTTGCGTACATAGCGAATTTAACAATGTATGCCGTGAAGCGATTCTTCTCAATTTCCTTGATGTTGCAAAAGAATTTTAGACAAATCTCACTTACTGACACGTAACTGAGACGTTCCGAACGACCAAAACTTGCGTACATAGCGATCTTAGCTTTGTGCGCCGTAAAACGTATATCCTCAACTTTCGTAATGTTGTACAAGAATTTTCGACTAAACTCACTTACTGACACGTAACTAAGACGTTCCGAACGAACAAAACTTGCGTACATAGCGAATTTAACAATGTATGCCGTGAAGCGGTTCTTATCAATTTCGTTAACGTTGTAGAAGAATCTTCGACTAAACTCACTTACTGACACGTAACTAAGACGTTCCGAATGAACAAATCTTTCGTACATAGCGATTTTAACAATGTATGCCGTGAAGCGGTTCTTCTCAATTTCCTTGATGTTGCACAAGAATTTTCGACTAAACTCACTTATTGACACGTAACTAAGACGTTCCGAACGAACAAAACTTGCGTACATAGCGATCTCAGCTTTGTGCGCCGAAAACGTATATCCTCGATTTCTTTAACGTTGTACAAGAATTTTCGACTAAACTCATTTACTGACACGTATCTAAGACGTTCCGAACGACCAAAACTTGCGTACATAGCGATCTCAGCTTTGTGCGCATAAAAACGTATATCCTCAATTTCTTTAACGTTGTACAAAAATTTTCGACTAAACTCACTTATTGACACGTAACTAAGACGTTCCGAACGACCAAAACTTGCGTACATAGCGATCTCAGCTTTGTGCGCCGTAAAACGTATATCCTCAACTTTCGTAATGTTGTACAAGAATTTTCGACTAAACTCACTTACTGACACGTAACTAAGACGTTCCGAACGAACTAAACTTGCGTACATAGCGATTTTAACAATGTATGCCGTAAAGCGGTTCTTCTCAATTTCGTTGACGTTGTACAAGAATTTTCAACTAAACTCACTTACTGACACGTAACTAAGACGTTCCGAACGAACAAAACTTGCGTACATAGCGATTTTAACAATGTATGCCGAGAAGCGGTTCTTCTCAATTTCTTTAACGTTGTACAAGAATTTTCGACTAAACTCATTTACTGACACGTAACTAAGACGTTCCGAACGACCAAAACTTGCGTACATAGCGATCTCAGCTTTGTGCGCCGAAAACGTATATCCTCGATTTCTTTAACGTTGTACAAGAATTTTCGACTAAACTCATTTACTGACACGTAACTAAGACGTTCCGAACGACCAAAACTTGCGTACATAGCGATCTCAGCTTTGTGCGCAGAAAAACGTTTATCCTCAATTTCTTTAACGTTGTACAAGAATTTTCGACTAAACTCACTTACTGACACGTAACTAAGACGTTCCGAACGAACAAAACTTGCGTACATAGCGATTTTAACAATGTATGCCGTGAAGCGGTTCTTCTCAATTTCCTTGATGTTGCACAAGAATTTTAGACAAATCTCACTTACTGACACGTAACTAAGACGTTACGAACGAACTAAACTTGCGTACATAGCGATCTCAGCTTTGTGCGCCGAAAAACGTATATCCTCGATTTCTTTAACGTTGTACAAGAATTTTCGACTAAACTCATTTACTGACACGTAACTAAGACGTTCCGAACGACCAAAACTTGCGTACATAGTGATCTCAGCTTTGTGCGCCGTAAAACGTATATCCTCAACTTTCGTAATGTTGTACATGAATTTTCGAAAAAACTCACTTACTGACACGTAACTAAGACGTTCCGAACGAACTAAACTTGCGTACATAGCGATTTTAACAATGTATGCCGTGAAGCGATTCTTCTCAATTTCCTTGATGTTGCACAAGAATTTTAGACAAATCTCACTTACTGACACGTAACTAAGACGTTCCGAACGATTTAATCTTGCGTACATAGCGATCTCAGCTTTGTGCGCAGCAAAACGTATATCCTCAATTTCTTTAACGTTGTACAAGAATTTTCGGCTAAATTCACTTACTGACACGTAACTAAGACGTTCCGAACTAACAAAACTTGCGTACATAGCGATATCAGCTTTGTGCGCCGTAAAACGTATATCCTCAACTTTCGTAATGTTGTACAAGAATTTTCGACTAAACTCACTTACTGACACGTAACTAAGACGTTCCGAACGACCAAAACTTGCGTACATAGCGATCTCAGCTTTGTGCGCCGTAAAACGAATATCCTCAACTTTCGTAATGTTGTACAAGAATTTTCGACTAAACTCACTTACTGACACGTAACTAAGACGTTCCGAACGAACTAAACTTGCGTACATAGCGATTTTAACAATGTATGCCGTGAAGCGATTCTTCTCAATTTCCTTGATGTTGCACAAGAATTTTAGACAAATCTCACTTACTGACACGTAACTAAGACGTTCCGAACGACCAAAACTTGCGTACATAGCGATCTCAGCTTTGTGCGCAAAAAAACGTATATCCTCAATTTCTTTAACGTTGTACAAAAATTTTCGACTAAACTCACTTACTGACACGTAACTAAGACGTTCCGAACGAACAAAACTTGCGTACATAGCGATTTTAACAATGTATGCCGTGAAGCGGTTCTTCTCAATTTCCTTGATGTTGCACAAGAATTTTCGACTAAACTCACTTACTGACACGTAACTAAGACGTTCCGAACGACCAAAACTTGCGTACATAACGATCTCAGCTTTGTGCGCCGTAAAACGTATATCCTCAACTTCCTTAATGTTGTACAAGAATTTACGACTAAACTCACTTACTGACACGTAACTAAGACGTTCCGAACGATTTAATTTTGCGTACATAGCGATCTCCGCTTTGTGCGCTGAAAAACGTATATCCTCAATTTCTTTAACGTTGTACAAGAATTTTCGGCTAAACTCACTTACTGACACGTAACTAAGACGTTCCGAACAAACAAAACTTGCGTACATAGCGATTTTAACAATGTATGCCGTGAAGCGATTCTTCTCAATTTCCTTGATGTTGCACAAGAATTTTAGACAAATCTCACTTACTGACACGTAACTAAGACGTTCCGAAAGAACAAAACTTGCGTACATAGCGATTTTAACAATGTATGCCGTGAAGCGGTTCTTCTCAATTTCGTTAACGTTGTACAAGAATTTTCAACTAAACTCACTTACTGACACGTAACTAAGACGTTCCGAACGAACTAAACTTGCGTACATAGCGATTTTAACAATGTATGCCGTGAAGCGATTCTTCTCAATTTCCTTGATGTTGCACAAGAATTTTAGACAAATCTCACTTACTGACACGTAACTAAGACGTTACGAACAAACTAAACTTGCGTACATAGCGATCTCAGCTTTGTGCGCCGAAAAACGTATATCCTCGATTTCTTTTACGTTGTACAAGAATTTTCGACTAAACTCATTTACTGACACGTAACTAAGACGTTCCGAACGACCAAAACTTGCGTACATAGCGATCTCAGCTTTGTGCGCAAAAAAACGTATATCCTCAATTTCTTTAACGTTGTACAAAAATTTTCGACTAAACTCACTTACTGACACGTAACTAAGACGTTCCGAACGAACAAAACTTGCGTACATAGCGATTTTAACAATGTATGCCGTGAAGCGGTTCTTCTCAATTTCCTTGATGTTGCACAAGAATTTTCGACTAAACTCACTTACTGACACGTAACTAAGACGTTCCGAACGAACAAAACTTATGTACATACCGATTTTAACAATGTATGCCGTGAAGCGATACTTCTCAATTTCCTTGATGTTGCACAAGAATTTTAGACAAATCTCACTTACTGATACGTAACTAAGACGTTCCGAATGAACTAAACTTGCGTACATAGCGATTTTAACAATGTATGCCGTGAAGCGGTTCTTCTCAATTTCGTTAACGTTGTACAAGAATTTTCAACTAAACTCACTTACTGACACGTAACTAAGACGTTCCGAACGAACAAAACTTGCGTACATAGCGATTTTAACAATGTATGCCGTGAAGCGATTCTTCTCAATTTCCTTGATGTTGCACAAGAATTTTAAACAAATCTCACTTACTGACACGTAACTAAGACGTTCCGAACGAACAAAACTTGCGTACATAGCGATTTTAACAATGTATGCCGTGAAGCGATTCTTCTCAATTTCCTTGATGTTGCACAAGAATTTTAGACAAATCTCACTTACTGATACGTAACTAAGACGTTCCGAACGAACAAAACTTGCGTACATAGCGATTTTAACAATGTATGCCGTGAAGCGGTTCTTCTCAATTTCCTTGATGTTACACAAGAATTTTCGACTAAACTCACTTACTGACACGTAACTAAGACGTTCCGAACGACCAAAACTTGCGTACATAGCGATCTCAGCTTTGTGCGCCGAAAAACGTATATCCTCCATTTCTTTAACGTTGTACAAGAATTTTCGGCTAAACTCACTTACTGACACGTAACTAAGACGTTCCGAACGACCAAAACTTGCGTACATAGCGATCTCAGCTTTGTGCGCCGAAAAACGTATATCCTCGATTTCTTTAACGTTGTACAAGAATTTTCGACTAAACTCATTTACTGACACGTAACTAAGACGTTCCGAACGACCAAAACTTGCGTACATAGCGATCTCAGCTTTGTGCGCAGAAAAACGTTTATCCTCAATTTCTTTAACGTTGTACAAGAATTTTCGACTAAACTCACTTACTGACACGTAACTAAGACGTTCCGAACGAATAAAACTTGCGTACATAGCGATTTTAACAATGTATGCCGTGAAGCGGTTCTTCTCAATTTCCTTGATGTTGCACAAGAATTTTAGACTAAACTCACTTACTGACACGTAACTAAGACGTTCCGAACAACCAAAACTTGCGTACATAGCGATCTCAGCTTTGTGCGCCGTAAAACGTATATCCTCGATTTCTTTAACGTTGTACAAGAATTTTCGACTAAACTCATTTACTGACACGTAACTAAGACGTTCCGAACGACCAAAACTTGCGTACATAGCGATCTCAGCTTTGTGCGCCGAAAACGTATATCCTCGGTTTCTTTAACGTTGTACAAGAATTTTCGACTAAACTCATTTACTGACACGCAACTAAGACGTTCCGAACGACCAAAACTTGCGTACATAGCGATCTCAGCTTTGTGCGCAGAAAAACGTTTATCCTCAATTTCTTTAACGTTGTACAAGAATTTTCGACTAAACTCACTTACTGACACGTAACTAAGACGTTCCGAACGAACAAAACTTGCGTACATAGCGATTTTAACAATGTATGCCGTGAAGCGGTTCTTCTCAATTTCCTTGATGTTGCACAAGAATTTTAGACAAATCTCACTTACTGACACGTAACTAAGACGTTACGAACGAACTAAACTTGCGTACATAGCGATCTCAGCTTTGTGCGCCGAAAAACGTATATCCTCGATTTCTTTTACGTTGTACAAGAATTTTCGACTAAACTCATTTACTGACACGTAACTAAGACGTTCCGAACGACCAAAACTTGCGTACATAGCGATCTCAGCTTTGTGCGCAAAAAAACGTATATCCTCAATTTCTTTAACGTTGTACAAAAATTTTCGACTAAACTCACTTACTGACACGTAACTAAGACGTTCCGAACGAACAAAACTTGCGTACATAGCGATTTTAACAATGTATGCCGTGAAGCGGTTCTTCTCAATTTCCTTGATGTTGCACAAGAATTTTCGACTAAACTCACTTACTGACACGTAACTAAGACGTTCCGAACGAACAAAACTTGCGTACATAGCGATTTTAACAATGTATGCCGTGAAGCGATACTTCTCAATTTCCTTGATGTTGCACAAGAATTTTAGACAAATCTCACTTACTGATACGTAACTAAGACGTTCCGAACGAACAAAGCTTGCGTACATAGCGATTTTAACAATGTATGCCGTGAAGCGGTTCTTCTCAATTTCCTTGATGTTGCACAAGAATTTTAGACAAATCTCACTTACTGACACGTAACTAAGACGTTACGAACGAACTAAACTTGCGTACATAGCGATCTCAGCTTTGTGCGCCGAAAAACGTATATCCTCGATTTCTTTAACGTTGTACAAGAATTTTCGACTAAACTCATTTACTGACACGTAACTAAGACGTTCCGAACGACCAAAACTTGCGTACATAGCGATCTCAGCTTTGTGCGCAAAAAAACGTATATCCTCAATTTCTTTAACGTTGTACAAGAATTTTCGACTAAACTCACTTACTGACACGTAACTAAGACGTTCCGAACGAACAAAACTTGCGTACATAGCGATTTTAACAATGTATGCCGTGAAGCGGTTCTTCTCAATTTCCTTGATGTTACACAAGAATTTTCGACTAAACTCACTTACTGACACGTAACTAAGACGTTCCGAACGAACAAAACTTGCGTACATAGCGATTTTAACAATGTATGCCGTGAAGCGGTTCTTCTCAATTTCCATGATGTTACACAAGAATTTTCGACTATACTCACTTACTGTCACGTAACTAAGACGTTCCGAACGACCAAAACTTGCGTACATAGCGATCTCAGCTTTGTGCGCCGTAAAACGTATATCCTCAACTTTCGTAATGTTGTACAAGAATTTTCGACTAAACTCACTTACTGACACGTAACTAAGACGTTCCGAACGAAATAAACTTGCGTACATAGCGATTTTAACAATGTATGCCGTGAAGCGGTTCTTCTCAATTTCGTTAACGTTGTACAAGAATTTTCAACTACACTCACTTACTGACACGTAACTAAGACGTTCCGAACGAACAAAACTTGCGTACATAGCGATCTCAGCTTTGTGCGCCGAAAAACGTATATCCTCCATTTCTTTAACGTTGTACAAGAATTTTCGGCTAAACTCACTTACTGACACGTAACTAAGACGTTCCGAACGACCAAAACTTGCGTACATAGCGATCTCAGCTTTGTGCGCCGAAAAACGTATATCCTCGATTTCTTTAACGTTGTACAAGAATTTTCGACTAAACTCATTTACTGACACGTAACTAAGACGTTCCGAACGACCAAAACTTGCGTACATAGCGATCTCAGCTTTTTGCGCAGAAAAACGTTTATCCTCAATTTCTTTAACGTTGTACAAGAATTTTCGACTAAACTCACTTACTGACACGTAACTAAGACGTTCCGAACGAACAAAACTTGCGTACATAGCGATTTTAACAATGTATGCCGTGAAGCGGTTCTTCTCAATTTCCTTGATGTTGCACAAGAATTTTCGACTAAACTCACTTACTGACACGTAACTAAGACGTTCCGAACGAACAAAACTTGCGTACATAGCAATTTTAACAATGTATGCCGTGAAGCGGTTCTTCTCAATTTCCTTGATGTTGCACAAGAATTTTCGACTAAACTCACTTACTGACACGTAACTAAGACGTTCCGAACGACCAAAACTTGCGTACATAGCGATCTCAGCTTTGTGCGCCGTAAAACGTATATCCTCAACTTTCGTAATGTTGTACAAGAATTTTCGACTAAACTCATTTACTGACACGTAACTAAGACGTTCCGAACGAACAAAACTTGCGTACATAGCGATTTTAACAATGTATGCCGTGAAGCGATTCTTCTCAATTTCCTTGATGTTGCACAAGAATTTTAAACAAATCTCACTTACTGACACGTAACTAAGACGTTCCGAACGAACAAAACTTGCGTACATAGCGATTTTAACAATGTATGCCGTGAAGCGGTTCTTCTCAATATCGTTAACGTTGTACAAGAATTTTCAACTAAACTCACTTACTGACACGTAACTAAGACGCTCCGAACGAACAAAACTTGCGTACATAGCGATTTTAACAATGTATGCCGTGAAGCGGTTCTTCTCAATTTCCTTGATGTTGCACCAGAATTTTAGACAAATCTCACTTACTGACACGTAACTAAGACGTTACGAACGAACTAAACTTGCGTACATAGCGATCTCAGCTTTGTGCGCCGAAAAACGTATATCCTCGATTTCTTTAACGTTGTACAAGAATTTTCGACTAAACTCATTTACTGACACGTAACTAAGACGTTCCGAACGACCAAAACTTGCGTACATAGCGATCTCAGCTTTGTGCGCAAAAAAACGTATATCCTCAACTTTCGTAATGTTGTACAAGAATTTTCGACTAAACTCACTTACTGACACGTAACTAAGACGTTCCGAACGAACTAAACTTGCGTACATAGCGATCTCAGCTTTGTGCGCCGAAAAACGTATATCCTCGATTTCTTTTACGTTGTACAAGAATTTTCGACTAAACTCATTTACTGACACGTAACTAAGACGTTCCGAACGACCAAAACTTGCGTACATAGCGATCTCAGCTTTGTGCGCAAAAAAACGTATATCCTAAATTTCTTTAACGTTGTACAAAAATTTTCGACTAAACTCACTTACTGACACGTAACTAAGACGTTCCGAACGAACAAAACTTGCGTACATAGCGATTTTAACAATGTATGCCGTGAAGCGGTTCTTCTCAATTTCCTTGATGTTGCACAAGAATTTTCGACTAAACTCACTTACTGACACGTAACTAAGACGTTCCGAACGAACAAAACTTGCGTACATAGCGATTTTAACAATGTATGCCGTGAAGCGGTTCTTCTCAATTTCCTTGATGTTGCACAAGAATTTTCGACTAAACTCACTTACTGACACGTAACTAAGACGTTCCGAACGACCAAAACTTGCGTACATAGCGATCTCAGCTTTGTGCGCCGTAAAACGTATATCCTCAACTTTCGTAATGTTGTACAAGAATTTTCGACTAAACTCACTTACTGACACGTAACTAAGACGTTCCGAACGAACTAAACTTGCGTACATAGCGATTTTAACAATGTATGCCGTGAAGCGGTTCTTCTCAATTTCGTTAACGTTGTACAAGAATTTTCAACTAAACTCACTTACTGACACGTAACTAAGACGTTCCGAACGAACAAAACTTGCGTACATAGCGATTTTCACAATGTATGCCGTGAAGCGATTCTTCTCAATTTCCTTGATGTTGCACAAGAATTTTAGACAAATCTCACTTACTGACACGTAACTAAGACGTTCCGAACGAACAAAACTTGCGTACATAGCGATTTTAACAATGTATGCCGTGAAGCGGTTCTTCTCAATTTCGTTAACGTTGTACAAGAATTTTCAACTAAACTCACTTACTGACACGTAACTAAGACGTTCCGAACGAACAAAACTTGCGTACATAGCGATTTTAACAATGTATGCCGTGAAGCGATTCTTCTCAATTTCCTTGATGTTGCACAAGAATGTTAGACAAATCTCACTTACTGATACGTAACTAAGACGTTCCGAACGAACAAAACTTGCGTACATAGCGATTTTAACAATGTATGCCGTGAAGCGGTTCTTCTCAATTTCGTTAACGTTGTACAAGAATTTTCAACTAAACTCACTTACTGACACGTAACTAAGACGTTCCGAACGAACAAAACTTGCGTACATAGCGATTTTAACAATGTATGCCGTGAAGCGGTTCTTCTCAATTTCGTTAACGTTGTACAAGAATTTTCAACTAAACTCACTTACTGACACGTAACTAAGACGTTCCGAACGAACAAAACTTGCGTACATAGCGATTTTAACAATGTATGCCGTGAAGCGGTTCTTCTCAATTTCCTTGATGTTACACAAGAATTTTCGACTAAACTCACTTACTGACACGTAACTAAGACGTTCCGAACGACCAAAACTTGCGTACATAGCGATCTCAGCTTTGTGCGCCGTAAAACGTATATCCTCAACTTTCGTAATGTTGTACAAGAATTTTCGACTAAACTCACTTACTGACACGTAACTAAGACGTTCCGAACGAACTAAACTTGCGTACATAGCGATTTTAACAATGTATGCCGTGAAGCGGTTCTTCTCAATTTCGTTAACGTTGTACAAGAATTTTCAACTAAACTCACTTACTGACACGTAACTAAGACGTTCCGAACGAACAAAACTTTCGTACATAGCGATCTCAGCTTTGTGCGCCGAAAAACGTATATCCTCCATTTCTTTAACGTTGTACAAGAATTTTCGGCTAAACTCACTTACTGACACGTAACTAAGACGTTCCGAACGACCAAAACTTGCGTACATAGCGATCTCAGCTTTGTGCGCCGAAAAACGTATATCCTCGATTTCTTTAACGTTGTACAAGAATTTTCGACTAAACTCATTTACTGACACGTAACTAAGACGTTCCGAACGACCAAAACTTGCGTACATAGCGATCTCAGCTTTTTGCGCAGAAAAACGTTTATCCTCAATTTCTTTAACGTTGTACAAGAATTTTCGACTAAACTCACTTACTGACACGTAACTAAGACGTTCCGAACGAACAAAACTTACGTACTTAGCGATTTTAACAATGTATGCCGTGAAGCGGTTCTTCTCAATTTCCTTGATGTTGCACAAGAATTTTCGACTAAACTCACTTACTGACACGTAACTAAGACGTTCCGAACGAACAAAACTTGCGTACATAGCGATTTTAACAATGTATGCCGTGAAGCGGTTCTTCTCAATTTCCTTGATGTTACACAAGAATTTTCGACTAAACTCACTTACTGTCACGTAACTAAGACGTTCCGAACGACCAAAACTTGCGTACATAGCGATCTCAGCTTTGTGCGCCGTAAAACGTATATCCTCAACTTTCGTAATGTTGTACAAGAATTTTCGACTAAACTCACTTACTGACACGTAACTAAGACGTTCCGAACGAACTAAACTTGCGTACATAGCGATTTTAACAATGTATGCCGTGAAGCGGTTCTTCTCAATTTCGTTAACGTTGTACAAGAATTTTCAACTACACTCACTTACTGACACGTAACTAAGACGTTCCGAACGAACAAAACTTGCGTACATAGCGATCTCAGCTTTGTGCGCCGAAAAACGTATATCCTCCATTTCTTTAACGTTGTACAAGAATTTTCGGCT
This sequence comes from Polyergus mexicanus, assembly GCF_030449975.1. Lineage (NCBI taxonomy): Eukaryota > Metazoa > Arthropoda > Insecta > Hymenoptera > Formicidae > Polyergus > Polyergus mexicanus. The sequence goes on along the minus strand of NW_027223339.1, from coordinate 3,435,218 downwards.
AAACTCACTTACTGACACGTAACTAAGACGTTCCGAACGACCAAAACTTGCGTACATAGCGATCTCAGCTTTGTGCGCCGAAAAACGTATATCCTCGATTTCTTTAACGTTGTACAAGAATTTTCGACTAAACTCATTTACTGACACGTAACTAAGACGTTCCGAACGACCAAAACTTGCGTACATAGCGATCTCAGCTTTTTGCGCAGAAAAACGTTTATCCTCAATTTCTTTAACGTTGTACAAGAATTTTCGACTAAACTCACTTACTGACACGTAACTAAGACGTTCCGAACGAACAAAACTTGCGTACATAGCGATTTTAACAATGTATGCCGTGAAGCGGTTCTTCTCAATTTCCTTGATGTTGCACAAGAATTTTCGACTAAACTCACTTACTGACACGTAACTAAGACGTTCCGAACGAACAAAACTTGCGTACATAGCAATTTTAACAATGTATGCCGTGAAGCGGTTCTTCTCAATTTCCTTGATGTTGCACAAGAATTTTCGACTAAACTCACTTACTGACACGTAACTAAGACGTTCCGAACGACCAAAACTTGCGTACATAGCGATCTCAGTTTTGTGCGCCGTAAAACGTATATCCTCAACTTTCGTAATGTTGTACAAGAATTTTCGACTAAACTCATTTACTGACACGTAACTAAGACGTTCCGAACGAACAAAACTTGCGTACATAGCGATTTTAACAATGTATGCCGTGAAGCGATTCTTCTCAATTTCCTTGATGTTGCACAAGAATTTTAAACAAATCTCACTTACTGACACGTAACTAAGACGTTCCGAACGAACAAAACTTGCGTACATAGCGATTTTAACAATGTATGCCGTGAAGTGGTTCTTCTCAATATCGTTAACGTTGTACAAGAATTTTCAACTAAACTCACTTACTGACACGTAACTAAGACGTTCCGAACGAACAAAACTTGCGTACATAGCGATTTTAACAATGTATGACGTGAAGCGGTTCTTCTCAATTTCCTTGATGTTGCACCAGAATTTTAGACAAATCTCACTTACTGACACGTAACTAAGACGTTACGAACGAACTAAACTTGCGTACATAGCGATCTCAGCTTTGTGCGCCGAAAAACGTATATCCTCGATTTCTTTAACGTTGTACAAGAATTTTCGACTAAACTCATTTACTGACACGTAACTAAGACGTTCCGAACGACCAAAACTTGCGTACATAGCGATCTCAGCTTTGTGCGCAAAAAAACGTATATCCTCAACTTTCGTAATGTTGTACAAGAATTTTCGACTAAACTCACTTACTGACACGTAACTAAGACGTTCCGAACGAACTAAACTTGCGTACATAGCGATTTTAACAATGTATGCCGTGAAGCGGTTCTTCTCAATTTCGTTAACGTTGTACAAGAATTTTCAACTAAACTCACTTACTGACACGTAACTAAGACGTTCCGAACGAACAAAACTTGCGTACATAGCGATTTTAACAATGTATGCCGTGAAGCGATTCTTCTCAATTTCCTTGATGTTGCACAAGAATTTTAGACAAATCTCACTTACTGACACGTAACTAAGACGTTCCGAACGAACAAAACTTGCGTACATAGCGATTTTAACAATGTATGCCGTGAAGCGGTTCTTCTCAATTTCGTTAACGTTGTACAAGAATTTTCAACTAAACTCACTTACTGACACGTAACTAAGACGTTCCGAACGAACTAAACTTGCGTACATAGCGATTTTAACAATGTATGCCGTGAAGCGATTCTTCTCAATTTCCTTGATGTTGCACAAGAATTTTAGACAAATCTCACTTACTGACACGTAACTAAGACGTTACGAACGAACTAAACTTGCGTACATAGCGATCTCAGCTTTGTGCGCCGAAAAACGTATATCCTCGATTTCTTTTACGTTGTACAAGAATTTTCGACTAAACTCATTTACTGACACGTAACTAAGACGTTCCGAACGACCAAAACTTGCGTACATAGCGATCTCAGCTTTGTGCGCAAAAAAACGTATATCCTAAATTTCTTTAACGTTGTACAAAAATTTTCGACTAAACTCACTTACTGACACGTAACTAAGACGTTCCGAACGAACAAAACTTGCGTACATAGCGATTTTAACAATGTATGCCGTGAAGCGGTTCTTCTCAATTTCCTTGATGTTGCACAAGAATTTTCGACTAAACTCACTTACTGACACGTAACTAAGACGTTCCGAACGAACAAAACTTGCGTACATAGCGATTTTAACAATGTATGCCGTGAAGCGGTTCTTCTCAATTTCCTTGATGTTGCACAAGAATTTTCGACTAAACTCACTTACTGACACGTAACTAAGACGTTCCGAACGACCAAAACTTGCGTACATAGCGATCTCAGCTTTGTGCGCCGTAAAACGTATATCCTCAACTTTCGTAATGTTGTACAAGAATTTTCGACTAAACTCACTTACTGACACGTAACTAAGACGTTCCGAACGAACTAAACTTGCGTACATAGCGATTTTAACAATGTATGCCGTGAAGCGGTTCTTCTCAATTTCGTTAACGTTGTACAAGAATTTTCAACTAAACTCACTTACTGACGCGTAACTAAGACGTTCCGAACGAACAAAACTTGCGTACATAGCGATTTTCACAATGTATGCCGTGAAGCGATTCTTCTCAATTTCCTTGATGTTGCACAAGAATTTTAGACAAATCTCACTTACTGACACGTAACTAAGACGTTCCGAACGAACAAAACTTGCGTACATAGCGATTTTAACAATGTATGCCGTGAAGCGGTTCTTCTCAATTTCGTTAACGTTGTACAAGAATTTTCAACTAAACTCACTTACTGACACGTAACTAAGACGTTCCGAACGAACAAAACTTGCGTACATAGCGATTTTAACAATGTATGCCGTGAAGCGATTCTTCTCAATTTCCTTGATGTTGCACAAGAATGTTAGACAAATCTCACTTACTGATACGTAACTAAGACGTTCCGAACGAACAAAACTTGCGTACATAGCGATTTTAACAATGTATGCCGTGAAGCGGTTCTTCTCAATTTCGTTAACGTTGTACAAGAATTTTCAACTAAACTCACTTACTGACACGTAACTAAGACGTTCCGAACGAACAAAACTTGCGTACATAGCGATTTTAACAATGTATGCCGTGAAGCGGTTCTTCTCAATTTCGTTAACGTTGTACAAGAATTTTCAACTAAACTCACTTACTGACACGTAACTAAGACGTTCCGAACGACCAAAACTTGCGTACATAGCGATCTCAGCTTTGTGCGCCGTAAAACGTATATCCTCAACTTTCGTAATGTTGTACAAGAATTTTCGACTAAACTCACTTACTGACACGTAACTAAGACGTTCCGAACGAACTAAACTTGCGTACATAGCGATTTTAACAATGTATGCCGTGAAGCGGTTCTTCTCAATTTCGTTAACGTTGTACAAGAATTTTCAACTAAACTCACTTACTGACACGTAACTAAGACGTTCCGAACGAACAAAACTTTCGTACATAGCGATCTCAGCTTTGTGCGCCGAAAAACGTATATCCTCCATTTCTTTAACGTTGTACAAGAATTTTCGGCTAAACTCACTTACTGACACGTAACTAAGACGTTCCGAACGACCAAAACTTGCGTACATAGCGATCTCAGCTTTGTGCGCCGAAAAACGTATATCCTCGATTTCTTTAACGTTGTACAAGAATTTTCGACTAAACTCATTTACTGACACGTAACTAAGACGTTCCGAACGACCAAAACTTGCGTACATAGCGATCTCAGCTTTTTGCGCAGAAAAACGTTTATCCTCAATTTCTTTAACGTTGTACAAGAATTTTCGACTAAACTCACTTACTGACACGTAACTAAGACGTTCCGAACGAACAAAACTTGCGTACATAGCGATTTTAACAATGTATGCCGTGAAGCGGTTCTTCTCAATTTCCTTGATGTTGCACAAGAATTTTCGACTAAACTCACTTACTGACACGTAACTAAGACGTTCCGAACGAACAAAACTTGCGTACATAGCAATTTTAACAATGTATGCCGTGAAGCGGTTCTTCTCAATTTCCTTGATGTTGCACAAGAATTTTCGACTAAACTCACTTACTGACACGTAACTAAGACGTTCCGAACGACCAAAACTTGCGTACATAGCGATCTCAGCTTTGTGCGCCGTAAAACGTATATCCTCAACTTTCGTAATGTTGTACAAGAATTTTCGACTAAACTCACTTACTGACACGTAACTAAGACGTTCCGAACGAACAAAACTTGCGTACATAGCGATTTTAACAATGTATGCCGTGAAGCGATTCTTCTCAATTTCCTTGATGTTGCACAAGAATTTTAAACAAATCTCACTTACTGGCACGTAACTAAGACGTTCCGAACGAACAAAACTTGCGTACATAGCGATTTTAACAATATATGCCGTGAAGCGGTTCTTCTCAATATCGTTAACGTTGTACAAGAATTTTCAACTAAACTCACTTACTGACACGTAACTAAGACGTTCCGAACGAACAAAACTTGCGTACATAGCGATTTTAACAATGTATGCCGTGAAGCGGTTCTTCTCAATTTCCTTGATGTTGCACCAGAATTTTAGACAAATCTCACTTACTGACACGTAACTAAGACGTTACGAACGAACTAAACTTGCGTACATAGCGATCTCAGCTTTGTGCGCCGAAAAACGTATATCCTCGATTTTTTTAACGTTGTACAAGAATTTTCGACTAAACTCATTTACTGACACGTAACTAAGACGTTCCGAACGACCAAAACTTGCGTACATAGCGATCTCAGCTTTGTGCGCAAAAAAACGTATATCCTCAATTTCTTTAACGTTGTACAAAAATTTTCGACTAAACTCACTTACTGACACGTAACTAAGACGTTCCGAACGAACAAAACTTGCGTACATAGCGATTTTAACAATATATGCCGTGAAGCGGTTCTTCTCAATTTCCTTGATGTTACACAAGAATTTTCGACTAAACTCACTTACTGACACGTAACTAAGACGTTCCGAACGACCAAAACTTGCGTACATAGCGATCTCAGCTTTGTGCGCCGTAAAACGTATATCCTCAACTTTCGTAATGTTGTACAAGAATTTTCGACTAAACTCACTTACTGACAAGTAACTAAGACGTTCCGAACGAACAAAACTTGCGTACATAGCGATTTTAACAATGTATGCCGTGAAGCGGTTCTTCTTAATTTCCTTGATGTTGCACAAGAATTTTCGACTAAACTCACTTACTGACACGTAACTAAGACGTTCCGAACGACCAAAACTTGCGTACATAGCGATCTCAGCTTTGTGCGCCGTAAAACGTATATCCTCGATTTCTTTTACGTTGTACAAGAATTTTCGACTAAACTCATTTACTGACACGTAACTAAGACGTTCCGAACGACAAAAACTTGCGTACATAGCGATCTCAGCTTTGTGCGCCGTAAAACGTATATCCTCAACTTTCGTAATGTTGTACAAGAATTTTCGACTAAACTCACTTACTGACACGTAACTAAGACGTTCCGAACGAACTAAACTTGCGTACATAGCGATTTTAACAATGTATGCCGTGAAGCGGTTCTTCTCAATTTCGTTAACGTTGTACAAGAATTTTCAACTAAACTCACTTACTGACACGTAACTAAGACGTTCCGAACGAACAAAACTTGCGTACATAGCGATCTCAGCTTTGTGCGCCGAAAAACGTATATCCTCCATTTCTTTAACGTTGTACAAGAATTTTCGGCTAAACTCACTTACTGACACGTAACTAAGACGTTCCGAACGACCAAAACTTGCGTACATAGCGATCTCAGCTTTGTGCGCCGAAAAACGTATATCCTCGATTTCTTTAACGTTGTACAAGAATTTTCGACTAAACTCATTTACTGACACGTAACTAAGACGTTCCGAACGACCAAAACTTGCGTACATAGCGATCTCAGCTTTGTGCGCAGAAAAACGTTTATCCTCAATTTCTTTAACGTTGTACAAGAATTTTCGACTAAACTCACTTACTGACACGTAACTAAGACGTACCGAACGAACAAAACTTGCGTACATAGCGATTTTAACAATGTATGCCGTGAAACGGTTCTTCTCAATTTCCTTGATGTTGCACAAGAATTTTCGACTAAACTCACTTACTGACACGTAACTAAGACGTTCCGAACGACCAAAACTTGCGTACATAGCGATCTCAGCTTTGTGCGCCGTAAAACGTATATCCTCAACTTCCTTAATGTTGTACAAGAATTTACGACTAAACTCACTTACTGACACGTAACTAAGACGTTCCGAACGATTTAATCTTGCGTACATAGCGATCTCCGCTTTGTGCGCTGAAAACGTATATCCTCAATTTCTTTAACGTTGTACAAGAATTTTCGGCTAAACTCACTTAATGACACGTAACTAAGACGTTCCGAACGAACAAAACTTGCGTACATAGCGATTTTAACAATGTATGCCGTGAAGCGGTTCTTCTCAATTTCGTTAACGTTGTACAAGAATTTTCAACTAAACTCACTTATTGACACGTAACTAAGACGTTCCGAACGACCAAAACTTGCGTACATAGCGATCTCAGCTTTGTGCGCCGAAAAACGTATATCCTCGATTTCTTTAACGTTGTACAAGAATTTTCGACTAAACTCACTTATTGACACGTAACTAAGACGTTCCGAACGAACAAAACTTGCGTACATAGCGATCTCAACTTTGTGCGCAGAAAAACGTAAATCCTCAACTTCCTTAATGTTGTACAAGAATTTACGACTAAACTCACTTACTGACACCTAACTAAGACGTTCCGAACGATTTAATCTTGCGTACATAGCGATCTCCGCTTTGTGCGCAGAAAAACGTATATCCTCAATTTCTTTAACGTTGTACAAGAATTTTCGGCTAAACTCACTTACTGACACGTAACTAAGACGTTCCGAACGAACAAAACTTGCGTACATAGCGATTTTAACAATGTATGCCGTGAAGCGGTTCTTCTCAATTTCGTTAACGTTGTACAAGAATTTTCAACTAAACTCACTTACTGACACGTAACTAAGACGTTCCGAACGAACAAAACTTGCGTACATAGCGATTTTAACAATGTATGCCGTGAAGCGATTCTTCTCAATTTCCTTGATGTTGCACAAGAATTTTAGACAAATCTCACTTACTGATACGTAACTAAGACGTTCCGAACGAACAAAACTTGCGTACATAGCGATTTTAACAATGTATGCCGTGAAGCGGTTCTTCTCAATTTCCTTGATGTTACACAAGAATTTTCGACTAAACTCACTTACTGACACGTAACTAAGACGTTCCGAACGACCAAAACTTGCGTACATAGCGATCTCAGCTTTGTGCGCCGTAAAACGTATATCCTCAACTTTCGTAATGTTGTACAAGAATTTTCGACTAAACTCACTTACTGACACGTAACTAAGACGTTCCGAACGAACTAAACTTGCGTACATAGCGATTTTAACAATGTATGCCGTGAAGCGGTTCTTCTCAATTTCGTTAACGTTGTACAAGAATTTTCAACTAAACTCACTTACTGACACATAACTAAGACGTTCCGAACGAACAAAACTTGCGTACATAGCGATCTCAGCTTTGTGCGCCGAAAAACGTATATCCTCCATTTCTTTAACGTTGTACAAGAATTTTCGGCTAAACTCACTTACTGACACGTAACTAAGACGTTCCGAACGACCAAAACTTGCGTACATAGCGATCTCAGCTTTGTGCGCCGAAAAACGTATATCCTCGATTTCTTTAACGTTGTACAAGAATTTTCGACTAAACTCATTTACTGACACGTAACTAAGACGTTCCGAACGACCAAAACTTGCGTACATAGCGATCTCAGCTTTGTGCGCAGAAAAACGTTTATCCTCAATTTCTTTAACGTTGTACAAGAATTTTCGACTAAACTCACTTACTGACACGTAACTAAGACGTTCCGAACGAATAAAACTTGCGTACATAGCGATTTTAACAATGTATGCCGTGAAGCGGTTCTTCTCAATTTCCTTGATGTTGCACAAGAATTTTCGACTAAACTCGCTTACTGACACGTAACTAAGACGTTCCGAACGACCAAAACTTGCGTACATAGCGATCTCAGCTTTGTGCGCCGTAAAACGTATATCCTCGATTTCTTTAACGTTGTACAAGAATTTTCGACTAAACTCATTTACTGACACGTAACTAAGACGTTCAGAACGACCAAAACTTGCGTACATAGCGATCTCAGCTTTGTGCGCCGAAAACGTATATCCTCGATTTCTTTAACGTTGTACAAGAATTTTCGACTAAACTCATATACTGACACGTAACTAAGACGTTCCGAACGACCAAAACTTGCGTACATAGCGATCTCAGCTTTGTGCGCAGAAAAACGTTTATCCTCAATTTCTTTAACGTTGTACAAGAATTTTCGACTAAACTCATTTACTGACACGTAACTAAGACGTTCCGAACGACCAAAACTTGCGTACATAGCGATCTCAGCTTTGTGCGCAAAAAAACGTATATCCTCAATTTCTTTAACGTTGTACAAAAATTTTCGACTAAACTCACTTACTGACACGTAACTAAGACGTTCCGAACGAACAAAACTTGCGTACATAGCGATTTTAACAATGTATGCCGTGAAGCGGTTCTTCTCAATTTCCTTGATGTTGCACAAGAATTTTCGACTAAACTCACTTACTGACACGTAACTAAGACGTTCCGAACGAACAAAACTTGCGTACATAGCGATTTTAACAATGTATGCCGTGAAGCGATACTTCTCAATTTCCTTGATGTTGCACAAGAATTTTAGACAAATCTCACTTACTGATACGTAACTAAGACGTTCCGAACGAACAAAGCTTGCGTACATAGCGATTTTAACAATGTATGCCGTGAAGCGGTTCTTCTCAATTTCCTTGATGTTGCACAAGAATTTTAGACAAATCTCACTTACTGACACGTAACTAAGACGTTACGAACGAACTAAACTTGCGTACATAGCGATCTCAGCTTTGTGCGCCGAAAAACGTATATCCTCGATTTCTTTAACGTTGTACAAGAATTTTCGACTAAACTCATTTACTGACACGTAACTAAGACGTTCCGAACGACCAAAACTTGCGTACATAGCGATCTCAGCTTTGTGCGCAAAAAAACGTATATCCTCAATTTCTTTAACGTTGTACAAGAATTTTCGACTAAACTCACTTACTGACACGTAACTAAGACGTTCCGAACGAACAAAACTTGCGTACATAGCGATTTTAACAATGTATGCCGTGAAGCGGTTCTTCTCAATTTCCTTGATGTTGCACAAGAATTTTCGACTAAACTCACTTACTGACACGTAACTAAGACGTTCCGAACGACCAAAACTTGCGTACATAGCGATCTCAGCTTTGTGCGCCGTAAAACGTATATCCTCAACTTTCGTAATGTTGTACAAGAATTTTCGACTAAACTCACTTACTGACACGTAACTAAGACGTTCCGAATGAACTAAACTTGCGTACATAGCGATTTTAACAATGTATGCCGTGAAGCGGTTCTTCTCAATTTCGTTAACGTTGTACAAGAATTTTCAACTAAACTCACTTACTGACACGTAACTAAGACGTTCCGAACGAACAAAACTTGCGTACATAGCGATTTTAACAATGTATGCCGTGAAGCGATTCTTCTCAATTTCCTTGATGTTGCACAAAAATTTTAAACAAATCTCACTTACTGACACGTAACTAAGACGTTCCGAACGAACAAAACTTGCGTACATAGCGATTTTAACAATGTATGCCGTGAAGCGGTTCTTCTTAATTTCGTTAACGTTGTACAAGAATTTTCAACTAAACTCACTTACTGACACGTAACTAAGACGTTCCGAACGAACAAAACTTGCGTACATAGCGATTTTAACAATGTATGCCGTGAAGCGGTTCTTCTCAATTCCTTGATGTTGCACCAGAATTTTAGACAAATCTCACTTACTGACACGTAACTAAGACGTTACGAACGAACTAAACTTGCGTACATAGCGATCTCAGCTTTGTGCGCCGAAAAACGTATATCCTCGATTTTTTTAACGTTGTACAAGAATTTTCGACTAAACTCATTTACTGACACGTAACTAAGACGTTCCGAACGACCAAAACTTGCGTACATAGCGATCTCAGCTTTGTGCGCAAAAAAACGTATATCCTCAATTTCTTTAACGTTGTACAAGAATTTTCGACTAAACTCACTTACTGACACGTAACTAAGACGTTCCGAACGAACAAAACTTGCGTACATAGCGATTTTAACAATGTATGCCGTGAAGCGGTTCTTCTCAATTTCCTTGATGTTGCACAAGAATTTTCGACTAAACTCACTTACTGACACGTAACTAAGACGTTCCGAACGACCAAAACTTGCGTACATAGCGATCTCAGCTTTGTGCGCCGTAAAACGTATATCCTCAACTTTCGTAATGTTGTACAAGAATTTTCGACTAAACTCACTTACTGACACGTAACTAAGACGTTCCGAATGAACTAAACTTGCGTACATAGCGATTTTAACAATGTATGCCGTGAAGCGGTTCTTCTCAATTTCGTTAACGTTGTACAAGAATTTTCAACTAAACTCACTTACTGACACGTAACTAAGACGTTCCGAACGAACAAAACTTGCGTACATAGCGATTTTAACAATGTATGCCGTGAAGCGATTCTTCTCAATTTCCTTGATGTTGCACAAAAATTTTAAACAAATCTCACTTACTGACACGTAACTAAGACGTTCCGAACGAACAAAACTTGCGTACATAGCGATTTTAACAATGTATGCCGTGAAGCGGTTCTTCTTAATTTCGTTAACGTTGTACAAGAATTTTCAACTAAACTCACTTACTGACACGTAACTAAGACGTTCCGAACGAACAAAACTTGCGTACATAGCGATTTTAACAATGTATGCCGTGAAGCGGTTCTTCTCAATTTCCTTGATGTTGCACCAGAATTTAAGACAAATCTCACTTACTGACACGTAACTAAGACGTTACGAACGAACTAAACTTGCGTACATAGCGATCTCAGCTTTGTGCGCCGAAAAACGTATATCCTCGATTTTTTTAAAGTTGTACAAGAATTTTCGACTAAACTCATTTACTGACACGTAACTAAGACGTTCCGAACGACCAAAACTTGCGTACATAGCGATCTCAGCTTTGTGCGCAAAAAAACGTATATCCTCAATTTCTTTAACGTTGTACAAAAATTTTCGACTAAACTCACTTACTGACACGTAACTAAGACGTTCCGAACGAACAAAACTTGCGTACATAGCGATTTTAACAATGTATGCCGTGAAGCGGTTCTTCTCAATTTCCTTGATGTTACACAAGAATTTTCGACTAAACTCACTTACTGACACGTAACTAAGACGTTCCGAACGAACAAAACTTGCGTACATAGCGATTTTAACAATGTATGCCGTAAAGCGGTTCTACTCAATTTCCTTGATGTTACACAAGAATTTTCGACTAAACACACTTACTGACACGTAACTAAGACGTTCCGAACGACCAAAACTTGCGTACATAGCGATCTCAGCTTTGTGCGCCGTAAAACGTATATCCTCAACTTTCGTAATGTTGTACAAGAATTTTCGACTAAACTCACTTACTGACACGTAACTAAGACGTTCCGAACGAACTAAACTTGCGTACATAGCGATTTTAACAATGTATGCCGTAAAGCGGTTCTTCTCAATTTCGTTAACGTTGTACAAGAATTTTCAACTAAACTCACTTACTGACACGTAACTAAGACGTTCCGAACGAACAAAACTTGCGTACATAGCGATCTCAGCTTTGTGCGCCGAAAAACGTATATCCTCCATTTCTTTAACGTTGTACAAGAATTTTCGGCTAAACTCACTTACTGACACGTAACTAAGACGTTCCGAACGACCAAAACTTGCGTACATAGCGATCTCAGCTTTGTGCGCCGAAAAACGTATATCCTCGATTTCTTTAACGTTGTACAAGAATTTTCGACTAAACTCATTTACTGACACGTAACTAAGACGTTCCGAACGACCAAAACTTGCGTACATAGCGATCTCAGCTTTGTGCGCAGAAAAACGTTTATCCTCAATTTCTTTAACGTTGTACAAGAATTTTCGACTAAACTCACTTATTGACACGTAACTAAGACGTTCCGAACGAACAAAACTTGCGTACATAGCGATCTCAACTTTGTGCGCAGAAAAACGTAAATCCTCAACTTCCTTAATGTTGTACAAGAATTTACGACTAAACTCACTTACTGACACCTAACTAAGACGTTCCGAACGATTTAATCTTGCGTACATAGCGATCTCCGCTTTGTGCGCAGAAAAACGTATATCCTCAATTTCTTTAACGTTGTACAAGAATTTTCGGCTAAACTCACTTACTGACACGTAACTAAGACGTTCCGAACGAACAAAACTTGCGTACATAGCGATTTTAACAATGTATGCCGTGAAGCGGTTCTTCTCAATTTCGTTAACGTTGTACAAGAATTTTCAACTAAACTCACTTACTGACACGTAACTAAGACGTTCCGAACGAACAAAACTTGCGTACATAGCGATTTTAACAATGTATGCCGTGAAGCGATTCTTCTCAATTTCCTTGATGTTGCACAAGAATTTTAGACAAATCTCACTTACTGATACGTAACTAAGACGTTCCGAACGAACAAAACTTGCGTACATGGCGATTTTAACAATGTATGCCGTGAGGCGGTTCTTCTCAATTTCCTTGATGTTACACGAGAATTTTCGACTAAACTCACTTACTGACACGTAACTAAGACGTTCCGAACGACCAAAACTTGCGTACATAGCGATCTCAGCTTTGTGCGCCGTAAAACGTATATCCTCAACTTTCGTAATGTTGTACAAGAATTTTCGACTAAACTCACTTACTGACACGTAACTAAGACGTTCCGAACGAACTAAACTTGCGTACATAGCGATTTTAACAATGTATGCCGTGAAGCGGTTCTTCTCAATTTCGTTAACGTTGTACAAGAATTTTCAACTAAACTCACTTACTGACACGTAACTAAGACGTTCCGAACGAACAAAACTTGCGTACATAGCGATCTCAGCTTTGTGCGCCGTAAAACGTATATCCTCAACTTTCGTAATGTTGTACAAGAATTTTCGACTAAACTCACTTACTGACACGTAACTAAGACGTTCCGAACGAACTAAACTTGCGTACATAGCGATTTTAACAATGTATGCCGTGAAGCGGTTCTTCTCAATTTCGTTAACGTTGTACAAGAATTTTCAACTAAACTCACTTACTGACACGTAACTAAGACGTTCCGAACGAACAAAACTTTCGTACATAGCGATCTCAGCTTTGTGCGCCGAAAAACGTATATCCTCCATTTCTTTAACGTTGTACAAGAATTTTCGGCTAAACTCACTTACTGACACGTAACTAAGACGTTCCGAACGACCAAAACTTGCGTACATAGCGATCTCAGCTTTGTGCGCCGTAAAACGTATATCCTCAACTTTCGTAATGTTGTACAAGAATTTTCGACTAAACTCACTTACTGACACGTAACTAAGACGTTCCGAACGAACAAAACTTGCGTACATAGCGATTTTAACAATGTATGCCGTGAAGCGATTCTTCTCAATTTCCTTGATGTTGCACAAGAATTTTAAACAAATCTCACTTACTGACACGTAACTAAGACGTTCCGAACGAACAAAACTTGCGTACATAGCGATTTTAACAATGTATGCCGTGAAGCGGTTCTTCTTAATTTCGTTAACGTTGTACAAGAATTTTCAACTAAACTCACTTACTGACACGTAACTAAGACGTTCCGAACGAACAAAACTTGCGTACATAGCGATTTTAACAATGTATGCCGTGAAGCGGTTCTTCTCAATTTCCTTGATGTTGCACCAGAATTTTAGACAAATCTCACTTACTGACACGTAACTAAGACGTTACGAACGAACTAAACTTGCGTACATAGCGATCTCAGCTTTGTGCGCCGAAAAACGTATATCCTCGATTTTTTTAAAGTTGTACAAGAATTTTCGACTAAACTCATTTACTGACACGTAACTAAGACGTTCCGAACGACCAAAACTTGCGTACATAGCGATCTCAGCTTTGTGCGCAAAAAAACGTATATCCTCAATTTCTTTAACGTTGTACAAAAATTTTCGACTAAACTCACTTACTGACACGTAACTAAGACGTTCCGAACGAACAAAACTTGCGTACATAGCGATTTTAACAATGTATGCCGTGAAGCGGTTCTTCTCAATTTCCTTGATGTTACACAAGAATTTTCGACTAAACTCACTTACTGACACGTAACTAAGACGTTCCGAACGAACAAAACTTGCGTACATAGCGATTTTAACAATGTATGCCGTAAAGCGGTTCTACTCAATTTCCTTGATGTTACACAAGAATTTTCGACTAAACACACTTACTGACACGTAACTAAGACGTTCCGAACGACCAAAACTTGCGTACATAGCGATCTCAGCTTTGTGCGCCGTAAAACGTATATCCTCAACTTTCGTAATGTTGTACAAGAATTTTCGACTAAACTCACTTACTGACACGTAACTAAGACGTTCCGAACGAACTAAACTTGCGTACATAGCGATTTTAACAATGTATGCCGTGAAGCGGTTCTTCTCAATTTCGTTAACGTTGTACAAGAATTTTCAACTAAACTCACTTACTGACACGTAACTAAGACGTTCCGAACGAACAAAACTTGCGTACATAGCGATCTCAGCTTTGTGCGCCGAAAAACGTATATCCTCCATTTCTTTAACGTTGTACAAGAATTTTCGGCTAAACTCACTTACTGACACGTAACTAAGACGTTCCGAACGACCAAAACTTGCGTACATAGCGATCTCAGCTTTGTGCGCCGAAAAACGTATATCCTCGATTTCTTTAACGTTGTACAAGAATTTTCGACTAAACTCATTTACTGACACGTAACTAAGACGTTCCGAACGACCAAAACTTGCGTACATAGCGATCTCAGCTTTGTGCGCAGAAAAACGTTTATCCTCAATTTCTTTAACGTTGTACAAGAATTTTCGACTAAACTCACTTATTGACACGTAACTAAGACGTTCCGAACGAACAAAACTTGCGTACATAGCGATCTCAACTTTGTGCGCAGAAAAACGTAAATCCTCAACTTCCTTAATGTTGTACAAGAATTTACGACTAAACTCACTTACTGACACCTAACTAAGACGTTCCGAACGATTTAATCTTGCGTACATAGCGATCTCCGCTTTGTGCGCAGAAAAACGTATATCCTCAATTTCTTTAACGTTGTACAAGAATTTTCGGCTAAACTCACTTACTGACACGTAACTAAGACGTTCCGAACGAACAAAACTTGCGTACATAGCGATTTTAACAATGAATGCCGTGAAGCGGTTCTTCTCAATTTCGTTAACGTTGTACAAGAATTTTCAACTAAACTCACTTACTGACACGTAACTAAGACGTTCCGAACGAACAAAACTTGCGTACATAGCGATTTTAACAATGTATGCCGTGAAGCGATTCTTCTCAATTTCCTTGATGTTGCACAAGAATTTTAGACAAATCTCACTTACTGATACGTAACTAAGACGTTCCGAACGAACAAAACTTGCGTACATGGCGATTTTAACAATGTATGCCGTGAGGCGGTTCTTCTCAATTTCCTTGATGTTACACGAGAATTTTCGACTAAACTCACTTACTGACACGTAACTAAGACGTTCCGAACGACCAAAACTTGCGTACATAGCGATCTCAGCTTTGTGCGCCGTAAAACGTATATCCTCAACTTTCGTAATGTTGTACAAGAATTTTCGACTAAACTCACTTACTGACACGTAACTAAGACGTTCCGAACGAACTAAACTTGCGTACATAGCGATTTTAACAATGTATGCCGTGAAGCGGTTCTTCTCAATTTCGTTAACGTTGTACAAGAATTTTCAACTAAACTCACTTACTGACACGTAACTAAGACGTTCCGAACGAACAAAACTTGCGTACATAGCGATCTCAGCTTTGTGCGCCGTAAAACGTATATCCTCAACTTTCGTAATGTTGTACAAGAATTTTCGACTAAACTCACTTACTGACACGTAACTAAGACGTTCCGAACGAACTAAACTTGCGTACATAGCGATTTTAACAATGTATGCCGTGAAGCGGTTCTTCTCAATTTCGTTAACGTTGTACAAGAATTTTCAACTAAACTCACTTACTGACACGTAACTAAGACGTTCCGAACGAACAAAACTTTCGTACATAGCGATCTCAGCTTTGTGCGCCGAAAAACGTATATCCTCCATTTCTTTAACGTTGTACAAGAATTTTCGGCTAAACTCACTTACTGACACGTAACTAAGACGTTCCGAACGACCAAAACTTGCGTACATAGCGATCTCAGCTTTGTGCGCCGTAAAACGTATATCCTCAACTTTCGTAATGTTGTACAAGAATTTTCGACTAAACTCACTTACTGACACGTAACTAAGACGTTCCGAACGAACAAAACTTGCGTACATAGCGATTTTAACAATGTATGCCGTGAAGCGATTCTTCTCAATTTCCTTGATGTTGCACAAGAATTTTAAACAAATCTCACTTACTGACACGTAACTAAGACGTTCCGAACGAACAAAACTTGCGTACATAGCGATTTTAACAATGTATGCCGTGAAGCGGTTCTTCTCAATATCGTTAACGTTGTACAAGAATTTACAACTAAACTCACTTACTGACACGTAACTAAGACGTTCCGAACGAACAAAACTTGCGTACATAGCGATTTTAACAATGTATGCCGTGAAGAGGTTCTTCTCAATTTCCTTGATGTTGCACCAGAATTTTAGACAAATCTCACTTACTGACACGTAACTAAGACGTTACGAACGAACTAAACTTGCGTACATAGCGATCTCAGCTTTGTGCGCCGAAAAACGTATATCCTCGATTTCTTTAACGTTGTACAAGAATTTTCGACTAAACTCATTTACTGACACGTAACTAAGACGTTCCGAACGATCAAAACTTGCGTACATAGCGATCTCAGCTTTGTGCGCAGAAAAACGTTTATCCTCAATTTCTTTAACGTTGTACAAGAATTTTCGGCTAAACTCACTTAATGACACGTAACTAAGACGTTCCGAACGAATAAAACTTGCGTACATAGCGATTTTAACAATGTATGCCGTGAAGCGGTTCTTCTCAATTTCCTTGATGTTGCACAAGAATTTTCGACTAAACTCACTTACTGACACGTAACTAAGACGTTCCGAACGACCAAAACTTGCGTACATAGCGATCTCAGCTTTGTGCGCCGTAAAACGTATATCCTCAACTTCCTTAATGTTGTACAAGAATTTACGACTAAACTCACTTACTGACACGTAACTAAGACGTGCCGAACGATTTAATCTTGCGTACATAGCGATCTCCGCTTTGTGCGCTGAAAACGTATATCCTCAATTTCTTTAACGTTGTACAAGAATTTTCGGCTAAACTCACTTAATGTCACGTAACTAAGACGTTCCGAACGAACAAAACTTGCGTACATAGCGATTTTAACAATGTATGCCGTGAAGCGATTCTTCTCAATTTCCTTGATGTTGCACAAGAATTTTAGACAAATCTCCCTTACTGATACGTAACTAAGACGTTCCGAACGAACAAAACTTGCGTACATAGCGATTTCAACAACGTATGCCGTGAAGCGGTTCTTCTCAATTTCGTTAACGTTGTACAAGAATTTTCAACTAAACTCACTTACTGACACGTAACTAAGACGTTCCGAACGAACAAAACTTGCGTACATAGCGATTTTAACAATGTATGCCGTGAAGCGATTCTTCTCAATTTCCTTGATGTTGCACAAGAATTTTAGACAAATCTCACTTACTGACACGTAACTAAGACGTTACGAACGAACTAAACTTGCGTACATAGCGATCTCAGCTTTGTGCGCCGAAAAACGTATATCCTCGATTTCTTTAACGTTGTACAAGAATTTTCGACTAAACTCATTTACTGACACGTAACTAAGACGTTCCGAACGACCAAAACTTGCGTACATAGCGATCTCAGCTTTGTGCGCAAAAAAACGTATATCCTCAATTTCTTTAACGTTGTACAAAAATTTTCGACTAAACTCACTTACTGACACGTAACTAAGACGTTCCGAACGAACAAAACTTGCGTACATAGCGATTTTAACAATGTATGCCGTGAAGCGGTTCTTCTCAATTTCCTTGATGTTGCACAAGAATTTTCGACTAAACTCACTTACTGACACGTAACTAAGACGTTCCGAACGACCAAAACTTGCGTACATAGCGATCTCAGCTTTGTGCGCCGTAAAACGTATATCCTCAACTTCCTTAATGTTGTACAAGAATTTACGACTAAACTCACTTACTGACACGTAACTAAGACGTTCCGAACGATTTAATCTTGCGTACATAGCGATCTCCGCTTTGTGCGCTGAAAAACGTATATCCTCAATTTCTTTAACGTTGTACAAGAATTTTCGGCTAAACTCACTTACTGACACGTAACTAAGACGTTCCGAACGAACAAAACTTGCGTACATAGCGATTTTAACAATGTATGCCGTGAAGCCGTTCTTCTCAATTTCCTTGATGTTGCACAAGAATTTTAGACAAATCTCACTTACTGACACGTAACTAAGACGTTACGAACGAACTAAACTTGCGTACATAGCGATCTCAGCTTTGTGCGCCGAAAAACGTATATCCTCGATTTCTTTTACGTTGTACAAGAATTTTCGACTAAACTCATTTACTGACACGTAACTAAGACGTTCCGAACGACCAAAACTTGCGTACATAGCGATCTCAGCTTTGTGCGCAAAAAAACGTATATCCTCAATTTCTTTAACGTTGTACAAAAATTTTCGACTAAACTCACTTACTGACACGTAACTAAGACGTTCCGAACGAACAAAACTTGCGTACATAGCGATTTTAACAATGTATGCCGTGAAGCGGTTCTTCTCAATTTCCTTGATGTTGCACAAGAATTTTCGACTAAACTCACTTACTGACACGTAACTAAGACGTTCCGAACGACCAAAACTTGCGTACATAGCGATCTCAGCTTTGTGCGCCGTAAAACGTATATCCTCAACTTTCGTAATGTTGTACAAGAATTTTCGACTAAACTCACTTACTGACACGTAACTAAGACGTTCCGAACGAACTAAACTTGCGTACATAGCGATTTTAACAATGTATGCCGTGAAGCGGTTCTTCTCAATTTCGTTAACGTTGTACAAGAATTTTCAACTAAACTCACTTACTGACACGTAACTAAGACGTTCCGAATGAACTAAACTTGCGTACATAGCGATTTTAACAATGTATGCCGTGAAGCGGTTCTTCTCAATTTCGTTAACGTTGTACAAGAATTTTCAACTAAACTCACTTACTGACACGTAACTAAGACGTTCCGAACGAACAAAACTTGCGTACATAGCGATTTTAACAATGTATGCCGTGAAGCGATTCTTCTCAATTTCCTTGATGTTGCACAAAAATTTTAAACAAATCTCACTTACTGACACGTAACTAAGACGTTCCGAACGAACAAAACTTGCATACATAGCGATTTTAACAATGTATGCCGTGAAGCGGTTCTTCTTAATTTCGTTAACGTTGTACAAGAATTTTCAACTAAACTCACTTACTGACACGTAACTAAGACGTTCCGAACGAACAAAACTTGCGTACATAGCGATCTCAGCTTTGTGCGCCGAAAAACGTATATCCTCGATTTTTTTAACGTTGTACAAGAATTTTCGACTAAACTCATTTACTGACACGTAACTAAGACGTTCCGAACGACCAAAACTTGCGTACATAGCGATCTCAGCTTTGTGCGCAAAAAAAACGTATATCCTCAATTTCTTTAACGTTGTACAAAAATTTTCGACTAAACTCACTTACTGACACGTAACTAAGACGTTCCGAACGAACAAAACTTGCGTACATAGCGATTTTAACAATGTATGCCGTGAAGCGGTTCTTCTCAATTTCCTTGATGTTACACAAGAATTTTCGACTAAACTCACTTACTGACACGTAACTAAGACGTTCCGAACGAACAAAACTTGCGTACATAGCGATTTTAACAATGTATGCCGTAAAGCGGTTCTTCTCAATTTCCTTGATGTTACACAAGAATTTTCGACTAAACACACTTACTGACACGTAACTAAGACGTTCCGAACGACCAAAACTTGCGTACATAGCGATCTCAGCTTTGTGCGCCGTAAAACGTATATCCTCAACTTTCGTAATGTTGTACAAGAATTTTCGACTAAACTCACTTACTGACACGTAACTAAGACGTTCCGAACGAACTAAACTTGCGTACATAGCGATTTTAACAATGTATGCCGTGAAGCGGTTCTTCTCAATTTCGTTAACGTTGTACAAGAATTTTCAACTAAACTCACTTACTGACACGTAACTAAGACGTTCCGAACGAACAAAACTTGCGTACATAGCGATCTCAGCTTTGTGCGCCGAAAAACGTATATCCTCCATTTCTTTAACGTTGTACAAGAATTTTCGGCTAAACTCACTTACTGACACGTAACTAAGACGTTCCGAACGACCAAAACTTGCGTACATAGCGATCTCAGCTTTGTGCGCCGAAAAACGTATATCCTCGATTTCTTTAACGTTGTACAAGAATTTTCGACTAAACTCATTTACTGACACGTAACTAAGACGTTCCGAACGACCAAAACTTGCGTACATAGCGATCTCAGCTTTGTGCGCAGAAAAACGTTTATCCTCAATTTCTTTAACGTTGTACAAAAATTTTCGACTAAACTCACTTATTGACACGTAACTAAGACGTTCCGAACGAACAAAACTTGCGTACATAGCGATCTCAACTTTGTGCGCAGAAAAACGTAAATCCTCAACTTCCTTAATGTTGTACAAGAATTTACGACTAAACTCACTTACTGACACCTAACTAAGACGTTCCGAACGATTTAATCTTGCGTACATAGCGATCTCCGCTTTGTGCGCAGAAAAACGTATATCCTCAATTTCTTTAACGTTGTACAAGAATTTTCGGCTAAACTCACTTACTGACACGTAACTAAGACGTTCCGAACGAACAAAACTTGCGTACATAGCGATTTTAACAATGTATGCCGTGAAGCGGTTCTTCTCAATTTCGTTAACGTTGTACAAGAATTTTCAACTAAACTCACTTACTGACACGTAACTAAGACGTTCCGAACGAACAAAACTTGCGTACATAGCGATTTTAACAATGTATGCCGTGAAGCGATTCTTCTCAATTTCCTTGATGTTGCACAAGAATTTTAGACAAATCTCACTTACTGATACGTAACTAAGACGTTCCGAACGAACAAAACTTGCGTACATAGCGATTTTAACAATGTATGCCGTGAAGCGGTTCTTCTCAATTTCCTTGATGTTACACAAGAATTTTCGACTAAACTCACTTACTGACACGTAACTAAGACGTTCCGAACGACCAAAACTTGCGTACATAGCGATCTCAGCTTTGTGCGCCGTAAAACGTATATCCTCAACTTTCGTAATGTTGTACAAGAATTTTCGACTAAACTCACTTACTGACACGTAACTAAGACGTTCCGAACGAACTAATCTTGCGTACATAGCGATTTTAACAATGTATGCCGTGAAGCGGTTCTTCTCAATTTCGTTAACGTTGTACAAGAATTTTCAACTAAACTCACTTACTGACACGTAACTAAGACGTTCCGAACGAACAAAACTTGCGTACATAGCGATCTCAGCTTTGTGCGCCGTAAAACGTATATCCTCAACTTTCGTAATGTTGTACAAGAATTTTCGACTAAACTCACTTACTGACACGTAACTAAGACGTTCCGAACGAACTAAACTTGCGTACATAGCGATTTTAACAATGTATGCCGTGAAGCGGTTCTTCTCAATTTCGTTAACGTTGTACAAGAATTTTCAACTAAACTCACTTACTGACACGTAACTAAGACGTTCCGAACGAACAAAACTTTCGTACATAGCGATCTCAGCTTTGTGCGCCGAAAAACGTATATCCTCCATTTCTTTAACGTTGTACAAGAATTTTCGGCTAAACTCACTTACTGACACGTAACTAAGACGTTCCGAACGACCAAAACTTGCGTACATAGCGATCTCAGCTTTGTGCGCCGAAAAACGTATATCCTCGATTTCTTTAACGTTGTACAAGAATTTTCGACTAAACTCACTTACTGACACGTAACTAAGACGTTCCGAACGAACAAAACTTGCGTACATAGCGATTTTAACAATGTATGCCGTGAAGCGGTTCTTCTCAATTTCCTTGATGTTGCACAAGAATTTTCGACTAAACTCACTTACTGACACGTAACTAAGACGTTCCGAACGAACAAAACTTGCGTACATAGCAATTTTAACAATGTATGCCGTGAAGCGGTTCTTCTCAATTTCCTTGATGTTGCACAAGAATTTTCGACTAAACTCACTTACTGACACGTAACTAAGACGTTCCGAACGACCAAAACTTGCGTACATAGCGATCTCAGCTTTGTGCGCCGTAAAACGTATATCCTCAACTTTCGTAATGTTGTACAAGAATTTTCGACTAAACTCACTTACTGACACTTAACTAAGACGTTCCGAACGAACAAAACTTGCGTACATAGCGATTTTAACAATGTATGCCGTGAAGCGGTTCTTCTCAATTTCGTTAACGTTGTACAAGAATTTTCAACTAAACTCACTTACTGACACGTAACTAAGACGTTCCGAACGAACAAAACTTTCGTACATAGCGATCTCAGCTTTGTGCGCCGAAAAACGTATATCCTCCATTTCTTTAACGTTGTACAAGAATTTTCGGCTAAACTCACTTACTGACACGTAACTAAGACGTTCCGAACGACCAAAACTTGCGTACATAGCGATCTCAGCTTTGTGCGCCGAAAAACGTATATCCTCGATTTCTTTAACGTTGTACAAGAATTTTCGACTAAACTCACTTACTGACACGTAACTAAGACGTTCCGAACGAACAAAACTTGCGTACATAGCGATTTTAACAATGTATGCCGTGAAGCGGTTCTTCTCAATTTCCTTGATGTTGCACAAGAATTTTCGACTAAACTCACTTACTGACACGTAACTAAGACGTTCCGAACGAACAAAACTTGCGTACATAGCAATTTTAACAATGTATGCCGTGAAGCGGTTCTTCTCAATTTCCTTGATGTTGCACAAGAATTTTCGACTAAACTCACTTACTGACACGTAACTAAGACGTTCCGAACGACCAAAACTTGCGTACATAGCGATCTCAGCTTTGTGCGCCGTAAAACGTATATCCTCAACTTTCGTAATGTTGTACAAGAATTTTCGACTAAACTCACTTACTGACACTTAACTAAGACGTTCCGAACGAACAAAACTTGCGTACATAGCGATTTTAACAATGTATGCCGTGAAGCGATTCTTCTCAATTTCCTTGATGTTGCACAAGAATTTTAAACAAATCTCACTTACTCACACGTAACTAAGACGTTCCGAACGAACAAAACTTGCGTACATAGCGATTTTAACAATGTATGCCGTGAAACGGTTCTTCTCAATATCGTTAACGTTGTACAAGAATTTACAACTAAACTCACTTACTGACACGTAACTAAGACGTTCCGAACGAACAAAACTTGCGTACATAGCGATTTTAACAATGTATGCCGTGAAGCGGTTCTTCTCAATTTCCTTGATGTTGCACCAGAATTTTAGACAAATCTCACTTACTGACACGTAACTAAGACGTTACGAACGAACTAAACTTGCGTACATAGCGATCTCAGCTTTGTGCGCCGAAAAACGTATATCCTCGATTTCTTTAACGTTGTACAAGAATTTTCGACTAAACTCATTTACTGACACGTAACTAAGACGTTCCGAACGATCAAAACTTGCGTACATAGCGATCTCAGCTTTGTGCGCAGAAAAACGTTTATCCTCAATTTCTTTAACGTTGTACAAGAATTTTCGGCTAAACTCACTTAATGACACGTAACTAAGACGTTCCGAACGAATAAAACTTGCGTACATAGCGATTTTAACAATGTATGCCGTGAAGCGGTTCTTCTCAATTTCCTTGATGTTGCACAAGAATTTTCGACTAAACTCACTTACTGACACGTAACTAAGACGTTCCGAACGACCAAAACTTGCGTACATAGCGATCTCAGCTTTGTGCGCCGTAAAACGTATATCCTCAACTTCCTTAATGTTGTACAAGAATTTACGACTAAACTCACTTACTGACACGTAACTAAGACGTTCCGAACGATTTAATCTTGCGTACATAGCGATCTCCGCTTTGTGCGCTGAAAACGTATATCCTCAATTTCTTTAACGTTGTACAAGAATTTTCGGCTAAACTCACTTAATGTCACGTAACTAAGACGTTCCGAACGAACAAAACTTGCGTACATAGCGATTTCAACAATGTATGCCGTGAAGCGGTTCTTCTCAATTTCGTTAACGTTGTACAAGAATTTTCAACTAAACTCACTTACTGACACGTAACTAAGACGTTCCGAACGAACAAAACTTGCGTACATAGCGATTTTAACAATGTATGCCGTGAAGCGATTCTTCTCAATTTCCTTGATGTTGCACAAGAATTTTAGACAAATCTCACTTACTGACACGTAACTAAGACGTTACGAACGAACTAAACTTGCGTACATAGCGATCTCAGCTTTGTGCGCCGAAAAACGTATATCCTCGATTTCTTTAACGTTGTACAAGAATTTTCGACTAAACTCATTTACTGACACGTAACTAAGACGTTCCGAACGACCAAAACTTGCGTACATAGCGATCTCAGCTTTGTGCGCAAAAAAACGTATATCCTCAATTTCTTTAACGTTGTACAAAAATTTTCGACTAAACTCACTTACTGACACGTAACTAAGACGTTCCGAACGAACAAAACTTGCGTACATAGCGATTTTAACAATGTATGCCGTGAAGCGGTTCTTCTCAATTTCCTTGATGTTGCACAAGAATTTTCGACTAAACTCACTTACTGACACGTAACTAAGACGTTCCGAACGACCAAAACTTGCGTACATAGCGATCTCAGCTTTGTGCGCCGTAAAACGTATATCCTCAACTTCCTTAATGTTGTACAAGAATTTACGACTAAACTCACTTACTGACACGTAACTAAGACGTTCCGAACGATTTAATCTTGCGTACATAGCGATCTCCGCTTTGTGCGCTGAAAAACGTATATCCTCAATTTCTTTAACGTTGTACAAGAATTTTCGGCTAAACTCACTTACTGACACGTAACTAAGACGTTCCGAACGAACAAAACTTGCGTACATAGCGATTTTAACAATGTATGCCGTGAAGCCGTTCTTCTCAATTTCCTTGATGTTGCACAAGAATTTTAGACAAATCTCACTTACTGACACGTAACTAAGACGTTACGAACGAACTAAACTTGCGTACATAGCGATCTCAGCTTTGTGCGCCGAAAAACGTATATCCTCGATTTCTTTTACGTTGTACAAGAATTTTCGACTAAACTCATTTACTGACACGTAACTAAGACGTTCCGAACGACCAAAACTTGCGTACATAGCGATCTCAGCTTTGTGCGCAAAAAAACGTATATCCTCAATTTCTTTAACGTTGTACAAAAATTTTCGACTAAACTCACTTACTGACACGTAACTAAGACGTTCCGAACGAACTAATCTTGCGTACATAGCGATTTTAACAATGTATGCCGTGAAGCGGTTCTTCTCAATTTCGTTAACGTTGTACAAGAATTTTCAACTAAACTCACTTACTGACACGTAACTAAGACGTTCCGAACGAACAAAACTTGCGTACATAGCGATCTCAGCTTTGTGCGCCGTAAAACGTATATCCTCAACTTTCGTAATGTTGTACAAGAATTTTCGACTAAACTCACTTACTGACACGTAACTAAGACGTTCCGAACGAACTAAACTTGCGTACATAGCGATTTTAACAATGTATGCCGTGAAGCGGTTCTTCTCAATTTCGTTAACGTTGTACAAGAATTTTCAACTAAACTCACTTACTGACACGTAACTAAGACGTTCCGAACGAACAAAACTTTCGTACATAGCGATCTCAGCTTTGTGCGCCGAAAAACGTATATCCTCCATTTCTTTAACGTTGTACAAGAATTTTCGGCTAAACTCACTTACTGACACGTAACTAAGACGTTCCGAACGACCAAAACTTGCGTACATAGCGATCTCAGCTTTGTGCGCCGAAAAACGTATATCCTCGATTTCTTTAACGTTGTACAAGAATTTTCGACTAAACTCACTTACTGACACGTAACTAAGACGTTCCGAACGAACAAAACTTGCGTACATAGCGATTTTAACAATGTATGCCGTGAAGCGGTTCTTCTCAATTTCCTTGATGTTGCACAAGAATTTTCGACTAAACTCACTTACTGACACGTAACTAAGACGTTCCGAACGAACAAAACTTGCGTACATAGCAATTTTAACAATGTATGCCGTGAAGCGGTTCTTCTCAATTTCCTTGATGTTGCACAAGAATTTTCGACTAAACTCACTTACTGACACGTAACTAAGACGTTCCGAACGACCAAAACTTGCGTACATAGCGATCTCAGCTTTGTGCGCCGTAAAACGTATATCCTCAACTTTCGTAATGTTGTACAAGAATTTTCGACTAAACTCACTTACTGACACTTAACTAAGACGTTCCGAACGAACAAAACTTGCGTACATAGCGATTTTAACAATGTATGCCGTGAAGCGATTCTTCTCAATTTCCTTGATGTTGCACAAGAATTTTAAACAAATCTCACTTACTGACACGTAACTAAGACGTTCCGAACGAACAAAACTTGCGTACATAGCGATTTTAACAATGTATGCCGTGAAACGGTTCTTCTCAATATCGTTAACGTTGTACAAGAATTTACAACTAAACTCACTTACTGACACGTAACTAAGACGTTCCGAACGAACAAAACTTGCGTACATAGCGATTTTAACAATGTATGCCGTGAAGCGGTTCTTCTCAATTTCCTTGATGTTGCACCAGAATTTTAGACAAATCTCACTTACTGACACGTAACTAAGACGTTACGAACGAACTAAACTTGCGTACATAGCGATCTCAGCTTTGTGCGCCGAAAAACGTATATCCTCGATTTCTTTAACGTTGTACAAGAATTTTCGACTAAACTCATTTACTGACACGTAACTAAGACGTTCCGAACGATCAAAACTTGCGTACATAGCGATCTCAGCTTTGTGCGCAGAAAAACGTTTATCCTCAATTTCTTTAACGTTGTACAAGAATTTTCGGCTAAACTCACTTAATGACACGTAACTAAGACGTTCCGAACGAATAAAACTTGCGTACATAGCGATTTTAACAATGTATGCCGTGAAGCGGTTCTTCTCAATTTCCTTGATGTTGCACAAGAATTTTCGACTAAACTCACTTACTGACACGTAACTAAGACGTTCCGAACGACCAAAACTTGCGTACATAGCGATCTCAGCTTTGTGCGCCGTAAAACGTATATCCTCAACTTCCTTAATGTTGTACAAGAATTTACGACTAAACTCACTTACTGACACGTAACTAAGACGTTCCGAACGATTTAATCTTGCGTACATAGCGATCTCCGCTTTGTGCGCTGAAAACGTATATCCTCAATTTCTTTAACGTTGTACAAGAATTTTCGGCTAAACTCACTTAATGTCACGTAACTAAGACGTTCCGAACGAACAAAACTTGCGTACATAGCGATTTCAACAATGTATGCCGTGAAGCGGTTCTTCTCAATTTCGTTAACGTTGTACAAGAATTTTCAACTAAACTCACTTACTGACACGTAACTAAGACGTTCCGAACGACCAAAACTTGCGTACATAGCGATCTCAGCTTTGTGCGCCGAAAAACGTATATCCTCGATTTCTTTAACGTTGTACAAGAATTTTCGACTAAACTCATTTACTGACACGTAACTAAGACGTTCCGAACGACCAAAACTTGCGTACATAGCGATCTCAGCTTTGTGCGCAGAAAAACGTTTATCCTCAATTTCTTTAACGTTGTACAAAAATTTTCGACTAAACTCACTTATTGACACGTAACTAAGACGTTCCGAACGAACAAAACTTGCGTACATAGCGATCTCAACTTTGTGCGCAGAAAAACGTAAATCCTCAACTTCCTTAATGTTGTACAAGAATTTACGACTAAACTCACTTACTGACACCTAACTAAGACGTTCCGAACGATTTAATCTTGCGTACATAGCGATCTCCGCTTTGTGCGCAGAAAAACGTATATCCTCAATTTCTTTAACGTTGTACAAGAATTTTCGGCTAAACTCACTTACTGACACGTAACTAAGACGTTCCGAACGAACAAAACTTGCGTACATAGCGATTTTAACAATGTATGCCGTGAAGCGGTTCTTCTCAATTTCGTTAACGTTGTACAAGAATTTTCAACTAAACTCACTTACTGACACGTAACTAAGACGTTCCGAACGAACAAAACTTGCGTACATAGCGATTTTAACAATGTATGCCGTGAAGCGATTCTTCTCAATTTCCTTGATGTTGCACAAGAATTTTAGACAAATCTCACTTACTGATACGTAACTAAGACGTTCCGAACGAACAAAACTTGCGTACATAGCGATTTTAACAATGTATGCCGTGAAGCGGTTCTTCTCAATTTCCTTGATGTTACACAAGAATTTTCGACTAAACTCACTTACTGACACGTAACTAAGACGTTCCGAACGACCAAAACTTGCGTACATAGCGATCTCAGCTTTGTGCGCCGTAAAACGTATATCCTCAACTTTCGTAATGTTGTACAAGAATTTTCGACTAAACTCACTTACTGACACGTAACTAAGACGTTCCGAACGAACTAATCTTGCGTACATAGCGATTTTAACAATGTATGCCGTGAAGCGGTTCTTCTCAATTTCGTTAACGTTGTACAAGAATTTTCAACTAAACTCACTTACTGACACGTAACTAAGACGTTCCGAACGAACAAAACTTGCGTACATAGCGATCTCAGCTTTGTGCGCCGTAAAACGTATATCCTCAACTTTCGTAATGTTGTACAAGAATTTTCGACTAAACTCACTTACTGACACGTAACTAAGACGTTCCGAACGAACTAAACTTGCGTACATAGCGATTTTAACAATGTATGCCGTGAAGCGGTTCTTCTCAATTTCGTTAACGTTGTACAAGAATTTTCAACTAAACTCACTTACTGACACGTAACTAAGACGTTCCGAACGAACAAAACTTTCGTACATAGCGATCTCAGCTTTGTGCGCCGAAAAACGTATATCCTCCATTTCTTTAACGTTGTACAAGAATTTTCGGCTAAACTCACTTACTGACACGTAACTAAGACGTTCCGAACGACCAAAACTTGCGTACATAGCGATCTCAGCTTTGTGCGCCGAAAAACGTATATCCTCGATTTCTTTAACGTTGTACAAGAATTTTCGACTAAACTCACTTACTGACACGTAACTAAGACGTTCCGAACGAACAAAACTTGCGTACATAGCGATTTTAACAATGTATGCCGTGAAGCGGTTCTTCTCAATTTCCTTGATGTTGCACAAGAATTTTCGACTAAACTCACTTACTGACACGTAACTAAGACGTTCCGAACGAACAAAACTTGCGTACATAGCAATTTTAACAATGTATGCCGTGAAGCGGTTCTTCTCAATTTCCTTGATGTTGCACAAGAATTTTCGACTAAACTCACTTACTGACACGTAACTAAGACGTTCCGAACGACCAAAACTTGCGTACATAGCGATCTCAGCTTTGTGCGCCGTAAAACGTATATCCTCAACTTTCGTAATGTTGTACAAGAATTTTCGACTAAACTCACTTACTGACACTTAACTAAGACGTTCCGAACGAACAAAACTTGCGTACATAGCGATTTTAACAATGTATGCCGTGAAGCGATTCTTCTCAATTTCCTTGATGTTGCACAAGAATTTTAAACAAATCTCACTTACTGACACGTAACTAAGACGTTCCGAACGAACAAAACTTGCGTACATAGCGATTTTAACAATGTATGCCGTGAAACGGTTCTTCTCAATATCGTTAACGTTGTACAAGAATTTACAACTAAACTCACTTACTGACACGTAACTAAGACGTTCCGAACGAACAAAACTTGCGTACATAGCGATTTTAACAATGTATGCCGTGAAGCGGTTCTTCTCAATTTCCTTGATGTTGCACCAGAATTTTAGACAAATCTCACTTACTGACACGTAACTAAGACGTTACGAACGAACTAAACTTGCGTACATAGCGATCTCAGCTTTGTGCGCCGAAAAACGTATATCCTCGATTTCTTTAACGTTGTACAAGAATTTTCGACTAAACTCATTTACTGACACGTAACTAAGACGTTCCGAACGATCAAAACTTGCGTACATAGCGATCTCAGCTTTGTGCGCAGAAAAACGTTTATCCTCAATTTCTTTAACGTTGTACAAGAATTTTCGGCTAAACTCACTTAATGACACGTAACTAAGACGTTCCGAACGAATAAAACTTGCGTACATAGCGATTTTAACAATGTATGCCGTGAAGCGGTTCTTCTCAATTTCCTTGATGTTGCACAAGAATTTTCGACTAAACTCACTTACTGACACGTAACTAAGACGTTCCGAACGACCAAAACTTGCGTACATAGCGATCTCAGCTTTGTGCGCCGTAAAACGTATATCCTCAACTTCCTTAATGTTGTACAAGAATTTACGACTAAACTCACTTACTGACACGTAACTAAGACGTTCCGAACGATTTAATCTTGCGTACATAGCGATCTCCGCTTTGTGCGCTGAAAACGTATATCCTCAATTTCTTTAACGTTGTACAAGAATTTTCGGCTAAACTCACTTAATGTCACGTAACTAAGACGTTCCGAACGAACAAAACTTGCGTACATAGCGATTTCAACAATGTATGCCGTGAAGCGGTTCTTCTCAATTTCGTTAACGTTGTACAAGAATTTTCAACTAAACTCACTTACTGACACGTAACTAAGACGTTCCGAACGAACAAAACTTGCGTACATAGCGATTTTAACAATGTATGCCGTGAAGCGATTCTTCTCAATTTCCTTGATGTTGCACAAGAATTTTAGACAAATCTCACTTACTGACACGTAACTAAGACGTTACGAACGAACTAAACTTGCGTACATAGCGATCTCAGCTTTGTGCGCCGAAAAACGTATATCCTCGATTTCTTTAACGTTGTACAAGAATTTTCGACTAAACTCATTTACTGACACGTAACTAAGACGTTCCGAACGACCAAAACTTGCGTACATAGCGATCTCAGCTTTGTGCGCAAAAAAACGTATATCCTCAATTTCTTTAACGTTGTACAAAAATTTTCGACTAAACTCACTTACTGACACGTAACTAAGACGTTCCGAACGAACAAAACTTGCGTACATAGCGATTTTAACAATGTATGCCGTGAAGCGGTTCTTCTCAATTTCCTTGATGTTGCACAAGAATTTTCGACTAAACTCACTTACTGACACGTAACTAAGACGTTCCGAACGACCAAAACTTGCGTACATAGCGATCTCAGCTTTGTGCGCCGTAAAACGTATATCCTCAACTTCCTTAATGTTGTACAAGAATTTACGACTAAACTCACTTACTGACACGTAACTAAGACGTTCCGAACGATTTAATCTTGCGTACATAGCGATCTCCGCTTTGTGCGCTGAAAAACGTATATCCTCAATTTCTTTAACGTTGTACAAGAATTTTCGGCTAAACTCACTTACTGACACGTAACTAAGACGTTCCGAACGAACAAAACTTGCGTACATAGCGATTTTAACAATGTATGCCGTGAAGCCGTTCTTCTCAATTTCCTTGATGTTGCACAAGAATTTTAGACAAATCTCACTTACTGACACGTAACTAAGACGTTACGAACGAACTAAACTTGCGTACATAGCGATCTCAGCTTTGTGCGCCGAAAAACGTATATCCTCGATTTCTTTTACGTTGTACAAGAATTTTCGACTAAACTCATTTACTGACACGTAACTAAGACGTTCCGAACGACCAAAACTTGCGTACATAGCGATCTCAGCTTTGTGCGCAAAAAAACGTATATCCTCAATTTCTTTAACGTTGTACAAAAATTTTCGACTAAACTCACTTACTGACACGTAACTAAGACGTTCCGAACGAACAAAACTTGCGTACATAGCGATTTTAACAATGTATGCCGTGAAGCGGTTCTTCTCAATTTCCTTGATGTTGCACAAGAATTTTCAACTAAACTCACTCACTGACACGTAACTAAGACGTTCCGAACGACCAAAACTTGCGTACATAGCGATCTCGGCTTTGTGCGCCGTAAAACGTATATCCTCAACTTTCGTAATGTTGTACAAGAATTTTCGACTAAACTCACTTACTGACACGTAACTAAGACGTTCCGAACGAACTAAACTTGCGTACATAGCGATTTTAACAATGTATGCCGTGAAGCGGTTCTTCTCAATTTCGTTAACGTTGTACAAGAATTTTCAACTAAACTCACTTACTGACACGTAACTAAGACATTCCGAACAAACAAAACTTGCGTACATAGCGATTTTAACAATGTATGCCGTGAAGCGATTCTTCTCAATTTCCTTGATGTTGCACAAGAATTTTAGACAAATCTCACTTACTGACACGTAACTAAGACGTTCCGAACGAACAAAACTTGCGTACATAGCGATTTTAACAATGTATGCCGTGAAGCGGTTCTTCTCAATTTCGTTAACGTTGTACAAGAATTTTCAACTAAACTCACTTACTGACACGTAACTATGACGTTCCGAACGAACAAAACTTGCGTACATAGCGATTTTAACAATGTATGCCGTGAAGCGATTCTTCTCAATTTCCTTGATGTTGCACAAGAATTTTAGACAAATCTCACTTACTGACACGTAACTAAGACGTTACGAACGAACTAAACTTGCGTACATAGCGATCTCAGCTTTGTGCGCCGAAAAACGTATATCCTCGATTTCTTTAACGTTGTACAAGAATTTTCGACTAAACTCATTTACTGACACGTATCTAAGACGTTGTCACGTCCCAGCGTTCGAAGTTAATAAAAAAAATTATTCTTTATTCTAAGAACGTGAACATATAATACTAATAGTAGTAATAAATCTGAGTAGTGTATGTTAATTATTTTTAGTGTAATTTTCCTTTATAAATGAGATGTTTTATTTTCTTTTTCGGTCACCCTGCAGTTCACCGGGTCTACCGGGGACCATAAGACTAATAACCCGTCAATGGTTGTGTAGGGTCTATAAGTAATGTTTCTCTTACCCTTTATGACTATATGTGTCTGAATAATAATTAATATGCTGGATTCTCCGTGTAGCTGGTCCTCCAGATTGATCACTGATAAACGCTCTTAATTATGGTAATGACGGCTAATTCAGGATAAATTGGTAGCCGGATGTTGAAATAATTCGTAGAGTTATGTAGAGTAAAATAGCACTTTATTTTATATTTAAGTTAAGTTAAGCAATTAATATTACTAGCGTCTGCTAACGCTAGAGAAACTCGAAGTACAAGAATGGAAGTCTTATAACTGTGAATTCGGAGCTTGTCGATGCGTACACCGGATTACTATATTGAAGAGCTAGTCGTGTTAGCTGTTCGAAGTTTGGAATAGTAATGCTGGATGTTCGGCTCTCACTGAGCTCCTCCGGTCTTCGGGTGTTGGTGGGGAGATGCTGCCGTGGGAGTGCTTCGATGTACGTGGTGGGATAGGGCTCCGTATGTCGTTGCATCAAGTCTTCGCGTGCTGGTGGGATGGTCATGGGCGAGGCTAAGGCGAGTGGGAAGCGCCGCTGGTAGGGATCGCTACGTCAATCGGGGCTTCCCTCCTGTGCGTCGGGACTTCCCCGGCGCGTGAGAAGGACAGCTAGTGTTTTCGCCGTCTGCATACCAAGACTTTTACATCAACGTCTGCAGCCGTTGTTCTCCGGGCTTCCCTCTTATCTTATCGGCCGGGCGGATAAAAGTATTGATCGCCGGACGACTTGTACGTTCTAAGACTCTTATAGAATATTGCATTGAATAAAATATTATTTCTTATATGCTTAATTCCTTATTACTACCTATAATGTGATTACAAAATGCTACGTTATATAAAATACGTGTACGCGTTGCATAGCGTATTAATACGGGTATAAATTCATATAAAGATATAAAGATATAATAATATTGTGTAAAAGGTATAAAATTCTTAATATTAATGTGTGGATATATAAATGCTTGTGTACTTAATAATTAAAGCGTGTCACGGAATGCGCCGTTCTTAGTTAATAATATTACATTTGCATTGCTCTTTGCCTTAGGCTTTCAGTATACGTTATCTTATCGGGCGGGCGGATAAGATTATCGATCGACGGCGGACTTGCATTTCCGTGCACAGTCTAATACTCTTATAATACTTAACATAGGAATAAAATATTCCCTACTGAATATTCTATCGATACTGAATTATTCTATTATTACATATAATAATTTTACGATGCTTAAACTAGGGTGTGCGTATAAAATATTGAAGTTTTCGCAATATGTAAATCGTACTGCTATTCTGATACATACCTATATATATATATATATTACCTTTTGATATTACTCAAATTATTCCTTGCAGGTTGAAGAATCTATGTATACAATTTTTGGGTTTATGTATACGTTCCTCTATATATATATATAACTTTTTAAATTTTGTGACATTTGTAATAAAGTTTTCAGTTTTCTAGTGATGTTCCCGTGGATTATAAATAAATCTTAGATTGTATGTTTTTAGTGGTAATGCAGCGAGAAGGTTTCGTGAATATACGTAGGTGTTTACAATCGTGATATTTTATTTTAATGCTCAGATATATGCAATAGAATTTTGATGTCGCGGAAACAGCCCGTAGACATACATATATATGTATATAGTTTGGCTATTTTGACGACTTTCCCAGGGCCGCATGTATAAAGGTTCAAAATTGTTACCTTCCCGAGGTTTTTGAACGTGTTCTCATTCTACAGACTCGTAGCTATATTTTTACGTATTTTCGATATACCGGGTGTCCAAGAAATATTGATGTGGAATATTTATATGCTGTTTTTCGTTACGAGGTACAATTCTTACCTTGTGATTATATGTATGTACGCTTATATGTGTGTTCTATGTATGTAGTCCATATACAGGGTGGACATAAGTACTAATGCTAATTTCTAATATTGCTCTCTTTTACTAAATGAGCAACTTTCTTCCTATATACTGATACTCGCATAATGATTGACTCGTATAGTTTTTATATAGGGTGTCTAGTAAATACATATATGTTTTTCCCAAGTTATTATAATGAATTTTATAATTGATCTTGCTCTATTAGCATCCTTTGAGTGAGTCTGATGAGAATTTATTGTTTATAAAAAAATAAAAATGTGCGACTGGGACGTCACAACGTTCCGAACGACCAAAACTTGCGTACATAGCGATCTCAGCTTTGTGCGCAAAAAAACGTATATCCTCAATTTCTTTAACGTTGTACAAAAATTTTCGACTAAACTCACTTACTGACACGTAACTAAGACGTTCCGAACGATTTAATCTTGCGTACATAGCGATCTCCGCTTTGTGCGCTGAAAAACGTATATCCTCAATTTCTTTAACGTTGTACAAGAATTTTCGGCTAAACTCACTTAATGACACGTAACTAAGACGTTCCGAACGAACAAAACATGCGTACATAGCGATTTTAACAATGTATGCCGTGAAGCGGTTCTTCTCAATTTCCTTGATGTTGCACAAGAATTTTAGACAAATCTCACTTACTGACACGTAACTAAGACGTTACGAACGAACTAAACTTGCGTACATAGCGATCTCAGCTTTGTGCGCCGAAAAACGTATATCCTCGATTTCTTTAACGTTGTACAAGAATTTTCGACTAAACTCATTTACTGACACGTAACTAAGACGTTCCGAACGACCAAAACTTGCGTACATAGCGATCTCAGCTTTGTGCGCAAAAAAACGTATATCCTCAACTTTCGTAATGTTGTACAAGAATTTTCGACTAAACTCACTTACTGACACGTAACTAAGACGTTCCGAACGAACTAAACTTGCGTACATAGCGATTTTAACAATGTATGCCGTGAAGCGGTTCTTCTCAATTTCGTTAACGTTGTACAAGAATTTTCAACTAAACTCACTTACTGACACGTAACTAAGACGTTCCGAACGAACAAAACTTGCGTACATAGCGATTTTAACAATGTATGCCGTGAAGCGATTCTTCTCAATTTCCTTGATGTTGCACAAGAATTTTAGACAAATCTCACTTACTGACACGTAACTAAGACGTTCCGAACGAACAAAACTTGCGTACATAGCGATTTTAACAATGTATGCCGTGAAGCGGTTCTTCTTAATTTCGTTAACGTTGTACAAGAATTTTCAACTAAACTCACTTACTGACACGTAACTAAGACGTTCCGAACGAACTAAACTTGCGTACATAGCGATTTTAACAATGTATGCCGTGAAGCGATTCTTCTCAATTTCCTTGATGTTGCACAAGAATTTTAGACAAATCTCACTTACTGACACGTAACTAAGACGTTACGAACGAACTAAACTTGCGTACATAGCGATCTCAGCTTTGTGCGCCAAAAACGTATATCCTCGATTTCTTTTACGTTGTACAAGAATTTTTGACTAAACTCATTTACTGACACGTAACTAAGACGTTCCGAACGACCAAAACTTGCGTACATAGCGATCTCAGCTTTGTGCGCAAAAAAACGTATATCCTAAATTTCTTTAACGTTGTACAAAAATTTTCGACTAAACTCACTTACTGACACGTAACTAAGACGTTCCGAACGAACAAAACTTGCGTACATAGCGATTTTAACAATGTATGCCGTGAAGCGGTTCTTCTCAATTTCCTTGATGTTGCACAAGAATTTTCGACTAAACTCACTTACTGACACGTAACTAAGACGTTCCGAACGAACAAAACTTGCGTACATAGCGATTTTAACAATGTATGCCGTGAAACGGTTCTTCTCAATTTCCTTGATGTTGCACAAGAATTTTCGACTAAACTCACTTACTGACACGTAACTAAGACGTTCCGAACGACCAAAACTTGCGTACATAGCGATCTCAGCTTTGTGCGCCGTAAAACGTATATCCTCAACTTTCGTAATGTTGTACAAGAATTTTCGACTAAACTCACTTACTGACACGTAACTAAGACGTTCCGAACGAACTAAACTTGCGTACATAGCGATTTTAACAATGTATGCCGTGAAGCGGTTCTTCTTCATTTCGTTAACGTTGTACAAGAATTTTCAACTAAACTCACTTACTGACACGTAACTAAGACGTTCCGAACGAACAAAACTTGCGTACATAGCGATTTTAACAGTGTGTGCCGTGAAGCGGTTCTTCTCAATTTCCTTGAGGTTGCACAAGAATTTTAGACAAATCTAACTTACTGCCACGTAACTAAGACGTTCCGAACGAACAAAACTTGCGTACATACCGATTTTAACAATGTATGCAGTGAAGCGGTTCTTCTCAATTTCCTTGATGTTGCACAAGAATTTTAGACAAATCTCACTTACTGACACGTAACTAAGACGTTCCGAACGAACAAAACTTGCGTACATACCGATTTTAACAATGTATGCAGTGAAGCGGTTCTTCTCAATTTCCTTGATGTTGCACAAGAATTTTAGACAAATCTCACTTACTGACACGTAACTAAGACGTTCCGAACGAACAAAATTTGCGTACATAGCGATTTTAACAATGTATGCCGTGAAGCGGTTCTTCTCAATTTCCTTGATGTTGCACAAGAATTTTAGACAAATCTAACTTACTGCCACGTAACTAAGACGTTCCGAACGAACAAAACTTGCGTACATAGCGATTTTAACAATGTATGCCGTGAAGCGGTTCTTCTGAATTTCCTTGATGTTTCACAAGAATTTTAGACATATCTCACTTGCTGACACATAACTAAGACGTTCCGAACGAACAAAACTTGCGTACATAGCGATTTTAACAATGTATGCCGTGAAGCGGTTCTTCTCAATTTCCTTGATGTTGCACAAGAATTTTAGACAAATCTAACTTACTGCCACGTAACTAAGACGTTCCGAACGAACAAAACTTGCGTAAATAGCGATCGCAGCTTCGTGCGCAGAAAAACGTGTATCCTCTATTTCCTTAATGGTGTACAAGAATTTTCGACTAAACTCACTTACTGACACGTAACTAAGACGTTCCGAACGAACAAAACTTGCGTACATAGCGATTTTAACAATATATTCCGTGAATCGGTTCTTCTCAATTTCCTTGATGTTGCACAAGTATTTTCGACTATACTCACTTACTGACACGTAACTAAGACGTTCCGAACGAACAAAACTTGCGTGAATAGCGATCTCAGCTTCGTGCGCAGAAAAACGTGTATCCTCTATTTCCTTAATGTTGTACAAGAATTTTCG
Organism: Polyergus mexicanus; assembly: GCF_030449975.1. Lineage (NCBI taxonomy): Eukaryota > Metazoa > Arthropoda > Insecta > Hymenoptera > Formicidae > Polyergus > Polyergus mexicanus. Next base: position 3,396,316 of record NW_027223339.1, on the reverse strand, counting down.
ACTAAACTCACTTACTGACACGTAACTAAGACGTTCCGAACGAACAAAACTTGCGTACATAGCGATCTCAGCTTTGTGCGCAGAAAAACGTATATCCTCATATTCCTTAATGTTGTACAAGAATTTTTGACTAAACTCACTTACTGACACGTAACTAAGACGTTCCGAACGAACAAAACCTGCGTATATAGCGATTTTAACAGTGTGTGCCGTGAAGCGGTTCTTCTCAATTTCCTTGAGGTTGCACAAGAATTTTAGACAAATCTAACTTACTGCCACGTAACTAAGACGTTCCGAACGAACAAAACTTGCGTACATAGCGATTTTAACAATGTATGCAGTCAAGCGGTTCTTCTCAATTTCCTTGATGTTGCACAAGAATTTTAGACAAATCTATCTTACTGCCACGTAACTAAGACGTTCCGAACGAACAAAACTTGCGTACATAGCGATTTTAACAGTGTGTGCCGTGAAGCGGTTCTTCTCAATTTCCTTGAGGTTGCACAAGAATTTTAGACAAATCTCACTTACTGACACGTAACTAAGACGTTCCGAACGAACAAAACTTGCGTACATAGCGATTTTAACAATGTATGCCGTGAAGCGGTTCATCTCAATTTCCTTGATGTTGCACAAGAATTTTAGACAAATCTAACTTACTGCCACGTAACTAAGACGTTCCGAACGAACAAAACTTGCGTACATACCGATTTTAACAATGTATGCAGTGAAGCGGTTCTTCTCAATTTCCTTGATGTTGCACAAGAATTTTAGACAAATCTCACTTACTGACACGTAACTAAGACGTTCCGAACGAACAAAACTTGCGTACATAGCGATTTTAACAATGTATGCCGTGAAGCGGTTCTTCTCAATTTCTTTGATGTTGCACAAGAATTTTCGACTAAACTCACTTACTGACACGTAACTAAGACGTTCCGAACGACCAAAACTTGCGTACATAGCGATCTCAGCTTTGTGCGCCGTAAAACGTATATCCTCAACTTTCGTAATGTTGTACAAGAATTTTCGACTAAACTCACTTACTGACACGTAACTAAGACGTTCCGAACGAACAAAACTTGCGTACATAGCGATTTTAACAATGTATGCCGTGAAGCGATTCTTCTCAATTTCCTTGATGTTGCACAAGAATTTTAAACAAATCTCACTTACTGACACGTAACTAAGACGTTCCGAACGAACAAAACTTGCGTACATAGCGATTTTAACAATGTATGCCGTGAAACGGTTCTTCTCAATATCGTTAACGTTGTACAAGAATTTACAACTAAACTCACTTACTGACACGTAACTAAGACGTTCCGAACGAACAAAACTTGCGTACATAGCGATTTTAACAATGTATGCCGTGAAGCGGTTCTTCTCAATTTCCTTGATGTTGCACCAGAATTTTAGACAAATCTCACTTACTGACACGTAACTAAGACGTTACGAACGAACTAAACTTGCGTACATAGCGATCTCAGCTTTGTGCGCCGAAAAACGTATATCCTCGATTTCTTTAACGTTGTACAAGAATTTTCGACTAAACTCATTTACTGACACGTAACTAAGACGTTCCGAACGATCAAAACTTGCGTACATAGCGATCTCAGCTTTGTGCGCAGAAAATCGTTTATCCTCAATTTCTTTAACGTTGTACAAGAATTTTCGGCTAAACTCACTTAATGACACGTAACTAAGACGTTCCGAACGAATAAAACTTGCGTACATAGCGATTTTAACAGTGTGTGCCGTGAAGCGGTTCTTCTCAATTTCCTTGATGTTGCACAAGAATTTTCGACTAAACTCACTTACTGACACGTAACTAAGACGTTCCGAACGACCAAAACTTGCGTACATACCGATTTTAACAATGTATGCAGTGAAGCGGTTCTTCTCAATTTCCTTGATGTTGCACAAGAATTTTAGACAAATCTCACTTACTGACACGTAACTAAGACGTTCCGAACGAACAAAACTTGCGTACATACCGATTTTAACAATGTATGCAGTGAAGCGGTTCTTCTCAATTTCCTTGATGTTGCACAAGAATTTTAGACAAATCTCACTTACTGACACGTAACTAAGACGTTCCGAACGAACAAAATTTGCGTACATAGCGATTTTAACAATGTATGCCGTGAAGCGGTTCTTCTCAATTTCCTTGATGTTGCACAAGAATTTTAGACAAATCTAACTTACTGCCACGTAACTAAGACGTTCCGAACGAACAAAACTTGCGTACATAGCGATTTTAACAATGTATGCCGTGAAGCGGTTCTTCTGAATTTCCTTGATGTTTCACAAGAATTTTAGACATATCTCACTTGCTGACACATAACTAAGACGTTCCGAACGAACAAAACTTGCGTACATAGCGATTTTAACAATGTATGCCGTGAAGCGGTTCTTCTCAATTTCCTTGATGTTGCACAAGAATTTTAGACAAATCTAACTTACTGCCACGTAACTAAGACGTTCCGAACGAACAAAACTTGCGTAAATAGCGATCGCAGCTTCGTGCGCAGAAAAACGTGTATCCTCTATTTCCTTAATGGTGTACAAGAATTTTCGACTAAACTCACTTACTGACACGTAACTAAGACGTTCCGAACGAACAAAACTTGCGTACATAGCGATTTTAACAATATATTCCGTGAATCGGTTCTTCTCAATTTCCTTGATGTTGCACAAGTATTTTCGACTATACTCACTTACTGACACGTAACTAAGACGTTCCGAACGAACAAAACTTGCGTGAATAGCGATCTCAGCTTCGTGCGCAGAAAAACGTGTATCCTCTATTTCCTTAATGTTGTACAAGAATTTTCGACTAAACTCACTTACTGACACGTAACTAAGACGTTCCGAACGAACAAAACTTGCGTACATAGCGATCTCAGCTTTGTGCGCAGAAAAACGTATATCCTCATATTCCTTAATGTTGTACAAGAATTTTTGACTAAACTCACTTACTGACACGTAACTAAGACGTTCCGAACGAACAAAACCTGCGTATATAGCGATTTTAACAGTGTGTGCCGTGAAGCGGTTCTTCTCAATTTCCTTGAGGTTGCACAAGAATTTTAGACAAATCTAACTTACTGCCACGTAACTAAGACGTTCCGAACGAACAAAACTTGCGTACATAGCGATTTTAACAATGTATGCAGTCAAGCGGTTCTTCTCAATTTCCTTGATGTTGCACAAGAATTTTAGACAAATCTATCTTACTGCCACGTAACTAAGACGTTCCGAACGAACAAAACTTGCGTACATAGCGATTTTAACAGTGTGTGCCGTGAAGCGGTTCTTCTCAATTTCCTTGAGGTTGCACAAGAATTTTAGACAAATCTCACTTACTGACACGTAACTAAGACGTTCCGAACGAACAAAACTTGCGTACATAGCGATTTTAACAATGTATGCCGTGAAGCGGTTCATCTCAATTTCCTTGATGTTGCACAAGAATTTTAGACAAATCTAACTTACTGCCACGTAACTAAGACGTTCCGAACGAACAAAACTTGCGTACATACCGATTTTAACAATGTATGCAGTGAAGCGGTTCTTCTCAATTTCCTTGATGTTGCACAAGAATTTTAGACAAATCTCACTTACTGACACGTAACTAAGACGTTCCGAACGAACAAAACTTGCGTACATAGCGATTTTAACAATGTATGCCGTGAAACGGTTCTTCTCAATATCGTTAACGTTGTACAAGAATTTACAACTAAACTCACTTACTGACACGTAACTAAGACGTTCCGAACGAACAAAACTTGCGTACATAGCGATTTTAACAATGTATGCCGTGAAGCGGTTCTTCTCAATTTCCTTGATGTTGCACCAGAATTTTAGACAAATCTCACTTACTGACACGTAACTAAGACGTTACGAACGAACTAAACTTGCGTACATAGCGATCTCAGCTTTGTGCGCCGAAAAACGTATATCCTCGATTTCTTTAACGTTGTACAAGAATTTTCGACTAAACTCATTTACTGACACGTAACTAAGACGTTCCGAACGATCAAAACTTGCGTACATAGCGATCTCAGCTTTGTGCGCAGAAAAACGTTTATCCTCAATTTCTTTAACGTTGTACAAGAATTTTCGGCTAAACTCACTTAATGACACGTAACTAAGACGTTCCGAACGAATAAAACTTGCGTACATAGCGATTTTAACAATGTATGCCGTGAAGCGGTTCTTCTCAATTTCCTTGATGTTGCACAAGAATTTTCGACTAAACTCACTTACTGACACGTAACTAAGACGTTCCGAACGACCAAAACTTGCGTACATAGCGATCTCAGCTTTGTGCGCCGTAAAACGTATATCCTCAACTTCCTTAATGTTGTACAAGAATTTACGACTAAACTCACTTACTGACACGTAACTAAGACGTTCCGAACGATTTAATCTTGCGTACATAGCGATCTCCGCTTTGTGCGCTGAAAACGTATATCCTCAATTTCTTTAACGTTGTACAAGAATTTTCGGCTAAACTCACTTAATGTCACGTAACTAAGACGTTCCGAACGAACAAAACTTGCGTACATAGCGATTTTAACAATGTATGCCGTGAAGCGATTCTTCTCAATTTCCTTGATGTTGCACAAGAATTTTAGACAAATCTCACTTACTGATACGTAACTAAGACGTTCCGAACGAACAAAACTTGCGTACATAGCGATTTCAACAATGTATGCCGTGAAGCGGTTCTTCTCAATTTCGTTAACGTTGTACAAGAATTTTCAACTAAACTCACTTACTGACACGTAACTAAGACGTTCCGAACGAACAAAACTTGCGTACATAGCGATTTTAACAATGTATGCCGTGAAGCGATTCTTCTCAATTTCCTTGATGTTGCACAAGAATTTTAGACAAATCTCACTTACTGACACGTAACTAAGACGTTACGAACGAACTAAACTTGCGTACATAGCGATCTCAGCTTTGTGCGCCGAAAAACGTATATCCTCGATTTCTTTAACGTTGTACAAGAATTTTCGACTAAACTCATTTACTGACACGTAACTAAGACGTTCCGAACGACCAAAACTTGCGTACATAGCGATCTCAGCTTTGTGCGCAAAAAAACGTATATCCTCAATTTCTTTAACGTTGTACAAAAATTTTCGACTAAACTCACTTACTGACACGTAACTAAGACGTTCCGAACGAACAAAACTTGCGTACATAGCGATTTTAACAATGTATGCCGTGAAGCGGTTCTTCTCAATTTCCTTGATGTTGCACAAGAATTTTCGACTAAACTCACTTACTGACACGTAACTAAGACGTTCCGAACGACCAAAACTTGCGTACATAGCGATCTCAGCTTTGTGCGCCGTAAAACGTATATCCTCAACTTCCTTAATGTTGTACAAGAATTTACGACTAAACTCACTTACTGACACGTAACTAAGACGTTCCGAACGATTTAATCTTGCGTACATAGCGATCTCCGCTTTGTGCGCTGAAAAACGTATATCCTCAATTTCTTTAACGTTGTACAAGAATTTTCGGCTAAACTCACTTACTGACACGTAACTAAGACGTTCCGAACGAACAAAACTTGCGTACATAGCGATTTTAACAATGTATGCCGTGAAGCCGTTCTTCTCAATTTCCTTGATGTTGCACAAGAATTTTAGACAAATCTCACTTACTGACACGTAACTAAGACGTTACGAACGAACTAAACTTGCGTACATAGCGATCTCAGCTTTGTGCGCCGAAAAACGTATATCCTCGATTTCTTTTACGTTGTACAAGAATTTTCGACTAAACTCATTTACTGACACGTAACTAAGACGTTCCGAACGACCAAAACTTGCGTACATAGCGATCTCAGCTTTGTGCGCAAAAAAACGTATATCCTCAATTTCTTTAACGTTGTACAAAAATTTTCGACTAAACTCACTTACTGACACGTAACTAAGACGTTCCGAACGAACAAAACTTGCGTACATAGCGATTTTAACAATGTATGCCGTGAAGCGGTTCTTCTCAATTTCCTTGATGTTGCACAAGAATTTTCGACTAAACTCACTTACTGACACGTAACTAAGACGTTCCGAACGAACAAAACTTGCGTACATAGCGATTTTAACAATGTATGCCGTGAAGCGGTTCTTCTCAATTTCCTTGATGTTGCACAAGAATTTTCGACTAAACTCACTTACTGACACGTAACTAAGACGTTCCGAACGACCAAAACTTGCGTACATAGCGATCTCGGCTTTGTGCGCCGTAAAACGTATATCCTCAACTTTCGTAATGTTGTACAAGAATTTTCGACTAAACTCACTTACTGACACGTAACTAAGACGTTCCGAACGAACTAAACTTGCGTACATAGCGATTTTAACAATGTATGCCGTGAAGCGGTTCTTCTCAATTTCGTTAACGTTGTACAAGAATTTTCAACTAAACTCACTTACTGACACGTAACTAAGACATTCCGAACAAACAAAACTTGCGTACATAGCGATTTTAACAATGTATGCCGTGAAGCGATTCTTCTCAATTTCCTTGATGTTGCACAAGAATTTTAGACAAATCTCACTTACTGACACGTAACTAAGACGTTCCGAACGAACAAAACTTGCGTACATAGCGATTTTAACAATGTATGCCGTGAAGCGGTTCTTCTCAATTTCGTTAACGTTGTACAAGAATTTTCAACTAAACTCACTTACTGACACGTAACTATGACGTTCCGAACGAACAAAACTTGCGTACATAGCGATTTTAACAATGTATGCCGTGAAGCGATTCTTCTCAATTTCCTTGATGTTGCACAAGAATTTTAGACAAATCTCACTTACTGACACGTAACTAAGACGTTACGAACGAACTAAACTTGCGTACATAGCGATCTCAGCTTTGTGCGCCGAAAAACGTATATCCTCGATTTCTTTAACGTTGTACAAGAATTTTCGACTAAACTCATTTACTGACACGTATCTAAGACGTTGTCACGTCCCAGCGTTCGAAGTTAATAAAAAAAATTATTCTTTATTCTAAGAACGTGAACATATAATACTAATAGTAGTAATAAATCTGAGTAGTGTATGTTAATTATTTTTAGTGTAATTTTCCTTTATAAATGAGATGTTTTATTTTCTTTTTCGGTCACCCTGCAGTTCACCGGGTCTACCGGGGACCATAAGACTAATAACCCGTCAATGGTTGTGTAGGGTCTATAAGTAATGTTTCTCTTACCCTTTATGACTATATGTGTCTGAATAATAATTAATATGCTGGATTCTCCGTGTAGCTGGTCCTCCAGATTGATCACTGATAAACGCTCTTAATTATGGTAATGACGGCTAATTCAGGATAAATTGGTAGCCGGATGTTGAAATAATTCGTAGAGTTATGTAGAGTAAAATAGCACTTTATTTTATATTTAAGTTAAGTTAAGCAATTAATATTACTAGCGTCTGCTAACGCTAGAGAAACTCGAAGTACAAGAATGGAAGTCTTATAACTGTGAATTCGGAGCTTGTCGATGCGTACACCGGATTACTATATTGAAGAGCTAGTCGTGTTAGCTGTTCGAAGTTTGGAATAGTAATGCTGGATGTTCGGCTCTCACTGAGCTCCTCCGGTCTTCGGGTGTTGGTGGGGAGATGCTGCCGTGGGAGTGCTTCGATGTACGTGGTGGGATAGGGCTCCGTATGTCGTTGCATCAAGTCTTCGCGTGCTGGTGGGATGGTCATGGGCGAGGCTAAGGCGAGTGGGAAGCGCCGCTGGTAGGGATCGCTACGTCAATCGGGGCTTCCCTCCTGTGCGTCGGGACTTCCCCGGCGCGTGAGAAGGACAGCTAGTGTTTTCGCCGTCTGCATACCAAGACTTTTACATCAACGTCTGCAGCCGTTGTTCTCCGGGCTTCCCTCTTATCTTATCGGCCGGGCGGATAAAAGTATTGATCGCCGGACGACTTGTACGTTCTAAGACTCTTATAGAATATTGCATTGAATAAAATATTATTTCTTATATGCTTAATTCCTTATTACTACCTATAATGTGATTACAAAATGCTACGTTATATAAAATACGTGTACGCGTTGCATAGCGTATTAATACGGGTATAAATTCATATAAAGATATAAAGATATAATAATATTGTGTAAAAGGTATAAAATTCTTAATATTAATGTGTGGATATATAAATGCTTGTGTACTTAATAATTAAAGCGTGTCACGGAATGCGCCGTTCTTAGTTAATAATATTACATTTGCATTGCTCTTTGCCTTAGGCTTTCAGTATACGTTATCTTATCGGGCGGGCGGATAAGATTATCGATCGACGGCGGACTTGCATTTCCGTGCACAGTCTAATACTCTTATAATACTTAACATAGGAATAAAATATTCCCTACTGAATATTCTATCGATACTGAATTATTCTATTATTACATATAATAATTTTACGATGCTTAAACTAGGGTGTGCGTATAAAATATTGAAGTTTTCGCAATATGTAAATCGTACTGCTATTCTGATACATACCTATATATATATATATATTACCTTTTGATATTACTCAAATTATTCCTTGCAGGTTGAAGAATCTATGTATACAATTTTTGGGTTTATGTATACGTTCCTCTATATATATATATAACTTTTTAAATTTTGTGACATTTGTAATAAAGTTTTCAGTTTTCTAGTGATGTTCCCGTGGATTATAAATAAATCTTAGATTGTATGTTTTTAGTGGTAATGCAGCGAGAAGGTTTCGTGAATATACGTAGGTGTTTACAATCGTGATATTTTATTTTAATGCTCAGATATATGCAATAGAATTTTGATGTCGCGGAAACAGCCCGTAGACATACATATATATGTATATAGTTTGGCTATTTTGACGACTTTCCCAGGGCCGCATGTATAAAGGTTCAAAATTGTTACCTTCCCGAGGTTTTTGAACGTGTTCTCATTCTACAGACTCGTAGCTATATTTTTACGTATTTTCGATATACCGGGTGTCCAAGAAATATTGATGTGGAATATTTATATGCTGTTTTTCGTTACGAGGTACAATTCTTACCTTGTGATTATATGTATGTACGCTTATATGTGTGTTCTATGTATGTAGTCCATATACAGGGTGGACATAAGTACTAATGCTAATTTCTAATATTGCTCTCTTTTACTAAATGAGCAACTTTCTTCCTATATACTGATACTCGCATAATGATTGACTCGTATAGTTTTTATATAGGGTGTCTAGTAAATACATATATGTTTTTTCCAAGTTATTATAATGAATTTTATAATTGATCTTGCTCTATTAGCATCCTTTGAGTGAGTCTGATGAGAATTTATTGTTTATAAAAAAATAAAAATGTGCGACTGGGACGTCACAACGTTCCGAACGACCAAAACTTGCGTACATAGCGATCTCAGCTTTGTGCGCAAAAAAACGTATATCCTCAATTTCTTTAACGTTGTACAAAAATTTTCGACTAAACTCACTTACTGACACGTAACTAAGACGTTCCGAACGATTTAATCTTGCGTACATAGCGATCTCCGCTTTGTGCGCTGAAAAACGTATATCCTCAATTTCTTTAACGTTGTACAAGAATTTTCGGCTAAACTCACTTAATGACACGTAACTAAGACGTTCCGAACGAACAAAACATGCGTACATAGCGATTTTAACAATGTATGCCGTGAAGCGGTTCTTCTCAATTTCCTTGATGTTGCACAAGAATTTTAGACAAATCTCACTTACTGACACGTAACTAAGACGTTACGAACGAACTAAACTTGCGTACATAGCGATCTCAGCTTTGTGCGCCGAAAAACGTATATCCTCGATTTCTTTAACGTTGTACAAGAATTTTCGACTAAACTCATTTACTGACACGTAACTAAGACGTTCCGAACGACCAAAACTTGCGTACATAGCGATCTCAGCTTTGTGCGCAAAAAAACGTATATCCTCAACTTTCGTAATGTTGTACAAGAATTTTCGACTAAACTCACTTACTGACACGTAACTAAGACGTTCCGAACGAACTAAACTTGCGTACATAGCGATTTTAACAATGTATGCCGTGAAGCGGTTCTTCTCAATTTCGTTAACGTTGTACAAGAATTTTCAACTAAACTCACTTACTGACACGTAACTAAGACGTTCCGAACGAACAAAACTTGCGTACATAGCGATTTTAACAATGTATGCCGTGAAGCGATTCTTCTCAATTTCCTTGATGTTGCACAAGAATTTTAGACAAATCTCACTTACTGACACGTAACTAAGACGTTCCGAACGAACAAAACTTGCGTACATAGCGATTTTAACAATGTATGCCGTGAAGCGGTTCTTCTTAATTTCGTTAACGTTGTACAAGAATTTTCAACTAAACTCACTTACTGACACGTAACTAAGACGTTCCGAACGAACTAAACTTGCGTACATAGCGATTTTAACAATGTATGCCGTGAAGCGATTCTTCTCAATTTCCTTGATGTTGCACAAGAATTTTAGACAAATCTCACTTACTGACACGTAACTAAGACGTTACGAACGAACTAAACTTGCGTACATAGCGATCTCAGCTTTGTGCGCCAAAAACGTATATCCTCGATTTCTTTTACGTTGTACAAGAATTTTTGACTAAACTCATTTACTGACACGTAACTAAGACGTTCCGAACGACCAAAACTTGCGTACATAGCGATCTCAGCTTTGTGCGCAAAAAAACGTATATCCTAAATTTCTTTAACGTTGTACAAAAATTTTCGACTAAACTCACTTACTGACACGTAACTAAGACGTTCCGAACGAACAAAACTTGCGTACATAGCGATTTTAACAATGTATGCCGTGAAGCGGTTCTTCTCAATTTCCTTGATGTTGCACAAGAATTATCGACTAAACTCACTTACTGACACGTAACTAAGACGTTCCGAACGAACAAAACTTGCGTACATAGCGATTTTAACAATGTATGCCGTGAAACGGTTCTTCTCAATTTCCTTGATGTTGCACAAGAATTTTCGACTAAACTCACTTACTGACACGTAACTAAGACGTTCCGAACGACCAAAACTTGCGTACATAGCGATCTCAGCTTTGTGCGCCGTAAAACGTATATCCTCAACTTTCGTAATGTTGTACAAGAATTTTCGACTAAACTCACTTACTGACACGTAACTAAGACGTTCCGAACGAACTAAACTTGCGTACATAGCGATTTTAACAATGTATGCCGTGAAGCGGTTCTTCTTCATTTCGTTAACGTTGTACAAGAATTTTCAACTAAACTCACTTACTGACACGTAACTAAGACGTTCCGAACGAACAAAACTTGCGTACATAGCGATTTTAACAATGTATGCCGTGAAGCGATTCTTCTCAATTTCCTTGATGTTGCACAAGAATTTTAGACAAATCTCACTTACTGACACGTAACTAAGACGTTCCGAACGAACAAAACTTGCGTACATAGCGATTTTAACAATGTATGCCGTGAAGCGGTTCTTCTCAATTTCGTTAACGTTGTACAAGAATTTTCAACTAAACTCAATTACTGACACGTAACTAAGACGTTCCGAACGAACTAAACTTGCGTACATAGCGATTTTAACAATGTATGCCGTGAAGCGATTCTTCTCAATTTCCTTGATGTTGCACAAGAATTTTAGACAAATCTCACTTACTGACACGTAACTAAGACGTTACGAACGAACTAAACTTGCGTACATAGCGATCTCAGCTTTGTGCGCCGAAAAACGTATATCCTCGATTTCTTTAACGTTGTACAAGAATTTTCGACTAAACTCATTTACTGACACGTAACTAAGACGTTCCGAACGACCAAAACTTGCGTACATAGCGATCTCAGCTTTGTGCGCAAAAAAACGTATATCCTCAACTTTCGTAATGTTGTACAAGAATTTTCGACTAAACTCACTTACTGACACGTAACTAAGACGTTCCGAACGAACTAAACTTGCGTACATAGCGATTTTAACAATGTATGCCGTGAAGCGGTTCTTCTCAATTTCGTTAACGTTGTACAAGAATTTTCAACTAAACTCACTTACTGACACGTAACTAAGACGTTCCGAACGAACAAAACTTGCGTACATAGCGATTTTAACAATGTATGCCGTGAAGCGATTCTTCTCAATTTCCTTGATGTTGCACAAGAATTTTAGACAAATCTCACTTACTGACACGTAACTAAGACGTTCCGAACGAACAAAACTTGCGTACATAGCGATTTTAACAATGTATGCCGTGAAGCGGTTCTTCTCAATTTCGTTAACGTTGTACAAGAATTTTCAACTAAACTCACTTACTGACACGTAACTAAGACGTTCCGAACGAACTAAACTTGCGTACATAGCGATTTTAACAATGTATGCCGTGAAGCGATTCTTCTCAATTTCCTTGATGTTGCACAAGAATTTTAGACAAATCTCACTTACTGACACGTAACTAAGACGTTACGAACGAACTAAACTTGCGTACATAGCGATCTCAGCTTTGTGCGCCGCAAACGTATATCCTCGATTTCTTTTACGTTGTACAAGAATTTTTGACTAAACTCATTTACTGACACGTAACTAAGACGTTCCGAACGACCAAAACTTGCGTACATAGCGATCTCAGCTTTGTGCGCAAAAAAACGTATATCCTAAATTTCTTTAACGTTGTACAAAAATTTTCGACTAAACTCACTTACTGACACGTAACTAAGACGTTCCGAACGAACAAAACTTGCGTACATAGCGATTTTAACAATGTATGCCGTGAAGCGGTTCTTCTCAATTTCCTTGATGTTGCACAAGAATTTTCGACTAAACTCACTTACTGACACGTAACTAAGACGTTCCGAACGAACAAAACTTGCGTACATAGCGATTTTAACAATGTATGCCGTGAAGCGGTTCTTCTCAATTTCCTTGATGTTGCACAAGAATTTTCGACTAAACTCACTTACTGACACGTAACTAAGACGTTCCGAACGACCAAAACTTGCGTACATAGCGATCTCAGCTTTGTGCGCCGTAAAACGTATATCCTCAACTTTCGTAATGTTGTACAAGAATTTTCGACTAAACTCACTTACTGACACGTAACTAAGACGTTCCGAACGAACTAAACTTGCGTACATAGCGATTTTAACAATGTATGCCGTGAAGCGGTTCTTCTCAATTTCGTTAACGTTGTACAAGAATTTTCAACTAAACTCACTTACTGACACGTAACTAAGACGTTCCGAACGAACAAAACTTGCGTACATAGCGATTTTAACAATGTATGCCGTGAAGCGATTCTTCTCAATTTCCTTGATGTTGCACAAGAATTTTAGACAAATCTCACTTACTGACACGTAACTAAGACGTTCCGAACGAACAAAACTTGCGTACATAGCGATTTTAACAATGTATGCCGTGAAGCGGTTCTTCTCAATTTCGTTAACGTTGTACAAGAATTTTCAACTAAACTCACTTACTGACACGTAACTAAGACGTTCCGAACGAACTAAACTTGCGTACATAGCGATTTTAACAATGTATGCCGTGAAGCGATTCTTCTCAATTTCCTTGATGTTGCACAAGAATTTTAGACAAATCTCACTTACTGACACGTAACTAAGACGTTACGAACGAACTAAACTTGCGTACATAGCGATCTCAGCTTTGTGCGCCGAAAAACGTATATCCTCGATTTCTTTTACGTTGTACAAGAATTTTCGACTAAACTCATTTACTGACACGTAACTAAGACGTTCCGAACGACCAAAACTTGCGTACATAGCGATTTCAGCTTTGTGCGCAAAAAAACGTATATCCTAAATTTCTTTAACGTTGTACAAAAATTTTCGACTAAACTCACTTACTGACACGTAACTAAGACGTTCCGAACGAACAAAACTTGCGTACATAGCGATTTTAACAATGTATGCCGTGAAGCGGTTCTTCTCAATTTCCTTGATGTTGCACAAGAATTTTCGACTAAACTCACTTACTGACACGTAACTAAGACGTTCCGAACGAACAAAACTTGCGTACATAGCGATTTTAACAATGTATGCCGTGAAGCGGTTCTTCTCAATTTCCTTGATGTTGCACAAGAATTTTCGACTAAACTCACTTACTGACACGTAACTAAGACGTTCCGAACGACAAAAACTTGCGTACATAGCGATCTCAGCTTTGTGCGCCGTAAAACGTATATCCTCAACTTTCGTAATGTTGTACAAGAATTTTCGACTAAACTCACTTACTGACACGTAACTAAGACGTTCCGAACGAACTAAACTTGCGTACATAGCGATTTTAACAATGTATGCCGTGAAGCGGTTCTTCTCAATTTCGTTAACGTTGTACAAGAATTTTCAACTAAACTCACTTACTGACACGTAACTAAGACGTTCCGAACGAACAAAACTTGCGTACATAGCGATTTTCACAATGTATGCCGTGAAGCGATTCTTCTCAATTTCCTTGATGTTGCACAAGAATTTTAGACAAATCTCACTTACTGACACGTAACTAAGACGTTCCGAACGAACAAAACTTGCGTACATAGCGATTTTAACAATGTATGCCGTGAAGCGGTTCTTCTCAATTTCGTTAACGTTGTACAAGAATTTTCAACTAAACTCACTTACTGACACGTAACTAAGACGTTCCGAACGAACAAAACTTGCGTACATAGCGATTTTAACAATGTATGCCGTGAAGCGATTCTTCTCAATTTCCTTGATGTTGCACAAGAATGTTAGACAAATCTCACTTACTGATACGTAACTAAGACGTTCCGAACGAACAAAACTTGCGTACATAGCGATTTTAACAATGTATGCCGTGAAGCGGTTCTTCTCAATTTCGTTAACGTTGTACAAGAATTTTCAACTAAACTCACTTACTGACACGTAACTAAGACGTTCCGAACGAACAAAACTTGCGTACATAGCGATTTTAACAATGTATGCCGTGAAGCGGTTCTTCTCAATTTCCTTGATGTTGCACAAGAATTTTCGACTAAACTCACTTACTGACACGTAACTAAGACGTTCCGAACGACCAAAACTTGCGTACATAGCGATCTCAGCTTTGTGCGCCGTAAAACGTATATCCTAAACTTCCTTAATGTTGTACAAGAATTTACGACTAAACTCACTTACTGACACGTAACTAAGACGTTCCGAACGATTTAATCTTGCGTACATAGCGATCTCCGCTTTGTGCGCTGAAAAACGTATATCCTCAATTTCTTTAACGTTGTACAAGAATTCTCGGCTAAACTCACTTACTGACACGTAACTAAGACGTTCCGAACGAACAAAACTTGCGTACATAGCGATTTTAACAATGTATGCCGTGAAGCGGTTCTTCTCAATTTCGTTAACGTTGTACAAGAATTTTCAACTAAACTCACTTACTGACACGTAACTAAGACGTTCCGAACGAACAAAACTTGCGTACATAGCGATTTTAACAATGTATGCCGTGAAGCGATTCTTCTCAATTTCCTTGATGTTGCACAAGAATTTTAGACAAATCTCACTTACTGACACGTAACTAAGACGTTCCGAACGAACAAAACTTGCGTACATAGCGATTTTAACAATGTATGCCGTGAAGCGGTTTTTCTCAATTTCGTTAACGTTGTACAAGAATTTTCAACTAAACTCACTTACTGACACGTAACTAAGACGTTCCGAACGAACAAAACTTGCGTACATAGCGATTTTAACAATGTATGCCGTGAAGCGATTCTTCTCAATTTCCTTGATGTTGCACAAGAATTTTAGACAAATCTCACTTACTGACACGTAACTAAGACGTTACGAACGAACTAAACTTGCGTACATAGCGATCGCAGCTTTGTGCGCCGAAAAACGTATATCCTCGATTTCTTTAACGTTGTACAAGAATTTTCGACTAAACTCATTTACTGACACGTAACTAAGACGTTCCGAACGAACAAAACTTGCGTACATAGCGATTTTAACAATGTATGCCGTGAAGCGGTTCTTCTCAATTTCGTTAACGTTGTACAAGAATTTTCAACTAAACTCACTTACTGACACGTAACTAAGACGTTCCGAACGAACAAAACTTGCGTACATAGCGATTTTAACAATGTATGCCGTGAAGCGATTCTTCTCAATTTCCTTGATGTTGCACAAGAATGTTAGACAAATCTCACTTACTGATACGTAACTAAGACGTTCCGAACGAACAAAACTTGCGTACATAGCGATTTTAACAATGTATGCCGTGAAGCGGTTCTTCTCAATTTCGTTAACGTTGTACAAGAATTTTCAACTAAACTCACTTACTGACACGTAACTAAGACGTTCCGAACGAACAAAACTTGCGTACATAGCGATTTTAACAATGTATGCCGTGAAGCGGTTCTTCTCAATTTCCTTGATGTTGCACAAGAATTTTCGACTAAACTCACTTACTGACACGTAACTAAGACGTTCCGAACGACCAAAACTTGCGTACATAGCGATCTCAGCTTTGTGCGCCGTAAAACGTATATCCTAAACTTCCTTAATGTTGTACAAGAATTTACGACTAAACTCACTTACTGACACGTAACTAAGACGTTCCGAACGATTTAATCTTGCGTACATAGCGATCTCCGCTTTGTGCGCTGAAAAACGTATATCCTCAATTTCTTTAACGTTGTACAAGAATTCTCGGCTAAACTCACTTACTGACACGTAACTAAGACGTTCCGAACGAACAAAACTTGCGTACATAGCGATTTTAACAATGTATGCCGTGAAGCGGTTCTTCTCAATTTCGTTAACGTTGTACAAGAATTTTCAACTAAACTCACTTACTGACACGTAACTAAGACGTTCCGAACGAACAAAACTTGCGTACATAGCGATTTTAACAATGTATGCCGTGAAGCGATTCTTCTCAATTTCCTTGATGTTGCACAAGAATTTTAGACAAATCTCACTTACTGACACGTAACTAAGACGTTCCGAACGAACAAAACTTGCGTACATAGCGATTTTAACAATGTATGCCGTGAAGCGGTTTTTCTCAATTTCGTTAACGTTGTACAAGAATTTTCAACTAAACTCACTTACTGACACGTAACTAAGACGTTCCGAACGAACAAAACTTGCGTACATAGCGATTTTAACAATGTATGCCGTGAAGCGATTCTTCTCAATTTCCTTGATGTTGCACAAGAATTTTAGACAAATCTCACTTACTGACACGTAACTAAGACGTTACGAACGAACTAAACTTGCGTACATAGCGATCGCAGCTTTGTGCGCCGAAAAACGTATATCCTCGATTTCTTTAACGTTGTACAAGAATTTTCGACTAAACTCATTTACTGACACGTAACTAAGACGTTCCGAACGACCAAAACTTGCGTACATAGCGATCTCAGCTTTGTGCGCAAAAAAACGTATATCCTCAATTTCTTTAACGTTGTACAAAAATTTTCGACTAAACTCACTTACTGACACGTAACTAAGACGTTCCGAACGAACAAAACTTGCGTACATAGCGATTTTAACAATGTATGCCGTGAAGCGGTTCTTCTCAATTTCCTTGATGTTGCACAAGAATTTTCGACTAAACTCACTTACTGACACGTAACTAAGACGTTCCGAACGACCAAAACTTGCGTACATAGCGATCTCAGCTTTGTGCGCCGTAAAACGTATATCCTCAACTTCCTTAATGTTGTACAAGAATTTACGACTAAACTCACTTACTGACACGTAACTAAGACGTTCCGAACGATTTAATCTTGCGTACATAGCGATCTCCGCTTTGTGCGCTGAAAAACGTAAGTCCTCAATTTCTTTAACGTTGTACAAGAATTTTCGGCTAAACTCACTTACTGACACGTAGCTAAGACGTTCCGAACGAACACAACTTGCGTACATAGCGATCTCAACTTTGTGCGCAGAAAAACGTAAATCCTCAACTTCCTTAATGTTGTACAAGAATTTACGACTAAACTCACTTACTGACACGTAACTAAGACGTTCCGAACAATTTAATCTTGCGTACATAGCGATCTCCGCTTTGTGCGCAGAAAAACGTATATCCTCAATTTCTTTAACGTTGTACAAGAATTTTCGTCTAAACTCACTTACTGACACGTAACTAAGACGTTCCGAACGAACAAAACTTGCGTACATAGCGATTTTAACAATGTATGCCGTGAAGCGGTTCTTCTCAATTTCGTTAACGTTGTACAAGAATTTTCAACTAAACTCACTTACTGACAAGTAACTAAGACGTTCCGAACGAACAAAACTTGCGTACATAGTGATCTCGGCTTTGTGCGCCGCAAAACGTATATCCTCGATTTCCTTAACGTTGTACAAGAATTTTCGACTAAACTCATTTACTGACACGTAACTAAGACGTTCCGAACGACCAAAACTTGCGTACATAGCGATCTCAGCTTTGTGCGCCGAAAAACGTATATCCTCGATTTCTTTAACGTTGTACAAGAATTTTCGACTAAACTCATTTACTGACACGTAACTAAGACGTTCCGAACGACCAAAACTTGCGTACATAGCGATCTCAGCTCTGTGCGCAAAAAAACGTATATCCTCAATTTCTTTAACGTTGTACAAAAATTTTCGACTAAACTCACTTACTGACACGTAACTAAGACGTTCCGAACGAACAAAACTTGCGTACATAGCGATTTTAACAATGTATGCCGTGAAGCGGTTCTTCTCAATTTCCTTGATGTTGCACAAGAATTTTCGACTAAACTCACTTACTGACACGTAACTAAGACGTTCCGAACGACCAAAACTTGCGTACATAGCGATCTCAGCTTTGTGCGCCGTAAAACGTATATCCTCAACTTCCTTAATGTTGTACAAGAATTTACGACTAAACTCACTTACTGACACGTAACTAAGACGTTCCGAACGATTTAATCTTGCGTACATAGCGATCTCCGCTTTGTGCGCTGAAAAACGTATATCCTCAATTTCTTTAACGTTGTACAAGAATTTTCGGCTAAACTCACTTACTGACACGTAACTAAGACGTTCCGAACGAACAAAACTTGCGTACATAGCGATCTCAACTTTGTGCACAGAAAAACGTAAATCCTCAACTTCCTTAATGTTGTACAAGAATTTACGACTAAACTCACTTACTGACACGTAACTAAGACGTTCCGAACAATTTAATCTTGCGTACATAGCGATCTCCGCTTTGTGCGCAGAAAAACGTATATCCTCAATTTCTTTAACGTTGCACAAGAATTTTAGACAAATCTCACTTACTGACACGTAACTAAGACGTTCCGAACGAACAAAACTTGCGTACATAGCGATTTTAACAATGTATGCCGTGAAGCGGTTCTTCTCAATTTCGTTAACGTTGTACAAGAATTTTCAACTAAACTCACTTACTGACACGTAACTAAGACGTTCCGAACGAACAAAACTTGCGTACATAGCGATTTTAACAATGTATGCCGTGAAGCGGTTCTTCTCAATTTCCTTGATGTTGCACAAGAATTTTCGACTAAACTCACTTACTGACACGTAACTAAGACGTTCCGAACGACCAAAACTTGCGTACATAGCGATCTCAGCTTTGTGCGCCGTAAAACGTATATCCTCAACTTCCTTAATGTTGTACAAGAATTTACGACTAAACTCACTTACTGACACGTAACTAAGACGTTCCGAACGATTTAATCTTGCGTACATAGCGATCTCCGCTTTGTGCGCTGAAAAACGTAAGTCCTCAATTTCTTTAACGTTGTACAAGAATTTTCGGCTAAACTCACTTACTGACACGTAGCTAAGACGTTCCGAACGAACACAACTTGCGTACATAGCGATCTCAACTTTGTGCGCAGAAAAACGTAAATCCTCAACTTCCTTAATGTTGTACAAGAATTTACGACTAAACTCACTTACTGACACGTAACTAAGACGTTCCGAACAATTTAATCTTGCGTACATAGCGATCTCCGCTTTGTGCGCAGAAAAACGTATATCCTCAATTTCTTTAACGTTGTACAAGAATTTTCGTCTAAACTCACTTACTGACACGTAACTAAGACGTTCCGAACGAACAAAACTTGCGTACATAGCGATTTTAACAATGTATGCCGTGAAGCGGTTCTTCTCAATTTCGTTAACGTTGTACAAGAATTTTCAACTGAACTCACTTACTGACAAGTAACTAAGACGTTCCGAACGAACAAAACTTGCGTACATAGTGATCTCGGCTTTGTGCGCCGCAAAACGTATATCCTCGATTTCCTTAACGTTGTACAAGAATTTTCGACTAAACTCATTTACTGACACGTAACTAAGACGTTCCGAACGACCAAAACTTGCGTACATAGCGATCTCAGCTTTGTGCGCCGAAAAACGTATATCCTCGATTTCTTTAACGTTGTACAAGAATTTTCGACTAAACTCATTTACTGACACGTAACTAAGACGTTCCGAACGACCAAAACTTGCGTACATAGCGATCTCAGCTCTGTGCGCAAAAAAACGTATATCCTCAATTTCTTTAACGTTGTACAAAAATTTTCGACTAAACTCACTTACTGACACGTAACTAAGACGTTCCGAACGAACAAAACTTGCGTACATAGCGATTTTAACAATGTATGCCGTGAAGCGGTTCTTCTCAATTTCCTTGATGTTGCACAAGAATTTTCGACTAAACTCACTTACTGACACGTAACTAAGACGTTCCGAACGAACAAAACTTGCGTACATAGTGATCTCGGCTTTGTGCGCCGCAAAACGTATATCCTCGATTTCCTTAACGTTGTACAAGAATTTTCGACTAAACTCATTTACTGACACGTAACTAAGACGTTCCGAACGACCAAAACTTGCGTACATAGCGATCTCAGCTTTGTGCGCCGAAAAACGTATATCCTCGATTTCTTTAACGTTGTACAAGAATTTTCGACTAAACTCATTTACTGACACGTAACTAAGACGTTCCGAACGACCAAAACTTGCGTACATAGCGATCTCAGCTCTGTGCGCAAAAAAACGTATATCCTCAATTTCTTTAACGTTGTACAAAAATTTTCGACTAAACTCACTTACTGACACGTAACTAAGACGTTCCGAACGAACAAAACTTGCGTACATAGCGATTTTAACAATGTATGCCGTGAAGCGGTTCTTCTCAATTTCCTTGATGTTGCACAAGAATTTTCGACTAAACTCACTTACTGACACGTAACTAAGACGTTCCGAACGACCAAAACTTGCGTACATAGCGATCTCAGCTTTGTGCGCCGTAAAACGTATATCCTCAACTTCCTTAATGTTGTACAAGAATTTACGACTAAACTCACTTACTGACACGTAACTAAGACGTTCCGAACGATTTAATCTTGCGTACATAGCGATCTCCGCTTTGTGCGCTGAAAAACGTATATCCTCAATTTCTTTAACGTTGTACAAGAATTTTCGGCTAAACTCACTTACTGACACGTAACTAAGACGTTCCGAACGAACAAAACTTGCGTACATAGCGATCTCAACTTTGTGCACAGAAAAACGTAAATCCTCAACTTCCTTAATGTTGTACAAGAATTTACGACTAAACTCACTTACTGACACGTAACTAAGACGTTCCGAACAATTTAATCTTGCGTACATAGCGATCTCCGCTTTGTGCGCAGAAAAACGTATATCCTCAATTTCTTTAACGTTGCACAAGAATTTTAGACAAATCTCACTTACTGACACGTAACTAAGACGTTCCGAACGAACAAAACTTGCGTACATAGCGATTTTAACAATGTATGCCGTGAAGCGGTTCTTCTCAATTTCGTTAACGTTGTACAAGAATTTTCAACTAAACTCACTTACTGACACGTAACTAAGACGTTCCGAACGAACAAAACTTGCGTACATAGCGATTTTAACAATGTATGCCGTGAAGCGGTTCTTCTCAATTTCCTTGATGTTGCACAAGAATTTTCGACTAAACTCACTTACTGACACGTAACTAAGACGTTCCGAACGACCAAAACTTGCGTACATAGCGATCTCAGCTTTGTGCGCCGTAAAACGTATATCCTCAACTTCCTTAATGTTGTACAAGAATTTACGACTAAACTCACTTACTGACACGTAACTAAGACGTTCCGAACGATTTAATCTTGCGTACATAGCGATCTCCGCTTTGTGCGCTGAAAAACGTATATCCTCAATTTCTTTAACGTTGTACAAGAATTTTCGGCTAAACTCACTTACTGACACGTAACTAAGACGTTCCGAACGAACACAACTTGCGTACATAGCGATCTCAACTTTGTGCGCAGAAAAACGTAAATCCTAAACTTCCTTAATGTTGTACAAGAATTTACGACTAAACTCACTTACTGACACGTAACTAAGACGTTCCGAACAATTTAATCTTGCGTACATAGCGATCTCCGCTTTGTGCGCAGAAAAACGTATATCCTCAATTTCTTTAACGTTGTACAAGAATTTTCGTCTAAACTCACTTACTGACACGTAACTAAGACGTTCCGAACGAACAAAACTTGCGTACATAGCGATTTTAACAATGTATGCCGTGAAGCGGTTCTTCTCAATTTCGTTAACGTTGTACAAGAATTTTCAACTAAACTCACTTACTGACAAGTAACTAAGACGTTCCGAACGAACAAAACTTGCGTACATAGTGATCTCGGCTTTGTGCGCCGCAAAACGTATATCCTCGATTTCCTTAACGTTGTACAAGAATTTTCGACTAAACTCATTTACTGACACGTAACTAAGACGTTCCGAACGACCAAAACTTGCGTACATAGCGATCTCAGCTTTGTGCGCCGAAAAACGTATATCCTCGATTTCTTTAACGTTGTACAAGAATTTTCGACTAAACTCATTTACTGACACGTAACTAAGACGTTCCGAACGACCAAAACTTGCGTACATAGCGATCTCAGCTCTGTGCGCAAAAAAACGTATATCCTCAATTTCTTTAACGTTGTACAAAAATTTTCGACTAAACTCACTTACTGACACGTAACTAAGACGTTCCGAACGAACAAAACTTGCGTACATAGCGATTTTAACAATGTATGCCGTGAAGCGGTTCTTCTCAATTTCCTTGATGTTGCACAAGAATTTTCGACTAAACTCACTTACTGACACGTAACTAAGACGTTCCGAACGACCAAAACTTGCGTACATAGCGATCTCAGCTTTGTGCGCCGTAAAACGTATATCCTCAACTTCCTTAATGTTGTACAAGAATTTACGACTAAACTCACTTACTGACACGTAACTAAGACGTTCCGAACGATTTAATCTTGCGTACATAGCGATCTCCGCTTTGTGCGCTGAAAAACGTATATCCTCAATTTCTTTAACGTTGTACAAGAATTTTCGGCTAAACTCACTTACTGACACGTAACTAAGACGTTCCGAACGAACAAAACTTGCGTACATAGCGATCTCAACTTTGTGCACAGAAAAACGTAAATCCTCAACTTCCTTAATGTTGTACAAGAATTTACGACTAAACTCACTTACTGACACGTAACTAAGACGTTCCGAACAATTTAATCTTGCGTACATAGCGATCTCCGCTTTGTGCGCAGAAAAACGTATATCCTCAATTTCTTTAACGTTGCACAAGAATTTTAGACAAATCTCACTTACTGACACGTAACTAAGACGTTCCGAACGAACAAAACTTGCGTACATAGCGATTTTAACAATGTATGCCGTGAAGCGGTTCTTCTCAATTTCGTTAACGTTGTACAAGAATTTTCAACTAAACTCACTTACTGACACGTAACTAAGACGTTCCGAACGAACAAAACTTGCGTACATAGCGATTTTAACAATGTATGCCGTGAAGCGGTTGTTCTCAATTTCCTTGATGTTGCACAAGAATTTTCGACTAAACTCACTTACTGACACGTAACTAAGACGTTCCGAACGACCAAAACTTGCGTACATAGCGATCTCAGCTTTGTGCGCCGTAAAACGTATATCCTCAACTTCCTTAATGTTGTACAAGAATTTACGACTAAACTCACTTACTGACACGTAACTAAGACGTTCCGAACGATTTAATCTTGCGTACATAGCGATCTCCGCTTTGTGCGCTGAAAAACGTAAGTCCTCAATTTCTTTAACGTTGTACAAGAATTTTCGGCTAAACTCACTTACTGACACGTAGCTAAGACGTTCCGAACGAACACAACTTGCGTACATAGCGATCTCAACTTTGTGCGCAGAAAAACGTAAATCCTCAACTTCCTTAATGTTGTACAAGAATTTACGACTAAACTCACTTACTGACACGTAACTAAGACGTTCCGAACAATTTAATCTTGCGTACATAGCGATCTCCGCTTTGTGCGCAGAAAAACGTATATCCTCAATTTCTTTAACGTTGTACAAGAATTTTCGTCTAAACTCACTTACTGACACGTAACTAAGACGTTCCGAACGAACAAAACTTGCGTACATAGCGATTTTAACAATGTATGCCGTGAAGCGGTTCTTCTCAATTTCGTTAACGTTGTACAAGAATTTTCAACTAAACTCACTTACTGACAAGTAACTAAGACGTTCCGAACGAACAAAACTTGCGTACATAGTGATCTCGGCTTTGTGCGCCGCAAAACGTATATCCTCGATTTCCTTAACGTTGTACAAGAATTTTCGACTAAACTCATTTACTGACACGTAACTAAGACGTTCCGAACGACCAAAACTTGCGTACATAGCGATCTCAGCTTTGTGCGCCGAAAAACGTATATCCTCGATTTCTTTAACGTTGTACAAGAATTTTCGACTAAACTCATTTACTGACACGTAACTAAGACGTTCCGAACGACCAAAACTTGCGTACATAGCGATCTCAGCTCTGTGCGCAAAAAAACGTATATCCTCAATTTCTTTAACGTTGTACAAAAATTTTCGACTAAACTCACTTACTGACACGTAACTAAGACGTTCCGAACGAACAAAACTTGCGTACATAGCGATTTTAACAATGTATGCCGTGAAGCGGTTCTTCTCAATTTCCTTGATGTTGCACAAGAATTTTCGACTAAACTCACTTACTGACACGTAACTAAGACGTTCCGAACGACCAAAACTTGCGTACATAGCGATCTCAGCTTTGTGCGCCGTAAAACGTATATCCTCAACTTCCTTAATGTTGTACAAGAATTTACGACTAAACTCACTTACTGACACGTAACTAAGACGTTCCGAACGATTTAATCTTGCGTACATAGCGATCTCCGCTTTGTGCGCTGAAAAACGTATATCCTCAATTTCTTTAACGTTGTACAAGAATTTTCGGCTAAACTCACTTACTGACACGTAACTAAGACGTTCCGAACGAACAAAACTTGCGTACATAGCGATCTCAACTTTGTGCACAGAAAAACGTAAATCCTCAACTTCCTTAATGTTGTACAAGAATTTACGACTAAACTCACTTACTGACACGTAACTAAGACGTTCCGAACAATTTAATCTTGCGTACATAGCGATCTCCGCTTTGTGCGCAGAAAAACGTATATCCTCAACTTCTTTAACGTTGCACAAGAATTTTAGACAAATCTCACTTACTGACACGTAACTAAGACGTTCCGAACGAACAAAACTTGCGTACATAGCGATTTTAACAATGTATGCCGTGAAGCGGTTCTTCTCAATTTCGTTAACGTTGTACAAGAATTTTCAACTAAACTCACTTACTGACACGTAACTAAGACGTTCCGAACGAACAAAACTTGCGTACATAGCGATTTTAACAATGTATGCCGTGAAGCGGTTCTTCTCAATTTCCTTGATGTTGCACAAGAATTTTCGACTAAACTCACTTACTGACACGTAACTAAGACGTTCCGAACGACCAAAACTTGCGTACATAGCGATCTCAGCTTTGTGCGCCGTAAAACGTATATCCTCAACTTCCTTAATGTTGTACAAGAATTTACGACTAAACTCACTTACTGACACGTAACTAAGACGTTCCGAACGATTTAATCTTGCGTACATAGCGATCTCCGCTTTGTGCGCTGAAAAACGTATATCCTCAATTTCTTTAACGTTGTACAAGAATTTTCGGCTAAACTCACTTACTGACACGTAACTAAGACGTTCCGAACGAACACAACTTGCGTACATAGCGATCTCAACTTTGTGCGCAGAAAAACGTAAATCCTAAACTTCCTTAATGTTGTACAAGAATTTACGACTAAACTCACTTACTGACACGTAACTAAGACGTTCCGAACAATTTAATCTTGCGTACATAGCGATCTCCGCTTTGTGCGCAGAAAAACGTATATCCTCAATTTCTTTAACGTTGTACAAGAATTTTCGTCTAAACTCACTTACTGACACGTAACTAAGACGTTCCGAACGACCAAAACTTGCGTACATAGCGATCTCCGCTTTGTGCGCTGAAAAACGTATATCCTCGATTTCTTTAACGTTGTACAAGAATTTTCGACTAAACTCATTTACTGACACGTAACTAAGACGTTCCGAACGACCAAAACTTGCGTACGTAGAGATCTCAGCTTTGTGCGTAGAAAAACGTATATCCTCAATTTCTTTAACGTTGTACAAAAATTTTCGACTAAACTCACTTACTGACACGTAACTAAGACGTTCCGAACGAACAAAACTTGCGTACATAGCGATTTTAACAATGTATGCCGTGAAGCGGTTCTTCTCAATTTCCTTGATGTTGCACAAGAATTTTCGACTAAACTCACTTACTGACACGTAACTAAGACGTTCCGAACGACCAAAACTTGCGGACATAGCGATCTCAGCTTTGTGCGCCGTAAAACGTATATCCTCAACTTTCGTAATGTTGTACAAGAATTTTCGACTAAACTCACTTACTGACACGTAACTAAGACGTTCCGAACGAACTAAACTTGCGTACATAGCTATTTTAACAATGTATGCCGTGAAGCGGTTCTTCTCAATTTCGTTAACGTTGTACAAGAATTTTCAACTAAACTCACTTACTGACACGTAACTAAGACGTTCCGAACGAACAAAACTTGCGTACATAGCGATTTTAACAATGTATGCCGTGAAGCGATTCTTCTCAATTTCCTTGATGTTGCACAAGAATTTTAGACAAATCTCATTTACTGACACGTAACTAAGACGTTCCGAACGAACAAAACTTGCGTACATAGCGATTTTAACAATGTATGCCGTGAAGCGGTTCTTCTCAATTTCGTTAACGTTGTACAAGAATTTTCAACTAAACTCACTTACTGACACGTAACTAAGACGTTCCGAACGAACAAAATTTGCGTACATAGCGATTTTAACAATGTATGCCGTGAAGCGGTTCTTCTCAATTTCGTTAACGTTGTACAAGAATTTTCAACTAAACTCACTTACTGACACGTAACTAAGACGTTCCGAACGAACACAACTTGCGTACATAGCGATCTCAACTTTGTGCGCAGAAAAACGTAAATCCTCAACTTCCTTAATGTTGTACAAGAATTTACGACTAAACTCACTTACTGACACGTAACTAAGACGTTCCGAACAATTTAATCTTGCGTACATAGCGATCTCCGCTTTGTGCGCAGAAAAACGTATATCCTCAATTTCTTTAACGTTGTACAAGAATTTTCGTCTAAACTCACTTACTGACACGTAACTAAGACGTTCCGAACGAACAAAACTTGCGTACATAGCGATTTTAACAATGTATGCCGTGAAGCGGTTCTTCTCAATTTCGTTAACGTTGTACAAGAATTTTCAACTAAACTCACTTACTGACAAGTAACTAAGACGTTCCGAACGAACAAAACTTGCGTACATAGTGATCTCGGCTTTGTGCGCCGCAAAACGTATATCCTCGATTTCCTTAACGTTGTACAAGAATTTTCGACTAAACTCATTTACTGACACGTAACTAAGACGTTCCGAACGACCAAAACTTGCGTACATAGCGATCTTAGCTTTGTGCGCCGAAAAACGTATATCCTCGATTTCTTTAACGTTGTACAAGAATTTTCGACTAAACTCATTTACTGACACGTAACTAAGACGTTCCGAACGACCAAAACTTGCGTTCATAGCGATCTCAGCTTTGTGCGCAAAAAAACGTATATCCTCAATTTCTTTAACGTTGTACAAAAATTTTCGACTAAACTCACTTACTGACACGTAACTAAGACGTTCCGAACGAACAAAACTTGCGTACATAGCGATTTTAACAATGTATGCCGTGAAGCGGTTCTTCTCAATTTCCTTGATGTTGCACAAGAATTTTCGACTAAACTCACTTACTGACACGTAACTAAGACGTTCCGAACGACCAAAACTTGCGTACATAGCGATCTCAGCTTTGTGCGCCGTAAAACGTATATCCTCAACTTCCTTAATGTTGTACAAGAATTTACGACTAAACTCACTTACTGACACGTAACTAAGACGTTCCGAACGATTTAATCTTGCGTACATAGCGATCTCCGCTTTGTGCGCTGAAAAACGTATATCCTCAATTTCTTTAACGTTGTACAAGAATTTTCGGCTAAACTCACTTACTGACACGTAACTAAGACGTTCCGAACGAACAAAACTTGCGTACATAGCGATTTTAACAATGTATGCCGTGAAGCGGTTCTTCTCAATTTCGTTAACGTTGTACAAGAATTTTCAACTAAACTCACTTACTGACACGTAACTAAGACGTTCCGAACGAACAAAATTTGCGTACATAGCGATTTTAACAATGTATGCCGTGAAGCGGTTCTTCTCAATTTCGTTAACGTTGTACAAGAATTTTCAACTAAACGCACTTACTGACAAGTAACTAAGACGTCCCGAACGAACAAAACTTGCGTACATAGTGATCTCCGCTTTGTGCGCCGCAAAACGTATATCCTCGATTTCTTTAACGTTGTACAAGAATTTTTGACTAAACTCACTTACTGACACGTAACTAAGACGTTCCGAACGAACAAAACTTGCGTACATACCGATTTTAACAATGTATGCAGTGAAGCGGTTCTTCTCAATTTCCTTGATGTTGCACAAGAATTTTAGACAAATCTCACTTACTGACACGTAACTAAGACGTTCCGAACGAACAAAACTTGCGTACATAGCGATTTTAACAATGTATGCCGTGAAGCGGTTCTTCTCAATTTCCTTGATGTTGCACAAGAATTTTCGACTAAACTCACTTACTGACACGTAACTAAGACGTTCCGAACGACCAAAACTTGCGTACATAGCGATCTCAGCTTTGTGCGCCGTAAAACGTATATCCTCAACTTTCGTAATGTTGTACAAGAATTTTCGACTAAACTCACTTACTGACACGTAACTAAGACGTTCCGAACGAACAAAACTTGCGTACATAGCGATTTTAACAATGTATGCCGTGAAGCGGTTCTTCTCAATTTCCTTGATGTTGCACAAGAATTTTCGACTAAACTCACTTACTGACACGTAACTAAGACGTTCCGAACGACCAAAACTTGCGTACATAGCGATCTCAGCTTTGTGCGCCGTAAAACGTATATCCTCAACTTTCGTAATGTTGTACAAGAATTTTCGACTAAACTCACTTACTGACACGTAACTAAGACGTTCCGAACGAACTAAACTTGCGTACATAGCTATTTTAACAATGTATGCCGTGAAGCGATTCTTCTCAATTTCCTTGATGTTGCAAAAGAATTTTAGACAAATCTCACTTACTGACACGTAACTAAGACGTTCCGAACGAACAAAACTTGCGTACATAGCGAATTTAACAATGTATGCCGTGAAGCGGTTCTTCTCAATTTCCTTGATGTTGCACAAGAATTTTAGACAAATCTCACTTACTGACACGTAACTAAGACGTTCCGAACGAACAAAACTTGCGTACATAGCGATCTCAGCTTTGTGCGCCGTAAAACGTATATCCTCAACTTCCTTAATGTTGTACAAGAATTTACGACTAAACTCACTTACTGACACGTAACTAAGACGTTCCGAACGATTTAATCTTGCGTACATAGCGATCTCAGCTTTGTGCGCAGAAAAACGTATATCCTCAATTTCTTTAACGTTGTACAAGAATTTTCGGCTAAACTCACTTACTGACACGTAACTAAGACGTTCCGAACGAACAAAACTTGCGTACATAGCGATTTTAACAATGTATGCCGTGAAGCGGTTCTTCTCAATTTCGTTAACGTTGTACAAGAATTTTCAACTAAACTCACTTACTGACAAGTAACTAAGACGTTCCGAACGAACAAAACTTGCGTACATAGTGATCTCCGCTTTGTGCGCCGCAAAACGTATATCCTCGATTTCTTTAACGTTGTACAAGAATTTTCGACTAAACTCATTTACTGACACGTAACTAAGACGTTCCGAACGACCAAAACTTGCGTACATGGCGACCTCAGCTTTGTGCGCCGAAAAACGTATATCCTCGATTTCTTTAACGTTGTACAAGAATTTTCGTCTAAACTCATTTACTGACACGTAACTAAGACGTTCCGAACGACCAAAACTTGCGTACATAGAGATCTCAGCTTTGTGCGCAGTAAAACGTATATCCTCAATTTCTTTAACGTTGTACAAGAATTTTCGACTAAACTCACTTACTGACACGTAACTAAGACGTTCCGAACGAACACAACTTGCGTACATAGCGATTTTAACAATGTATGCCGTGAAGCGGTTCTTCTCAATTTCCTTGATGTTGCAAAAGAATTTTCGACTAAACTCACTTACTGACACGTAACTAAGACGTTACGAACGAACTAAACTTGCGTACATAGCGATCGCAGCTTTGTGCGCCGAAAAACGTATATCCTCGATTTCTTTAACGTTGTACAAGAATTTTCGACTAAACTCACTTACTGACACGTAACTAAGACGTTCCGAACGAACAAAACTTGCGTACATAGCGATTTTAACAATGTATGCCGTGAAGCGGTTCTTCTCAATTTCCTTGATGTTGCACAAGAATTTTCGACTAAACTCACTTACTGACACGTAACTAAGACGTTCCGAACGACCAAAACTTGCGTACATAGCGATCTCAGCTTTGTGCGCCGTAAAACGTATATCCTCAACTTTCGTAATGTTGTACAAGAATTTTCGACTAAACTCACTTACTGACACGTAACTAAGACGTTCCGAACGAACTAAACTTGCGTACATAGCTATTTTAACAATGTATGCCGTGAAGCGGTTCTTCTCAATTTCCTTGATGTTGCACAAGAATTTTAGACAAATCTCACTTACTGACACGTAACTAAGACGTTCCGAACGAACAAAACTTGCGTACATAGCGAATTTAACAATGTATGCCGTGAAGCGATTCTTCTCAATTTCCTTGATGTTGCAAAAGAATTTTAGACAAATCTCACTTACTGACACGTAACTAAGACGTTCCGAACGAACAAAACTTGCGTACATAGCGAATTTAACAATGTATGCCGTGAAGCGGTTCTTCTCAATTTCCTTGATGTTGCACAAGAATTTTAGACAAATCTCACTTACTGACACGTAACTAAGACGTTCCGAACGAACAAAACTTGCGTACATAGCGAATTTAACAATGTATGCCGTGAAGCGGTTCTTCTCAATTTCCTTGATGTTGCACAAGAATTTTAGACAAATCTCACTTACTGACACGTAACTAAGACGTTCCGAACGAACAAAACTTGCGTACATAGCGATCTCAGCTTTGTGCGCCGTAAAACGTATATCCTCAACTTCCTTAATGTTGTACAAGAATTTACGACTAAACTCACTTACTGACACGTAACTAAGACGTTCCGAACGATTTAATCTTGCGTACATAGCGATCTCAGCTTTGTGCGCAGAAAAACGTATATCCTCAATTTCTTTAACGTTGTACAAGAATTTTCGGCTAAACTCACTTACTGAAACGTAACTAAGACGTTCCGAACGAACAAAACTTGCGTACATAGCGATTTTAACAATGTATGCCGTGAAGCGGTTCTTCTCAATTTCGTTAACGTTGTACAAGAATTTTCAACTAAACTCACTTACTGACAAGTAACTAAGACGTTCCGAACGAACAAAACTTGCGTACATAGTTATCTCCGCTTTGTGCGCCGCAAAACGTATATCCTCGATTTCTTTAACGTTGTACAAGAATTTTCGACTAAACTCATTTACTGACACGTAACTAAGACGTTCCGAACGACCAAAACTTGCGTACATAGCGATCTCAGCTTTGTGCGCCGAAAAACGTATATCCTCGATTTCTTTAACGTTGTACAATAATTTTCGTCTAAACTCATTTACTGACACGTAACTAAGACGTTCCGAACGACCAAAACTTGCGTACATAGAGATCTCAGCTTTGTGCGCAGAAAAACGTATATCCTCAATTTCTTTAACGTTGTACAAGAATTTTCGACTAAACTCACTTACTGACACGAAACTAAGACGTTCCGAACGAACAAAACTTGCGTACATAGCGATTTTAACAATGTATGCCGTGAAGCGGTTCTTCTCAATTTCCTTGATGTTGCACAAGAATTTTCGACTAAACTCACTTACTGACACGTAACTAAGACGTTCCGAATGACCAAAACTTGCGTACATAGCGATTTCAGCTTTGTGCGCCGTAAAACGTATATCCTCAACTTTCGTAATGTTGTACAAGAATTTTCGACTAAACTCACTTACTGACACGTAACTAAGACGTTCCGAACGAACTAAACTTGCGTACATAGCTATTTTAACAATGTATGCAGTGAAGCGGTTCTTCTCAATTTCGTTAACGTTGTACAAGAATTTTCAACTAAACTCACTTACTGACACGTAACTAAGACGTTCCGAACGAACAAAACTTGCGTACATAGCGATTTTAACAATGTATGCAGTCAAGCGGTTCTTCTCAATTTCCTTGATGTTGCACAAGAATTTTAGACAAATCTATCTTACTGCCACGTAACTAAGACGTTCCGAACGAACAAAACTTGCGTACATAGCGATTTTAACAGTGTGTGCCGTGAAGCGGTTCTTCTCAATTTCCTTGAGGTTGCACAAGAATTTTAGACAAATCTAACTTACTGCCACGTAACTAAGACGTTCCGAACGAACAAAACTTGCGTACATACCGATTTTAACAATGTATGCAGTGAAGCGGTTCTTCTCAATTTCCTTGATGTTGCACAAGAATTTTAGACAAATCTCACTTACTGACACGTAACTAAGACGTTCCGAACGAACAAAACTTGCGTACATACCGATTTTAACAATGTATGCAGTGAAGCGGTTCTTCTCAATTTCCTTGATGTTGCACAAGAATTTTAGACAAATCTCACTTACTGACACGTAACTAAGACGTTCCGAACGAACAAAACTTGCGTACATAGCGATTTTAACAATGTATGCCGTGAAGCGGTTCTTCTCAATTTCCTTGATGTTGCACAAGAATTTTAGACAAATCTAACTTACTGCCACGTAACTAAGACGTTCCGAACGAACAAAACTTGCGTACATAGCGATTTTAACAATGTATGCCGTGAAGCGGTTCTTCTCAATTTCCTTGATGTTGCACAAGAATTTTCGACTAAACTCACTTACTGACACGTAACTAAGACGTTCCGAATGACCAAAACTTGCGTACATAGCGATTTCAGCTTTGTGCGCCGTAAAACGTATATCCTCAACTTTCGTAATGTTGTACAAGAATTTTCGACTAAACTCACTTACTGACACGTAACTAAGACGTTCCGAACGAACTAAACTTGCGTACATAGCTATTTTAACAATGTATGCAGTGAAGCGGTTCTTCTCAATTTCGTTAACGTTGTACAAGAATTTTCAACTAAACTCACTTACTGACACGTAACTAAGACGTTCCGAACGAACAAAACTTGCGTACATAGCGATTTTAACAATGTATGCAGTCAAGCGGTTCTTCTCAATTTCCTTGATGTTGCACAAGAATTTTAGACAAATCTATCTTACTGCCACGTAACTAAGACGTTCCGAACGAACAAAACTTGCGTACATAGCGATTTTAACAGTGTGTGCCGTGAAGCGGTTCTTCTCAATTTCCTTGAGGTTGCACAAGAATTTTAGACAAATCTAACTTACTGCCACGTAACTAAGACGTTCCGAACGAACAAAACTTGCGTACATACCGATTTTAACAATGTATGCAGTGAAGCGGTTCTTCTCAATTTCCTTGATGTTGCACAAGAATTTTAGACAAATCTCACTTACTGACACGTAACTAAGACGTTCCGAACGAACAAAACTTGCGTACATACCGATTTTAACAATGTATGCAGTGAAGCGGTTTTTCTCAATTTCCTTGATGTTGCACAAGAATTTTAGACAAATCTCACTTACTGACACGTAACTAAGACGTTCCGAACGAACAAAACTTGCGTACATAGCGATTTTAACAATGTATGCCGTGAAGCGGTTCTTCTCAATTTCCTTGATGTTGCACAAGAATTTTAGACAAATCTAACTTACTGCCACGTAACTAAGACGTTCCGAACGAACAAAACTTGCGTACATAGCGATTTTAACAATGTATGCCGTGAAGCGGTTCTTCTGAATTTCCTTGATGTTTCACAAGAATTTTAGACAAATCTCACTTGCTGACACATAACTAAGACGTTCCGAACGAACAAAACTTGCGTACATAGCGATTTTAACAATGTATGCCGTGAAGCGGTTCTTCTCAATTTCCTTGATGTTGCACAAGAATTTTAGACAAATCTAACTTACTGCCACGTAACTAAAACGTTCCGAACGAACAAAACTTGCGTAAATAGCGATCGCAGCTTCGTGCGCAGAAAAACGTGTATCCTCTATTTCCTTAATGGTGTACAAGAATTTTCGACTAAACTCACTTACTGACACGTAACTAAGACGTTCCGAACGAACAAAACTTGCGTACATAGCGATTTTAACAATATATTCCGTGAATCGGTTCTTCTCAATTTCCTTGATGTTGCACAAGTATTTTCGACTATACTCACTTACTGACACGTAACTAAGACGTTCCGAACGAACAAAACTTGCGTGAATAGCGATCTCAGCTTCGTGCGCAGAAAAACGTGTATCCTCTATTTCCTTAATGTTGTACAAGAATTTTCGACTAAACTCACTTACTGACACGTAACTAAGACGTTCCGAACGAACAAAACTTGCGTACATAGCGATCTCAGCTTTGTGCGCAGAAAAACGTATATCCTCATATTCCTTAATGTTGTACAAGAATTTTTGACTAAACTCACTTACTGACACGTAACTAAGACGTTCCGAACGAACAAAACCTGCGTATATAGCGATTTTAACAGTGTGTGCCGTGAAGCGGTTCTTCTCAATTTCCTTGAGGTTGCACAAGAATTTTAGACAAATCTAACTTACTGCCACGTAACTAAGACGTTCCGAACGAACAAAACTTGCGTACATAGCGATTTTAACAATGTATGCAGTCAAGCGGTTCTTCTCAATTTCCTTGATGTTGCACAAGAATTTTAGACAAATCTATCTTACTGCCACGTAACTAAGACGTTCCGAACGAACAAAACTTGCGTACATAGCGATTTTAACAGTGTGTGCCGTGAAGCGGTTCTTCTCAATTTCCTTGAGGTTGCACAAGGATTTTAGACAAATCTCACTTACTGACACGTAACTAAGACGTTCCGAACGAACAAAACTTGCGTACATAGCGATTTTAACAATGTATGCCGTGAAGCGGTTCATCTCAATTTCCTTGATGTTGCACAAGAATTTTAGACAAATCTAACTTACTGCCACGTAACTAAGACGTTCCGAACGAACAAAACTTGCGTACATACCGATTTTAACAATGTATGCAGTGAAGCGGTTCTTCTCAATTTCCTTGATGTTGCACAAGAATTTTAGACAAATCTCACTTACTGACACGTAACTAAGACGTTCCGAACGAACAAAACTTGCGTACATAGCGATTTTAACAATGTATGCCGTGAAGCGGTTCTTCTCAATTTCCTTGATGTTGCACAAGAATTTTAGACAAATCTAACTTACTGCCACGTAACTAAGACGTTCCGAACGAACAAAACTTGCGTACATAGCGATTTTAACAATGTATGCCGTGAAGCGGTTCTTCTGAATTTCCTTGATGTTTCACAAGAATTTTAGACAAATCTCACTTGCTGACACATAACTAAGACGTTCCGAACGAACAAAACTTGCGTACATAGCGATTTTAACAATGTATGCCGTGAAGCGGTTCTTCTCAATTTCCTTGATGTTGCACAAGAATTTTAGACAAATCTAACTTACTGCCACGTAACTAAGACGTTCCGAACGAACAAAACTTGCGTAAATAGCGATCGCAGCTTCGTGCGCAGAAAAACGTGTATCCTCTATTTCCTTAATGGTGTACAAGAATTTTCGACTAAACTCACTTACTGACACGTAACTAAGACGTTCCGAACGAACAAAACTTGCGTACATAGCGATTTTAACAATATATTCCGTGAATCGGTTCTTCTCAATTTCCTTGATGTTGCACAAGTATTTTCGACTATACTCACTTACTGACACGTAACTAAGACGTTCCGAACGAACAAAACTTGCGTGAATAGCGATCTCAGCTTCGTGCGCAGAAAAACGTGTATCCTCTATTTCCTTAATGGTGTACAAGAATTTTCGACTAAATTCACTTACTGACACGTAACTAAGACGTTCCGAACGAACAAAACTTGCGTACATACCGATTTTAACAATGTATGCAGTGAAGCGGTTCTTCTCAATTTCCTTGATGTTGCACAAGAATTTTAGACAAATCTCACTTACTGACACGTAACTAAGACGTTCCGAACGAACAAAACTTGCGTACATAGCGATTTTAACAATGTATGCCGTGAAGCGGTTCTTCTCAATTTCCTTGATGTTGCACAAGAATTTTAGACAAATCTCACTTACTGACTCGTAACTAAGACGTTCCGAACGAACAAAACTTGCGTACATAGCGATTTTAACAATGTATGCCGTGAAGCGGTTCTTCTCAATTTCCTTGATGTTGCACAAGAATTTTAGACAAATCTAACTTACTGCCACGTAACTAAGACGTTCCGAACGAACAAAACTTGCGTACATAGCGATTTTAACAATGTATGCAGTGAAGCGGTTCTTCTCAATTTCCTTGATGTTGCACAAGAATTTTAGACAAATCTCACTTACTGACACGTAACTAAGACGTTCCGAACGAACAAAACTTGCGTACATAGCGATTTTAACAATGTATGCAGTGAAGCGGTTCTTCTCAATTTCCTTGATGTTGCACAAGAATTTTAGACAAATCTCACTTACTGACACGTAACTAAGACGTTCCGAACGAACAAAACTTGCGTACATTGCGATCTCAGCTTTGTGCGCACAAAAACGTATATCCTCAACTTCCTTAATGTTGTACAAGAATTTTCGACTAAACTCACTTACTGACACGTAACTAAGACGTTCCGATCGAACAAAACTTGCGTACATAGCGATCTCAGCTTTGTGCTCAGAAAAACGTATATCCTCATATTCCTTAATGTTGTACAAGAATTTTTGACTAAACTCACTTACTGTCACGTAACTAAGACGTTCCGAACGAACAAAACCTGCGTATATAGCGATTTTAACAGTGTGTGCCGTGAAGCGGTTCTTCTCAATTTCCTTGAGGTTGCACAAGAATTTTAGACAAATCTAACTTACTGCCACGTAACTAAGACGTTCCGAACGAACAAAACTTGCGTACATAGCGATTTTAACAATGTATGCAGTCAAGCGGTTCTTCTCAATTACCTTGATGTTGCACAAGAATTTTAGACAAATCTATCTTACTGCCACGTAACTAAGACGTTCCGAACGAACAAAACTTGCGTACATTGCGATCTCAGCTTTGTGCGCAGAAAAACGTATATCCTCAACTTCCTTAATGTTGTACAAGAATTTTCGACTAAACTCACTTACTGACACGTAACTAAGACGTTCCGAACGAACAAAACTTGCGTACATAGCGATCTCAGCTTTGTGCTCAGAAAAACGTATATCCTCATATTCCTTAATGTTGTACAAGAATTTTTGACTAAACTCACTTACTGACACGTAACTAAGACGTTCCGAACGAACAAAACTTGCGTACATAGCGATTTTAACAGTGTGTGCCGTGAAGCGGTTCTTCTCAATTTCCTTGATGTTGCACAAGAATTTTAGACAAATCTAACTTACTGCCACGTAACTAAGACGTTCCGAACGAACAAAACTTGCGTAAATAGCGATCGCAGCTTCGTGCGCAGAAAAACGTGTATCCTCTATTTCCTTAATGGTGTACAAGAATTTTCGACTAAACTCACTTACTGACACGTAACTAAGACGTTCCGAACGAACAAAACTTGCGTACATAGCGATTTTAACAATATATTCCGTGAATCGGTTCTTCTCAATTTCCTTGATGTTGCACAAGTATTTTCGACTATACTCACTTACTGACACGTAACTAAGACGTTCCGAACGAACAAAACTTGCGTGAATAGCGATCTCAGCTTCGTGCGCAGAAAAACGTGTATCCTCTATTTCCTTAATGGTGTACAAGAATTTTCGACTAAACTCACTTACTGACACGTAACTAAGACGTTCCGAACGAACAAAACTTGCGTACATAGCGATTTTAACAATGTATGCCGTGAACGGTTCTTCTCAATTTTCTTGATGTTGCACAAGAATTTTAGACAAATCTAACTTACTGACACGTAACTAAGACGTTCCGAAAGAACAAAACTTGCGTACATAGCGATTTTAACAATGTATGCCGTGAAGCGGTTCTTCTCAATTTCCTTGATGTTGCACAAGAATTTTAGACAAATCTAACTTACTGCCACGTAACTAAGACGTTCCGAACGAACAAAACTTGCGTACATTGCGATCTCAGCTTTGTGCGCAGAAAAACGTATATCCTCAATTTCCTTAATGTTGTACAAGAATTTTCGACTAAACTCACTTACTGACACGTAACTAAGACGTTCCGAACGAACAAAACTTGCGTACATAGCGATCTCAGCTTTGTGCGCAGAAAAACGTATATCCTCATATTCCTTAATGTTGTACAAGAATTTTTGACTAAACTCACTTACTGACACGTAACTAAGATGTTCCGAACGAACAAAACCTGCGTATATAGCGATTTTAACAGTGTGTGCCGTGAAGCGGTTCTTCTCAATTTCCTTGAGGTTGCACAAGAATTTTAGACAAATCTAACTTACTGCCACGTAACTAAGACGTTCCGAACGAACAAAACTTGCGTACATAGCGATTTTAACAATGTATGCAGTCAAGCGGTTCTTCTCAATTTCCTTGATGTTGCACAAGAATTTTAGACAAATCTATCTTACTGCCACGTAACTAAGACGTTCCGAACGAACAAAACTTGCGTACATAGCGATTTTAACAGTGTGTGCCGTGAAGCGGTTCTTCTCAATTTCCTTGAGGTTGCACAAGAATTTTAGACAAATCTAACTTACTGCCACGTAACTAAGACGTTCCGAACGAACAAAACTTGCGTACATACCGATTTTAACAATGTATGCAGTGAAGCGGTTCTTCTCAATTTCCTTGATGTTGCACAAGAATTTTAGACAAATCTCACTTACTGACACGTAACTAAGACGTTCCGAACGAACAAAACTTGCGTACATACCGATTTTAACAATGTATGCAGTGAAGCGGTTCTTCTCAATTTCCTTGATGTTGCACAAGAATTTTAGACAAATCTCACTTACTGACACGTAACTAAGACGTTCCGAACGAACAAAATTTGCGTACATAGCGATTTTAACAATGTATGCCGTGAAGCGGTTCTTCTCAATTTCCTTGATGTTGCACAAGAATTTTAGACAAATCTAACTTACTGCCACGTAACTAAGACGTTCCGAACGAACAAAACTTGCGTACATAGCGATTTTAACAATGTATGCCGTGAAGCGGTTCTTCTGAATTTCCTTGATGTTTCACAAGAATTTTAGACATATCTCACTTGCTGACACATAACTAAGACGTTCCGAACGAACAAAACTTGCGTACATAGCGATTTTAACAATGTATGCCGTGAAGCGGTTCTTCTCAATTTCCTTGATGTTGCACAAGAATTTTAGACAAATCTAACTTACTGCCACGTAACTAAGACGTTCCGAACGAACAAAACTTGCGTAAATAGCGATCGCAGCTTCGTGCGCAGAAAAACGTGTATCCTCTATTTCCTTAATGGTGTACAAGAATTTTCGACTAAACTCACTTACTGACACGTAACTAAGACGTTCCGAACGAACAAAACTTGCGTACATAGCGATTTTAACAATATATTCCGTGAATCGGTTCTTCTCAATTTCCTTGATGTTGCACAAGTATTTTCGACTATACTCACTTACTGACACGTAACTAAGACGTTCCGAACGAACAAAACTTGCGTGAATAGCGATCTCAGCTTCGTGCGCAGAAAAACGTGTATCCTCTATTTCCTTAATGTTGTACAAGAATTTTCGACTAAACTCACTTACTGACACGTAACTAAGACGTTCCGAACGAACAAAACTTGCGTACATAGCGATCTCAGCTTTGTGCGCAGAAAAACGTATATCCTCATATTCCTTAATGTTGTACAAGAATTTTTGACTAAACTCACTTACTGACACGTAACTAAGACGTTCCGAACGAACAAAACCTGCGTATATAGCGATTTTAACAGTGTGTGCCGTGAAGCGGTTCTTCTCAATTTCCTTGAGGTTGCACAAGAATTTTAGACAAATCTAACTTACTGCCACGTAACTAAGACGTTCCGAACGAACAAAACTTGCGTACATAGCGATTTTAACAATGTATGCAGTCAAGCGGTTCTTCTCAATTTCCTTGATGTTGCACAAGAATTTTAGACAAATCTATCTTACTGCCACGTAACTAAGACGTTCCGAACGAACAAAACTTGCGTACATAGCGATTTTAACAGTGTGTGCCGTGAAGCGGTTCTTCTCAATTTCCTTGAGGTTGCACAAGAATTTTAGACAAATCTCACTTACTGACACGTAACTAAGACGTTCCGAACGAACAAAACTTGCGTACATAGCGATTTTAACAATGTATGCCGTGAAGCGGTTCATCTCAATTTCCTTGATGTTGCACAAGAATTTTAGACAAATCTAACTTACTGCCACGTAACTAAGACGTTCCGAACGAACAAAACTTGCGTACATACCGATTTTAACAATGTATGCAGTGAAGCGGTTCTTCTCAATTTCCTTGATGTTGCACAAGAATTTTAGACAAATCTCACTTACTGACACGTAACTAAGACGTTCCGAACGAACAAAACTTGCGTACATAGCGATTTTAACAATGTATGCCGTGAAGCGGTTCTTCTCAATTTCTTTGATGTTGCACAAGAATTTTCGACTAAACTCACTTACTGACACGTAACTAAGACGTTCCGAACGACCAAAACTTGCGTACATAGCGATCTCAGCTTTGTGCGCCGTAAAACGTATATCCTCAACTTTCGTAATGTTGTACAAGAATTTTCGACTAAACTCACTTACTGACACGTAACTAAGACGTTCCGAACGAACAAAACTTGCGTACATAGCGATTTTAACAATGTATGCCGTGAAGCGATTCTTCTCAATTTCCTTGATGTTGCACAAGAATTTTAAACAAATCTCACTTACTGACACGTAACTAAGACGTTCCGAACGAACAAAACTTGCGTACATAGCGATTTTAACAATGTATGCCGTGAAACGGTTCTTCTCAATATCGTTAACGTTGTACAAGAATTTACAACTAAACTCACTTACTGACACGTAACTAAGACGTTCCGAACGAACAAAACTTGCGTACATAGCGATTTTAACAATGTATGCCGTGAAGCGGTTCTTCTCAATTTCCTTGATGTTGCACCAGAATTTTAGACAAATCTCACTTACTGACACGTAACTAAGACGTTACGAACGAACTAAACTTGCGTACATAGCGATCTCAGCTTTGTGCGCCGAAAAACGTATATCCTCGATTTCTTTAACGTTGTACAAGAATTTTCGACTAAACTCATTTACTGACACGTAACTAAGACGTTCCGAACGATCAAAACTTGCGTACATAGCGATCTCAGCTTTGTGCGCAGAAAAACGTTTATCCTCAATTTCTTTAACGTTGTACAAGAATTTTCGGCTAAACTCACTTAATGACACGTAACTAAGACGTTCCGAACGAATAAAACTTGCGTACATAGCGATTTTAACAATGTATGCCGTGAAGCGGTTCTTCTCAATTTCCTTGATGTTGCACAAGAATTTTCGACTAAACTCACTTACTGACACGTAACTAAGACGTTCCGAACGACCAAAACTTGCGTACATAGCGATCTCAGCTTTGTGCGCCGTAAAACGTATATCCTCAACTTCCTTAATGTTGTACAAGAATTTACGACTAAACTCACTTACTGACACGTAACTAAGACGTTCCGAACGATTTAATCTTGCGTACATAGCGATCTCCGCTTTGTGCGCTGAAAACGTATATCCTCAATTTCTTTAACGTTGTACAAGAATTTTCGGCTAAACTCACTTAATGTCACGTAACTAAGACGTTCCGAACGAACAAAACTTGCGTACATAGCGATTTTAACAATGTATGCCGTGAAGCGATTCTTCTCAATTTCCTTGATGTTGCACAAGAATTTTAGACAAATCTCACTTACTGATACGTAACTAAGACGTTCCGAACGAACAAAACTTGCGTACATAGCGATTTCAACAATGTATGCCGTGAAGCGGTTCTTCTCAATTTCGTTAACGTTGTACAAGAATTTTCAACTAAACTCACTTACTGACACGTAACTAAGACGTTCCGAACGAACAAAACTTGCGTACATAGCGATTTTAACAATGTATGCCGTGAAGCGATTCTTCTCAATTTCCTTGATGTTGCACAAGAATTTTAGACAAATCTCACTTACTGACACGTAACTAAGACGTTACGAACGAACTAAACTTGCGTACATAGCGATCTCAGCTTTGTGCGCCGAAAAACGTATATCCTCGATTTCTTTAACGTTGTACAAGAATTTTCGACTAAACTCATTTACTGACACGTAACTAAGACGTTCCGAACGACCAAAACTTGCGTACATAGCGATCTCAGCTTTGTGCGCAAAAAAACGTATATCCTCAATTTCTTTAACGTTGTACAAAAATTTTCGACTAAACTCACTTACTGACACGTAACTAAGACGTTCCGAACGAACAAAACTTGCGTACATAGCGATTTTAACAATGTATGCCGTGAAGCGGTTCTTCTCAATTTCCTTGATGTTGCACAAGAATTTTCAACTAAACTCACTCACTGACACGTAACTAAGACGTTCCGAACGACCAAAACTTGCGTACATAGCGATCTCGGCTTTGTGCGCCGTAAAACGTATATCCTCAACTTTCGTAATGTTGTACAAGAATTTTCGACTAAACTCACTTACTGACACGTAACTAAGACGTTCCGAACGAACTAAACTTGCGTACATAGCGATTTTAACAATGTATGCCGTGAAGCGGTTCTTCTCAATTTCGTTAACGTTGTACAAGAATTTTCAACTAAACTCACTTACTGACACGTAACTAAGACATTCCGAACAAACAAAACTTGCGTACATAGCGATTTTAACAATGTATGCCGTGAAGCGATTCTTCTCAATTTCCTTGATGTTGCACAAGAATTTTAGACAAATCTCACTTACTGACACGTAACTAAGACGTTCCGAACGAACAAAACTTGCGTACATAGCGATTTTAACAATGTATGCCGTGAAGCGGTTCTTCTCAATTTCGTTAACGTTGTACAAGAATTTTCAACTAAACTCACTTACTGACACGTAACTATGACGTTCCGAACGAACAAAACTTGCGTACATAGCGATTTTAACAATGTATGCCGTGAAGCGATTCTTCTCAATTTCCTTGATGTTGCACAAGAATTTTAGACAAATCTCACTTACTGACACGTAACTAAGACGTTACGAACGAACTAAACTTGCGTACATAGCGATCTCAGCTTTGTGCGCCGAAAAACGTATATCCTCGATTTCTTTAACGTTGTACAAGAATTTTCGACTAAACTCATTTACTGACACGTATCTAAGACGTTGTCACGTCCCAGCGTTCGAAGTTAATAAAAAAAATTATTCTTTATTCTAAGAACGTGAACATATAATACTAATAGTAGTAATAAATCTGAGTAGTGTATGTTAATTATTTTTAGTGTAATTTTCCTTTATAAATGAGATGTTTTATTTTCTTTTTCGGTCACCCTGCAGTTCACCGGGTCTACCGGGGACCATAAGACTAATAACCCGTCAATGGTTGTGTAGGGTCTATAAGTAATGTTTCTCTTACCCTTTATGACTATATGTGTCTGAATAATAATTAATATGCTGGATTCTCCGTGTAGCTGGTCCTCCAGATTGATCACTGATAAACGCTCTTAATTATGGTAATGACGGCTAATTCAGGATAAATTGGTAGCCGGATGTTGAAATAATTCGTAGAGTTATGTAGAGTAAAATAGCACTTTATTTTATATTTAAGTTAAGTTAAGCAATTAATATTACTAGC
Organism: Polyergus mexicanus; assembly: GCF_030449975.1. Lineage (NCBI taxonomy): Eukaryota > Metazoa > Arthropoda > Insecta > Hymenoptera > Formicidae > Polyergus > Polyergus mexicanus. The sequence goes on along the minus strand of NW_027223339.1, from coordinate 3,351,618 downwards.
GTCTGCTAACGCTAGAGAAACTCGAAGTACAAGAATGGAAGTCTTATAACTGTGAATTCGGAGCTTGTCGATGCGTACACCGGATTACTATATTGAAGAGCTAGTCGTGTTAGCTGTTCGAAGTTTGGAATAGTAATGCTGGATGTTCGGCTCTCACTGAGCTCCTCCGGTCTTCGGGTGTTGGTGGGGAGATGCTGCCGTGGGAGTGCTTCGATGTACGTGGTGGGATAGGGCTCCGTATGTCGTTGCATCAAGTCTTCGCGTGCTGGTGGGATGGTCATGGGCGAGGCTAAGGCGAGTGGGAAGCGCCGCTGGTAGGGATCGCTACGTCAATCGGGGCTTCCCTCCTGTGCGTCGGGACTTCCCCGGCGCGTGAGAAGGACAGCTAGTGTTTTCGCCGTCTGCATACCAAGACTTTTACATCAACGTCTGCAGCCGTTGTTCTCCGGGCTTCCCTCTTATCTTATCGGCCGGGCGGATAAAAGTATTGATCGCCGGACGACTTGTACGTTCTAAGACTCTTATAGAATATTGCATTGAATAAAATATTATTTCTTATATGCTTAATTCCTTATTACTACCTATAATGTGATTACAAAATGCTACGTTATATAAAATACGTGTACGCGTTGCATAGCGTATTAATACGGGTATAAATTCATATAAAGATATAAAGATATAATAATATTGTGTAAAAGGTATAAAATTCTTAATATTAATGTGTGGATATATAAATGCTTGTGTACTTAATAATTAAAGCGTGTCACGGAATGCGCCGTTCTTAGTTAATAATATTACATTTGCATTGCTCTTTGCCTTAGGCTTTCAGTATACGTTATCTTATCGGGCGGGCGGATAAGATTATCGATCGACGGCGGACTTGCATTTCCGTGCACAGTCTAATACTCTTATAATACTTAACATAGGAATAAAATATTCCCTACTGAATATTCTATCGATACTGAATTATTCTATTATTACATATAATAATTTTACGATGCTTAAACTAGGGTGTGCGTATAAAATATTGAAGTTTTCGCAATGTGTAAATCGTACTGCTATTCTGATACATACCTATATATATATATATTACCTTTTGATATTACTCAAATTATTCCTTGCAGGTTGAAGAATCTATGTATACAATTTTTGGGTTTATGTATACGTTCCTCTATATATATATATAACTTTTTAAATTTTGTGACATTTGTAATAAAGTTTTCAGTTTTCTAGTGATGTTCCCGTGGATTATAAATAAATCTTAGATTGTATGTTTTTAGTGGTAATGCAGCGAGAAGGTTTCGTGAATATACGTAGGTGTTTACAATCGTGATATTTTATTTTAATGCTCAGATATATGCAATAGAATTTTGATGTCGCGGAAACAGCCCGTAGACATACATATATATGTATATAGTTTGGCTATTTTGACGACTTTCCCAGGGCCGCATGTATAAAGGTTCAAAATTGTTACCTTCCCGAGGTTTTTGAACGTGTTCTCATTCTACAGACTCGTAGCTATATTTTTACGTATTTTCGATATACCGGGTGTCCAAGAAATATTGATGTGGAATATTTATATGCTGTTTTTCGTTACGAGGTACAATTCTTACCTTGTGATTATATGTATGTACGCTTATATGTGTGTTCTATGTATGTAGTCCATATACAGGGTGGACATAAGTACTAATGCTAATTTCTAATATTGCTCTCTTTTACTAAATGAGCAACTTTCTTCCTATATACTGATACTCGCATAATGATTGACTCGTATAGTTTTTATATAGGGTGTCTAGTAAATACATATATGTTTTTCCCAAGTTATTATAATGAATTTTATAATTGATCTTGCTCTATTAGCATCCTTTGAGTGAGTCTGATGAGAATTTATTGTTTATAAAAAAATAAAAATGTGCGACTGGGACGTCACAACGTTCCGAACGACCAAAACTTGCGTACATAGCGATCTCAGCTTTGTGCGCAAAAAAACGTATATCCTCAATTTCTTTAACGTTGTACAAAAATTTTCGACTAAACTCACTTACTGACACGTAACTAAGACGTTCCGAACGATTTAATCTTGCGTACATAGCGATCTCCGCTTTGTGCGCTGAAAAACGTATATCCTCAATTTCTTTAACGTTGTACAAGAATTTTCGGCTAAACTCACTTAATGACACGTAACTAAGACGTTCCGAACGAACAAAACATGCGTACATAGCGATTTTAACAATGTATGCCGTGAAGCGGTTCTTCTCAATTTCCTTGATGTTGCACAAGAATTTTAGACAAATCTCACTTACTGACACGTAACTAAGACGTTACGAACGAACTAAACTTGCGTACATAGCGATCTCAGCTTTGTGCGCCGAAAAACGTATATCCTCGATTTCTTTAACGTTGTACAAGAATTTTCGACTAAACTCATTTACTGACACGTAACTAAGACGTTCCGAACGACCAAAACTTGCGTACATAGCGATCTCAGCTTTGTGCGCAAAAAAACGTATATCCTCAACTTTCGTAATGTTGTACAAGAATTTTCGACTAAACTCACTTACTGACACGTAACTAAGACGTTCCGAACGAACTAAACTTGCGTACATAGCGATTTTAACAATGTATGCCGTGAAGCGGTTCTTCTCAATTTCGTTAACGTTGTACAAGAATTTTCAACTAAACTCACTTACTGACACGTAACTAAGACGTTCCGAACGAACAAAACTTGCGTACATAGCGATTTTAACAATGTATGCCGTGAAGCGATTCTTCTCAATTTCCTTGATGTTGCACAAGAATTTTAGACAAATCTCACTTACTGACACGTAACTAAGACGTTCCGAACGAACAAAACTTGCGTACATAGCGATTTTAACAATGTATGCCGTGAAGCGGTTCTTCTCAATTTCGTTAACGTTGTACAAGAATTTTCAACTAAACTCACTTACTGACACGTAACTAAGACGTTCCGAACGAACTAAACTTGCGTACATAGCGATTTTAACAATGTATGCCGTGAAGCGATTCTTCTCAATTTCCTTGATGTTGCACAAGAATTTTAGACAAATCTCACTTACTGACACGTAACTAAGACGTTACGAACGAACTAAACTTGCGTACATAGCGATCTCAGCTTTGTGCGCCGAAAAACGTATATCCTCGATTTCTTTTACGTTGTACAAGAATTTTTGACTAAACTCATTTACTGACACGTAACTAAGACGTTCCGAACGACCAAAACTTACGTACATAGCGATCTCAGCTTTGTGCGCAAAAAAACGTATATCCTAAATTTCTTTAACGTTGTACAAAAATTTTCGACTAAACTCACTTACTGACACGTAACTAAGACGTTCCGAACGAACAAAACTTGCGTACATAGCGATTTTAACAATGTATGCCGTGAAGCGGTTCTTCTCAATTTCCTTGATGTTGCACAAGAATTTTCGACTAAACTCACTTACTGACACGTAACTAAGACGTTCCGAACGAACAAAACTTGCGTACATAGCGATTTTAACAATGTATGCCGTGAAGCGGTTCTTCTCAATTTCCTTGATGTTGCACAAGAATTTTCGACTAAACTCACTTACTGACACGTAACTAAGACGTTCCGAACGACCAAAACTTGCGTACAAAGCGATCTCAGCTTTGTGCGCCGTAAAACGTATATCCTCAACTTTCGTAATGTTGTACAAGAATTTTCGACTAAACTCACTTACTGACACGTAACTAAGACGTTCCGAACGAACTAAACTTGCGTACATAGCGATTTTAACAATGTATGCCGTGAAGCGGTTCTTCTCAATTTCGTTAACGTTGTACAAGAATTTTCAACTAAACTCACTTACTGACACGTAACTAAGACGTTCCGAACGAACAAAACTTGCGTACATAGCGATTTTAACAATGTATGCCGTGAAGCGATTCTTCTCAATTTCCTTGATGTTGCACAAGAATTTTAGACAAATCTCACTTACTGACACGTAACTAAGACGTTCCGAACGAACAAAACTTGCGTACATAGCGATTTTAACAATGTATGCCGTGAAGCGGTTCTTCTCAATTTCGTTAACGTTGTACAAGAATTTTCAACTAAACTCACTTACTGACACGTAACTAAGACGTTCCGAACGAACAAAACTTGCGTACATAGCGATTTTAACAATGTATGCCGTGAAGCGATTCTTCTCAATTTCCTTGATGTTGCACAAGAATTTTAGACAAATCTCACTTACTGACACGTAACTAAGACGTTCCGAACGAACAAAACTTGCGTACATAGCGATTTTAACAATGTATGCCGTGAAGCGGTTTTTCTCAATTTCGTTAACGTTGTACAAGAATTTTCAACTAAACTCACTTACTGACACGTAACTAAGACGTTCCAAACGAACAAAACTTGCGTACATAGCGATTTTAACAATGTATGCCGTGAAGCGATTCTTCTCAATTTCCTTGATGTTGCACAAGAATTTTAGACAAATCTCACTTACTGACACGTAACTAAGACGTTACGAACGAACTAAACTTGCGTACATAGCGATCGCAGCTTTGTGCGCCGAAAAACGTATATCCTCGATTTCTTTAACGTTGTACAAGAATTTTCGACTAAACTCATTTACTGACACGTAACTAAGACGTTCCGAACGACCAAAACTTGCGTACATAGCGATCTCAGCTTTGTGCGCAAAAAAACGTATATCCTCAATTTCTTTAACGTTGTACAAAAATTTTCGACTAAACTCACTTACTGACACGTAACTAAGACGTTCCGAACGAACAAAACTTGCGTACATAGCGATTTTAACAATGTATGCCGTGAAGCGGTTCTTCTCAATTTCCTTGATGTTGCACAAGAATTTTCGACTAAACTCACTTACTGACACGTAACTAAGACGTTCCGAACGACCAAAACTTGCGTACATAGCGATCTCAGCTTTGTGCGCCGTAAAACGTATATCCTCAACTTCCTTAATGTTGTACAAGAATTTACGACTAAACTCACTTACTGACACGTAACTAAGACGTTCCGAACGATTTAATCTTGCGTACATAGCGATCTCCGCTTTGTGCGCTGAAAAACGTAAGTCCTCAATTTCTTTAACGTTGTACAAGAATTTTCGGCTAAACTCACTTACTGACACGTAACTAAGACGTTCCGAACGAACACAACTTGCGTACATAGCGATCTCAACTTTGTGCGCAGAAAAACGTAAATCCTCAACTTCCTTAATGTTGTACAAGAATTTACGACTAAACTCACTTACTGACACGTAACTAAGACGTTCCGAACAATTTAATCTTGCGTACATAGCGATCTCCGCTTTGTGCGCAGAAAAACGTATATCCTCAATTTCTTTAACGTTGTACAAGAATTTTCGTCTAAACTCACTTACTGACACGTAACTAAGACGTTCCGAACAATTTAATCTTGCGTACATAGCGATCTCCGCTTTGTGCGCAGAAAAACGTATATCCTCAATTTCTTTAACGTTGTACAAGAATTTTCGTCTAAACTCACTTACTGACACGTAACTAAGACGTTCCGAACGACCAAAACTTGCGTACATAGCGATCTCCGCTTTGTGCGCTGAAAAACGTATATCCTCGATTTCTTTAACGTTGTACAAGAATTTTCGACTAAACTCATTTACTGACACGTAACTAAGACGTTCCGAACGACCAAAACTTGCGTACGTAGAGATCTCAGCTTTGTGCGCAGAAAAACGTATATCCTCAATTTCTTTAACGTTGTACAAAAATTTTCGACTAAACTCACTTACTGACACGTAACTAAGACGTTCCGAACGAACAAAACTTGCGTACATAGCGATTTTAACAATGTATGCCGTGAAGCGGTTCTTCTCAATTTCCTTGATGTTGCACAAGAATTTTCGACTAAACTCACTTACTGACACGTAACTAAGACGTTCCGAACGACCAAAACTTGCGGACATAGCGATCTCAGCTTTGTGCGCCGTAAAACGTATATCCTCAACTTTCGTAATGTTGTACAAGAATTTTCGACTAAACTCACTTACTGACACGTAACTAAGACGTTCCGAACGAACTAAACTTGCGTACATAGCTATTTTAACAATGTATGCCGTGAAGCGGTTCTTCTCAATTTCGTTAACGTTGTACAAGAATTTTCAACTAAACTCACTTACTGACACGTAACTAAGACGTTCCGAACGAACAAAACTTGCGTACATAGCGATTTTAACAATGTATGCCGTGAAGCGATTCTTCTCAATTTCCTTGATGTTGCACAAGAATTTTAGACAAATCTCATTTACTGACACGTAACTAAGACGTTCCGAACGAACAAAACTTGCGTACATAGCGATTCTAACAATGTATGCCGTGAAGCGGTTCTTCTCAATTTCGTTAACGTTGTACAAGAATTTTCAACTAAACTCACTTACTGACACGTAACTAAGACGTTCCGAACGAACAAAATTTGCGTACATAGCGATTTTAACAATGTATGCCGTGAAGCGGTTCTTCTCAATTTCCTTGATGTTGCACAAGAATTTTCGACTAAACTCACTTATTGACACGTAACTAAGACGTTCCGAACGAACAAAACTTGCGTACATAGCGATCTCAGCTTTGTGCGCCGTAAAACGTATATCCTCAACTTCCTTAATGTTGTACAAGAATTTACGACTAAACTCACTTACTGACACGTAACTAAGACGTTCCGAACGATTTAATCTTGCGTACATAGCGATCTCAGCTTTGTGCGCAGAAAACGTATATCCTCAATTTCTTTAACGTTGTACAAGAGTTTTCGGCTAAACTCACTTACTGACATGTAACTAAGACGTTCCGAACGAACAAAACTTGCGTACATAGCGATTTTAACAATGTATGCCGTGAAGCGGTTCTTCTCAATTTCGTTAACGTTGTACAAGAATTTTCAACTAAACTCACTTACTGACAAGTAACTAAGACGTTCCGAACGAACAAAACTTGCGTACATAGTGATCTCCGCTTTGTGCGCCGCAAAACGTATATCTTCGATTTCTTTAACGTTGTACAAGAATTTTCGACTAAACTCATTTACTGACACGTAACTAAGACGTTCCGAACGACCAAAACTTGCGTACATAGCGATCTCAGCTTTGTGCGCCGAAAAACGTATATCCTCGATTTCTTTAACGTTGTACAATAATTTTCGTCTAAACTCATTTACTGACACGTAACTAAGACGTTCCGAACGACCAAAACTTGCGTACATAGAGATCTCAGCTTTGTGCGCAGAAAAACGTATATCCTCAATTTCTTCAACGTTGTACAAGAATTTTCGACTAAACTCACTTACTGACACGAAACTAAGACGTTCCGAACGAACAAAACTTTCGTACATAGCGATTTTAACAATGTATGCCGTGAAGCGGTTCTTCTCAATTTCCTTGATGTTGCACAAGAATTTTCGACTAAACTCACTTACTGACACGTAACTAAGACGTTCCGAATGACCAAAACTTGCGTACATAGCGATTTCAGCTTTGTGCGCCGTAAAACGTATATCCTCAACTTTCGTAATGTTGTACAAGAATTTTCGACTAAACTCACTTACTGACACGTAACTAAGACGTTCCGAACGAACTAAACTTGCGTACATAGCTATTTTAACAATGTATGCAGTGAAGCGGTTCTTCTCAATTTCGTTAACGTTGTACAAGAATTTTCAACTAAACTCACTTACTGACACGTAACTAAGACGTTCCGAACGAACAAAACTTGCGTACATAGCGATTTTAACAATGTATGCCGTGAAGCGATTCTTCTCAATTTCCTTGATGTTGCACAAGAATTTTAGACAAATCTCACTTACTGACACGTAACTAAGACGTTCCGAACGAACAAAACTTGCGTACATAGCGATTTTAACAATGTATGCCGTGAAGCGGTTCTTCTCAATTTCGTTAACGTTGTACAAGAATTTTCAACTAAACTCACTTACTGACACGTAACTAAGACGTTCCGAACGAACAAAATTTGCGTACATAGCGATTTTAACAATGTATGCCGTGAAGCGGTTCTTCTCAATTTCGTTAACGTTGTACAAGAATTTTCAACTAAACGCACTTACTGACAAGTAACTAAGACGTCCCGAACGAACAAAACTTGCGTACATAGTGATCTCCGCTTTGTGCGCCGCAAAACGTATATCCTCGATTTCTTTAACGTTGTACAAGAATTTTCGACTAAACTCACTTACTGACACGTAACTAAGACGTTCCGAACGAACAAAACTTGCGTACATAGCGATTTTAACAATGTATGCCGTGAAGCGGTTCTTCTCAATTTCCTTGATGTTGCACAAGAATTTTCGACTAAACTCACTTACTGACACGTAACTAAGACGTTCCGAACGACCAAAACTTGCGTACATAGCGATCTCAGCTTTGTGCGCCGTAAAACGTATATCCTCAACTTTCGTAATGTTGTACAAGAATTTTCGACTAAACTCACTTACTGACACGTAACTAAGACGTTCCGAACGAACAAAACTTGCGTACATAGCGATTTTAACAATGTATGCCGTGAAGCGGTTCTTCTCAATTTCCTTGATGTTGCACAAGAATTTTCGACTAAACTCACTTACTGACACGTAACTAAGACGTTCCGAACGACCAAAACTTGCGTACATAGCGATCTCAGCTTTGTGCGCCGTAAAACGTATATCCTCAACTTTCGTAATGTTGTACAAGAATTTTCGACTAAACTCACTTACTGACACGTAACTAAGACGTTCCGAACGAACTAAACTTGCGTACATAGCTATTTTAACAATGTATGCCGTGAAGCGGTTCTTCTCAATTTCCTTGATGTTGCACAAGAATTTTAGACAAATCTCACTTACTGACACGTAACTAAGACGTTCCGAACGAACAAAACTTGCGTACATAGCGAATTTAACAATGTATGCCGTGAAGCGATTCTTCTCAATTTCCTTGATGTTGCAAAAGAATTTTAGACAAATCTCACTTACTGACACGTAACTAAGACGTTCCGAACGAACAAAACTTGCGTACATAGCGAATTTAACAATGTATGCCGTGAAGCGGTTCTTCTCAATTTCCTTGATGTTGCACAAGAATTTTAGACAAATCTCACTTACTGACACGTAACTAAGACGTTCCGAACGAACAAAACTTGCGTACATAGCGATCTCAGCTTTGTGCGCCGTAAAACGTATATCCTCAACTTCCTTAATGTTGTACAAGAATTTACGACTAAACTCACTTACTGACACGTAACTAAGACGTTCCGAACGATTTAATCTTGCGTACATAGCGATCTCAGCTTTGTGCGCAGAAAAACGTATATCCTCGATTTCTTTAACGTTGTACAAGAATTTTCGTCTAAACTCATTTACTGACACGTAACTAAGACGTTCCGAACGACCAAAACTTGCGTACATAGAGATCTCAGCTTTGTGCGCAGTAAAACGTATATCCTCAATTTCTTTAACGTTGTACAAGAATTTTCGACTAAACTCACTTACTGACACGTAACTAAGACGTTCCGAACGAACACAACTTGCGTACATAGCGATTTTAACAATGTATGCCGTGAAGCGGTTCTTCTCAATTTCCTTGATGTTGCACAAGAATTTTCGACTAAACTCACTTACTGACACGTAACTAAGACGTTACGAACGAACTAAACTTGCGTACATAGCGATCGCAGCTTTGTGCGCCGAAAAACGTATATCCTCGATTTCTTTAACGTTGTACAAGAATTTTCGACTAAACTCATTTACTGACACGTAACTAAGACGTTCCGAACGACCAAAACTTGCGTACATAGCGATCTCAGCTTTGTGCGCAAAAAAACGTATATCCTCAATTACTTTAACGTTGTACAAAAATTTTCGACTAAACTCACTTACTGACACGTAACTAAGACGTTCCGAACGAACTAAACTTGCGTACATAGCGATCGCAGCTTTGTGCGCCGAAAAACGTATATCCTCGATTTCTTTAACGTTGTACAAGAATTTTCGACTAAACTCATTTACTGACACGTAACTAAGACGTTCCGAACGACCAAAACTTGCGTACATAGCGATCTCAGCTTTGTGCGCAAAAAAACGTATATCTTCAATTTCTTTAACGTTGTACAAAAATTTTCGACTAAACTCACTTACTGACACGTAACTAAGACGTTCCAAACGATTTAATCTTGCGTACATAGCGATCTCCGCTTTGTGCGCAGAAAAACGTATATCCTCAATTTCTTTAACGTTGTACAAGAATTTTCGGCTAAACTCACTTACTGACACGTAACTAAGACGTTCCGAACGAACAAAACTTGCGTACATAGCGATTTTAACAATGTATGCCGTGAAGCGGTTCTTCTCAATTTCGTTAACGTTGTACAAGAATTTTCAACTAAACTCACTTACTGACACGTAACTAAGACGTTCCGAACGAACAAAACTTGCGTACATAGCGATTTTAACAATGTATGCCGTGAAGCGATTCTTCTCAATTTCCTTGATGTTGCACAAGAATGTTAGACAAATCTCACTTACTGATACGTAACTAAGACGTTCCGAACGAACAAAACTTGCGTACATAGTGATCTCAGCTTTTTGCTTAGAAAAACGTATATCCTCATATTCCTTAATGTTGTACAAGAATTTTTGACTAAACTCACTTACTGACACGTAACTAAGACGTTCCGAACGAACAAAACTTGCGTACATAGCGATTTTAACACTGTGTGCCGTGAAGCGGTTCTTCTCAATTTCCTTGAGGTTGCACAAGAATTTTAGACAAATCTCACTTACTGACACGTAACTAAGACGTTCCGAACGAACAAAACTTGCGTACATAGCGATTTTAACAATGTATGCCGTGAAGCGGTTCTTCTCAATTTCCTTGATGTTGCACAAGAATTTTAGACAAATCTCACTTACTGACACGTAACTAAGACGTTCCGAACGAACAAAACTTGCGTACATAGCGATTTTAACAATGTATGCCGTGAAGCGGTTCATCTCAATTTCCTTGATGTTGCACAAGAATTTTAGACAAATCTAACTTACTGCCACGTAACTAAGACGTTCCGAACGAACAAAACTTGCGTACATAGCGATTTTAACAATGTATGCCGTGAAGCGGTTCTTCTCAATTTCCTTGATGTTGCACAAGAATTTTAGTCAAATCTCACTTACTGACACGTAACTAAGACGTTCCGAACGAACAAAACTTACGTACATAGCGATCTCAGCTTTGTGCGCAGAAAAACGTATATCCTCATATTCCTTAATGTTGTACAAGAATTTTTGACTAAACTCACTTACTGACACGTAACTAAGACGTTCCGAACGAACAAAACCTGCGTATATAGCGATTTTAACAGTGTGTGCCGTGAAGCGGTTCTTCTCAATTTCCTTGAGGTTGCACAAGAATTTTAGACAAATCTAACTTACTGCCACGTAACTAAGACGTTCCGAACGAACAAAACTTGCGTACATAGCGATTTTAACAGTGTGTGCCGTGAAGCGGTTCTTCTCAATTTCCTTGAGGTTGCACAAGAATTTTAAACAAATCTCACTTACTGACACGTAACTAAGACGTTCCGAACGAACAAAACTTGCGTACATAGGGATTTTAACAATGTATGCCGTGAAGCGGTTCTTCTCAATTTCCTTGATGTTGCACAAGAATTTTAGACAAATCTCACTTACTGACACGTAACTAGGACGTTCCGAACGAACAAAACTTGCGTACATAGCGATTTTAACAATGTATGCCGTGAAGCGGTTCTTCTCAATTTCCTTGATGTTGCACAAGAATTTTAGACAAATCTATCTTACTGCCACGTAACTAAGACGTTCCGAACGAACAAAACTTGCGTACATTGCGATCTCAGCTTTGTGCGCAGAAAAACGTATATCCTCAACTTCCTTAATGTTGTACAAGAATTTTCGACTAAACTCACTTACTGACACGTAACAAAGACGTTCCGAACGACCAAAACTTGCGTACATTGCGATCTCAGCTTTGTGCGCAGAAAAACGTATATCCTCAACTTCCTTAATGTTGTACAAGAATTTTCCACTAAACTCACTTACTGACACGTAACTAAGACGTTCCGAACGAACAAAACTTGCGTACATAGCGATTTTAACAATGTATGCCGTGAAGCGGTTCTTCTCAATTTTCTTGATGTTGCACAAGAATTTTCAACTAAACTCACTTACTGACACGTAACTAAGACGTTCCGAACGAACAAAACTTGCGTACATAGCGATTTTAACAATGTATGCCGTGAAGCGATTCTTCTCAATTTCCTTGATGTTGCACAAGAATGTTAGACAAATCTCACTTACTGATACGTAACTAAGACGTTCCGAACGAACAAAACTTGCGTACATAGCGATTTTAACAATGTATGCCGTGAAGCGGTTCTTCTCAATTTCGTTAACGTTGTACAAGAATTTTCAACTAAACTCACTTACTGACACGTAACTAAGACGTTCCGAACGAACAAAACTTGCGTACATAGCGATTTTAACAATGTATGCCGTGAAGCGGTTCTTCTCAATTTCGTTAACGTTGTACAAGAATTTTCAACTAAACTCACTTACTGACACGTAACTAAGACGTTCCGAACGAACAAAACTTGCGTACATAGCGATTTTAACAATGTATGCCGTGAAGCGGTTCTTCTCAATTTCCTTGATGTTACACAAGAATTTTCGACTAAACTCACTTACTGACACGTAACTAAGACGTTCCGAACGACCAAAACTTGCGTACATAGCGATCTCAGCTTTGTGCGCCGTAAAACGTATATCCTCAACTTTCGTAATGTTGTACAAGAATTTTCGACTAAACTCACTTACTGACACGTAACTAAGACGTTCCGAACGAACTAAACTTGCGTACATAGCGATTTTAACAATGTATGCCGTGAAGCGGTTCTTCTCAATTTCGTTAACGTTGTACAAGAATTTTCAACTAAACTCACTTACTGACACGTAACTAAGACGTTCCGAACGAACAAAACTTGCGTACATAGCGATCTCAGCTTTGTGCGCCGAAAAACGTATATCCTCCATTTCTTTAACGTTGTACAAGAATTTTCGGCTAAACTCACTTACTGACACGTAACTAAGACGTTCCGAACGAACTAAACTTGCGTACATAGCGATTTTAACAATGTATGCCGTGAAGCGGTTCTTCTCAATTTCGTTAACGTTGTACAAGAATTTTTGACTAAACTCACTTACTGACACGTAACTAAGACGTTCCGAACGAACAAAACTTGCGTACATAGCGATTTTAACAGTGTGTGCCGTGAAGCGGTTCTTCTCAATTTCCTTGAGGTTGCACAAGAATTTTAGACAAATCTCACTTACTGACACGTAACTAAGACGTTCCGAACGAACAAAACTTGCGTACATAGCGATTTTAACAATGTATGCCGTGAAGCGGTTCTTCTCAATTTCCTTGATGTTGCACAAGAATTTTAGACAAATCTAACTTACTGCCACGTAACTAAGACGTTCCGAACGAACAAAACTTGCGTACATAGCGATTTTAACAATGTATGCCGTGAAGCAGTTCTTCTCAATTTCCTTGATGTTTCACAAGAATTTTAGACAAATCTCACTTGCTGACACATAACTAAAACGTTCCGAACGAACAAAACTTGCGTACATAGCGATTTTAACAATGTATGCCGTGATGCGGTTCTTCTCAATTTCCTTGATGTTGCACAAGAATTTTAGACAAATCAAACTTACTGCCACGTAACTAAGACGTTCCGAACGAACAAAACTTGCGTACATTGCGATCTCAGCTTTGTGCGCAGAAAAACGTATATCCTCAATTTCCTTAATGTTGTACAAGAATTTTCGACTAAACTCACTTACTGACACGTAACAAAGACGTTCCGAACGAACAAAACTTGCGTACATAGCGATCTCAGCTTTGTGCGCAGAAAAACGTATATCCTCATATTCCTTAATGTTGTACAAGAATTTTTGACTAAACTCACTTACTGACACGTAACTAAGACGTTCCGAACGAACAAAACCTGCGTATATAGCGATTTTAACAGTGTGTGCCGTGAAGCGGTTCTTCTCAATTTCCTTGAGGTTGCACAAGAATTTTAGACAAATCTAACTTACTGCCACGTAACTAAGACGTTCCGAACGAACAAAACTTGCGTACATAGCGATTTTAACAATGTATGCAGTGAAGCGGTTCTTCTCAATTTCCTTGATGTTGCACAAGAATTTTAGACAAATCTATCTTACTGCCACGTAACTAAGACGTTCCGAACGAACAAAACTTGCGTACATTGCGATCTCAGCTTTGTGCGCAGAAAAACGTATATCCTCAACTTCCTTAATGTTGTTCAAGAATTTTCGACTAAACTCACTTACTGACACGTAACTAAGACGTTCCGAACGAACAAAACTTGCGTACATAGCGATTTTAACAGTGTGTGCCGTGAAGCGGTTCTTCTCAATTTCCTTGAGGTTGCACAAGAATTTTAGACAAATCTCACTTACTGACACGTAACTAAGACGTTCCGAACGAACAAAACTTGCGTACATAGCGATTTTAACAATGTATGCCGTGAAGCGGTTCATCTCAATTTCCTTGATGTTGCACAAGAATTTTAGACAAATCTAACTTACTGCCACGTAACTAAGACGTTCCGAACGAACAAAACTTGCGTACATAGCGATTTTAACAATGTATGCAGTGAAGCGGTTCTTCTAAATTTCCTTGATGTTGCACAAGAATTTTAGACAAATCTCACTTACTGACACGTAACAAAGACGTTCCGAACGACCAAAACTTGCGTACATTGCGATCTCAGCTTTGTGCGCAGAAAAACGTATATCCTCAACTTCCTTAATGTTGTACAAGAATTTAACACTAAACTCACTTACTGACACGTAACTAAGACGCTCCGAACGAACAAAACTTGCGTACATATCGATTTTGACAATGTATGCCGTTAAGCGGTTCTTCTCAATTTCCTTGATGTTGCACAAGAATTTTAGACAAATCTCACTTACTGACACGTAACTAAGACGTTCCGAACGAATAAAACTTGGGTACATAGCGATTTTAACAATGTATGCCGTGAAGCGGTTCTTCTCAATTTCCTTGATGTTGCACAAGAATTTTAGACAAATCTCACTTACTGACACGTAACTAAGACGTTCCGAACGAACAAAACTTGCGTACATAGCGATTTTAACAATGTATGCCGCACAGTGGGGAATTTCGGCGAAAAGCTAGCCAAAAATCAAAAAACGAAATTTAGATTTGGGATCAATTTTCTATGGAGATCAGTAAAGGACTATTCCCTGCATAGAATCCCGTTGTCCTTAGCCCCCCACTATTTTAAGTTGAGCAAGTATGTTAGTTGAAAGTAGACCTTCACCAGCGACAGACGTTTCTCGCGCGTTTCGTTAATATTTTCAATATACTTTGAGTGGGAATAACTTTTTAGATAAAAGTGAGAATAAAGTTCTGCAAAATGGATGCTCTTCCTGGAGGTATGTAGAATATTTTATATTGTTTACATTTTTGAAATAGCGTTTACCATGTTAATTTACGACGTATAACCTTAATCCGATAAAGTTCCTACTTTCCTGAATAAATCTTTACTTCGTGTAGACTTTTAGTTGCAGATCCCACAAGATCCCATGTTCTTTCTTTTTTTTCTATTAGCCTATACTATTAGCAATTAAAATTCGCAATAATTAGCTGCTAATATTTGCTAGCCTTGTTGTACGATATTTTTTTGTAACAGTATGCGCGTCCCGAAAAGGTTAGGTTGTCGCCCGTCTGTCATCGCAGGTAGTCTCGTTTAGTTGCAGCTGTGCCCGGTTCGCTCATAACAATAGTGTTTGAAATCCGGTCTATAAAAATTATCATACCTAAGGTTTTAAGTGTCTTATATCGGGTGTTTACCAAATACAAACAAATTTCTCAGAACCGGTATTCAGAGCGCGAGTTTATTTTGAATATAACATATGATATATATATGAATTTCGTATATAATATTGTTCGAGAAAGTAGGAGTTTTATAAATTATATTATTAATTTTGCTTCTCGAACGTTCTAAAGCGAGACGTTACGTGCGAAGCCTTGTTTTCATTTCGTTTTTGTGGTTTCTTCGTATCGTTCGATCCTGACAAACACCTCGTTGTCGATAGCCGATTGGCTCTCGGAATTGAACGATCGAAATTCCGTTTTTTGTAGTACACGTATCGACCAGGACTATTGTACGTGGATCGCAGAGACGGGCTTTCAGTTAAGACACTTCGTCGCAAGCCTTCACCGGGAGCACACCACGCCTAAAGCTCATAAAGTTATAGTTAAACGATAATTCGCGTGTCCGCTCATATCTTGCTGTCGCGTGCGATTACCTAAGACGGTCCGGGAGTTGGTGTCGAAAGGAATAAACACTTTTCAACAAACTAAACCCGCTCAAGTCATTTACGTCCTATCTCTCCGATCGGCGAAACAAATAAATTCTGTTAATGTGGACGTGTAATTCGAAGGCGCGGCTACAAATATATAATAATATGCGCTTTTTTGCATGCATTTTTTACAGGATCTGGCAATCAGTTAATTACCTATAAAAGAAAAGAGATATTCCTTATTATGCAGAATTGCTTAAGCAATGAATTTAATAACCAAATTAAACATTTGGAACAGGAGTTGTCCGAACGAATTAACTGTCCTGTTCAAATCCATCCAGATGCCAGATCACACATGTCAAAATTCTTCTTCAAACTGCGCACAAAATGGCAAGAGGCAAAAAGGAACATGAATTTTTTTCTTCAGAAAAATGAGACATGGCTGGAAGTAAATATGTCGTTCCCTACACGTTCGAATACAGATAAATTAAGCATACGTGGTCGTCCCTCGCTGGATTT
This sequence comes from Polyergus mexicanus, assembly GCF_030449975.1. NCBI lineage: Eukaryota > Metazoa > Arthropoda > Insecta > Hymenoptera > Formicidae > Polyergus > Polyergus mexicanus. The sequence continues at coordinate 3,334,670 of NW_027223339.1, read as the reverse complement.
CCGTTCATGTAGTGAACGATCAAAACGGCGAAAAACTGAAGAGCTTCATCAAACTTTTATAACTGAAGAATTGTCATACGCTACGCAAATGAGTCTTCGCTCTTCCGGAAATTTACATTCAGCACAAGTTGTACAGGACATTACAACAACCTCACCAACAAGAGCTTTACGATACAGAACAGCATTTCAAGCGACAGTCGAGACTACATTATCTGCGGACGTAGCTCTCTCGATTATGGTCGAAGCTAAACTCACCAGAAAGCAATACAACGTCATTAGATCATCAATGAAGGAAAATAACTGTCGATTATATCCGAACTATGAAGCAGTGCGAGCGGCCAAGAAATTATGTTATCCACCTCGATCTAGTATTACTATTACTGAAAGTAGTGCAGATATAAAGTTGCAAGATTTATTAGACCACACATGCAAACGTCTTCTTCTTACTCAGAGAAAGATTATGAAATCCTTGAATATGGAAACAGTTATAAAAGCGGACTTGATCTGTAAGTGGGGGTGCGACGGAAGTTCCGGTCAAAGCGAATATAAACAAAAGTTTAGTGACGAAAGTAATTCGGACGCAAATATATTTTTAACATCGCTTGTCCCTTTACAACTTAAATTTGCCGGAAGTGAATGTAACAAAGAAACTGAAAATATTATTTGGAAAAATCCGAGATCTTCCTCTCCTCGCTTCTGTCGGCCTATCAGATTACAGTTCCTCCACGAAAATACGAAATCTACTGTTAATGAAATGGAGTTTATCGAGCAGCAGATTACATCGCTAGTACCGTTTAAAATCGTAGTAGATGGCACAGAAATAACAATCAATTATGAAATGCTATTTACTATGATTGACGGAAAAGTATGTAATGCTATCACGTCTACAGCTTCTACTTTAAAGTGTTATTTATGCGGTGCTACCTCAAAAGATTTTAATGATATTGATAAAGTCCTGAAAAGAGAAATAAATGAAACAAATTTACGTTTCGGGATGTCCACGTTGCACGCGTGGATTCGTTTGTTTGAGTGCTTATTGAATCTTTCTTATAAACTCAGCCTCAAAAAGTGGCAAGCACGAACGGAAGACGAAACGAAGCTAGTTAGCCAACGTAAATCAGATATCCAAAAAGGCTTCAGATCAGAATTGGGGCTCATTGTAGATCGCCCGAAGCCTGAGTATGGTAGCACAAATGACGGAAATACTGCTCGACGCGTTTTTGAAAATTCGGCAATAAGCGCCTTGATAACTGGTTTAAACGAACAGATTATTAAGAGATTCCACATAATTCTGCAAACTATTTCAAGTGGGTACGATATTAATGTGGGTAATTACAAAGAATACGCCCTGGAAACTGCGAGGATGTTTGTATCTGAATATCCATGGTACAATATGCCAACTACAGTTCATAAATTATTAATTCACGGTCCTCAGATAATAGCTTCCGCCCTTTTACCAATTGGGCAATTATCTGAGGAAGCTCAGGAAGCCCGAAATAAAGATATTAAAAAATATAGAGAGGGATTCTCACGAAAATGTTCGCGTGAAAAAACAATGGAAGATGTTTTGAATTGGCTGTTGGTGTCGTCAGATCCTTATATATCTAGTTTGAGGAAACTATCTCAAAAAAAATTAAAAGAGTTATTGCCTGAAGCTATTCAATTGCTGTCGAACGATAATATCGAGGATATTATTTTTGCTAATGATTCCGATTCGGATATATAATACATAAATAAAAAAATTATAATAATAAAATCTACCTACTCATATTGAGTCTAACATTATTTTTCTAGAAATTCTCGAATTTGATTCGTAATCGGCAACCTCTAAAATTCATTGATATTGATTTTCAGCCAAGATCGGATGAGTATTCGTAATTAGCGACCCGAAAACATTAATCTATCAATTTTTGTGCAATTCTGGTGAATATTTAATGATTTGGTCCGTTATATTGAGGCCGCCATTTTGTTTTTGAGAAATTAAACACCGGATTCGTAATCAGCGACCCCGAAAACATTAATCTATCAATTTTTGTGCAATTCTGATGATTCTTCGATTTATGGCCACGTTTTGACCGAAATTCCCCACTGTGCGTCAGGACCCCTATCCTAGCGCTGGACTATTCTCTACAAATACTACGTTTAACTTCTATTCTAATAAGTTTTCAGCTAGCTCAGCATACTAGGACCCTGTTTGAGGCGGAGGACCCAGGTTCGAGCAAGAGCATGTTCACGCGACCGAAAAATAAAAAAAAAATAAAAAAATAAAAAAATTTAAAGGGAAAATTGCCTCGTAGACGTCTACGAGTCCCCTCCACTCTTTTTTTCCACAGACACCCTTATGGGGGAGGGCCCCAGACCGTCACAGCAGGGGGTCGGCCCCAGTGGCCGAGGAGTGGGGGTTTGTTTTGACGCCCCATAGTGCCCACTATCTACTGCACTTGTATAGACACTTGCTCACTTACACTCATATCGTCTTTCTCTTTGCCTATTCTTCTCTGTCCATCTCTTTCTGATCCGAGCATACTATATGTGTGTTATATATTATCTATATGCGATCTATTCGTGAACTGGTTGTAAATATTTCATACCAGATGCGGTTTGCATGTGCGCTTTAAATATTGCCGAAATATTTGATCCCAGAAGCGATCTTTTCGTGAACTGGTTGTAAATACTTCATACCAGATGCGGTCTGCATGTGCGCTCTAAATATTGCCGAAATATTTGATCCCAGAAGCGATCTTTTCGTGAACTGGTTGTAAATATTTCATACCAGATGCGGTTTGCATGTGCGCTCTAAATATTGCCGAAATATTTGATCCCAGAAGCGATCTTTTCGTAAACTGGTTGTAAATATTTCATACCAGATGCGGTTTGCATGTGCGCTCTAAATATTGCCGAAATAATTGATCTCAGAAGCGATCTTTTCGTGAACTGGTTGTAAATATTTCATACCAGATGCGGTTTGCATGTGCGCTCTAAATATTTCCGAAATATTTGATCCCAGAAGCGATCTTTTCGTGAACTGGTTGTAAATATTTCATACGAGATGCGGTTTGCATGTGCGCTCTAAATATTGCCGAAATATTTGATCCCAGAAGCGATCTTTTCGTGAACTGATTGTAAATATTTCATAGCAGATGCGGTTTGCATGAGCATTCTGGTTAAAAATTTCAGAGGCGGTTTACGTGTGCTGGTTATTGTAAAAAATATCCCATAGGCGATTTACGTGTGCTGGTTATTGTAAAAAATATCCCAGAGGCGATTTATGCGTGCTGGTTATTGTAAAAAATATCCCAGAGGCGATTTACGCGTGCTGGTAATTGTAAAAAATATCCCAGAGGCGATTTACCTGTGCTGGTTATTGTAAAAAGTATTCCAGAGGCAATTTATGTGTGCTGGTTGCTTTACTATATTTTGAACCGGATGCGATTTAATAGTTATGTAAGATTAGCAATATAACCGTTATTATATATTATAATACATATATATGTATTGTGCCATTGTATGTATGTATGTGTATATATATATATATATACACACACATAAAAGGCACACATATATATATATAACAATACATGCACACACACACACATGGCCAAATATTATTCCTCTTGGAAAGATATATGGAAAGGCTTGATTATTTCGGTCGGTATTATCGATAATTTTAGTTACGCTTAGATGAGGGCGCTAACCCGTCGGAGTTCGGCCGTCGCTCCGGCATCCTCTTAATGTAGAAAAAAATTAAATTTTCGAATACAAGATGGCTTGTTTTACAACATTGCGTGATTAGAGTACTAGATAATTGGGAAGTTTTAAGAAATTATTTTATTTTGGCAATAACTGAAAACAAATTAAAATCTGCAGAAATTATTTAATCCAATTAAATGATGATTTTATTAAAGCATTTTTATTATTTTTAAAATATTCGTTAAATTTCTTCAACACTTTTAATGCTTTATTTCAATCACGCGAAATTTTAATACATAGATTGTTTGAAAGTAGTCAGCATATAATTCGGCAAATTGCTCAAAATTTTATGATTCCGGAGGCTTTGAAAGAAATTGTTACTTTAAATGTAGACAATGAAAATTATATCCAACACCTAAATAATATATATGTCTGGCCCGAATGTGAACACTTTTTATTAACAGTATCATTAGAGTGCGCGAAAGAAATTAGATTAATGTGTTTAGAATTTTATAAGATGGCAGTTCGCGAAATGTTAAAACGATTACCATATAAAGACACTTTTTTTGAACAATTAGCTTTTTTAGATCCCAAAATCGCTCTTTTTGATGAAGCAAGAATTAAAATTAAAGATTTAACTTTGCTTTGTGTTGCTTTGCGCGTAGGTAATATTGACCTAACAAAATTAGCATTCAAATGGAGAATTCTGCCGTCAATGTTTAATGATTCAGAGAAAAAAGAATTAGCTTCATTAGAAATAAATCAAATGTGGAAAAAAAATATTAGAATTTAAAGATTTTAATGGAGATAAAATATTTGGAAATTTAGAATTATTAGTTCAAGCGGTATTTTCTCTTCCACATTCAAATGCTGAAGCCGAACGTATTTTCTCGATAATTACAGATGTTAAAAATAAAAAAAGGAATCGATTATCCATTGAAACTATTTCCGCAATTTGCATAGCTCGCTCAAGTTTTCAGGCTGCAGGCATTAATTGTATAAATTTCGAAATTGATTCGCGACACTTAGAGTTATATAATTCACATAATTTATCCGCGAAATAATGCGTTTCATCTGATGGTATTTTAATTTTATTTTTGTAACTTGTGATATTTTTATTTTAATTTCGTAATTTTTCATATTTTGTTTTTACAATTTTTGTATATTTTATTATATTTTTTTAACATATAAATTCACATTCATCTAGCCCATTTTTTATGCATGCATATATTATTACTCTAACAATATTTTCTGTTACAGATATTTTCTATAAATGTACTTTTTTGCAATGTGCAATATTAATTTATTTTATGTACCTGCAATGTGCAATATAAATGTATTTTTTTTAATGGTTTAATTAATCTTTTTTATTCTTTTATATTATTTATTTTTATTTCTTATTTATTTACTTTTATTTTAGTGTAGCTATTATTTTGATATGTAATATCTTTATTGATTTGATATTTTATAAAATATAGTTAAGTTTAACATATTTAAGTTTATTAAGAATTTATTTTACTTTTGTATAAATATTACCATATAAATATAAATATTTATTTTATATTTTTAAATAATAAAAAGATTGTGATATATTTTTGTTATGAATACTAGTGAGGTTTTTGGCAGTTTTCCTTACCCTTGCAACAAATGTTGGTATTCTTTATGATTCTGCCAAATAAAATACTTTTATTTATTATTAAAAAATGACCAATATTATTTTATTACCTCCCTTTTTTTAGTTTATTTTATTATTATACAATTATTTTATTAATATTAATATTTCATAAAACTTAATATTTTATAATTATAATTGTGCATGTATATTGTTTACAATAATATGTTTAAATCTAAAAATTTTTTAAACTCATTCATGTCATCTTTTATTAATTATTTAATTATTTATTTGTAATTTATTTATAATTTATAAAATATTTTAAATTATTTTTAACATTATCTCAGTAGAAGTTCCATAGCACCCTTTTTCTTATAAATGTGACACATACCTAAAACGGTGATCCGATGGCGTCTACGTACACGTTTCAGCATCATCAAGTATTTAGCATAGCTTATGCACTGTTCGTACGACGAATCGTTATCCGCGTTTTATTCTCGCCGTAGATTGCGTTTCGTAGTTCGTAGAAAAATTAAAAAATTTAGCGCAACGCGTAAAGACTATTTTAACCACGAATGCCCCCATGGTAAATTTAACGCGAGATGAGCGGGAAAAGTTTCACAGCGCGACACACTGTCACATTTGCGAAAAACCGTTCACGCAAGACGACACGCGCGTACGCGATCATTGCCATCTTACCTGGCGGTACCAAGGTCCCGCGCATTCAAACTGCAATTTAAATTATAAAGACTCTTTTTGCATTCCAATAGTATTTCACAATTCATTCGATTACGATTCACATTTTATCATCGAGGAAATAGCTACCGCGTTCGAAGGCTCGATCGATGTACTACCGATAACGAAAGAAAAGTATATTTCATTCACGAAACACGTTAAAGATACTACCGAAAAATCAGATTGGCGAAGCGATATAAAGTTACGGTTTATTGATTCGTACAAATTTCTCAGTACTAGTCTCGAAAAATTGGCATCGTTTCTAAATAATGATAAACTCCAAATTCTAAAATCGAAATTTCAAAATTTATCGATCGAAGAGTTCAATTTATTGACGCGAAAAGGTGTCATCCATATGATTACATTGACTGTGTCGATAGGTTGCACGATACATGTTTACCACCGCGCGAATCATTTTATAGTTCTTTGACCGGTGACACCGTATCCAAGAGCGATTACGCGCACGCCGAAAACGTTTGGAGGCGGTTCTCCCTACGAACCTTGGGCGAATACAGCGATCTGTATTTAAAAACGGATGTCTTGTTATTGGCCGACGTTTTTAAAAATTTTCGCGACAAATGTCGAGAGTTATGCGCTCGACCCCGCGTATTACTATACTCTTCCCGGATACACGTGGGATGCCATGCTAAAACATACGAATATTACGTTCGAATTACTTACTGATACCGATATGGTTATGTTTATCGAACGGGGAATACGCGGTGGCCTGAGCCAATGTTCCGGCAGATACGCGCCCATAACAAGTATATGCCGTCTTACGACCCATCGAAACCATCGTCGTACATCATGTATTTCGATGTAAACAACTTGTACAGTTGGGCGATGTGTCAACCATTGCCCTATGCCGATTTTCGATGGGTCAACGACATCTCTGACTTTGACGTTAGCGCGACCGCTTCAGATTCGTACAGGTTATATTCTCGAGGTCGATCTGGAGTAGTCGCAACATCTTCACGACGCGCACGCTGATCTACCGTTCTGACCGACGCGCGATAAGCCGCCCGGCAAGCGGCAGGACAAGTTTCTCGCAACCTTATACGATAAGAAGCGTTACGTCATACACTATCGCAATATGCAGCAATGCACGCGTCACGGCCTTCGCATCGCAAAGATACATCGCATATTGCAATTCGCTCAATCCGCATGGCTCCCCGATTACATCGAACTCAACACCCGGTTTAGAACGCGCACGACAAACGATTTCGAGAAAAATTTGTACAAGTTAGTGAACAACGCGGTATTCGGTAAAACTATGGAAAACGTGCGCAATCACGTCGATGTAAAATTATTAACAAAGTGGGACGGACGATACGGCGCGGAGGCGATGATCGCGAAACCAAATTTTCATAGCAGGAGCGTCTTTTCGGAAAATTTAGTCGCCGTTGAACTGCGCAACCTCGAGGTAAAATTCAATAAACCGATCTATGTCGGTATGTGTATACTCGATATATCGAAAGTGTGTTTATATGAATTTCACGACGAGTACATGTTACCGTTATGTCGCAAAAATTGTAAAATAATGTACACCGATACAGACAGTTAGATTTATCACATTGAGTGCGAGGATGTGTACGAGAATATGAAACGCGATATCGCTAGATTCGACACGAGCGATTATCCGGCTAACAACGCGTACGGTATACCGCTCGAGAACAAGAAAATGCTGAGGCTTGATGAAGGACGAGAATAACGGTGCGATCATGACTGAATTTGTCGGGCTTAGAGCAAAAACGTACGCGTTGCGAGTAAATAGTAAAAAGGATACAAAAAAGGTTAAAGGCGTCAAGCGCAACGTCGTAGCGAGAACGATAACTTTCGACGATTACACGCGATGTCTGCGCGATGACATTGAAATGACTAGACAGCAGTCCTGCATAAGATCAAAATTGCACGAAGTGTAATCAGTGAGACACAATCAGTGAGACAGAAATCGCCCTGAGTCCGTACGACGACAAGCGATATATCGTACCTGATTCGACTGACACGCTACCGTGGAAACATTACCGGATACCCTTATAATGTAATGTAATGTAAAGTAATGTAATGTATGTATGTATGTATATGTATCGGGAAAACAAATGAAATATATTTCTATCTTTCTTTTATATTTTGTTTTATATTTTATATGCTGTATATATCTTACATATATTTTATATGCTGTATATATTTTACATATTTCAGATACTTTATATGTATTTCATATTTTTCATATGTTAAAAATAAAATACAATTTGTATGAATTAAATGACATTGTCCTTGTGTATCCAAGAGTTGTGCAATCCATCGAATTCCAGCCATTTCACGTAAACCTTGTCACCTCTCCTACGTAGTACTTTTTCCACGAGATACACGTCCGGATACGTCGCGCAACGCAATTCGTACTTGTAAAACGCTCCAGCGACAGATTTTTTGCAATAGTCTTCGAGTAGATAGGTTACGGGATTAGTACGCTGCACTTTAACGATCTTAAACACTTCGGTGGTCCAGTTTGGCGTGTAACCCTTTTCAAAGATCGTCTTGTACCTGCTAACGCGTACCAGGTCACCTACTTTGAACTTTGCCGGACCGGCGATCTTTATTGCGCTGTACACAGTATCCAAGAGTTTTTCGGCGATCGCGGGGGTAACGTCGAGGGGTCGCATGCCGATCGTTCGATGCTTGCGCCCGTTGTAATCCGATACGAGTCGCGGCAACGCGTCGACCCACTTGTAAGTTCCATTGAGCGTAAACATCTTCTATATGTCGTTCTTTAATATGCGATTGAATCGTTCGACGACCGATGCCTTCAACACCGAATACGTGGAATAATGATTGATGCCGTGTTTCTTCATGAGACGTTGCACGTTGCCATTGTAAAATTCCTTCTCCATATCGGTTTGCATGTTTTTCGGGCACCTCTTACTATCTCGAATTATCTTTGCGATAGCGTCAGCCGTCTCGCTTCCGCCTTTATTCTTGAGCGGTACGGCCCACGGCGTACTTGCTCAACACATCGATGTAGGTGAGTATGTAGTGGTAACCTCTGTTGAAACGAGAGTACGGACGCATTTCGACGATTTCAGCTTGCCACAGGTCATCGTAACCCCGCACTACAATGCGTGTTCGGGGAAAATTTCTTCTCGCCGAAGCATGCAGTTCCTCGACGAGTCGTAGCTTCTCGATATTTTTACGTCCGTTGGATTTTAACAATGTCATGTTTTTAGCGGTGCGGCTAGTCGGCGCGTAATAATAGGTGCAAAGAAATTACATTATGATTTATATCTCTAACCTTTCTTTTTTAACCATTCAATAGCCGTTTATTTGCGTTTATTGTCATTCAATAGCCGTTCTTTATCATCCGCTACCATTCGTTGCCGTTCGATAGCCGTTCGTAGCCGTCCTTGACCCGTTTGTTGCTGTCCATTGTTGTTCGTTGATCTTTCGTTGTCGTTCGTTGGCGTTTTGTTGGCGTTTCGTTGTCGTTTGCTATCGTTTGTTAGCGTTTCGTTGGCGTTTCGTCGTCGTTTCGTTGTCGTTCGTTGACGTTTCGTTAGCGTTCGTTGACGTTTCGTTAACATTTCGTTGATGTTTGTTGACGTTTCGTCGTCGTTCGTTGGCGTTTCGTTGACGTTTCGTCGTCGTTTCGTTGACGTTTCGTTAGCGTTCGTTACTCGTTTCTAATCTAGCAATATTCGCATGCCGAAGCTCGTTTATCACGTCTTTCTCGAACGAAGCAAGCTTCACATCTGACTTTTTCAGTTGATTTCTCAACGTTTTAACGCACTGATCCACGTACAGTTTGTTGATGGCGTCGGTATCAGCCACAGGTTGCTAAAAGCAATGTAAAATTAATGACATCAGTATCAGAGATATATAAATATGAATATATTTTATTTTGACAGATATTATAACCTTCAAATGTATCTCCTTTTCACGATTTCATATTTTACATAGATTTACCAGTATAAAGTGTTATAAGAATACTGATTATATTTTCCCAAAATGATTTTTATTTCTCTCCATCTGTTACATATTCAAACAAACAGTGCGCATGTTTCTGTGTACAAATGAACGGTGTCCAAACGAACGGTGGGCAAATGAACGGTGTCCAAACGAACGGTGGGCAAATGAACGGTGTCCAAACGAACAGTGGGCAAATGAACGGTGTCCAAACGAACGGTGGGCAAATGAACGGTGTCCAAACGAACGGTGGGCAAATAACGGTGTCCAAACGAACGGTGTCCAAATGAACGGTGCGCATCTTTCTGTGTCCAAACGAACGGTGTCCAAATGAACAGTGTCCAATTGAGCGGTGTCCAAGTAAACGATGCGTATTTTCTTATGTATCCAAAAGCTACTGTATCCAAAATTACTGTGTCCAAATGCACTGTGTCCAATTGAACCGTGTGCAAAATCTCGTGTCCATTTGTAACGTGTCCATTTGCACCGTGTCCAATTATACTGTGTCCAAGTGCACCACTCCCGAGGCTGATCACACACCGCCCCATGAAACAAACCGCGAAGAAAAAGGAGATTATACACAGATAATCCACATTTTAAATGATATACGCGCGGACATCCATTCGTTAAACATACGAGTAACGCGATTAGAGAGCGTGGACGCGCAATTACCCCGTCATACAGACATTAACAGGGAAAACGATAATAATGCGTTTGAAACAACATATGGGCGAACGGGACGCGATATCAGAAATCGACGAAGCGTCGCCCCGAATTATCTACCGTTAAAGGAAGCGAGAATAATGATCCCCGAGTTCGACGGAACCTCGCGACATAAACTGCAAGAATTTTTAAACGCGTGCAAATACGCTGTTCAGAACATAAACCCCGCAGACGAAGAATCGTTAATTCAAGCAATCTTATTTACAAAATTAAAAGGGAAAGCGATGCAGGACTTTGAGACGCGAGATATACAAACGTTCGACGAATTAAAGCAGCAACTCGAGACTTGTTACCAGTCAAAACAAAGCACGACACATTTACAGATCGAATTCAACTCGCTAAAACAAAAGCCGAATGAAACTGCGTACGCTTTCGGACAACGCGTTGATCTACTAGCGATGAAATTATACGATTCGATGATCGAAGGACAAGAGCATTCCGCATTATCCAAACGCACGATTCAACAGACAATCCAGGCGCAGGCATTAATAAATTTCCAAATCGGGTTACACGACGAATTACAAGTGCTCGTACGCGCGCAGCGATATACGACGCTCCAAGAAGCGATAACGGGCGCGAGCGCCGAAGAAAAACTCAGACCGGGAACAGCGAGAACGAGTGGTTTTGCTAATAAAAATAAAACCGAATTTAGTTACTCGCGAAATAGTCGAAATCCGACACCGCAATGCTTTAAATGCGGAAAAAACGGACATTTCGGACGCGATTGCCGTAGCAGCCAATACGCGCTCCCGAAGCCGGAAAAACCCTCGCGAATAAACGCGATAAATAAATACTGCTCGCATTGCAAAAGAACAGGACACAGCCGCGACGAATGCTGGAGTCTAAAAGGAAAACCGAAAAACAATACAAATAAACTAAAAGTCGGAAATCAGCAAAAAACGCTCGACGAAAATATACGCGATCGAAAGAAACCGCGACAACAAAACAGAAACGCCGATAGCGCAAGTAGCAGCAGCGAAGACGAGCAGGAAGAAGCGAGAAAGAGACAACCGCGACCTGCATCTGAGTATCGCGTTACGCATATTAAAGATATGCCACGCGCAAAGAAAAAGACGGACTTATTGCTAATAACATTACCAATGCGACAAGCGAAAAACGAAAAAATACAGATATTGTACGATTCAGGATCGACCATCTCACTAATAAAATTGAAACATTTAAAGGACGACACATTGATACACGAAAATAAAATCGCGCTCACTGGTATAACCGGACATAAAATACATACCATCGGAAAAATGCACGCCACAATCAAGATAGGAAACCATAAGGTAAAACATGCATTTTACGTGGTAAAGGACGACATTCCGATCGAATATGAAGGAATACTAGGAATTGATTTCCTTCGACAACATTCGGTATCTTGCGATTATAATAAAAGTCAATTAAAAATAGGAAACACCGTACTAAAATTTCATTCGCTTAACAAAACGATTCTAAAACCGCGCAGCGAAACCATCGTAAAAGCGACAACAAATCAAAATCGAATAGGAATAGTACGAGCAGAAGAAACAGCTCCAGGAATTTACCTTGGAAACTGCTTAGTAGAACCTAAAGATTACACGTGTCCCGTTAGTATTATAAATATAACCGATATGGAAGTCGAGATACAGACGCCGAACGTCACCCTCGAAAACATAGAACGCGAGATCGAGTCTAAAATACATACGGTGGAAACAAGAAAAAATTTTAAGTATACTAATTCGAGGCACGGACAAATATGACAACTACTACGCACGCAACATTTAAATACGGAAGAAAAACAGGCACTCCTACGGATATGCGAAGAATATTACGATACATTTCAGTTGGACGGAGAACCACTGACGTGCACCGCGACGATAGAGCACGAGATAAACACGCGCGCCGACACCTCGCCGGTGAACACGAGACCGTATCGTCTTCCCGAGAAGCACAAAACGGAAGTAAATAAACAAGTGCAAGAAATGCTAAAAAATGGCATAATCCGAACAAGTGCGAGTCAATGGAACGCACCCTTATTGGTGGTACCAAAAAAGGCCGACGCATCCGGAAAACCTAAGCTCCGAGTAGTAGTAGATTTTCGGAAGCTAAACGATTTAACAATAGGCGATTCATTTCCACTGCCCAATATCACCGATATACTGGACCAGCTAGGAAACGCTAAATATTTTACTACACTAGACTTAGCGTCAGGATATCACCAGATACCGATGGCTGAGCAAGATAAACAAAAGACAGCTTTTTTAACGCCCTACGGACACTATGAATTTAATAGAATGCCGTTTGGATTGAAAAATGCGCCAGCAACATTCCAGAGATTGATGAATTCAATTCTAACAGGAATGCAAGGACTTAAATGTCTAGTTTATTTAGACGACATGGTCATATACGGATCGAGCCTAGAGGACCACAATAGAAGACTCAAGGAAGTACTACAGAGACTCCGAGAAAATAATCTAAAATTGCAACCAGATAAATGCGAGTTTTTGCGCAAAGAAGTAATTTATCTAGGTCACATTATTTCGGAGAATGGAATATCTCCGGACCCGTCAAAGCTAACCGCGATAAAAGAATTTCCGACGCCGAAGAAAGTAAAAGATATACAATCTTTCATAGGACTAGCCGGATACTACAGAAAATTCATAGAAGATTTTTCAAAAATAGCCAAGCCACTAACGAAATTAACAAAGAAAACGGAAAAATTCGAGTGGACAATGGAACAGCAAAATGCTTTTGAAATATTAAAAGAAAAATTAATGACTGCGCCAGTGCTAACGTATCCAGATTTCAATCAAGAATTCATAGTGACCACCGATGCTTCCGACTATGCAATCGGAGCAGTATTGTCACAAGGAAAAGTAGGTAATGACCGACCAATTGCTTACGCCAGCAGAGTTTTATCGCGAGCGGAGCAGAATTACAATACAACAGAGAAGGAATTACTAGCAATTGTATGGGCTGTAAAACATTTTAGGCCATACATATACGGTACGAAATTTAAAATCGTAACCGACCACAAACCATTAATCTGGTTATTTAATGTAAATGATCCCGGATCAAGATTAATCCGATGGAGATTAAAACTCGAAGAATATGATTATGAAATCATTCATAAGGCCGGACGAGCGAACGCGAACGCCGATGCACTGAGCCGCAATGTAACAAGAGAAGCGCATAAAACAGAAGAGGAAGAACGAGAAATCCTCGCAATAGAAGAAGAAACAAACTCCGACGAAGAAAAAATATACACAGAAGAAGACAAGAAACAGATATTATATGAATATCATGATGCACCCACAGGAGGACATCAAGGAGTTGAACGCACGATAAAAAGAATCCGCCTAAATTATAATTGGCCAGGAATAACGAAAGATGTAGAAAAATACATCGCAAAATGCGAATTGTGCCAGAAAAATAAATTATCGCGAAAAAATAAAGTACCGTTAATAATCACGGATACGCCTACTAAACCTTTCGAAAAATGCGCGTTAGATATTGTAGGACCGTTAACAGTTGGGGGCCCTCTTTCCATCCGAGGGCCCCCCCTTCGACGCGGATGGCCGCCTCCTGGCGGCCATCCCGTGGTCGGAGGACCTGGAGGTTACAGAGGACGGGATGGCCGGTGTGATCCGTCGGCTGAGGCTCAGGGGCAATATAAGGCCCCGGGCCCCGACGGGATCCCCGGCCGGGTCTGGGTCCTAGCCTTGGACCACCTGTTCGGGCGCCTGAGGCAGCTGTTCAATAGCTGCCTCAGGCAAGGTGTATTCCCCCCAGCGTGGGTGAGGGCCAGATTGGTCCTCATCCCAAAGGGGAGCAAGCCTGGCAACGTCCCTTCTGCCTACAGGCCAATTTGCCTATTGGACGAGGCAGGAAAGCTCTTGGAGAGAGTGTTGGCGAACCGCCTCGTCCAACACCTGTCCCGAGGTGATATGGACCTCCACCGAGACCAATATGGGTTCCGCGGGGGGCGATCGACCGTGGACGCAATCCTGCGTGTACGGTCCCTCGCGGAATCCATTATGAAGGAGGGCAGGGTGGTGATTGCGGTGTCACTTGCATCCGCAACGCATTCAACACCCTGCCCTGGAGTAGGGTGGGGGAGGCCGCTAACACCTTTGGCTTCCCTCCCTACATGGTGGAGGTCCTTAGGAGTTATTTCCGGGACAGGTGGCTGGAGTACCCTGATAACAGGGTACTCCTGCGCAGAAGGGATGTGTACTGCGGGATTCCACAGGGGTCAGTGTTGGGCCCCACTCTGTGGAACCTCGCGTACAACAGAGTGCTGGGCATTGCTCTCCCCCCCGGCTGCAGGGTCGTCTGCTATGCAGACGACACTCTGCTATTGGCCGGGGGAAAAAGCTGGGGGGATGCGGTATACACCGCCAACGTTGGGGTAGCGTGCGCTGTCCGCGCTATCCGTGGCATGGGCCTGCAGGTAGCGCCTCACAAAACCGAGGCGCTATTCATGCATAGGGGGAAGCGTAGGACTTCCCCTCCCGAGGCCTATGTCACGGTGGATGACATCTCCGTCCGGGTGGGAGACCAATTGAAGTACCTCGGTCTCTACCTGGACGCGACTTGGAGCTTTGGCGAGCACTTTAGGCGCCTGGCCCCCAGGGCGGAGTCGGTGGCAATTAGCCTTAGCCGACTCCTGCCCAATCTTGAGGGCCCGGATGGCCGGGTGCGTCGCCTCTATGCGAACACCGTCCGGGCGGTGGCCCTTTATGGGTCACCGGTGTGGGCGGACGCCCTGATGGCCGGAAGGCGCAGCAAAATGCTGCTGCGCCGCGTCTTTCGGAGGGTGGCCATCGGGGTCGTCCGCGGGTATAGGACGGTGTCGCACACGGCGGCCACATTATTGGGAGGAACGCCGCCCGTCGAGCTCTACGCCGATATGTACGCCTTTGTGTACAGGCGTACGCGGGAGCTCGGCGGGTTAGGCGTGGCATTGACCCCAAGGGTCAAGGCCGCCGTGAGGCTCCAAGCCCGGCGACGCGCTCTGGAGAGGTGGGACGAGCATCTCTCCGACCCCCGTGACAACACGGGGAGGCGCGTCGTCGAGGCCATCCGCTCTCACTTGATCAAATGGGTCACGAGGGCGGATGGCGAGATGTCATACCGTGCGACACAGGTGTTTACAGGCCATGGATGCTTTGGCTCATACCTGTGTCGCATCGGGAAAGAGGACAGCGCGCGCTGCCACCATTGCGGCGCGGACGAGGACACGGCGCAGCACACGCTGGAGGTGTGCCCAGCGTGGGCGGAAGAGCGCCGTGTCCTCGTCCAAATAATAGGGGGGGATATTGGCTTCTCGCTCTCGGGCATCGTCGGTGCTATGCTCGAGAGCGGGGAATCCTGGAGGGCGGTCTCCTCCTTCTGCGAGGCAGTAATGCTGCAGAAGGAGGAGGCCGAAAGAGAGCGGGAGCGGCTCCCCGGCGGACGCCGGGGAGTCCGCGACCGATGAGGGACAGCCGGGGGATCTGGGGGGGGGAACGCGGGGAGGGCCCACTACGGGCAGGACCCGCGGACCCCCCGCACCCCCTGGTCAGAGGGGTGCGGCACGTCATCGCCGCGCTCCACGGACCTCCCGGGGTGGGTCGACGGGGGCCGGGGCCATATTGGCCCATGGCGGTCCCGGAAACCCGCCCCAGACAGGGGGAGGGGGCGGGAGAAGGGGGTCGGGCCACGATCGGGTCCGGCCCCATCGAACACCTCCTGCGCTAACGCAGGGCCCCGACGAACTCGGGGGGCGTCCGCAGACTCGTCGCGGACGTCTCGCCCGAGGTCGGGCCCGGTGGTCGGAGCCCAGGTGGGGTACCTGGGCCCGACCACGCCCCCCCCGGGACTAACACCGGGAGGGAGGCGAGAGAGGCGGTGGTCCCCATCTCGCCTAGTTAAGCCGATGCCCACATCTTAATGTGGGCACTGGGGGAGAGATAAACTGCTCCCCCAGCGGGCAAGGCTTGTGGGCGGGGGGCCTCTCTGAAGTAGTGCATATGCCAGTTTCCAGAGAGGCCCCCAGAAACGCCCGAGAAGACCACCCGGAGGGGTTTTAGTGGGTAGTCCCCGGCCGTTTGTTTAGGCCGGGGTGAGTCCCACATAACCCCGCCTCGAACCCTATCGAGGCGGGGTATGCGTAAAAGCATTTCCCCTCCGTTACAAAAAAAAGGACCGTTAACAGTTACAACAAACGGAAATAAATATCTCTTAACATTCCAAGACAATTTAACGAAATTCAGCAAAGCGATACCGATTCCAAATCAAGAAGCGAACACGGTTCGCAAGGAATTTGTTACAAAAATTGTACTTGAACACAGAATACCGGAAAAAATTTTAACGGATCAAGGCACAAATTTCCTCAGCGAAATATTTAAAAATACATGTAAATTACTAAAAATAAATAAAATACAGACAACTGCCTATCATCCGGAAAGTAATGGCGCGTTAGAACGATCGCATCGAACATTAGCTGAATATTTAAGACATTACATAAACGAAGACCAGACAGACTGGGACGAATGGATACCGTTCGCAATGTTTACGTATAACACGACGCCGCATACAGCTACGGGGTATACACCCTTCGAATTAGTGTACGGGCACCAAGCGGATCTACCTACGTCACTGACGAGACCGCCTAAACCGACATACAATTACGACGATTACGCGCAAGAATTAAAAGAAAGACTAAGGGCAACGAGTCAGCTCGCAAAAGAGCATATTAAAGAAGAAAAAATTAAAGCCAAAAAACAGTACGACAAAGATACTAGAGAAATCAAATTTAAAGTCGGCGACAAAGTATTAGTTTACGACGAGACGCTCCGACGCGGACGATCCAAGAAACTTGAATCCCTATGGACCGGACCGTACGTAATAATAGAGAAAAATTCAGACGTGAACTATACAATTAAAAAAGGAAGAAAAGCGGTTCGCATGCATACAAATAAATTGAAACAATTTATAGAAAATTAAAATAAGAAACGATTATATTCATATTATATACGGGAAAAATATTGTATATTAGAATAAGAAGAAATTTTGTTTTGCGAAAAACGTCACTTTTACACCTCCGTTTTTCTTTTTCTTACGGGGGAGGGATGTTATAGCCCGAACAGGCTATACACGAATTATTAAATATATTATTCTAAATACATATTATTTTATATAATTGCTCAACGTGTAACGCGAATACAGATCACGTTACGAGCGTTGACCGAACAAAGCGCTGACAACGCGAGCCACGCGCTAAGCCCGAGCGACCGTGCAATCATTTCATTGCGAAAACGCGGAAATCAGGGCAAGCGGAAGAAGGACATTGCGAAAATGCAACGTAGAAGTCCTACTTAAAAGCGAAATAAAAAGGAATAAAGAAATTGCGAAAGTGCAAGCAAAGAAGTCCTACTTAGAACTTCTTAGCTTGCATTCGGAGATTGCCAAAATCAAGCGACATGACACACAGCCTTGTCGCTAAACGACCCCCTCCCGGGAAGCCAAGGGGAGTTAATAAAAAGGCCCACCGCTAACGAACGGCGGGCAGTCTTTACCATTAATATTACGCGGGCAGTCTTGATCATTAATTAATATTACGCGGGCAATCTTTATTCCTTTACGCGAGCAATATCTCTAACAACCGCGAGTGTCAAAACGAGTATCAATAATTATTATAAAATTAAATAGCCACGCAGTCGGCAGAAATATATACGAAGAAGCGAGAGGCGAGTCTCGAGACCGAAACTCGACTCTAGACACGCGCACGTTAAGATATCCGTTATCGTGATACGCGACGCGAGCGAAAGTGCGGGAACATTGTAATCAAGTCACAAATAAAATAGATATTAATATATTTATTTAACTGAAAAGGTGTCATTTTAAACAAACAACAACAAGTGTAGTTCTCAGGCGGAGCCCGAATTCCCAAATTCCTTCCGGCAAACGATCCCAACTACCGTGCCTCTCCGGAGGCACAACAAATGGAAGGGATAACGCACACAAGCGCGAACCGCGTACATGTGCACTCTGCGCTGCGCAGAACGCACATGTACGCGGTTCGCGCTTGTGTGCGTTATCCCTTCCATTGCTGACCCGTGAGCCGCGGGACTCGTTTCTGGCATCACTGCGCTAGACGCTCGGGGGATAAAAAGGCAGCATTTCGGTATCTCAGCACCAGACCGGTACCTGAATCCGCTCGAGCAGTACGCTCCGAGAGACAATACCAGATCCGATCCTAGATTCGCAGCAACGACGGAACGTGAGGTTGACGTGTTCGCAGCCTCCGCCGAGCATTCTCGGTTTCCGTGCAGTCTCCGAAATCCTCACGTAAATCCGACCAACTCGACGAGAGCGGAGTGTTCGCCGCTCTCCTAGATTACGGTGTAATAAACCGCTTTCGCGAGACGGTCGTGGATAACTCGGTCGGGATCCGGGGCTCGTGAAAGGGTATCGAGAGACGAACGAAAGCAAAGTGAGGTAGAATATAATTTATTGCGTGTAAGTATGTGTGTATACAGAGTGAGTGTATGTGTATAAACGCTGTATGTGTGTGATCGTGTGCGCTTGTGTGTGAGTGAGATGATAAGTGAGCGAGTTCGTGCGCGAACGTGTAATATCTAAGTATGATGTATAATGTATCGAAAGTATGTGGGTGCGAACGTATAATACCGAAGTAGCATGTACAATGTATCGACAGTATGTGTGTGAGGCGAATGACGATGTGTGGGCGACAAGATGCACTCGTGTATGTGTGAGTGTCGGAATCGGTTAGCGGTGTGGTCGTGTCGGTCGCGGTGCATCCGAATTACATGCACGTATGCGCGGCGCGGGGCGCGATTTCGGCGATTCGATATAATATCGATTACGCGAGCGGATCTGGATTTCAGCAGAGGCCGCTAACTACCGGCCGATAATTTCGGTCGGGCCGGTGGGCGGTCCTTAGACGCGCCTGGTATTGATTCGGTTGCGTCGATCGATGTCGCGGCAGGATTAGATCCTCCCCCTTGAGCGGGACTTAGCGCGCTGTATTAATGGCGATTCCGATGTCGTAAATGGCGGTCGCGGAATTATGGTCTTGTCGTGAGTAACGGTTTGTCGTGTCGTCCGGGATAGCCGGTCCGTGGAATTTAGGAGTGCAGCGGCCGACGGGAACACCCGTCAATGGCAGGGAACTCCCTACCACTGGTAAATCGCCGTTGCACTTAGGTGGACGGATTTTATGAGGCGTCGAGAACTCTCGGCAGAGGTTGAGTACGCCCAACCCCGTTTTCCTCTTTTATTAAACGGTCGGAAGGATCGCTCGTGGAGATGCCGCAAACTCTCGGCGGAGGCTGGGTACTCCCAACCCCGTTTTCTCTCTCGTTGAGCGTGGTTAATGATTGTTCTGGATTTCCAGGCGTCTTACAGACTCTGGCGGTTGCGGAAGATCTGGACTCGAGATGTGAAATGTGCCCTTATTTATACCGCTTTTTCCGGCGGGTGCGCGTGCGTAATATGCCTGACTGTTTTACGGCATATTGTTTAATGTTGAACCGCCGCGCGCGACTCGGGCGGTTTCGGGAACGGTCGGTACGGTTACCCGAGCGCGGCGACGGTACCCCTATCGAGCTAGCCCCCCCACCTTGCAAAAATAAAAAAACAAATAGCGTACAATTATGAGCTATTTATAAGCTTTCATATCCCGCAAATAAAAAATTTTGAGCTCGTTGCACTACACAGGAATTTAATATTTATGGTGGGGGGGCTGAGTCGATATCGACTCAGCCCCCCACCACTTAAAGATAATAATATTCAATCAATCTTTGCGGCAGAATTAGGAGCTATTTATGAGCTTTTAAGCTAATATAGTTTTAATTTTTGAGCTCATCCCCTTAACCCATAAAATCACCCTACGTCTTCCCGGCACAAAAGAGAACTATACTCAAAATCAAAGAAATTAATTATTTTCCGACTAAATATTGTTTATCGATTTATGAGCTCGTAAAATACACAAATTTCGATTATTGAGCTACAACCATTTTACAATAAAACCACCTCACATCTCCTCGGCACAAGAGATAACTATACTTAAAATGAAGGAAATTAATTATTTCCCAATTAAATATTGTTTATCGATTTATGAGCTCGTAAAATACGCGAATTTCGATTATTGAGCTACAACCCTTTTACAATAAAACTACCCTACATTTCCCCGGCACAAGAGATAACTATATTTAAAATGAAGGAAATTAATTATTTTCCAATTAAATATTGTTTATCAATTTATGAGCTCGTAAAATACGCGAATTTCAATTATTGAGCTACAACCCCTTTACAATAAAACCACCCCACATTTTTCCGGTACGTGCATTTTGATTATTGTATTGTAACTTTTTTTGCAAGAACTACTATTATATTTCTATATGATAAAATTATACATTATAATTATAAAATAATAAATTTATATATTATATCTGAATTAATTTTTTGATAGACCAAAGTATGCAACTCAATAATTTTTTCATATCTTGCATATAAATAAAAAAAAAAGATTAGATCAATTGCGCAAATGTTTAGTTTATATTTTGATGAATCTTAGTATATATTCTTTTTATAAATTCTTTTTTTATGAATTAAATTAATATTGATATGTGAAATATAAAAGATTATTGCAGATAATCTTAATCTTAGATCTCAGATATTTAAATTGTATTACAAGACAACATTTAATAATTTTCTTACATCTATTCAAAAGGATATAAAAGTTAATGAATTAATAACAATTCTTACTATCCAATTTTGTTTAGAAATTTTATCTATTATATTATTATTGCATGTGATTTGGATTTTTATGAGATTGGGGTTTTATTGTAAAAGGGTTGTAGCTCAATAATCGAAATTCGCGTATTTTACGAGCTCATAAATCGATAAACAATATTTAGTCGGAAAATAATGAATTTCTTTGATTTTGAGTATAGTTCTCTCTTGTGCCGGGAAGACGTAGGGTGATTTTATGGGTTAAGGAGATGAGCTCAAAAATTAAAACTATATTAGCTTAAAAGCTCATAAATAGTTCCTAATTTTGCCGCAAAGATTGATTGAATATTTTTATTTTTAAGTGGTGGGGGGGCTGAATCGATATCGACTCAGCCCCTCCACCATAAATATTAAATTCCTGTGTAGTGCAACGAGCTCAAAATTTTTTATTTGCGGGATATGAAAGCTCATAAATAGCTCATAATTGTACGCTATTTGTTTTTTTATTTTTGCAAGGTGGGGGGGCTAGCTCGATAGGGGTGGCGACGGTTCCCGGTAAACAACGCGTCTTAAACGGCGGTTACAAATTAGAACGTTTTCTATTTCTTAAAAATGGGCGCTCGACGCCGCCGCATTATGCCCGACCGGTGTTTGTCGGGCGGCGGACTTCCGGTGGATCGACGGCCGGGTAACGGTGGAGGGATGCATCGTTACAACGGTCTACTATCCGACCGCTCCAGCCAGCCGGACCGTGGGTTTGCGAGTTCGCTGCCCCGTCGAGCTTTCTCGACTCCGCCGAGCTATCCTCAACTCCGCGGACAGAAGCAGGGACGGAGAGTTCTCCGCCCGATCGAGGGTACTCGATCTCCCATCGCATTCCCCCGGGAGTGGTGCACTTGGACACAGTATAATTGGACACGGTGCAAATGGACACGTTACAAATGGACACGAGATTTTGCACACGGTTCAATTGGACACAGTGTATTTGGACACAGTAATTTTGGATACAGTAGCTTTTGGACACATAAGAAAATACGCATCGTTTACTTGGACACCGCTCAATTGGACACTGTTCATTTGGACACCGTTCGTTTGGACACAGAAAGATGCGCACCGTTCATTTGGACACCGTTCGTTTGGACACCGTTATTTGCCCACCGTTCGTTTGGACACCGTTCATTTGCTCACCGTTCGTTTGGACACCGTTCATTTGCCCACTGTTCGTTTGGACACCGTTCATTTGCCCACCGTTCGTTTGGACACCGTTCATTTGCCCACCGTTCGTTTGGACACCGTTCGTTTGGACACCAAAATTTGATTTAAATTATACGACGTAATCCACACCAAATTTTTGTTTTAAATAAGAAATAGGTTTGGGTTAGGTTATATCTTCCGGAAGTGGAGCCCCCCCGCAGGGGGGGCGGAACCCACTGTATCCATGCATGACATCCAAATATGCGAAAGGCTAAACAAAGTGCTAAAAGCAATGTAAAATTAATGACATCAGTATCAGAGATATATAAATATGAATATATTTTATTTTGACAGATATTATAACCTTCAAATGTATCTCCTTTTCACGATTTCATATTTTACATAGATTTACCAGTATAAAGTGTTATAAGAATACTGATTATATTTTCCCAAAATGATTTTTATTTCTCTCCATCTGTTACATATTCAAACAAACAGTGCGCATGTTTCTGTGTACAAATGAACGGTGTCCAAACGAACGGTGGGCAAATGAACGGTGTCCAAACGAACGGTGGGCAAATGAACGGTGTCCAAACGAACAGTGGGCAAATGAACGGTGTCCAAATGAACGGTGTCCGAACGAACGGTGGGCAAATGAACGGTGTCCAAACGAACGGTGGGCAAATAACGGTGTCCAAATGAACGGTGCGCATCTTTCTGTGTCCAAACGAACGGTGTCCAAATGATCAGTGTCCAATTGAGCGGTGTCCAAGTAAACGATGCGTATTTTCTTATGTGTCCAAAAGCTACTGTATCCAAAATTACTGTGTCCAAATGCACTGTGTCCAATTGAACCGTGTGCACAATCTCGTGTCCATTTGTAACGTGTCCATTTGCACCGTGTCCAATTGTACTGTGTCCAAGTGAAGGCCACTCCATTCCCCCTACAACTGGGAATACGCGAATAACCACGCGACAACGATCTGCCACGTTTTTACGACACTTGCGAAGATAATCACCGCGCCGAAATACCTGTCGCATACTACTCTATTGTATTCCGCGCACCGTCAAAATAAATCCGGCCTTGCCGTACACGCGCCGACCGACCGCGCCCTGTTTCTTGGGCGTTTCGCGTGCCGTCACAATAAACACAGCTTGCCGTACGAGTACGTAAGCGGTTCGATATATCGAACATCGCGCACCGAATAACGAACGCGAATTACAGCTACCACGTTGCAAAATCCGCCGTGCGAAACATTGTAAATCGACCATTGCCGAAAGAGGCAAATAAAGACGATACCTTCTAACTCCAAGTTTTTCGTGTGTCTCACATGTCTTTTTACGAGCCCTGATCCAGACCGAGTTCATCCGCGCGCTCGCGAAAAATAACCCCGTTACACTATACAACCTACGATGCCCGAATTATTCACGAGCCAGGATGTTTTTGAAACCACGGACGACTCGCTCATGACATCCGTTCGAAATCAGTTGCAAACGCCGGAAGGTCAAGAAACGTTGCGAGATCAATTAGGTCCACTGGGTCAAAGCATATAATACATCTGGCCTATCTTGAGCGGCGATCAAGAGAGCGGTATAGACAACGTGTACGGTGTTTATCTCGGCAAGAATGAAATGATGTTCGGTAATAAACGTTTTGACATGGACAACGTGGATAGCATAATTATCGACGGCATACGATACGTCGGCACACCTGGTCTTTACGAGTTGATCTTCAAGAAATTTCCCGATGACGTCATCTATACGGAGGATGATAAGCAAACGTACAAAAACATGCTGTAGACGACGAGCGCGCATAAACGCAATCACGAAGCGCACGGTCGATTACTGAGTAACAGGGGATACAAGTACAAGGAAATAATCGCAAAATTGATACCGATCGAACCCAAAAGAACAAAATCTGGAAAGGGATTATTCGCGCCTCCCAAAATGACGCTAACCGACAACAAGATTGACTACGTGCACTGGGATGATCCCAACGAGCTGGTGGATCGTCTACGATTGCACGATGCTTCGTACCAAGCGGGTCACAACGGTCACGACAACGAGATCTTGTCGATCATCGAAGAACTTCGCGAAGCCGGCATTATTATAAATTAAACGGTATCTCGACAAAACTAATCAATCGATCGACCGACATCGCTCGCATCGATGATGCATATCAACAAATTTGGGATATCCGAGCAGAGTAGAGACGTGACGAACGTCATTTCGTACCGTCGATGGAGTGGATTAATGAGAAATTTCGTGCGCGATAACGCTCTGTGTCGCACCGTTACGGACTTTGACGCAAGGTCGCGCAAGATTCATCGTGTAGCGCAACCTGTGGCTGATACCGACGCCATCAACAAACTGTACGTGGATCAGTGCGTTAAAACGTTGAGAAATCAACTGAAAAAGTCAGATGTGAAGCTTGCTTCGTTCGAGAAAGACGTGATAAACGAGCTTCGGCATGCGAATATTGCTAGATTAGAAACGAGTAACGAACGCTAACGAAACGTCAACGAAACGACGACGAAACGTCAACGAAACGCCAACGAACGACGACGAAACGTCAACAAACATCAACGAAATGTTAACGAAACGTCAACGAACGCTAACGAAACGTCAACGAACGACAACGAAACGCCAACAAAACGCCAACGAACGACAACGAAAGATCAACGAACAACAATGGACAGCAACAAACGGGTCAAGGACGGCTACGAACGGCTATCGAACGGCAACGAATGGTAGCGGATGATAAAGAACGGCTATTGAATGACAATAAACGCAAATAAACGGCTATTGAATGGTTAAAAAAGAAAGGTTAGAGATATAAATCATAATGTAATTTCTTTGCACCTATTATTACGCGCCGACTAGCCGCACCGCTAAAAACATGACATTGTTAAAATCCAACGGACGTAAAAATATCGAGAAGCTACGACTCGTCGAGGAACTGCATGCTTCGGCGAGAAGAAATTTTCCCCGAACACGCATTGTAGTGCGGGGTTACGATGACCTGTGGCAAGCTGAAATCGTCGAAATGCGTCCGTACTCTCGTTTCAACAGAGGTTACCACTACATACTCACCTACATCGATGTGTTGAGCAAGTACGCCGTGGGCCGTACCGCTCAAGAATAAAGGCGGAAGCGAGACGGCTGACGCTATCGCAAAGATAATTCGAGATAGTAAGAGGTGCCCGAAAAACATGCAAACCGATATGGAGAAGGAATTTTACAATGGCAACGTGCAACGTCTCATGAAGAAACACGGCATCAATCATTATTCCACGTATTCGGTGTTGAAGGCATCGGTCGTCGAACGATTCAATCGCATATTAAAGAACGACATATAGAAGATGTTTACGCTCAATGGAACTTACAAGTGGGTCGACGCGTTGCCGCGACTCGTATCGGATTACAACGGGCGCAAGCATCGAACGATCGGCATGCGACCCCTCGACGTTACCCCCGCGATCGCCGAAAAACTCTTGGATACTGTGTACAGCGCAATAAAGATCGCCGGTCCGGCAAAGTTCAAAGTAGGTGACCTGGTACGCGTTAGCAGGTACAAGACGATCTTTGAAAAGGGTTACACGCCAAACTGGACCACCGAAGTGTTTAAGATCGTTAAAGTGCAGCGTACTAATCCCGTAACCTATCTACTCGAAGACTATTGCAAAAAATCTGTCGCTGGAGCGTTTTACAAGTACGAATTGCGTTGCGCGACGTATCCGGACGTGTATCTCGTGGAAAAAGTACTACGTAGGAGAGGTGACAAGGTTTACGTGAAATGGCTGGAATTCGATGGATTGCACAACTCTTGGATACACAAGGACAATGTCATTTAATTCATACAAATTGTATTTTATTTTTAACATATGAAAAATATGAAATACATATAAAGTATCTGAAATATGTAAAATATATACAGCATATAAAATATATGTAAGATATATACAGCATATAAAATATAAAACAAAATATAAAAGAAAGATAGAAATATATTTCATTTGTTTTCCCGATACATATACATACATACATACATTACATTACTTTACATTACATTACATTATAAGGGTATCCGGTAATGTTTCCACGGTAGCGTGTCAGTCGAATCAGGTACGATATATCGCTTGTCGTCGTACGGACTCAGGGCGATTTCTGTCTCACTGATTGTGTCTCACTGATTACACTTCGTGCAATTTTGATCTTATGCAGGACTGCTGTCTAGTCATTTCAATGTCATCGCGCAGACATCGCGTGTAATCGTCGAAAGTTATCGTTCTCGCTACGACGTTGCGCTTGACGCCTTTAACCTTTTTTGTATCCTTTTTACTATTTACTCGCAACGCGTACGTTTTTGCTCTAAGCCCGACAAATTCAGTCATGATCGCACCGTTATTCTCGTCCTTCATCAAGCCTCAGCATTTTCTTGTTCTCGAGCGGTATACCGTACGCGTTGTTAGCCGGATAATCGCTCGTGTCGAATCTAGCGATATCGCGTTTCATATTCTCGTACACATCCTCGCACTCAATGTGATAAATCTAACTGTCTGTATCGGTGTACATTATTTTACAATTTTTGCGACATAACGGTAACATGTACTCGTCGTGAAATTCATATAAACACACTTTCGATATATCGAGTATACACATACCGACATAGATCGGTTTATTGAATTTTACCTCGAGGTTGCGCAGTTCAACGGCGACTAAATTTTCCGAAAAGACGCTCCTGCTATGAAAATTTGGTTTCGCGATCATCGCCTCCGCGCCGTATCGTCCGTCCCACTTTGTTAATAATTTTACATCGACGTGATTGCGCACGTTTTCCATAGTTTTACCGAATACCGCGTTGTTCACTAACTTGTACAAATTTTTCTCGAAATCGTTTGTCGTGCGCGTTCTAAACCGGGTGTTGAGTTCGATGTAATCGGGGAGCCATGCGGATTGAGCGAATTGCAATATGCGATGTATCTTTGCGATGCGAAGGCCGTGACGCGTGCATTGCTGCATATTGCGATAGTGTATGACGTAACGCTTCTTATCGTATAAGGTTGCGAGAAACTTGTCCTGCCGCTTGCCGGGCGGCTTATCGCGCGTCGGTCAGAACGGTAGATCAGCGTGCGCGTCGTGAAGATGTTGCGACTACTCCAGATCGACCTCGAGAATATAACCTGTACGAATCTGAAGCGGTCGCGCTAACGTCAAAGTCAGAGATGTCGTTGACCCATCGAAAATCGGCATAGGGCAATGGTTGACACATCGCCCAACTGTACAAGTTGTTTACATCGAAATACATGATGTACGACGATGGTTTCGATGGGTCGTAAGACGGCATATACTTGTTATGGGCGCGTATCTGCCGGAACATTGGCTCAGGCCACCGCGTATTCCCCGTTCGATAAACATAACCATATCGGTATCAGTAAGTAATTCGAACGTAATATTCGTATGTTTTAGCATGGCATCCCACGTGTATCCGGGAAGAGTATAGTAATACGCGGGGTCGAGCGCATAACTCTCGACATTTGTCGCGAAAATTTTTAAAAACGTCGGCCAATAACAAGACATCCGTTTTTAAATACAGATCGCTGTATTCGCCCAAGGTTCGTAGGGAGAACCGCCTCCAAACGTTTTCGGCGTGCGCGTAATCGCTCTTGGATACGGTGTCACCGGTCAAAGAACTATAAAATGATTCGCGCGGTGGTAAACATGTATCGTGCAACCTATCGACACAGTCAATGTAATCATATGGATGACACCTTTTCGCGTCAATAAATTGAACTCTTCGATCGATAAATTTTGAAATTTCGATTTTAGAATTTGGAGTTTATCATTATTTAGAAACGATGCCAATTTTTCGAGACTAGTACTGAGAAATTTGTACGAATCAATAAACCGTAACTTTATATCGCTTCGCCAATCTGATTTTTCGGTAGTATCTTTAACGTGTTTCGTGAATGAAATATACTTTTCTTTCGTTATCGGTAGTACATCGATCGAGCCTTCGAACGCGGTAGCTATTTCCTCGATGATAAAATGTGAATCGTAATCGAATGAATTGTGAAATACTATTGGAATGCAAAAAGAGTCTTTATAATTTAAATTGCAGTTTGAATGCGCGGGACCTTGGTACCGCCAGGTAAGATGGCAATGATCGCGTACGCGCGTGTCGTCTTGCGCGAACGGTTTTTCGCAAATGTGACAGTGTGTCGCGCTGTGAAACTTTTCCCGCTCATCTCGCGTTAAATTTACCATGGGGGCATTCGTGGTTAAAATAGTCTTTACGCGTTGCGCTAAATTTTTTAATTTTTCTACGAACTACGAAACGCAATCGGTACTACGGCGAGAATAAAACGCGGATAACGATTCGTCGTACGAACAGTGCATAAGCTATGCTAAATACTTGATGATGCTGAAACGTGTACGTAGACGCCATCGGATCACCGTTTTAGGTATGTGTCACATTTATAAGAAAAAGGGTGCTATGGAACTTCTACTGAGATAATGTTAAAAATAATTTAAAATATTT
The DNA here is from genome assembly GCF_030449975.1 of Polyergus mexicanus. Classification (NCBI taxonomy): domain Eukaryota; kingdom Metazoa; phylum Arthropoda; class Insecta; order Hymenoptera; family Formicidae; genus Polyergus; species Polyergus mexicanus. Next base: position 3,305,487 of record NW_027223339.1, on the reverse strand, counting down.
TATAAATTATAAATAAATTACAAATAAATAATTAAATAATTAATAAAAGATGACATGAATGAGTTTAAAAAATTTTTAGATTTAAACATATTATTGTAAACAATATACATGCACAATTATAATTATAAAATATTAAGTTTTATGAAATATTAATATTAATAAAATAATTGTATAATAATAAAATAAACTAAAAAAAGGGAGGTAATAAAATAATATTGGTCATTTTTTAATAATAAATAAAAGTATTTTATTTGGCAGAATCATAAAGAATACCAACATTTGTTGCAAGGGTAAGGAAAACTGCCAAAAACCTCACTAGTATTCATAACAAAAATATATCACAATCTTTTTATTATTTAAAAATATAAAATAAATATTTATATTTATATGGTAATATTTATAAAAAAGTAAAATAAATTCTTAATAAACTTAAATATGTTAAACTTAACTATATTTTATAAAATATCAAATCAATAAAGATATTACATATCAAAATAATAGCTACACTAAAATAAAAGTAAATAAATAAGAAATAAAAATAAATAATATAAAAGAATAAAAAAGATTAATTAAACCATTAAAAAAAATACATTTATATTGCACATTGCAGGTACATAAAATAAATTAATATTGCACATTGCAAAAAAGTACATTTATAGAAAATATCTGTAACAGAAAATATTGTTAGAGTAATAATATATGCATGCATAAAAAATGGGCTAGATGAATGTGAATTTATATGTTAAAAAAATATAATAAAATATACAAAAATTGTAAAAACAAAATATGAAAAATTACAAAATTAAAATAAAAATATCACAAGTTACAAAAATAAAATTAAAATACCATCAGATGAAACGCATTATTTCGTGGATAAATTATGTGAATTATATAACTCTAAGTGTCGCGAATCAATTTCGAAATTTATACAATTAATGCCTGCAGCCTGAAAATTTGAGCGAGCTATGCAAATTGCGGAAATAGTTTCAATGGATAATCGATTCCTTTTTTTATTTTTAACATCTGTAATTATCGAGAAAATACGTTCGGCTTCAGCATTTGAATGTGGAAGAGAAAATACCGCTTGAACTAATAATTCTAAATTTCCAAATATTTTATCTCCATTAAAATCTTTAAATTCTAATATTTTTTTCCACATTTGATTTATTTCTAATGAAGCTAATTCTTTTTTCTCTGAATCATTAAACATTGATGGCAGAATTCTCCATTTGAATGCTAATTTTGTTAAGTCAATATTACCTACGCGCAAAGCAACACAAGTTAAATCTTTAATTTTAATTCTTGCTTCATCAAAAAGAGCGATTTTGGGATCTAAAAAAGCTAATTGTTCAAAAAAAGTGTCTTTATATGGTAATCGTTTTAACATTTCGCGAACTGCCATCTTATAAAATTCTAAACACGTTAATCTAATTTCTTTCGCGCACTCTAATGATACTGTTAATAAAAAGTGTTCACATTCGGGCCAGACATATATATTATTTAGGTGTTGGATATAATTTTCATTGTCTACATTTAAAGTAACAATTTCTTTCAAAGCCTCCGGAGTCATAAAATTTTGAGCAATTTGCCGAATTATTTGCTGACTATTAATTTATAATATATTGGACAATATTTCAGATAAATATCATTAAAAATAATACCGGTAGTCTAAAGGAAAAATTTATTCTAATTGATGAAAGATTTATTTTTTAAATTTTATCATCCATGTATCTTGTCCGTAAAAGATATCACATAAGATATAAGATAAAGTAGATATGTAAAATGTATTATTTCTATATAAGACATGAATAAAATGTGGTACAATAGGGCTCCAGGCAAAGATCCACGTAATAAAAAAATCTAACGCGCCATTAGTGGAACCTCATGGGTGGTATGGAAGTCCATTCACTCTTTGTTCCTATATTATTGTAATATTTATAATCTTACATATACTTTACTTTATTAATTATTAAAGTAATATAAAGTAATTAAAAAATTGCATATGTCCTTATATGTAAATATATTACTTTTACTATATCACAATAAAACTTATAAACTATAGCCAACTTATAGCTATACTAATATAGCATAACAAAAAAATGTTATATATTGGTATATATATATATATATATATATATATATATATGCATAATAAAAAGTTCACGAGTCAGAAAAACATTTAACACTATCATTACAAACTTATGTAAAAATTAATATTTTATTTTTCAAACTTTATTTGTTAATAACTTTTTAATAAACAATAACCGCCGATTAAGTTATAAGAAAAAGTTATTCAGGATTAAGTCCTTGACAACATATATCAAGGTCAACGTGATCGGAGCTGGGTCCGTTATAGTAAATAATTACCCACATAAACATACACATTATATATGATGCACATAGTATTTAATACTCATACAATATTTTTGTTATAAATAAATAGACAGATATGGGTAAAAAAAAAACGAGAAAGAGAGAATAGGAATAAGTAAGCAAAGGAGTGGCTGTAAAACGATATATCGATTGATAATTCACATCAGTCACTAAACGTGAGCATAAAGTATTGCTACGGAGAAAGATATAACTATTTCCTTTTTATCTTACTTTTAGCACGTGTACAGACACTTGCTCAGTTACACTCATATCTTCTTTCTCTCTTTGCCCATTCTTCTCTGTCCATCTCTTTCTTATCCGAGCATATTATATGTTTGTTATATATTATCTATATGTGTGTATATGTTTGTGTATATGTAATAATAACTTAAAATTTATTAAAATATCATTAATCTTTTGCTCATTTGTATATTTCACTGAAAATTGATTATATTTATTTTGCAATAGTAGTTGTGTCACAGTAGTTAATTAGCCAGAGGCGATCAATTCGTGAGCTGGATTTTAAAAGAAATATTTTCCACCAAATGCGTTTTGCATGTGCGCTTTGGTTGAAGAATATTTCCCAGAAACGATCAATTCGTGAACTAGTTGTCGAAAGGAATATTTCCCACCAAAAACGGTTTGTATGTGCGCTTTGCTTATTAAAAAAATTACATTTTATTCTAGAGGCGATTTTTAATTGTGAATTGGTTGTTTTAAGAAATATTTCACACTAGATGCGATTTGAATGTGTGCTCTGATTATTAAAAAAATAACATTTTGTCCCAGAGGCGATTTTTATTCATGTGCTGGTTGGTTTAAAAATATTTTATTCCAAAAGCGGTTTGCATGTGCGCTCTGGTTATTAAAAAAATATTTTATCCCAAAGGCGATTCTTATTCGTGTGCTGGTTGGTTTAAAAAATATTTTATTCCAGAAGCGGTTTGCAAGTGCGCTCTGGTTATTAAAAAAATATTTTATCCCAGAGGCGATTTTTATTCGTGTGTTGGTTGGTTTAAAAAATATTTTATTCCAGAAGCGGTTTGCATGTGCGCTCTGGTTATTAAAAAAATATTTTATCCCAGAGGCGATTTTTATTCGTGTACTGGTTGGATTAAAAAATATTTTATTCCAGAAGCGGTTTGCATGTGCGCTCTGGTTATTAAAAAAATATTTTATCCCAGAGGTGATTTTTATTCGTGTGCTGTTTGGTTTAAAAATTATTTCATATGCGGTTTGTGCATGAATCTTCTAGTTATTAAAAAACAGTTATTCCAGAAGAAATTTAAAGAAACTTCGGTTTTTGAAAGACTAAGTGTGTAATATCTGGTATTCCTTCATATTATTGCAACCAAACATATATAGTAATAAAAGCTTACAAATCATTGGAAGGAATTATTATTGTAATTCCTGACGATGTATTTTTTCTTTTTTTAATGGCACCAAATTTCGCGTATATAATAGTCTATTAGGCTATGGATATACAAGTTGGTAGCTAAAGAGAGAAAATATATACATCTTCGTTATTAGGAGGCAATCCTTATGAGAAAAAATACTCCAAGGATGTAAAGATCTTTACATATTTGAGTATGAGGAAACGGTTCCGTAATATTATAGGAAGCAATAAGCTGCCTTTTTCAAAATGATAAATTATGATTAAAAAAATCTATCCTGATACTTGTAACAATATTGGCCAGAAAAAAGATGCCTCAATCTCGTTTGCAAATTATAATTGCAGATATAAAAATAATAAATAAAATATTTTGGTTGCGTTCTCACAAAAATTGCCGATGAAGGAGTCCTTTCTATATTATAAATATCCAAAATATTGTAAAAATATATTATTCTGTTGCGATCGAGACAAACAATGTATTATAAATCTTTATTACAAATATATAAACAATTTATGTATACGAACAAAAGAAGACATAATATAATATATATTTGTATAAATAATTTGTATATTTGTATACACTGTTGTGTTATATAGCCATTGATTATATCGATTGGAAAAAATGAGCTGCATTGTATAGATCGCAACTTATAGAAAGTTACATGATAATATCCAGAATATATGTATATATATCATACAAATACATCTGTATACGTCTATGTACATATATATATATATATATATATATATATATATATATATATATATATATATATTATACATATACATATTATATACACAGCCAAATGTTACTCCTCTTGGAAGATATATGGGAAGATACATAGCCCGTATGAACAATGTGAAATTGTATTCAAATATGTGATAAAGGCAGACGCGTCTATATTATACTATTATCTATACGCTTAGATACGTTTAGATACGCGTGCGAGGCGATAGAGCAGTAGAAATACACGATGTTGTCCAATTCCAACATATTGAACATAATACGAAGTTGCTTTTAATAACACGCATAAATCATGCATAAATATTAGTATCGGTAACGGCAGAACCAAAATTGTCGGTATTATCGATAAATGTGTCGATAATACCGACAATTTTAGTTTTGTTTAGATGAGGGCGCTAACCCGTCGGAGTTTGCTTGTCGTTTTTGGATCCCCTTAATAAAAGAGTTATTATTAAGTAAAATCTGGCCAATCAGCGCCGACCTTTAGCCGGGTGCACGTCAGTGAGCCGCGCGCTGTGAAGTGTGCAGCGGCGCACATTATCAGGCGCGCGGTTTACCGACGTGCGCCCGGCTAAAGATCGGCGCTGATTGGCCAGACTTTACTCAATAATAATTCTTTTATTAGGTGTTATATAAAAAATTGATACAGGACTTTTCTTCTCGGTTTCACCTGCTCTACCTGCACATGACCGGTGATGCGGTTGACGCCGGACACCCTGTATATATATGTCATGTTACTATAGAAAATCAAATGTCTGTATTTCGCATTTCATATATCCGAAAATAATTTAAATGCATTAATTACATTATTGTGATTAAAATGACACGTCGTGAAATATTAATAAATAATGTTTTTATGTATCGAATTAATTTTAATCAATATGAAAATAACTTTTTATTCGGTTACAGAATATTTGTTTATAAAGATGCGCATTTGTTTTTATTATTACGCGATATTTGTAGCATGCATGTATGTACGTATCGGGGAATAAGTCGACTGTACTATTCACACGCACACAGCCAGGCACATGCGATAATATCAGTGCGCGGCAGTACTCAGTCTCAGTCTCAGTCGCGCGTGTTGTGTACATACGCGTAACGAGAGATAACCGCAAAAGTGTGCTCAACCGTTATAACGCGTTATAACGCGTCGAATTTAAAAAACGAGTGTTGTGTTTGTGTAGTTATAGTGTGTTCATATAATGGGGCGAAAATGTAATGAGAAACGCTTACCTCACTTTGCCCGCAGACTTTCTTTAAAAAGAATAAGGGTCAAAAGGTTAGTATATTTATATACTATAATTGTAGAAGGAATTGTTTTAATGTATACTATATAGTATATAGTAATAAAATAAAAAAATAAATTAAAATAAAATAAAATAAAATAAAAAAAGAAATTTGAAATATTACAATTTTTATATAATATTACATTATCATATTTATATTTTTGTGTAAACTGCACGGAAAAAGAATTCAATTATATCTAGCGACATATTAGTATATAGTATATACTAATATGTCGCTAGATATAATTGAATTCTTTTTCCGTGCAGTTTACACAAAAATATAAATATGATAATGTAATATTATATAAAAATTGTAATATTTCAAATTTCTTTTTTTATTTTTTGATTATATCTTTAAAGCAATTCCTAAATAGAAAACAACATAAAGACATTTGTATGTAAAAAAATTGTAACATAAAATTAATCTTTAAATAGAATTTAGAATTACTACAATACATGAACATACACATTATATGTATATGATGCACATAGTATTTAGTACTCATATAGTATTCTTGTTATAAAGAAATGGACAGACGTGGGCAAAAGAAAGAAAGATAGAGAGAGAGAGAGAGAGAGAGAGAGAGAGAGAGAGAGAGAGAGAGAGAGAATAGGAATGAGTAAGCGAGGGAATAGCTGTACAACGATATATCGATTAATAATTCACATCAGTCGCTAAACATTAGTGAGCATAAAGTATTGCTACGGAGAAATATCCAACTATTTCCTTTTTTTTCTTACTTTTGGCACTTGGATAGACACTTGCTCACTTACACTCATATCCTCTTTCTCTTTGCCCATTCTTCTCTGTCCATCTCTTTCTGATCCGAGCATACTATATGTGTGTTATATATTATCTATATGCGATCTATTCGTGAACTGGTTGTAAATATTTCATACCAGATGCGGTTTGCACGTGCGCTCTAAATATTGCCGAAATATTTGATCCCAGAAGCGATCTTTTCGTGAACTGGTTGTAAATATTTCATACCAGATGCGGTTTTGCATAATATATTTTGCATTATTATTTGCTTTCCATTATATCTATTTAGCAAACAAGTCATAAAGTGTGACTTGTAGAAAATTATACACAAATATTGCTAATATCCTTTATATATATATAATAAATATCGTTGGGAAGAAACGCCTAAATGCAAATTTAAATCGGAGAGACGAAATATGTCAGATTAAGATATAAAAAAAACTCAAAAAGTACTTAATAAAAAATATTTTATTATTGTGTTTTGAAAATCTCTCGAGATAAACTACAAGAATATGCAATAAAAAGTAAGGGTTTCCATTAAAAAGATTCATTTCATGACTTTGTCCCGACCTTGGCGACGCTACCCAATGTCAAACTTATAGTATCTAATAAATAGATCTTTTGAAACCCTACAACTTTTATTTGAAACATTTTTTTCTAAAATGCTTAGTTTTTCTGATATTTCACCGTCCCGGTACTTTTTATACACCCTGTATATATATATATATATATATATATATATATATATATATATGTGCACATCATGACAAAATCAAAAGAGACAATATGAGCAATATTATATTATTGTGTTCAAAATATGTATGCGACACAGACATCTGTGCTCTATGACGGACCTCAGCAGCTAATGGTCTTTACTTCTCTTGTTATGAGCTTCTAATATAAAATTTCCACATAAATTTCCAGAGGTTTCGAGTTTCTTCAGAAGCGCATAATTGAGGAAATAAAAAGCATTGTAGCTATAATCTCACATACAATTATTGACCACATTTTCAAGCGCTTCAAAATTATACTTGTGAGAATGAAGAAAAACAGTTTTAAAATAATCATTTGTAAAATTCAACTCTTCAATAATAAATCATATATATGATTCCATTTAGTTTCTTTTTTTTTTTAATAATTCAAGTTTCTCGCAAAAATACTTTTTCGGATCACTCTGTACATCTATAGAGAAATTCCTATAAAAATAATATTGCCAATTATTGCTATAAAATTATTTATGTACACAATGTATACATAAATACACACAGACACACACGCACACACATATGCACACATAAATAATTGTAAAATAATTTCTCTCTCAGAAAAATAAGAATAGTCCTTTGTTTAGTTTTATATATAATTAAAAATTAATTATATATACATTTTTTATAGTAGTTAGTGCCAGAGGCGGTTTATTCGTGAGCTGGCTGCTTTCAAAAAAATTTATACCAGATTCGGTTTGCATGAGCGTTCTGGTTAAAAATATATCCCAGAGGCGATTTACGTGTGCTGGTTATTGTAAAAAATATTCCAGAAGCGATTTACGTGTGCTGGTTATTGTAAAAAATATTCCAGAGGCGATTTACGTGTGCTGGTTATTGTGAAAAGTATTCCAGAGGCAATTTACGTGTGCTGGTTATTGTAAAAAGTATTCCAGAGGCGATTTACGTGTGCTGGTTGCTTTACAATATTTTGAACCGGTTGCGATTTAATAGTTATGTAAGATTAGCAATATAACCGTTATTATATATTATAATACATATATATGTATTGTGCCATTGTATGTATGTATGTATGTATGTATGTATGTATGTATATATATTGTTGCGTCCGCGGATCGAAATCGATATAACTCGAATCCGCGTGACACAACCGACACACGCGTACCGCAAGTAAATAATTAACACTCCTTTAAAAGAACGAAAGAAACTTTAATATAATAACACAGAACACTATTATACAAGGAATACAGAACAATAACGGTTATCGTAATCTCGAATACGTCCGCCCGGAATGGCATCCGTCGCGAGACTCTAAGATGGCCGATCTCTCTTCAGATGAACGCCGTTGTTTAACAACAACCCTTAGCAACGTTCTCCCGGAGACGGGTACAGCAGATTCAGGAATAACGGTCACAGACGACCCGCAGGGACGCAACACTATATATATACACATAAAAGGCACACATATATATATATATATAACAATACATGCACACACACACACACACACACATGGCCAAATATTATTCCTCTTGGAAAGATATAGGTAAAGGACTTTTCTTCTCGATTTCATCTGCTCTACTTGTACACGAGTGAAGCGATTGACGCCGGACACCCTGTGTATATATATATATATATAAATTTTATAATAATTTATATATATTAATCTAACGTGAAAGATTATAGATAAAGGGAGCCTCACGAGCGAGACTTCGGAACTCTTCGATATTTGTCGTCTCGCTTGCTCCTTCATTCTTTCTCGCTTTCGCTTTTGTCGACTCTCCATCATCGTGCGGGGATCTTTCCTTATCTACTATACATATACTGGGTGGCCCATTTTAATCCATCCAGTCGAATATCTCAAAAACCAAGCTTGGAAGAGAAAAATGTTTCAGACAAAAGTTGTTTGGTTTCGAGGGGGCCATAAGATGGTACCATTGGTTTGACCTTGGAAAATCATTTGAAGGTCATGTGAAGGTCAACTTTAAAATCTTAAATGGAAACCTCTATTTTTCATTACATATTCTTATAGCTTATCTCGAGAGCTTTCCAAAACACTAAATAAAGTATTTTTTCATTAAGTACGTTTTGAGTTATTTTATATTTTAATCTGACATATTTTGATATAAAAAATAAAATATTTCGTAAAATATTCAGTTTTCGATAATCTTACCGTAATACTTTTATGTACAGAATAATGAGACAAATCAATTAGTGCCAAAAAAAACAAATAATTGTTTTTTAAAGAAATACATTGTAAATAATTTTCTTAAAAACAATTATTTTTTATACTAATTGATTTGTCTCATTATTCTGTATATAGAAGTATTACGGTAAGATTATCGAAAACTAAATATTTTGCGAAATATTTAATTTTTTATATCAAAATATATCAGATTACAATACAAAATAACTTAAAAAGTACTTAATAAAAAAATACTTTATTATAGTGTTTTGGAAAGCTCTCGAGATAAGATTACAAAAATATGTAATGAAAAATAGGGGGTTCCATTTAAAAAACGGAAGTTGACCTTCAAATGACCTTGAAAATAACCTTTAATGTGAAATCCAAGGTCACTATTAGATAGCCCTCTTTGTTCCCTACAATTTTTAGCGAGTCGTTTTCCTTCTAACGTTGATCCTGAAAAGTTATGAGGGTGGAACTTTTAAAATGGGGCACTGTATAATACAATAAAAAGCTTTCCTCGCGTTATGATATGTTTGTAAAACAAATTTTGTCTGTAATAGACATCATACTTGTAAAAGCAAATGTGCAAAAAAGTTGTTGTTATTAATTGACATCACACTTGCAAAGCAAATGTGTGAAAAATTGTCACTAATTGACATCACACTTGCAAAGCAAGTGTGTGAAAAGTTGTTGACACTGATTGACATCACACTTGCAAAAACAAGCGTGTAAGAAAATTATTGTCACTGATTGACATCACATTTGCAAAAGCAAACGTGTAAAAAAATTATTGTCACTAATTGACATCAGACTTGTAAAAACAAGTGTGTAAAAAAATTATTGTCACTAATTGATATCACACTTGCAAAAACAAGCGTGTAAGAAAATTATTGTCACTAATTGACATAACATTTGCAAAAGCAAGCGTGTAAAAAAATTATTGTCACTAATTGACATCACATGCAAAAGCAAGTGTGCAAAAAATATTTTATAAATGACAGATACAATAAAGTATATTATATAATATAATATGGTATGATATGGCTACAAGCGAAGATCCATGTTAAAAAAATCTTACGCGCCATTGATGCTACCTCATATAGGTGGTGTGGAAAATCACCATTCAGTATTGTTTGACAACGACACAAACGTATATATGTGGTCCGTATATACGTTTCGTAATGATATTGTAAATATATATATGTATAGAAACTAAAGTTAAATATTATTATATGACATATTCTCTAAATATTTAAAATTTCTTATAGTACTTTTCATTATTTTTAATCATTTGTCGGAAAATCGATACATTTCTCATACAATAAAATATATGATTTTCCCTTTTGTTGTTTCCACACGGACATTCTTTCTTTCAAATCATCAATTTGAGATGCATTTTTAAGTAGATTAAAAACTTTAAGTAATTTATATACGTATCTTAATCATAAATATATTATATAATAGATAATATATCTCATACAAAACGGCTGAAAAAAAACATTTAAGGCATAGCAAGAAACGAAAATTGCGTATCGCCCGGTCTTTGTGCCGGCTCGATAAGAAGGAGAGAGACAGAAAACAGTATATTTGTCCTCTTCTGTTATCCGAAGCCAGCCGAAGCGCCGAGCTTACACGTACGCGGTTTGCGTTTGTGTGCGTCATCCCCTCCACTACGGTTGCGTGTTGCTAGCGTGGGCATTCTGGCATCACTGGCCCCATATGATTTACAGCTAATACCGTCTCTAAGTTCGAGCGTCTTACGTCTCCGCGAGCAGCCTAGATATTATTAAACAAAAGGAGTGGGGATGGCTCCAGCCAAGATCGGCCGAAAAGTGTAAACCGGCCGCAGGCCTGATCTAATTGATTAATATACATATATTGAGCGCGAGATGCACTGACGCTAGCTCAGTAATATAGCTCATTAACATCGCTCGCTCTCGCTCGCTCAGTAATACAATCGCACTGTATTGAAATACCGTATGTATCGCGCCCGACCATTATAATCGCGAATAAGTGGAAGTGTACAAAATTTTGTAAAATATACTAAGTTATACCTAACGTCCGGGAATATCTTATTTCGAACGTGGATCCTAATCTTTTGGACGTGCAAATCCCTAAAGACCTTTTCCTTAGCAGCTAAAGCACAACATAAGTAAGAATAATTAGTAACTTTATATTTGCATTTAAGACAATAAGACTACACAATTAAGCAATCAATCTGCATATTACAAATTTAAAGGGAAGTTCTGGGAAGTTTTCATGTGTTCCGGGAAATTATAAACATATATATGTATATATTTATAATTTCCCGCAACACAAGAAAAACTTCCTAAACAGTATTATTTACAAGCACCAGATCACCGATCAGAATACCAAGATATTCAATTAAGAAAACCATTTCTGATGCTGAAATAATTAAATTTTGTGCATTAAGATTGTTGCTAGATATTGAGATTGGTATGTTTTTTTCCAAAGTTTCGAACACAATTGAAATACTGTAAGCAGGCATTAAATATTTCAAGTGAAAAAAAATGTTCTTTATTTATCAAATAGTTCAAGATTTTAGCTATTTTGTATCTACATATTCCTTCAAATAAATCATACATAGAATCAAGACTTGCATTTGTTATGATATAAAATTTCGGGATTTCATTAAAAACACATTTAGTTTTCACTCCCGTGGAGCAATCTTCACAATCTTTCAGATAATTTTGTTTGGTCCGTAACATTTGAGCATTTTCTTCCACTTGTTTTCGCCTCTCAATTTTGTTCGCTGTACATATTCTACACACATTTTGTGTGTTAAAGCTTTTGTGAAGTTACAAATATCGTTTAAAGCTAGTCTCCAATAATCGCTAACAGAGAAAAATGAATCGTTTATTGCTGGCCATCCAGGTTTACAGTTATTCCATGTTTCCCAAGATCTGTTATTTAATCGATAATATTACGAAATGTTTTCATGTTACCGGCTGTTTCGTGATCTTTCGTATAGTGGAGTTGAGCAAGAAATAAATTTTCCAACATACTGCTAAATTCGTATGGGATATATCCTAAAGAAAAATGGACGGCACCGAGTTTTTATATTAGCGTTTGAACCAAGAGGATTATTGATCTCAACATCGTCAAAGTATAATATCAACGGAAATACGGTTCTTCCCGCAAATTGAGATTCAATGCTCTGCCATAATTCACCTTAAACATTTGACATTATTGGTTCACTAGATTTATATTTTTCAATGTGTTTTAAAATTAAAGATGAAACGTTTGGGATTTCTAAAAATATTTTTAGCACCATTTTCATTGGTATCACTTTCTGCGTTTGAAATAACAGCTTTGCGTTTTCCCTCGGTAAAGTGAGAACTTACAGATGCATGAATTCTGAGCGATTGTGGTTTTATCGAAGTAATTGCATTTTCAAAATATTTTAAACTATGATGATCGGATTTAAAATTATCGAAACCGTGTTGCAATATTGTTAACATCTTAGTGAGATCTGAAAGGGCCTGTTTATAATCTTTAGAATTACACTTTTGCTTCAAAATCGGTATAAAAGTCAAATCATACAAAATCTTCAATTTATCAATCAAAGTGGAAACAAACGATCGTGTGAGATTTAATTCCGAGCAAAGTTGTGAAACGAATGATGAGATTTTTTTTTGTACTATACATTCAAAGGTTTTGACATTGAAAATTGAAGGCTCGTGAAATGAACATTCCGATTGTGGGGATTGAATAATTTTATTTAAAGATATAAAGTTAGAACAACTCAACCTTTCCAATTCTGTAAGATCAGAAGAATTATTTTCAGGATTTCTATTCTGACCGACCCGTCGCCGTCGCCGAATTTCTGTAACGATCCAAAATGCCTCGAAAAAAAGTGTTTTTTATACGAATAAAAACTGTTAAAAATTCTTGTACATCTTTCATAGTAGCAAGCTGCCAATATTAAAGTTTTATGGCGTAGTTTAACGTGTTTAGTAAGACAAATTTCGGAATATAGTTTTGTTTCGCAAAATGGGCACGGAATCATTTCCGGTACTATCTTCTTAAACGAAAAGATTACAACGAAATAATAATAAAACTTTTTTTGCATGGAAGCTTTATTTTGCGTATTATGGAGGCCAGTAATTATAACGACGAATATTAATTATCATGATACTTACAGTAGTTGAAATAATTATGCTATCTTTACATTCAAGTATCGATGGTTTCCATTGATTTTTTCTTAGATGGATTCGGCTTTTAGGTAGAAGTAGGTATGGGAGAAGTCGCAGAACAATTTTTGCATCTATTTGATCAAATGACATTAATTACACAAGGTAAATTCGATATATATTTATTTAGAAGCAAATACATCTACTGTCAGTCAATTTGTCGTCTTGAATCAACTCCACCAAAACTTATGCATTGTCATCGTCTTTCTTCGGTGGCCGAACAGCTAAAACTTCTGCAAAAAAGTTCTCCAACTTTCCAATATTTATTCTCGCGTTGATAATTTTAGACAAAACTAATCCTCTTCAATTAATGAATATGCATTTGGATATTTGAGAATTGGCCAGCTTTCAAAAATTTGACACAATTTCAAATCGCGGTTTGACTTTATATTTTTGCGTCGATATATATATATATATATATATATATATATTCAGCCGTCAATTTCCAATTTCTAATAACAATTTCCTATGGCATTGAATGACTTTGCAGCCATGCTTTAGCTTCGAGAATAGCTTCTGTAAGATGATAAACAAATTATGTAAACATTTGATTAATTTAATAAGTAGAATATAATTTTGAGAGTTTATACATATGTATATTTAAAAAAAACTGCAGGCTACCATCATCGGAGGATGAGTCTGAACTTTCGGTTCTATGGTGGTGTAGATCGCCTAATGGTATTTGCCGCTCATAAATGAGTTTCAAGGCGCGTATTTTGTTCCGATATTTCCACTAGTTTCCCATATGAAATTATAGATTTTCCAATTTGCGATAATTTTTTCGGAATTAGCGGAATATAGTACGTAATAGTAGCTTCGGTGGGAAAAAGTTCTACTATTTCCCCTGCTATATATATAGGAAATCATTATTTTTCAAACTGAAAACATAAAATAAACAAACGAAAATGAAAACATTCATATGCACGTATATTACAGAAATACAAATTTTAACGTTATAAAAAAAAATGTAAAATGAAATTATTTGATAGTTTCATTCAGTAATTCTGTCAGAATGACAGAAGCGACAATTAGCATTCTAAATTGTCGCGTCAAAAACTTGGATTTTTTATAAGAATTTACAATCGCCTTTCCTTGGATGTTCATATAAAATTTCTTTAATATCGATAGTTTTTGTTCTTAAGGCATACGTCAATTTTCCCGTAAAAGCGTTCTGTCTGTTTAAACTATAAGCATCCTCAAATAAACTTTGTAATAAATTTTTTGACGTTCTAGTTGCAGATGCCTTTGCGCTCGAATCTGTAACCTAATCAGTACAGTAAAAAATAAATGTTGCTCAAGAATGAAAATAATTCTTCAAAATCAGAAAGATTTGATTTTTGATACCCATGTATATTAAAATATGCCAAAAAAAAGTTATTTTTTATTACTCTCATCATGGAAAAAGTTAGTTTTAAGCATTAAAGGTTCTCCTAAAATTTCATCCCTCTATTTCGATTTTTCAATTAGCACACTCAGATGTCCCATCTTTCATTTCATTAACATGAGAAAAACATTTTTCATGCATGAGTCTTATGCGCACTACTTGATCGATATAATTGATAACATTTTATAAACAGGTTTTTATATAAGGAAAGTCTATAAAAAATTTTACAAAAGCCAAGTCAATGAATTCAACCATTGCAAAATTACAGGCACTCAAAATAATTTTTTTAAAGAGAAACACCTGTCATGGCTAAATTTGATGGGATTAAATGGGAAACAGAACTCCCCTCAGCTTCCAATGTTAAAAAATTGAGATGAAAGAATGAAAGTTTTAGAAGATTTTTTTCATAGTGGAAGCAAGAAAAAAAATTATTTTACTTTTTCAAGAAAACAAAAAAAAATGCTTTTTTTCTTGGCATATGATGTACATATTATATGCGTACTAACATAAGGCATTTCCTTTGTCTTAAATGCTTCTGTCCATTTCTTCAAGAATTCGATTTTTAATCCAATTTTAGGTTTCATTTCTTTGATGAGCTCTGGGATAAGATCAGGTAAATTTTCGTCACTAATTGAATTTTCTAAAAATTGAAAACATATGTATTCATCGTTTCAAAGATTACAAGAAAATTAATACAATAAACAAAATAAAAATTTGGTAAACGAAATTGAATGTTTAATTGATTGCAAGATAGTATCGTTCAGGTGAGCAAGCTTTTTAATTGTTGTGTGTTTGTGTATGACAAAATATTTTGTTTTTCTACTTTTTACTTTAACAAATTCTCTGAGAATGCGCACAGATAGAATCATAATGTCGAAAATATTTTACTGCAATACTCGACATTTATTACAATGGAAGACAAAAATATTTATCAGTATTTTTTGAACTAAATAGTAAAACACGATGCTCCTTTCTATGCTTCTTTGTGCGTTGTTCGTTTCTTTCTACGACTTAAAGCACAAGCTTAAAATTGCAATAAACAACCATCGCGAAAATTATGTATCGTATCGACATCAGTTTTTTGTGCCGCTGTAGTATATAAATATATTCGATATTTTGATCTGACAAACAAATGGTGCCTGCAACTACGAATATACATCATACTATATACAGGGTGTTTCACAACAACCTTCAATCCTTAAAATGACTGATACGATTCTAAGACGATTTTTCTTTTACCAAAATTTGAATTAAAGCGTAATTTCTGAGTTATAAGCAAAAATAGTTAGCAAATCACGCATCGAGTACAGAAGGCAGGCGGGAGCGACGCAACGCGCCGCAGCTGACCGTACGACGCGTGATTACCACCGCATGAGTCGCTAACTATTTTACCTTATAACATAAAATCATGCTTTAAATAAAATTTTGGTAAAGAAGAAAATGTCTTAGAATTACGTCAGGAATACGTATTTAAAATAATGTCACTTTAGCGAAAGTTGTTTCGGATCGCCGCTCATCGTACGCTGCAATCAGCTGATTGCTATACGCGATGTGTGTATGGCGGATTGTGTGCGTAATAGAAAGAAAAAGACAGATAGAGTGTGAGAGAGAGAGAGAGAGAGAGAGAGAGGAAAAGGAAGGGAAGGAAGGAATGAGGGAGAGATGTTTATACACACGCACGCACATATGCATACACTTTTTTTCTCGCTTTCTTTCTCTCTTTTACACAACACTCAACACTTTCTCATTCGGTCACTCATTCACGCACTCACTCACTCACCTGCTCACTCACAGCGTAGCAAATCTTTATGCTACGTATTGTCGTTAACTGCTGCACGATTATTATTTAGCGACGGACCGCGGAGACTGCGCGATCACATTGTTACGTTGCCTAGCGATGCGAGAAACGCGACATATACCGTGCAAGTTGCGACGTGCGTGTGGCGCGTGGCGCGTGGCGCGTGATTGACGCGAGATAAGACGAACGATCTTCTAAAACCTTCGCATTACGAATGCGGTAGAAAACATGAAACGTATAATGACGTATATAAAAAAATTAATTATTTATCATAATTAATAACTATTTCTAATTATAATAAATAATTATTATTTTAAAAAGCATGTATTATACGTTATTTCGTTTTCGAAATTATTGCATTCACGATGCTAAAGTTTCAGTCAATCGCAAAATCGTAAGAATAATATAATTAATAAATTACATTTGGGAAAATTTATTTTTATTCTGCTCAAATCAGATGTTCCAACGTTAAAATGTATTGGTCGCTCTAAAAAGAGTGGATTGATTTAAAAAAAAATTTTAGAGCAGATGCTCGAAATGCCCGCTTCAATTCAAATTTTGGTAAAGAAGAAATAGTCTTACAAGGGGACCCCGCAACATGATAAAAAAGGATTTTGATGGGACTCAGGTATTTTATAGAGGTATTTGCCCTAAGTACCAGGGTAACGGGAATTTATGCACTACGGCTTGGTTTCCGAGAAAATCTACGGTAAAGTTTCACACGCGGTATGTATACCAGTAACTGTGCTGTGTTGTCGAGCAAGCGAGCGCGGCGCAGTAGGCAAGGTTCACGGCTGGCACGCTGCTGGCCCGTATTCAAGTCCCGTCGGCGCGCGACATTTTTTTTCAATTTTTTTATTTTTTTTCTCGTTTACATATCTAATCTTACTTAATATCAATAACAAACATTGCATCACAAAGTTGCGGGGAAAAAAATTGCTATACAACAATTTCCCTGCCTATGACCTCTCCCATTGCAATAGAAACAGCGGAAATCATGGTTGGCGGTGTATCCGTGAGTAGATTCAAATTTCGGAGCAACGATTCGGAATATTTGAGGGCGTTTGTCAATTCACACTTCGATTGCTCATCTCTCTCTTCTGTGTCCGATGTGTTTTCTTGTGACGGACCTGGTTGTGGTGGTCCTTCTTCTAGAGCAGCAGCTTTCTTCATGTTACACTTCTTTTATTTTTCAAATTTCACTTATATCAGGGGAGGCCTGCGTTAAGGTTTTCGCCCTAAGAAAGAGAAAGGTCATTAACGGTAAACACAGGAGCGAACGGTGCCGAAATACTTGGAATTTCGAAAATAGGGCAGATCGTTGATTTTAACAATAAGAGCTCGTTTTAAAACTGTACACTATCTTACCAAAAACCGTACGTTGTATAGCAATTTTCTTCTCCGCAACTTTGTAATGCAATGTTTGTTATTGATATTAAGTAAGATTAGATATGTAAACGAGAAAAAAAAATTAAAAAAAAATGTCGCGCGCCGACGGGACTTGAATACGGGCCAGCAGCGTGCCAGCCGTGAACCTTGCCTACTGCGCCGCGCTTGCTTGCTCGACAACGCAGCACAGTTACTGGTATACAGACCGCGCGTGAAACTTTACCGTAGATTTTCTCGGAAACCAAGCCGTAGTGCATAAATTCCCGTTAGCCTGGTACTTAGGGCAAATACCTCTACAACATACCTGAGTCCCACCAAAATCCATTTTTATCATGTTGCGGGGTCCCCTTGTTAGAATCGTATCAGGAATACGTCATTTTAAGGATGGAAGGTTGTTCTGAAACACCATGTATTTACGTTTTCTAACATATGTATAAGTATTTTATGCAAAGGAGAAAACAGTAATCAAAACATTATTAGAATCACAATGAACTTTGGTGAAAACGCAAGTATTTTTTGATGTTTTACTTAAACATTATTTCTTACGTTGTCGATTGCGGCGTGGTTTACAGAAATCGTTGTTGACAATATGCAAATAAAATGCGAAAAACTATTGTTGCATAAATAAATGAAATAAAGGGTCTACAGTTACAATTTTCGAAATACAGTTTCGCGTAAAGAAAGAGATATAACATTTCAAACAAACATTATATACAGGGTGTCCCATTTTAATCTCCCCAGGCAAATATCTCAAAAACCAAGCTCGGAAGAGAAAAATGTTTCAGACAAAAGTTGTTTAGTTTCGAGGGTGCCATAAGATGGTGACAATGATTTGACCTTGGAAAATCATTTTAAGGTCATGTGAAAGTCAACTTTAAAATCTTAAACCGAAACCCCCATTTTTTATTTAGTATTCTTGTAGCTGACAACGAGAACTTTCCAAAACACTATAATAAAGTATTTTTTTATTAAGTACTTTTTGAGTTATTTTATATTTTAATTTGGCATATTTTGATATAAAAAATTAAATATCTCGTAAAATATTTAGTTTTTGATAATCTTACCGTAATACTTCTATGTACAGAATAATGAGACAAATCAATTAGTATAAAAAAAAATTGTTTTTAAGAAAATTATTTACAATGTATTTTTTTAAACAATTATTTGTTTTTTTTTGGCACTAATTAATTTGTCTTATTATTCTGTACATAGAAGTATTACAGTAAAATTATCGAAAACTGAATATTTTACGAAATATTTTATTTTTTATATCAAAATATGTCAGATTAAAATATAAAATAACTCAAAAAGTACTTAATGAAAGAATACTTTATTATAGTGTTTTGGAAAGTTCTCGTTGTCAGCTACAAGAATGCTAAATAAAAAATGGGGGTTTCGGTTTAAGATTTTAAAGTTGACTTTCACATGACCTTAAAATGATTTTCCAAGGTCAAATCATTGTCACCATCTTATGGCACCCTCGAAACTAAACAACTTTTGTCTGAAACATTTTTCTCTTCCGAGCTTGGTTTTTGAGATATTTGCCTGGGGAGATTAAAATGGGACACCCTGTATATGTATATATATATACATAGTTATATAAAACATTTTTTCGTTATGCTATATTAAGTTTTTTTATTTATTATGATATGGTAAAAGTGATATATTTACGTGTAAGGACATATGCGATTTGTTATTTCTTTACTTTAATAATTACTTTATTAATTATTTACATAAATATATATTTGTGTAAGATTATAAATATTACAATAATATAAGAACAAAGAGTGAATGGACTTCCAAACCACCCATGAGGTTCCACTAAAGGCGTGTTAGATTTTTTTATTATGTGGATTTTCGCCTGGAGCCCTATTGTACCACATTTTATTAATGTCTCTTATAGACATAATATTTTTTTACATATTTACTTTATTATGTCTTTTGCAAACATAATGTCTATTACAGACATGAAAATTTTTAGACGCGCCTTTTACAAATATGGTGTCTTTTGAAGACAATATCTATTACAGACATGATATTTTTACAAGAAAATAAGTAAAGCAACTATGTTTATTATATTATATGAATAATAATGCCTATAAAATACAAATCATTATCTTCTGAACATTATTATTGCATATCGGTAGATGTTGAGGGACCAGCAATATCACAAACATCTGCAGCATATAATGTAAGACTGCTTTTTTGTTTTTTAGAAGGAGTGTTATATAATTTGTCCGATGACATAAGAGATAAATGTTTCTTATCAATCTCCATGTTTAGAATGATTTCTTTTCTTGTTTTCAATGCTGATTTCAAAACACAAATAGCATTTATAGAGGAAGACGAAAGTTTATTTCGTTTTCTTGCTTTTAAATCTGTTAAAACAGAAAACATTCTTTCTGGATCGGCATTCGAATTTGGGAGTGATCTAACAGCATTCAAAAGATGTTTGAGATTGGGATATTTATCAATATTAGTGGAATACTGACTTTGTAAAATTTGTTTCCACATATCATCAAAGCTTAATTTTAATAGCTTTTGCTTTTCTGTTATTGTAAAATCTAGATGTAAAGTAAGCCATTCTTTCTTCAAACCGTTTTCGTCAAACCCGCCAAGAGTTTCAACGATAAAAGAAACATCATTGAATGATGTTTCTCTATCAATATCTAATAATACTAGGTTATGTTCGAAAACTTTTAATTTTGATAAAAAGTTATCATTAATTGGTAATCTTTTATAAATTTCCTCGGCGACAGTTACATAAAATTGCAAACAATTCTTTCGAACATTTGCAACTATATCCGCATGTTCTTCCTTCATTAATTCATCGAGGTAGTCTTCACATTCAGATCTTAAAGAAACTTCTTCTAACAATTTTTGATTCTTCTTTTCATCAAATTTAAATATTATTACATAAATTATTCAAATGCTCTGACTTTAAAAAATGTTTGCAAACTGTGGTTAAAAGTTCTACTGACTTTGGCTGCAATAAATGTATTCTAGTTTCCACATCTTGGAAAAATGCATTAAATAAATTAAAAAAATTTAAAATATGCTGTAAAAATAAGAAATAGGCTTTTATATCTAGATTTTGCATCATAGATAATAAATATGTTCCAGACTTTGTTTTTTCGCTTATAGTAATTTCATTCAGAAATAAGGGCTGTGCGTCTATTTGTAAACACAAGCAGAAATCTGCTCGAGAAAAACAATGAACATATTGAACAATATTTCAGATAAATATCATTAAAAATAATACCGGTAGTCTAAAGGAAAAATTTATTTTAATTGATGAAAGATTTATTTTTGAAATTTTATCATCCATGTATCTTGTCCGTAAAAGATATCACATAAGATATAAGATAAAGTAGATATGTAAAATATATTATTTCTATATAAGACATGAATAAAATGTGGTACAATAGGGCTCCAGCGGCGAAGATCCACGTAATAAAAAAATCTAACACGCCATTACTGGAACCTCATGGGTGGTATGGAAGTCCATTCACTCTTTGTTCTTATATTATTGTAATATTTATAATCTTACATATACTTTATTTTACATATTATTCTTTATCTCAGGGGCGGCTGAGCTGCTCGGTTGAGCGTTAAGCGTTTTGTTTTCCGAAACAGAATTTTCACTAATCTTCTGTACCGGTATATTCGAGTCACGATGCAAGAGCGTATGATGTGCTCGTCGGCACAAATTACAACGTTTTTTACTCTTGCAAGAGTTCGGGAAATGGCCGACCTTTAAACAATTAAAACAACATTTATGCGATTTGAGAAACTGAGTTCTCTGTTCGACGGATTTACGCTTACACTCGTCGCATAACATCAAATTATGATTGCCGGAACAATTCAAACATTTTTCGGTGGCTACGTTATTCACCGAGGCCCGATTAGAGCCTTTATTTTTATGAGACAAAGTATCGGTATTTAACTTAGAATGATCGGTAAGACCTCGAATTCACAGCGTCATAAAATCGCGAATCTCTTCATACGTCGGAGATGCGGTTGACTTACCGCGTTGCAAATTCCACTCATTACGTGTGCGTGGACTAAATTTTTGCGAAACAATATAGACTAATAAGTCATCCCATTTTTCAACAGGTCTGCCTAAATTTGTTAACGCGGCTAATGACGCGGCAACGGTATCGCGTAAACCTTTGAGTTCGACAGCGGATTCCGTTTTCATAACAGGCAAATCTGCGAAAGCATTAATATGGGCATGGATAATCGCGTTTTGATTATTGTACTCTTTGATAAGTAATTTCCACGCACCATCGTAATTTGTGTCGGCAATCTTAATATGATTGATTAATACTGCGGCTTCGCCCGTGACACTGGCTTTTAAATAATGTAATTTCTGCGTATTCGACAGCGATTCTTTCGAGGCGACGAGCGATTCGAATATTCCGTGAAAGTTTTCCCATTCCGCGAAATTACCGAAAAATTGCGGCAACGGGATTCGTGGTAATTGCAACGAAACCGCACCAGACAATTCGCGAGAAGAAACATCGCTTACTGATGATGCCGCATTCGAGTCGCACCGGGAGAATTTACCTATTACATCTACGAGATAGTCCGCCGCTTCGTGGTAGACGTCTTCGGCCGCAAAGAATTCCTCCTCGATGAAGTATTTGATGGTACGCTGTTCGTCGGCCGTTGCTATCTGCTGAAGCTGGACGTTGAGACGTTGACATCTTTCCCACAATGTCTCCAAGGCGTCCAGTCGACTCTTCGCCTTGTATTGCGTGACGTTAGCCTTGCCCATTTTCTTAAAGTTGGGGAATACTCGCTTCATCGAGCTTATTGTAATAGATTGCTCGATGAGGAGGCCCTGCAGCGAGTCCGTCATGACGGTAGGCCGATAAGATGAAGCCTTTCAGCAACAATTTACCACTCGTTGGTCGTTGAGGTGCTGAAACGTGACGACAGTCCGTCGCACGCGGATGTGCGAAGACGCACTATAAATTTTTACTTAACTGTGCAGCGCGCGAAAAGCGTGCGGCAACTATGTATAACTGCGGATTACGCAGTACGCACTCTGAGGTGCGGAGTGCTAAAGAGCACAAAGATTGCACTTAAGCTGTGCAGAGCGCTAAGAAGCGCGAGATTTGCGCGGCACTGCGGATTACGCAGGGCGCAAATAATAATGATACGTTGTGCTTAAGAGCACAACTTTAATAGTGCAAAATGACGCAAAGTTGACTGCGCGAACTTTATTTTCCCGGGAGTCCTTTCAACGCACTCGCGTTATTATTTGTGGCAGCGGAATGCGGATAAATGTTTTGATATCGCACCGTCTCCGTCTCACGCGACAGTTTTTATAAGTACTGTTACCTTAGCGTGTCAGCGTTCTCACTCGCACTCCGCGAACTGATTACCGAATCACTATCTGTTTTTCCAAAATCCGGCTCGAAGGACCATTTAATGTAGCCGCGCCTTCGAATTACACGTCCACATTAACAGAATTTATTTGTTTCGCCGATCGGAGAGATAGGACGTAAATGATTTGAGCGGGGTTAGTTTGTTGAAAAGTGTTTATTCCTTTCGACACCAACTTCCGGACTGTCTTAGGTAATCGCACGCGACAGCAAGATATAATCGGACACGCGAATTATCGTTTTAACTATAACTATATGAGCGTTAGACTTTCGGTGTGCTCCCGGTGAAGGCTCGCGACGAAGTATCTTAACGAAAAGCCCTTCTTTCCGATCCATGTACAATAGTCCTGGTCGAAACGTGTACTACAAAAAACGGAATTTTGTTCGTTCGATTCCGAGAGCCAATCGGCTATTGACAACGAGGTGTTTGTCAGAATCGAACGATACGAAGAAACCACAAAAACGGAATGAAAACAAGGCCTCGAACGTAACGTCTCGTTTTAGAACGTTCGAGAAGCAAAATTAATAATATAATTTATAAAACTCTTACTTTCTCGAACACATATACTTTACTTTATTAATTATTAAAGTAATATAAAGTAATTAAAAAATTGCATATGTCCTTATATGTAAGTATATTACTTTTACTATATCACAATAAAACTTATAAACTATAGCCAATGCTACACTAATATAGCATAACAAAAAAATGTTATATATTGATATATATATATATATATATATATATATATATATATATATATATATATAATATGTTATAGTTCTTCGGAAAGCAAAACACCCGTGGATTCGTCTAAAATATAGAGTTTTTATTAAATTATAAAATTGTTAAGGCTATTTACGCATGTGTTATACTAACCTAAAATATAGAGAATCGACAATTAAATGTTCGTGCTTCCCTAAATTCTCTCGTCGCACAGTTTTGTGGTGGTGGAAGATTTCGCTTATTTAATATTTGACGATTGTTTTAATGCAAATTGTAATGTTTATAACTCAGATAACTCTAATCGAATCGCGCAAACTACTACTCGTTCCGCTTTTTCTCGGCCTCTCTCTATCTGCTCCTTCTCTGCTTCTCTCTCTCATTAACTGGTGCCATCCAGTGGGGCCCTTTTCTCATGTGTCCAGCACTTATTGACACTTAGACAGAGCTTTCATCTCCCCCCCTTAGGATGCTTAATTTTCATCTGGAGGTGCAAATTAAGTATCAATTACTGGAAATCCATAGACATCGGAATGAGCTTTGTGACGTGATATAATCCAATTGACCTTTTTCCATGGCCAATATTTATCTTATAAATTGAATTTGATATCTTTTCTTTTATCTCGAAGGGACCAATCCTGATTTCATCCATTTTTTTTCTATTCAGTTTATTTCCATTGACTATATAAACCATGTCTCCTTTTTCAAAATCATATTGCATTCTGTTTTTATCAAATAGAGATTTATTGTAGTTATGTGATTTTTTTGTTCTGAGCAAAGCTATTTCTCTATCTTGTTTCAGGTTTTTTATGTTTTTATTTTTCTCTTTTAATTCCGGTGGTAGCAAGTCAGTAGATTCTCCATCTAGCAGGTATTTTGGTGAAAATCCTGTGACTGAATGGTCTGTTTCATTATATTTCTTTGTACATTCTTCTGCTAATCTGGACCATGCTGATTTCTTCTCTGTTTCATTCACTTTACAACGTATTTTATTGATCAATGTTTGGTTTAATCTTTCATTTAATCCATTTGTAAAAGGTGCATCCACTGCTGTAAAGATCAATTGTATATTTCGTTCTCTGAGGTAATGCTTAAAATCATTGGAATTTAAACCTGGGTATTGATCCGAAAGCAGTATCTCAATCGTATTATTTTTAGAGACCTTCTCTATTAGTTTGATGAAATCTTGGGCGTTTTGGCTTTTTGAGCATAAGATGTATGCAAATCTCGTGAAATGGTCAACTAACAGGTGTAAATATCTCTTAGTTGATCTTTGTCCACCAAACCCACCAATCGTATCCAAAGACATTATTTGAAATGGTTTTTCAGCTGGACCTAATTGTGACATTCGACCATATTTTCTATTTAATCTTGTTTTGTTTTTTATGCAAATTTCACAGTTTTTACATATTAGTCTAATATTTTTCGATATGTTTGGTGCTGTGTAAAAAGGTTTTATCTTGGCTTCCATCTGATTTATCCCTATGTGACAGTAATTTTCATGAGTTTGTTTTATTAATGTTTTACTATATTCTTCACTTAAAATTATTTTTTTCTTCTTTTTTTGTTCTCTTTGTAATAAACGCCATGTTCCATAGTTAAATTCTTCTCGCTTTCTTTTATTTGTTTATTGTGTTTTTGATCCGTTTTTATATCTTGTAGACTAATATTATTTGCTGTTTTTAGGTTTTCTTCATTGTTTTCGTAGGTTTCAAAAACTGGATTTCTGCTGAGACAGTCCGCTTCTGCATTTGCCTTTCCTGGGTTGTATTTTATTACAAAGTTGTATTGTGATAAATAATGAGTCATATCTCCCAGTTCATCATCAGTTCTATTTTTAACATTTAAGTTTTCTAGTGGTTTGTGATCTGTGTATACAGTAAAGAAATTTCCGATTAACCAATGTTGCCAGAACTTCAGACTTTCTTTAATAGCTAAGCATTCTAAAAATATAGCTTTTTTCTTTTTTTGTGATTCGTTTAGTTTTTTTGAAAAGTAAGCTACTGGTTTCTGTTCTCCGTTTAATTGGGTTTGTTTTAAAACCGCTCCCAAACCATCTATGCTGGCGTCTGTGTAGATTAAAATTGGTAATTTTGGATCGAAAATTGCAAGAACTGGTTTTGAACATAAATACTCTTTAATTTTTTGAAATGCACTCTGGCATTCTTCTGACCAATAAAATTTTGTATTTTTCCGGAGTAGATTGTGTAGAGGATCAAGTATTGTTGTAACATTTGGAATATATTTACTATGAAAATTAATTTTACCTAGAAATTGTCTTATTTGTTTTCTACTTTGTGGAGTTGGAAAATCCTTAATTGATCGTAAGTTATCTTTCAACGGTGTAATCGTATTATCTTTTATTAAGTGTCCTAAGTATTTTACCGAGTTTGATGCAAATCTACACTTTGTGAATTTCAGTCTGAGCCCTTCTTCTTGAATCGCATCTAATAATTTTTTTATATGTTTTATATGTTCAGCGAATGTTCTTGAAAAAATTAGTACATCATCAATGTAGTTTACAGCAAATTTTGCTAAGTTATGTTTCTTTATGATGTTCCTTAAAATTCGTTGGAAGATTGCTGGAGATGTTTTTAGTCCAAAAGGTAGACATGTCCACTGGTAATGGCCCTCTTGTGTCACAAATCCTGTTTTGGGTCTATCTCGTACTCTTAATGGAATGGACCAAAAAGCTGAATTTACATCCAGTGTCGTAAAATATTTACAATCTATAGTTTCAATCATTAAGTCTTCTATTAGAGGGAAAGGCTGTGATTGAGGAACTACTATTTTATTCAATTCTCTGAAATCTATGCATAGCCGACTTCTTTTCCCTTCATCTCTTTTATATGCTAAGGTTACTGGCGCTGCGAAAGGGCTGTATGATTCCTCAATCAATTGATGTTTTAATAATTCTGAGATCTGTTTTTCTATTTCAATTTTGTCTGGTATTGAACATCTGTAGGGTCTTTTATAACAATATTTGTCTGTTTGTAAGTCAATGAATGCTTCATAATTTTTCACTTTTCCAACATCGAATTTATCTTTTGTAAAAATTTGTTTATATTCTTTTAATATGGTGTTTATTTGTTCTTTTTGATCTGAGTTTAATTGTTTAGTATCAATTGTAAATTTATCAGTCTCTATTCCTTCATTGAAGTTTACTTCATATTCTTCTTTATTTGTATTTGTATGTATGTTTTTCTTAATTTTTAAATTTGTATCATGAGTTAATTTAAATTTTTTTATTGTGTCTAACCCCAATATAAGGTCGTGTTCAAAATTTTCATTTTCTAGTATAAATGCATATATATCCTTTTCTTCATCCAATATTTTAGCTTTAAGCGTTACTATCCCATTAGTTTTTCCCTTACCATTAATCGATTTTAATGTGCTATTATGTATGTTTTTCCTTTTGTTTTTTATTTTTATTATTCTAGAGTTTACGACTGTAACGTTTGAACCGGGGTCATATACTCCTTTGGTTTCTAATGTATTATTTAGTAGCACATTTACCATGATTAATGGTGGGACTTCAAGTTTTTTTGGTCCTCTGTGTTTAGTTCCACTTCCAATATTGAGTTTGTAGATAAAGTTTTATTTTCAGATCTTTTTTTCTCTTCTTTGTACCAGCACTGCTCTTCTGGGTGGTAACGATTATTTTTGCCTTTTTCCTCACAGATTCTACATGGTTTTTTGTCATACTTTTTTGTGTCTGATTTTGTATTTCCTTTTATATATTTATTTTCATAAATCGTTTTTTTATTTGTTATCTTTTCATATCTTCTGATTTCATTGAATAAATCTTCTGAATTTTTTAATTTTTGTCTATCAATTTTTTCTCTTACAAATGGTGGCAGTCCTGCTGCAATCAAGTTTATTAGAGTTAACTTATCTATGTTTTTGTTTGTTTCTAGAAGTAAACTTTCTTTTTTTAATGCATAATCTAAAGGTGAGCCACTTAAAAATCTATAATTCAATGCATGAATTATTGGAGACCACCCTTTGTCTGCAAAGGTTTCTAGGAAAATTTCTTTCCAAGTGTCCCACACTGAGTCTAATGTATGTTTAATCAACATAGAACTGTACCAGTCTTTGCATGTATCTTCCAAAAATAATCTTAAAATTTCAATCTTTTCAATATCTTTTGTAATATTCAATCTGTCACACTCACCTTCATATGTTGATATCCATTGATTTACGTTTACATTCTTGCCATTAAATTTTTCGATTACAAACTTTTCCGAAACCTTGCTTAAGTTTGAATTGCTTTTCAGCTTTTGTTGACTTTCTTCTTTCTCTACTAGTTTTTCTAGAATTTTTATTAAATTTTCATCTAATTTCTGTGATGTACTTTGTTGTTGTTGTTTAAGGTCAGGGATCTCTTCCAAAATATAATCTTCTATAACCATATTTCCACCAGTATCTTTATAAATGCCTAGCACATTTTTATCTAAGTTAAACCATACTTTTCGTGTTTGTCCGCGCTTTACAAGTGTCTTCTTTACTTTTTTGAAATCTGGTAAACTTGCGAGATGCTGATGATATCTCATCGACTGCAAACAATCTGGTATACTAAAGCTTACGTTTTCTTCATTAGTAATTGATTTAATTGCAATCACGTTATTTTTCGGATCTTCGGCCGCAACCAACTCCAACTCGAATCGTAACCTTTCCATTGTCGTGATATCTCTCTAACGCTGCTTTTCACAAACGTGCTAATTGTCGATTTATAATATGTTATAGTTCTTCGGAAAGCAAAACACCCGTGGATTCGTCTAAAATATAGTTTTTATTAAATTATAAAATTGTTAAGGCTATTTACGCATGTGTTATACTAACCTAAAATATAGAGAATCGACAATTAAATGTTCGTGCTTCCCTAAATTCTCTCGTCGCACAGTTTTGTGGTGGTGGAAGATTTCGCTTATTTAATATTTGACGATTGTTTTAATGCAAATTGTAATGTTTATAACTCAGATAACTCTAATCGAATCGCGCAAACTACTACTCGTTCCGCTTTTTCTCGGCCTCTCTCTATCTGCTCCTTCTCTGCTTCTCTCTCTCATTAAGTGGTGCCATCCAGTGGGGCCCTTTTCTCATGTGTCCAGCACTTATCTAAGTGTCGATAAGTGCTGGACACATGAGAAAAGGGCCCCACTGGATGGCACCACTTAATGAGAGAGAGAAGCAGAGAAGGAGCAGATAGAGAGAGGCCGAGAAAAAGCGGAACGAGTAGTAGTTTGCGCGATTCGATTAGAGTTATCTGAGTTAATTTAAATTTTTTTATTGTGTCTAACCCCAATATAAGGTCGTGTTCAAAATTTTCATTTTCTAGTATAAATGCATATATATCCTTTTCTTCATCCAATATTTTAGCTTTAAGCGTTACTATCCCATTAGTTTTTCCCTTACCATTAATCGATTTTAATGTGCTATTATGTATGTTTTTCCTTTTGTTTTTTATTTTTATTATTCTAGAGTTTACGACTGTAACGTAGCTCTGTCTGAGCTTTCATATATATATATATATGCATTGTAACGATAGGACCGTTATTACGGGCCTGACCTGTTGCGTCCGACAAATATATAACTACCTATACACGGCTTGCTTATTCACCCAGTCCTACCTGTCCCGCCGCCGCCTCTCTCAGCATGCGCTCTCACTCACCAATACACACGCTCTCGCTCTGCATGCGCTCTCGCTTCTCGACTCGCCCTATCTCTCTCACGGTCCCCACGCGGAATCGACCCCACTCCCGGGCCGACAGTATAGTGGGAGGCCCCGGCCGGGTATATAAGCCCGGCCGGCCGAGGCGTCGAGACCAAATCCCGTCCTGCCATCCAGCTCCTGACACCGATCTAACCACTACCTAACACCTCTTAGGGCAGAGATTGTACTCAGCCCCGCCGGGTTGAATCGGCCCTCTATACCTCGGGCCAAGGTTGTACTTGGCCCCGTCGGGTTGAACCGACTCCTGTCCCGACCGCTTCACGGGCTGAGGTTGCACTCAACCCCGCCGAGTTGCACCGGCTCCTACCTACCGTGGGCCGAGATTGTACTCAGCCCCGTCGGGTTGAACCGACTTCCGTTGCCAAGGCAGTGCTTGACGTGACACTCGAGCCTGCCGGCAATACCTCGCCACCTAACCCGATCGTAGCGTATAAGTACATGTACCGACCGCGTTGTAAATAGTAGTCGCATGATAGAGATAAGTCCGCTAGTTCTAAGTCTAGTAGTCATAGACCTGCTAATCTTAAGGCCTGTTAGTGCTAAGTCCGCTAGTTGTAACCGCATCCTAGTAATAAGACCTGTCTAGTACTAAGTCCGCTAGTTATAAGACCTGTTAGTAATAAGCCCTGTCTAGTACTAAGTCCGTTAGTTATAAGGCCTGTTTGTAATAAGTCCTCTAGTTCCAATCACGCCGTTAGCGCCTGTAAATAAGACCGGGAACGATTACCCGCCGAGCCTGTCTTACGCTTCTCGCCGCTGTGCAACCATCGCTTTGCGCCTCCGCTTTGCGCCCCGCATCCTGCTACCAGCAACACCGCTCCACGCACGACACCGCCAGGCCCTGCACGCTGTATCTATCTTTCTCTCACTGAATAAAGTATCGTTTCAACCTTTACTGTGTCTCGTAAGTTTGAGTCTCTCCTTCTCTCGAACCCGGACACCGACGAGCCGATCCGAGCGTCGAGCGAGGTGACCGCGTTACATGGCGCCCGAACAGGGATCTGCCCAGTAGAGACTCCAGCTTACGTGCGTGTCCCGATGAAAATCTCCTGGATATACTTGCTAACGAAAACCCAGCTCGCGACCATTTTAGTCTCCCACGGTATCGACAGTACCGGAAACATCGACAGCTTACGGCATCGCCTGCGTCAATTCGTAACGAAAAACCCCGGGCTGTTCCCCGAACACAATCACGCCGACATGCCGAACCACGAAGAAACGGCGCTGGGACGACCCGAGCCTACCCCAAACCATACCGAGCCGACCCCCGACCATGCCGAACCGAACATACCTGACCCCACCGCGATGCTAGATCGAATCCGTAAGTGGGGCCTATGTTTCGAAGGCAAGGACCCATTCGCGTTTATCGAGCGAATTGAGGAACTGAAACGATCCTACCGCTGCGCTGACGAATTTCTCCTCCTCGGGTTACCCGAAATGCTACGCGGAAACCCCTTGTTGTGGTACCGCAACAACCACGAAGAGTGGACCACCTTGGATGCCTTTTGCGCTGCCTTCCGACTAAAGTACCTCCCACCCGACTATTAGGACCAAATGCGGCAAGATGCCCAAGCCCGAAGACAAAGACCGGGGGAGCCCTTCGACCAATACGCCACGGACCTGCTAACGATGATGAGGCGCGCCGGGGGCTACACCCCACGGGAGAAGGCCCGCCTACTATACAACAACCTACACTCCAGCTACCAGCTATACATTCGGGCGACAGAAGCCACCAGTGTCGCCGAGTTAAGCACCCGAGCGGCCGAGCACGAGAGGATCCTGCGCCGGCAGAAGGAGGAACAACCACCGGCCCGCAACGTGCCAAGCTCACCGGTCGCCGCCGCCACATACAGCCGGAAAGAATGTTACTGGTGCTGCAAGCAGAGAGGCCACACGCGGCTCGACTGCAAGAGACCGCCGCGCAACGCTCCCGCTGCGGCCGAGACGGGGTACTCACCCGCGACTGCCACCCACTGTCGGGAAACGGCTTTCGGGCCGGGGAACTAGCGGCCACCGCCCGACCCGCTCCAACCGAATAAGGTTCACACCTAGGCCGCACATAAAGATACGAGTGCTCGACCGACACATATGGGCACTATTAGACTCCGGCTCCGAAGTCTCATTCGTGAGCCCGGCTACGGCAAAGCGAGCCAAATACTGCGGCCATCCCCCCCGGGGGGTAACCCAGCAGATCCACTTGGCCGACGGCACCACCGTATCCATCAAGCAAACCGTAGACCTACCAGTTACCACGACCGACCGCACCATAACCCTGTCCTTGTCTATCACTACGAATCCGTATTTGCACTGCCAACAATCGCGACACAACGCGCAAAATTCATCGTACGGCACGTCGGTATTCACGTGATCGTTGTACACGTGTTTCAGGTTGGTACCATCCTGTTTGAACAGGATCAGCAGGTTCGCGTTGTCGCGTATCAGATGTTTAGGTATTCTCGGAAGTTGCGATATTTCGGATGGAATGTGACGAAGATCGAGTACAATCGCACGTCCTTTCAAACTTACGATCAAAGCATCTGCGGACAATTGTGTCTGCGGTTTCTCCGAACAGTCGACGACAATCGGTGTGAACTTAAAACCTGACAATGCGCCGTTAAGACTCAGTATTTGTTAAACAGTTTTGCCGACATGTCTATGACATTCACGCTGACCGGGAAGAGTAGCGTCCTCGCGGCACACTACCATCCAGCCATAGATTTGAGCGACGGTGATTACGAGCTCGGTCTAGCAAATTTTGAGACTTATCATACAATATCGAACGTGAATTCCTCGAATAATAAATTTAATTTTGATGAGGATGACATGGAAATTACGATTCCCGAGGGATCGTACGAGATACACGCAATACACGAGTTTTTGAAACGTGCAATTTCACGGAAACGCCCGCGACGCGTAGTTCGCTCCGGCAATCGTGTCGACAAACGCGGTGATATCACGATGATATCGCGAGAGGAGACCGTTCGAGCGAACGGTGACGAAGACGAGGTTGTAGAATACCCGATAGTGCTCCGTGCTAATTACAATACGATGAATAACGAGATCAAGTGCGCTTTCAGAGTAAACTTTAACAAACCCAACAACATTGGATCGCTGCTGGGATTCTCGTCGAAGCGTATATTGCAGCAGGGACAATGGCACCAATCGGACATACCGATTAATATCATCAACGTAAACATTATCCGCATAGAGTGTAACGTGACCGCTGGTGCGTACGGCAATGGCAAACGCGTTCATACGATACATGAATTTTCACCGAGCGTGCTGCCAGGATATAAGATATCGGAAACGCCGGTGCAGATCATTTACCTGCCGATCATCACACGGAGCATTACGGATCTAACGATACGCGTTGTGGATCAAGACAGATTGCTCGATTTTCGAGGAGAAAAGATCACCATCAGATTGCACGTACGACGGCGACAAAATTAGCGCGCGATACATGAGATGCTCGTGTTGAGCGGAGCGAAAGACGCGACAACAACAACAACAACGTCAACATTCGCTAATATTCGATTATTCGGTTGCGCCAAGAAAAAGAAACTCAACGCGTCAAACGTTGAATTTTTGCAATCTTTGGGATTCGCGGTGCGAAATATCTGAAAAAACATGACCAATATCCTTAACATCGAAGGCGAGCCGGTCTTTGACGATCGTATCGTCAAGATCGAGACTCACACGTACAACCCTTACGCCAATACGACGTTTGAGCACAGCGATGAGATACGAATACCCATACAACAACAGGATCTGTATACGTTGCCGTATGAGAGTTTTCTATACATCGAGGGAAAACTAAAAATAAACAAACCAGCTGAAGGGTTTGATGTTGTACTGGGAAATAATTGCGTCGCGTTCATGTTCGATGAGATTCGATACGAACTCGACGGTGTGGAGATTGATCGTAGCAGAAATGTGGGAATAACCAGCACACTCAAGAACTATGTAACGATATCATCCGATAGAACCGTGATTATGAGCCGGCTGGGATTTGCCTACTAACACGAATGGATACTTTAATTTTTGCGTACCGCTCTACATGTTATTGGGATTTTGCGAGGATTACAGACGCGTGGTGATTAACGCTCGTCACGAATTGATCTTAATACGATCGCGCAACGACAACAATTGCCTGATTGGAAATTTGGTGTTGGAGTCTGTGATCGACATATTCAAGATACAATGGCGAATGCCGCACGTATTGAACGAGATTAACAAATTATCGATGCTGTGCGCCTTGGAAAGCGGACAATACCTCAGTATGGGTTTCCGCTCGTGGGATTTGTACGAATTTCCGCTATTGCAGCGTACAACCAAACATTCGTGGCCCATTAAGACCGCGACTCAGCTGGAGAAGCCGCGATATATTGTTTTCGTTCTGCAGAGAGGTCGGAAGAACGTCATGTCCGAGGATACGAGTCGATTCTACGACTGCAAATTGACCAACGTGAAACTCTATCTGAACTCGGAATGTTATCCGTACGACGATATGAATCTAGATTTCGATAAAAACAGATGGTCGATTTTGTACGACACGTATCAACGTTTCTGCAAAAAGTATTACGGATACGAGTATCTCGAGCCGAGTCTCACCGTCACGCAATTTTTACGTCCATTCGTGATCATCGATTGCTCTCGACAAAACGAATCAGTCAAAAGCGCAACCGTGGATGTGAGATTGGAATTCGAGTGTAAGGAGAACGTGCCACCGAATACCACAGCGTACTGCCTTGCCTCATCATACACGATCGCGTGATTCAGTACAACCCGTTGACCAATGTTGTGCGCAAAATCACCTAAGTATGGGGGAATGAGACGATATAAAATCTATAATACATCAGGATCAATCGCAGTCTTGTTCTCGACGTGCTGATATAAAAAAGAAAAACGTTATGTCTGTACCAACGTTCGTGGACCTACAAGGATTCTTCGTCGGGATGAAATTTGTCGTAAAGGAGGTGGCGGTGCTGAGAAAGGGGACCGTTCTGGCGCATTACATTTTTACATACCCCCTACCATGGAATCTCCTCACAAAATCCGACAAATCCTGCGCTTCCTGGCTGATCGCAAATCACCATGGATTACGATGAGAAGACGGAAACGTGCCGTACAGCATAGCTAAACGCTTGATTACATCAGCCGTGCTTGGAACAGAAGAGGATGACGAGACGTCGACTCTCGTGTACGTTAAGGGATGCCAGGAATGGCTGGTGGATTTGCTTGAGAATCTTGCGAGAGAAAATTTAATCATCGAGACTTTGGATGCTGATTATGAAGATATTGAATCTTTAAATAATCTAGATGTTACTAATACTATACGATGCGGAAAACATGTTAAGAATTGCGCATTACAGAATGTATTAAAAATATTTAACTGGTGGTCGCAACACCAAAAAAAATTGCAATATTTTTATAAATAAAATGTGTAAACGTATTTAATGTTTTTTATTTCTTATTCTCCCCACTCCTTTCCTCGCGAGTCGTTTCTAAGAATTCTTTTTAGCGTTGGCCGTTTCCCCTTCTCCTAAATTTTCAGAACAATAATCTCCCATCGCATCATACGTTGACCGTTTCCCTTCTCCTAAATTTTCAGAGCAATAATCTCTCATCGCATCATACGTTAACCGTTTCCCCTTCTCCTAAATTTTCAGAGAATTGATCTCTCACCACATCACTTTTGAAAAATAAGCGTCACGTATATTCGATTAATTTTTATACGATCAGTGTCGCGTCAACTGCTAGTACCAACGGTTCACTTCTCATAACCGAGAGACAAAATGTACTCCGCTGAAGGAAGCACCAGCAACGGTTGCAAACGCGCGAATTACTACGTTCCACGAGACGAAATTAAACCGTGCAAGAAACCACGAGATGAAGTTAAGCCGTACAAGAAACCACTTGATTTGTAAGTATCACAAATGTTTTATATATATTTTTCATATATTTTTCATATATGTTTTTTTCCATGCTATTTCATATTTTTTGTATTTTTCAGATGCGATAAACCACGTATTTTGGTACGCAGATTTGCTTTGACGCGCATTGCTTATAAATACTTGGATATTGGAATCAGCGTTGGAATAACATCTTACGTGGAACTGCATCTGGGCGATAACCGAGGCAACCGAATCGTATTATCTATCGACACATGGGAATCGCTAATGCTGAAACGAGCGGACGTTGAACAATTTGTACAGACGCCTAATCATGCACCGATATGGATTAATGATTTAACAATTGAGATTGTTAAAATAAGTGATGCGAGTGTTGTCAAACTTACGTTGCGCGATTCTTGCTTGTACATGAAACCGTCAACTATATTTTTCTTATTCGAACTCGAACACTGTGTTAATCACGAATATTTGAAGCTGTGCGAGAATTTAGAAGCTGTAAATGAGAGTTTCGATCAATTTGTTCGGAGTTTGCAAAGTAATATGTTTGGCTCCGAGAGAGATTCTGCGGTCAAAATCTTGCGCGAAGTTTATGATAAAACATCTATCATAGATTGCGAACTATTAGCTTATGCTGTGGATGAAATTTTGTCTGAAACCTTGAGACGGGATGATGT
Organism: Polyergus mexicanus; assembly: GCF_030449975.1. Classification (NCBI taxonomy): domain Eukaryota; kingdom Metazoa; phylum Arthropoda; class Insecta; order Hymenoptera; family Formicidae; genus Polyergus; species Polyergus mexicanus. The sequence continues at coordinate 3,268,792 of NW_027223339.1, read as the reverse complement.
ATGGTAATATAAATAAATAATTAAATAAATATGTTAAAAACTGAAAAAAAAATGATTATGTATTTCTTTCGCTTCCCTTCCTTGCATATCCTCAGTACAAACCGCACGCGCGATCTTACGATGCCATAATGCGTGAGAGAAGGATGGCGCGAGGCGTTCGCATGAGCGTGGTAAAGGGATAGCGTTCGTAAGTCGGTGCGATAAGTATAGCGTTCGTGAGATGGTGAGTATGAGGGAGATAGCGCGAGGTGATCGCATGCACGCGTGTGGGAGAAGGACAGCGCGAGGCGTTCACGAGTAGGAAAAGGATAGCATTCTATGTGTGTGCGAGAAGGATAGCGCGAGGCATGCGCGTGGATGATGATGCGAGATACGACGTTCGTAAGGTGGTGAGTATGCGGGAGATAGCGCTAGGCATGCACGCGTGTAGGAGAAGGATAGCGTCCGCATTGGCGTGGGAAAAGGATACGTTCGCGGGAGAAAGAGAGATAATGCGAGGCATGCATGTGGGAAAAGGAAAGAAGAAGGTGTAGAAATAATCATTTTATTATATATATAATAATGTTTATTTTACAAAACGTGTGTATAATACAAATTGTGTGTCTGTGTGTGTGTGTGTGTCTGTGTGTGTGTGTGAAATATAAAATATAAAATATAAAATATAAAAAAATAATAAAAAATAATAAAAATAATAAAATAATAAAAATAATAATAATAAAATAATAAAAATAATAATAATAAAATAAATAATATAATAAGGATAATATAATAATATAATAAGGATAAAATATAATAATATAATAAGGATAAAATATAATAATATAATAGGGATAAAATAAAATAAAATATAATATAAGGATAAAATAAAAATAAAATATAAGGCGGCGCTCCATCTGAAACAGAAAAACATTATATTAATATAAATTTAATATTTTTTTAAATAGATACAATTAATTCTTTGAGTATTTCAATGTGGTTCTCACCCATAACATGGACATCTAAGCGTTTGTATTTTTTTGCGTAACGAATGTCTTAAACTTTCAAGTCGCGTGATTCGGCTAGCCAGCGATTCCATGCTCCTGTCCGTAATAACACTGCTGCAATCACTATTGTAATCGGAATCCTCCGAAAGTATGCGGTCTTCGTCTGATGAATCGTCTGACAAATTCACAATTTCCATCAAGTTGTCTTCGAGAATGACATCCTCATCTTCAATAACAATAACTTCATCTATTTCCATTTTTATGCAGATTATCACACAATCTTCCTCTACACCGAACACTTGCCACACAAAAATTTACAAGTACCCGCCGTACCTCTTTCAGTCGATATACGGACCGCAAGCTTTCAAATCGCATACTGAGTTTTTGACACCCTTCGTTCTTCATTATATATTTTTAATCTATCGCGTTATGGTACCGCGATGGTTCTATCTTGTTTATAATAATTCTAATGTTACGCACAATAGTGCGCGAGCGGCTCTTTCTGGAAAAAAAGATGAAGAGACCACCGCGATGGTTTTATTTTGTTTATAATAAATTATAGCAGCCGGACATCGGCGCTAGCCTTATCATCTTTTTACGAAATTTAATAATGCCGCATGTGCAATAGTACCGTGTGAGTCGATATTTGTTTATAATGTTTATAAATTCTCGAGCAGTCGGAAATCGGCGCTCGCCTTTGTAATACACCCCGCCGATTATGCTCCCGCGATAAGCATTCCCCGCCCGCGTGACGTCATTCCCCCGCGCCACCAAAATCCCCCTCCGCCCGCGTGACGTCATTCCCCCGCGCCACCAAAATCCCCCTCCGCCCGCGTGACGTCATGCCCCCTCGCCCGCGCGGTTTCCCCTCGCCCCGCATTCCCCTCGGAGGACCTGAGTTAGAACCCGCCTATTAACACTACTTACATATATTCCATTTTCTTGAACTGTATTGCATAAAGGCATAAATTGTAACGCAGCAAAACAAGAAATGATTGTTATACATATATCATGTACGTAATAAATGTATATGTTACACCTATGGCAGATATATTCAGTATTTGCTGGGTATATACAGGGTATCCGGCAAAGATTGTGCCAATGCTCGTAAGCAGATAGAGCACAGTAAACTGAACAGGAAAGTCCTGTAACATTTTTTTCTATAACACTTAATAAAGAAGTTATTATTAATAAGGGGATGCCGGAACCGGAAATAAGTTGGCGCTGGAAGTACATATTTTTTAATAATTAATAGCTCAAACGATTGCTCCTTAATTGCTCTGTCAGAATCCACAATTGCTCCCCTTTAAAAATTAATAGTTTTTGAAATATTTACAAAAAAACGTAAAATTTATCATTTTTACTCAAAAACATATTTTCAATAGTTTTCTACAATTATATCCAGCATGAATCGATTACTCTTTAATTACTCCATATTGCTCCATCATTATTTTCATAATTTATTGCATTTGTTATCGAAAATTAACAAATTAATCATTTTTCAAGCGATGCCGTCGCCACCTATCGGCCGTCTATCGGAACTATATGGCTCAGCCGCCAACGGCGAAAACATTTAAACATAATATAACAGCTCTATTGTTTATAACTATATCTCAAAGAGTTTAATCAACATTTCTTAATTACTTTTTGATAGAATAATTGCACCTCGCTTGCTCTATTATGATATTCGCGATCGCTCCATTTGTATAATTAATCTTTTTATGCTATATTAGCAAAAAAAACCAATAATTTTCTTAGAAAAACATATTTTTCGTAGTCTATTGCAAATACATCCGATATAAAATGATTGCTCGTTAATTGCTTCATATTTAAGATCGTCTTAAGTCCGTATCAGACTATGCATTGAAAATGAGATTCAAGATTCAAGATTGAAATTTGACCAATCAGAACAAAGAAATTTTAATCCTTTTTGTTCTAATTAGTCAAATTCCAATCTTTAATCTTCAATCTTTCATTTTTAATGCATAGTCTAATACGGGCTTTACGCGTTGTTCGTTGCCGTCCTTAGATAGGACCAAACATGTTTCAACACGTTAAGGCCATTGCACGTTCAAAAATTTTAGTCGTAATCGTAAGGCCGTAAGCAAATCGATTAATCACAATTTAAATGTAATAATCTAAATGTAATAAGAATGTTTGAACTGTGATTGGTCGACTTGCTTACGGCCTTTTTTTACGTGCAATGGTCTTAAAAGTCCGTATCAGACTATTGAAAATTAAAGATTAAAAATTGGAATTTGACTAATTAGAATAAAAGGAACTAAAATTCCTTTGTCTTGATTGATCAAATTTCAATCTTCAATCTTCAATGCGTAGTCTGATTCGAGCTTTAAGGATGATATTACATTCATACCACACAATGTTTATGTATGTCGGATATATCAATTGGCAATCAGATGGAGAATTCTTAAGCGAGGAGCACACACTTTTGCATAAGCGCATAATCACAAGCATAAGGAAATTGATTAGTCCATTTCCTTATGCATAACGAAATTGATCAATCAATTTCCTTATTTTTGTGTGTGTGTGCTCCTCGCTTAAGAATTTTCTAACTGATTGCTAATTGATATATCCGACATACACAAACATTGTGTCGTATGAATGTAATATTAGCCTTAAAGCTCGAATCAGACTACGCATTGAAGATTGAGATCGAAGATTGAAGATTAAAATTTGATCAATCAAGACAAAGAAATTTTAGTTCCTTTTATTCTAATTAGTCAAATTCCAATTTTTAATATATATGTGTATATACAGGGTGTTTCAGAACAACCTTCCATCCTTAAAATGACGTATTCCTGATACGACTCTAAGACAATTTTTCCTTTACAAAAATTTGAATTGAAGCGTAATTTTTGAGTTATAAGCAAAAATAATTAGCAAATCACGCGTCGAGTACAGAAGGTGGGCAGGAGCGGCGCAACGCGCCGCAGCTGACTGTCCGACGCGTGATTACCACCGCATGAGTCGCTAACTATTTTATTTTATAACATAAAATTATGCTTTAAATAAAATTTTGGTAAAAAAGAAAATGTCTTACAATTACGTCAGGAATACGTATTTAAAATAACGTCACTTTAGCGAAAGTTGTTCCGGATCGCCGCTCGTCGAACGCTGCAATAATCTGATTGCTATGGCGCTATACGCTGACGCGATATGTGTATGACGGAGTGTGTGCGTAAAAGGAAGGAAGAGACAGATAGAGAGAGGAGAGAGAGAGGGGTGGAGAGGAAGGGAAGGAGGGCATGAGGGAGACATGTTTATACACACGCACGGACGTACGTATACACTTTTTTCTTGCTCTCTTTCTCTCTTTTACACAACACTCATACACTCTCTCATTCGATCACTCATTCACGCACTCACTCACTCATCTGCTCACTCACAGCGTAGTGAATCTTCATGCTACGTATTGTCGTTAAAAGTATGATTATTATTTAGCGACGGACCGCGGAGATTGCGCGATCACATTGTTACGTCGCCTAGCGATGTGAGAAACGCGACATGTACCGTGCAAGTTGCGTGTGGCGCGTGATTGACGCGAGATAAGACGAACGATCTTCTAAAACCTTCGCATTACGAATGCGGTGGAAAACATGAAACGTATAATAAGATACTTAAAAAAATGAATTATTTATCATAATTAATAACTATTTCTAATTATAATAAATAATTATTATTTTAAAAAGCATGTATTATACGTTATTACGTTTTTGAAGTTATTGCATTCACGATGCGAAAGTTTTAGTCAATCGCAAGATCGCAAAAATAATGTAATTAATAAATTACACTTGAGAAAATTTATTTTTATTCTGCTCAAATCAGATGTTCCAACGTTAAAATGTATTGGTCGCTCTGAAAAGAGCGGATTGATTAAAATAAAATTTTAGAGTAGACGCTCGAAATGCCTGCCATCCATCCTAATGCAAGCTCTCATACGTTTTAATAAATTTCTTTGGACGTTCTCCATTACTTGTTCGTCGATATCCCAAATAGCATGTCGTAATCTTGTTTCAAGTTCTTCGGTATTTTCAGGAAGCGTTTTATAAATTACTTCCTTACAATAACTCTATAAGAAGAAATCCAAAGGATTGAAATCCGGACATCTTGCGGGCCAATGTATCGGGCCGTACCGACCCATCCAGCGTCCGGGAAAATGCTCGTTTAAATAATTTGTAACGATCCTGGCATTGTGTGGCCCAGCACCGTCTTGTTGAAAGACAATCTCGTTTCTTTCAAATAATGGCACATCTTCTAGAAAATCTGGAAGATTTTCTGTTAAAAATTGACGTAAGTTCTTCCAGTTAAAGTATCTGGAAGAATAACTGGACCAAGTATTTCAATGCCCATTATTCCAGCCCACACATTAATCTTCCAACGAATTTGAAAATTTCGAAGTCACGTGACTGTGGGATTTTCCTCGCTCCAAAAGTGCATATTATGCACATTAAAAATTCCTTCCTATGTGAATAGCGATTCATCGCTGAACATCACACGAGAGGAATATCTTGGATCTCGATCGATGTTTTGCAAAAAATTTTCGCAAAATGTTTATCTCGCGGGATAATCTGCTGGTCGTAAATGTTGCATTCCGCTGCTCGCGCGGACAGCGGGACCAATCGCGCGATCGAAATCGTCGTGGGGACGGTCCACGAAAATCGTATAAATTAGATGCACGATGGATACTGCAATCAATAAATCTGCGATTACCAGCGATTATCAATAAGCGCGAAGAAGATATGACAGCGTACACAAATCAAGAATACTACGACATGCTGATGGCACTTGGCAAATGTCACGGGCAACAGAACCATGCTGCAAGAAGATACGCCGAATTGTATTCAAACCGAAGACATCCATCGAATCATGTCATACTTGCAGCAGCTCAAAGACTTTACGATACAGGCAATGTCCTGCCGAACAAACACGACAGATGGGAGAGATCGCTACGTTAGAAACGTACAAAACACGGAGAGAGTCGCACGTGCTTTCGAAGATAATCCCGAAACTAGTATTCGGGTAGTTGCTCGAGAACATGATTTATCTTGTGCAACCGTACAAAGAATATTAAAACAAGAAAAGTTGCACGCGTTTCATTATACACGCGTGCAACACTTACGACCAGCAGATTATCCCGCGAGACAAACGTTTTGCGAAAATTTTTTGCGAAACATCGATCGAGATCCAAAATATTCCTCTCGTGTGATGTTCAGCGATGAATCGCTATTCACACAGAAAGGAATTTTTAATATGCATAATATGCACTTTTGAAGCGAGGAAAATCCCAGAGTCACACGACTTCGAAATTTTCAAACTCGTTGGAAGATTAACGTGTGGGCTGGAATAATGGGTACTGAAATACTTGGTCCAGTTATTCTTCCAGATACTTCAACTGGAAGAACTTATGTCGATTTTTTAACAGAAAATCTTCCAGATTTTCTAGAAGATGTGCCATTATTTGAAAGAAACGAGATTATCTTTCAACAAGACGGTGCTGGGCCACACAATGCCAGGATCGTTACAAATTATTTAAACGAGCATTTTCTCGGACGCTGGATGGGTCGGTATGGCCCGATACTTTGGCCCGTAAGATCTCCGGATCTCAATCCTCTGGATTTCTTCTTATAGGGATATTGTATAAAACGCTTCCCGAAAATACCGAAGAACTTGAAACAAGATTACGACATGCTATTTGGGATATCGACGAACAAGTAATGGAGAATGTCCAAAGAAATTTATTAAAACGTATGAGAGCTTGCATTAGGATGGATGACGGGCATTTCGAGCATCTGCTCTAAAATTTTATTTTAATCAATCCGCTCTTTTCAGAGCGACTAATACATTTTAACGTTGGAACATCTGATTTGAGCAGAATAAAAATCAATTTTCCCAAGTGTAATTTATTAATTACATTATTTTTGCGATCTTGCGATTGACTAAAACTTTCGCATCGTGAATGCAATAACTTCGAAAACGTAATAACGTATAATACATGCTTTTTAAAATAATAATTATTTATTATAATTAGAAATAGTTATTAATTATGATAAATAATTAATTTTTTTAAATACCTCATTATACGTTTCATGTTTTCTACCACATTCGTAATGCGAAGGTTTTAAAAGATCGTTCGTCTTATCTCGCGTCAATCACGCGCCACACGCAACTTGCACGGTACATGTCGCGTTTCTCACATTGCTAGGCAACGTAACAATGTGATCGCGCAATCTCCGCAGTCCGTCGCTAAATAATAATCGTACAGTTAACGACAATACGTAGCATGAAGATTCGCTACGCTGTGAGTGAGCAGATGAGTGAGTGAGTGCGTGAATGAGTAACCGAATGAGAAAGTGTATGAGTGTTGTGTAAAAGAGAGAAAGAGAGCGAGAAAAAAGTATATGCGTACGTCCGTGCGTGTGTATAAACATGTCTCCCTCATTCTCTCCTACCCTTTCTCCCCTCCCTTTCTCTCTCCCTCTCTCCCCTCTCTTTTCCTCTCCCTCTCCTTCTCCCTCTCCTCTCCTTCTTTCCTTCTTTCCCATCCCCACCCCACCCTCCCCACCCCATCTTTTCTTTTCTCTCCCTCCTTTCTCTCTATCTCCCCCCCCCTCTCTCTGCTCGTTCTTTATTGTATTCTTTCTTTCCCATTATCATATTCTCTTATTTATTCGACTTTTATTCTTTTTATTCTCGTCTTCCTACATAATAGTAATTATTAGTTTAATCATTTATTTATTCATTTTTATTTTATAGAGTATAAATGAGATATTGTGTATCTTATAAATAAAAAAAATATTTAATTATATATATTTTTGTATGTACATGTGTTGTATTCAATTATAGTTAAATAGAAAAAGAAAATAACTTGTTGTGTATTTAATTTATGCTTAATAAAGTAAAAAAATAAATAAATAAATTTATTTATTTTCATGTAGGGAGACGAAAATAAAAAGAATAAAAATTGAGTAAAAGAATATAATAATGGGAATAAAAGAATGAACGAGCAGAGAGAGAGAGAGAGAGAGAGAGAGAGAGAGAGAGAAGCGCGAGTAAACGCGTAAGTGAATATGCGAGGAGCATGAAGCTAAGCGATACGTAGTATATAGCGAGCGTGCGATTAGAAAGAGACAGAGCGTATGCTCGAGAGAAAAAAGATACTGCAATAAAATTAGTGCGTACATGTATATTACTCTCACACGCATGAAAGAGACAAAGATAGTACGATTATGTCTGTCTTTGTCATGTAAGATTGCAAGTCCGTCTATCGCGACATCACGCAACTAATCTACTGCTCTGTTTTACTCTTAAGCCTCGGAGTGTTTACGTTTAGTAATTAGATTTGCAATCGGATTAATCGCAGTCAACCGACTAGGAAAAAAGTTCCCTAGACCAGTGCTCTGATTTAGTTGCACATTTCGGCCCGATTCCGTGGCTCACGCCTATTGCCCCCCACTTACCGTTCGTACGTTAGCGACGAGTCGCCAGATATGCGTAACTAAGGACCGCGATGCTTTGTCTCAGGAGAGTCCGTATATAAGAATGCCCAAATATAATAATAAAACAATACTTCTCTATAATTAAAAGTTTTTCTTCAATATTTTATATCAATGAAATATAAAGTATTGAAGAAAACTTTTAGAATTTTGATAATTTTCGCGGTGCATTTAAAAAGATATTGTCTTATTTATTATATTTGAGCATTCTTACATATGAACGCTCCTGAGACAAAGCGTCGCGCTCCTTAGTTACGCGTATCTGGCGTCTCGTCGCTAACGCACGAACGGTGAGTGGGGGGCAATAGGCATGAGCCACGGAATCGGGCCGAAATGTGCAACTAAATGCGAGCACTGCCCTAGACTAATCGGATTTGTAAACGTGTCTATCGAGCGATCGGATTAGCTCATTAATAAGGGACTGTACGAGAGCGTAAAAATTTCACTCGTATCGCAGAAGTTTAAGAAAAAATAGAAAAGTATGCATGTACTTTTTGTTATTCTCATAATAATTAACTTTCATTCTCCTTCAAATGTATATTAAGCGATAGATGTAATGTTTTACTGATATATTTTAAAAAAACAAACAGTCTATATAACCTCATCTCACTCTGTTTTAATATCTTTAACAGATTAGTTTTTTAAAATAATATTTTTTTCAGAGGTAATCACAAATGGACTTTGCTGAAAACTATACAATTTTCTGTGAAAAAATAAGAAACTTAGTAAAACAATTTAATAATTACATTAACGTCTTCCGTATAATATGAAAGATATATCTCAAAGCAAAGTTTATTAATATAATTAATTTAGCTAAAACAACTAAAAAATAAAAACTGTTTTACTATATACATACCGAACTGTTCCTGCTCAAACACGTTTTTCTCGTTTGTATCCATTTGCAATTACCTCTGAAAAAAATATTATTTTAGAAACTATTATGTTAAAGATATTGAAACAGAGTGAAGTGAGGTGTAGTCTATTTGTTTCTCTAAAATATATATGTGGCGGATAATCCACCACCAAGTAGAAACGCATGCCATATAAGGCGCGCGAAATACTCGCGGGAAATAAAGGTCCACGCGCTAATCACGTGCCACGCGCACAACAAGAACCGCGCGCTAAGCACGTGCCGCGCGCAGGACGAAGACCACGCGCTGAGCACGTGCCGCGCACAGGACGAAGAGCACGCGATAAGCACGTGCATAACAGATCAGGTAGTCAAATACCTAACCGCGAGGCGGCGAATTGGGCAAACCAAAATCTCGCTATCAGAATACCATCAACAACAGTATATAAGGTAGCGAAGCGACAAGGCAAGACAGTCTGCTCACGCTTTCGAGAGCGCAAGCAACAGATACGTGAGCACGACTCTTTTGATATACGCTTAGAGCGTCAAAAAGCTGTTAAACAGTGCCCTAACAGGTTCGCCTTCACGACCGCTGCCGCCCCGTTCACCAGGGGCCGACCTACGGCAGAGAGCGGACCAGGAGGGCACACAGCGAACTAGCGAACCACCAGCCAAGCGGGTACAGTGGTCATTACTGCCCTGGAAGCTGGAGCCGCTGGAGATACCGGCCGTCAACTTCACACGTCCTCCAAGAAGCCTGCTCGCTACCTGGGACATACGACTGAGGAGGTATACATCACCCTCCTATCCAGGAACGGTGCCAGCACTCCTGACACCACCGGCGCTGACACCTCCCAGGAGCGACGCAAAAAGAGGCGACAAGCAGGAGCGGGCCACCCAGACGGATCGTCGCAGCCTGGTACATCGCGGCACGCAACACCGACAACCGCAGAAACAGGAGCGGGCCACGCAGTCCTCCGACTCCGACTGGGAGGCCACCACCAGGACGACGGCCACGCAAACCGAGGCAGCATATCACCAGGCCTCCACACGTATCCGGCGAGCGGTTTCCACACCGGCGAAGCCCAGGGGCACGTCCGGGCAAGGACCCTTGAAGTGGACTCGAACCACACCACACATCTCGTGGCGAGAAAACCTCGCTACGCGTAGGAGTCGCTAAAAGCGACGCAATCGGCCCTTTTCAGGGCCACACAAAATTTAACACTTGTACATATATAATCGGGAGAATATATTTATTGTCGATACATAGACCACGCATTCTACCTTTCAATCGACATCCTATCTTCGAACACATCCACTCGACCACCACATTGGTGACCCCAACGAGGAAGGATGCCGAGAAACCCGAAGGATAGCACGATACTCGTCGACGACGAAGACCAGCCAACAAGCAGGATGGGACTACGCATCCCATCCTTCTGGCCGGAAGACCCGGAGCTGTGGTTCGCGCAGCTAGAAGGACAGTTCGCGTTGAGCAGCATCACAGATGACAACACGAAATACGCTTACGTTCTCTCACGGATAGAACCTAAGCAAGCAAGAGAAATCAAAGACGTCATCACGCAGCCACCAGCAACTCGCAGATACGAGGCCATCAAGAAGGCCCTCATACAGCGCCTAACAGATTCACAGGCGCAAAAGATAAAGCAACTCCTTGAGCACGAAGAACTAGGCGACAGGAAACCGTCGCAGTTTCTACGACATCTGACTACCTTGGCCGGAACGACGGTATCAGACGAGCTGCTAAGGACCTTGTGGCTAGGGCGATTGCCTCCACAAATGCAAGCAATACTAGCTACACGAACGGAGGACGAACTGAGCAGCGTAGCAGAGCAAGCAGACCGAATACACGAGGTCAGCAACCGGACACTCGTGGCGGCAATCGGACAGCAAACGGCAGCAACACAAGCAGCCAACCCATGGACAGCATAGATAGAAATGCTGACAAAGCAGGTCGCAGCACTCACGACACAGATGACAAGGTTCATGAAGCAAAGGAACACCCGAGGCAGCACGAGAGAACGCTCAAGAAGCAGGAGCCGAAATTATCAAAGAACACCTAAACAAGAGGGCATATGCTATTATCACAAACGCTTTGGAGCAGAGGCACGCAAATGCACTCAACCATGCACGTACAAAGAGCCAAAAAACGAGGAAAGCAGTCATTGAGGGCGGCCAATGACGGCGACACAGAACCTCGCCGCCTGTACATAAAAGACCAGAAATCAAAAATAACATTTCTGATAGATACAGGCTCCGACATAAGCGTCTATCCACGCAGGTTTAGGCAGGGAAATCAGCAGAGACAGCCATTCGATCTATTCGCAGCAAACGGCACGAGGATCGTAACGTACGGCATGATAACCCTGCAACCAAACCTGGGATTGAGACGAGCATTTCCATGGCGCTTCACGGTAGCAGACGTAGCACAACCAATCATCGGCTCAGACTTTCTGGCTCAATATCACCTATTACCAGACGTCAAGAACCGAAAATTAATAGACGGGAAGACCGGACTGGCCACGCCAGGAACGGCAAAATACAGCGAAGTCACCTCGATAAAAGTTGTGAAAGAAGAAACACTCTACCACCGTATAATAGCAGAGTTTCCGGGAATCACACAGCCCGCAGGAGCGCAGAAGATAGCAAAACATAATACAGAGCACCATATAGCGACAACACCAGGACAGCCGGAAGCAAGCCGACCACGCAGATTGGCACCCGATAAATTACAAGCAGCAAAAGCGGAGTTCGACCTCTTGCTACAAGAGGGAATTATAAGACCATCAAAAAGTCCTTGGGCATCACCGCTACACATGGTGCCAAAGAAAGAGAATAACTGGAGACCATGCGGAGACTACCGCAAACTAAACGCGAGAACGATTCCAGACAGCTACCCAATTCCGCACATAGAGGACTTCGCGCAAACGCTGCATCAGAAACAGATCTTCACAACAATCGATCTAGTACGTGCATACAACCAGATCCCGGTACACCCCGCCGATATCGTAAAAACGGCAATAGCAACACCATTCGGACTCTACGAATTTCTATACATGCCATTCGGATTGAGAAACGCTGCACAAACATTCCAACGTTTTATAAACGAAATCCTACACGGACTGGATTACTGTTATGCCTACATAGACGACATACTGATAGCCTCAAAAACAAAAGAGGAACACAGTAAACATATGAGAGAAGTTTTTACCAGATTAGATACATACGGGATCAAAATAAATCCAGCCAAATGTGTTTTCGAGGCAAAACAAGTAAAGTTTCTCGGATACCTCGTGTCACAAGAAGGTACTAGGCCACTTCCTGAAAAAGTAGAAGCCATAAGAAACTTTCCAAAACCTAGCAGCATTAAACAAATGCGCCAGTTCTTGGGGATAATAAACTTTTATAGACGTTTTATCCCCGGGGCTGCTAAAGAACAGGCAACCCTCAACGACGTGCTGAAAGGTCCAAAGAAGAAAGGAAAAACACCTATCACATGGACGACAGAACTAGAAGAAGCATTCACCAGCTGTAAAAACAGCTTAGCTCGAGCAACACTACTAGCACATCCAGATCCAGCAGCAGAATTAGCGGTAACAACAGACGCCTCAGACACCGCAATCGGAGCTGTAGTCCAACAACGAGTAGACGGACAATGGCAGCCACTCGCGTTTCTAAGTAAAAAACTTAACAACGCACAAAAGCAGTATAGCCCGTATGATCGAGAGCTACTAGCGATCTACGTTGCTGTAAAACATTATAGACACTTGCTGGAAGGACGAACATTCACAGTATACACGGACCATAAACCGATTACGTTCGCCTTCAGACAAGATCCACTGCGCAGCTCACCACGACAAGCCAGACACCTCGAATTGATCGGACAATTTACAACCGACATTCGACACGTCTCCGGAAAAGAAAACGTCGTGGCAGATTCTCTTTCTCGCGTAGAAGCTGTAGAAAAGGCAGTAAACTACGAAGCACTCGCTCGAGCACAAGAGGAAGACCCAGAGTTACAAAAGATCCTGAAAGCAAAGAAAGGATTAAAACTAACAAAGATACCTCTTCCCGGAACAATAACCGGATTGTATTGTGACACGGAAACGCCAATCACACGACCATACGTACCAGAAGCACTACGGCGACAAATCTTCCTGTCACTACATAACCTGGCACACCCAGGAAGAAAGGCAACAGTAAAACTCATCACACAACGATACGTATGGCCACAAGCACAAAAAGACTGCACAAGATGGGCACAAGCATGCATACCATGCCAAAAAGCAAAAATCTCAAGGCATAATCAAACACCGTTGGGAAACTTCCTAAATCCCACACAGAGATTCCAACATATACACATGGACATTGTAGGACCTCTACCAATTTCGAAGGGATACCGATATTGCCTAACCATCATAGACCGATTTTCGAGATGGCCAGAAGCCATCCCAATACGAGACATAACCGCAGAAACAGTCGCACAACACTTATACACAGAATGGATCACACGCTACGGCACACCAGCAAAAATTACAACGGATCAGGGCCGACAATTTGAAGCAGATTTATTCAAACAACTAACACAGCTAACCGGTACGACGCACATAAGGACAACAGCATACCACCCGGCAGCCAACGGAATGGTCGAGCGCTTACACAGACAATTGAAGGGCGCAATCAAATGCTATCAAACCACCTCATGGACGGAGGTACTACCAACAATACTACTAGGCATTAGAGCCGCATGGAAGGAAGACCTGCAGGCAACCCCCGCCGAAATGGTTTACGGAGAAACAATCCGGCTCCCTGGACAATTCCTATGGGAACAACAGGGACAGGAGAGAGAGCAACAATCAGACACAGTAGTTGAGAAACTACGCAAAACTATGCAACAGTTAAGACCCGTCATAAAAAGGCACGGACAGAAAGCAGTATTCATATTCAAGGACATGGCAACGACACCACAAGTCTTCGTACGCCATGACGCCCCAACCGGAGCGCTACAACAGCCATACGACGGACCATACGAAGTACTGCAAAGAAATGAGAAGACATACAAGATCAAGGTCAACGGAAAACCAGTCAACATATCAATAGACAGACTGAAACCAGCATACGTCCTAGAAGAAGAACCAACGCCAACAACGCTAACATCGCCAACAACGCTAACATCGCCAACAACGCTAACATCGCCAACAACGCCAACATCGCCAGCAACGCCAACAACGCAAGAACAGAAACAGCCAATAAAAAAGGGATACACCCGATCCGGAAGACCAATACGACCACCGGTCAGATTCAACATTGACCAGTAAAGGGACTTCACCACAACCAAAGGGGTCCTGTGGCGGATAATCCACCACCAAGTAGAAACGCATGCCATATAAGGCGCGCGAAATACTCGCGGGAAATAAAGGTCCACGCGCTAATCATGTGCCACGCGCACAACAAGAACCGCGCGCTAAGCACGTGCCGCGCGCAGGACGAAGACCACGCGCTGAGCACGTGCCGCGCACAGGACGAAGAGCACGCGATAAGCACGTGCATAACAGATCAGGTAGTCAAATACCTAACCGCGAGGCGGCGAATTGGGCAAACCAAAATCTCGCTATCAGAATACCATCAACAACAGTATATAAGGTAGCGAAGCGACAAGGCAAGACAGTCTGCTCACGCTTTCGAGAGCGCAAGCAACAGATACGTGAGCACGACTCTTTTGATATACGCTTAGAGCGTCAAAAAGCTGTTAAACAGCGCCCTAACAGGTTCGCCTTCACGACCGCTGCCGCCCCGTTCACCAGGGGCCGACCTACGGCAGAGAGCGGACCAGGAGGGCACACAGCGAACTAGCGAACCACCAGCCAAGCGGGTACAGTGGTCATTACTGCCCTGGAAGCTGGAGCCGCTGGAGATACCGGCCGTCAACTTCACACGTCCTCCAAGAAGCCTGCTCGCTACCTGGGACATACGACTGAGGAGGTATACATCACCCTCCTATCCAGGAACGGTGCCAGCACTCCTGACACCACCGGCGCTGACACCTCCCAGGAGCGACGCAAAAAGAGGCGACAAGCAGGAGCGGGCCACCCAGACGGATCGTCGCAGCCTGGTACATCGCGGCACGCAACACCGACAACCGCAGAAACAGGAGCGGGCCACGCAGTCCTCCGACTCCGACTGGGAGGCCACCACCAGGACGACGGCCACGCAAACCGAGGCAGCATATCACCAGGCCTCCACACGTATCCGGCGAGCGGTTTCCACACCGGCGAAGCCCAGGGGCACGTCCGGGCAAGGACCCTTGAAGTGGACTCGAACCACACCACACATCTCGTGGCGAGAAAACCTCGCTACGCGTAGGAGTCGCTAAAAGCGACGCAATCGGCCCTTTTCAGGGCCACACAAAATTTAACACTTGTACATATATAATCGGGAGAATATATTTATTGTCGATACATAGACCACGCATTCTACCTTTCAATCGACATCCTATCTTCGAACACATCCACTCGACCACCACAATATATATATCAATAAAACATTAATACATCTATCGCTCAATATACATTTGAAAGTAAATAAAAGTTAATTATTATGAGAATAACAAAAAGTACATATATATACCTACTTTTCTATTTCTTCTTAAAATTCTGGGATACGAGTGAAATTTTCGCGTTTTCCTACAGTCCCTTATTACCAGGGTTGGGAAGTAACGCCGTTACCGTTACAGTTACTTTTTTTCGGTAACTGTAACGGTAATGGCGTTACAAATTTTATTTGTAACGGAAAAAGTAACTTCGTTACATTTTTCGGTAACGAGTAACGAATTTAACAGTTACTTTTTTCAAATTTTTTGATTTATTTAAGATATTATTTTTGCTATTGTGCGTGATAAAATTTTTATCTTAACCGTAAAGCCGTAAGCAAATCGACCAATTAGCATTCTTATTATGTTGTAAAAATGCTTGAATGTGATTGATAAACTTATGGCTCTTGCAGACCAGTGCGATGACGCGACGCGCGATATCCAATGAGAGCTTTATCTTTTCGGAAAAGCAGAGCTCTCATTTACTACCAGTTCTAAGTACCTTGCAACGAAAATTAGAAAATCTCAATAAATCTGACCTTATAGATTGCCATTCATTAGTTGAAGCTATTCAGCAAGGTTTAAATAAAAGGTAACTTATTAATTTGATTAATACATATGTTATTTAATTTTAAATAAGGATTTAATTGAAAAATATTATTTTATTTTAAACTATTGATTCAAAAGTATTAATTTCAATAAAACAAACAATGTCGCTTAATTTACTATATTTGATTTTAGATTTCTTACAATATTTGAAACAAAAGAATTAATAATAGCAGCATGTTTACATCCAAAATTTAAGTTAAACTGGTTAACCGGAGAAAAAAGAAAACGTGCTGAAAATTACTTGGAGGATTTATTGGGAATCCGATCAACTGAAAATTCTCCAAAAGCTGGAAAATCTGACGATCACGATGATTTTTTCATTTTTGAGCAAAAAACGGTGCAAAATGAATCTGAACAAGAAGAATTGCAACGGTTTTTAAAATCAAATAATTGTAATATAGAAATGTTAAACGACTATCCAAAACTTAAAAAACTTTTTATTAAATATAATACAGCTTTACCAAGCGGTGCATCTGTAGAAAGAATGTTTAGCATCGGTGGCTCTGTATTAACACTACAAAGAGGGCATTTAAATGATGATACTATGGAGCAACAAATTTTATTAAAAATTAATAAAGAATTTCGATAAAATTTAATCATTTATTTTGTAATAAACCTTGAATGAAATCTTGCTTACAATTTTTTAAAAGTTTTTCTTCTGCAAAATAATTTATTAGTTTCTATTGTAAAAAAGTAACGGAAATTGTAACGACTCGTTACTTTTTAGTAACTGTAACGGTAACGAGTTACTTTTTAAAATTAGTAACGTGTAACGGTAACGAGTTACTTTTTAGAAAAAATAACGGTAACGGTAACGAGTTACTTTTATAAAGTAACTTTCCCAACCCTGCTTATTAGTGTAGATCCGATTGCTCCATAGACAGTTCTGTAAAGTTAGCCGAAATACTTTAACTTTTTAATAATTAAAATTATCTAATCGTTTGGTGGTCGTTTGGTGATGATTGGTAGCCTAATTTAAACGTTTGGTGGTCAACCTTTTTTTTAAATTAAATAATTAAAATATTAGTATAAAGTTAGCCGGATATTTTTAATTTTTAGTTTAATTGATTAAATCAGAGCTTATTCAATGCAGAATCGTTAGGTGGTCGCAAATCCTTTATTTACAACGTTGGTCTATAATTTATCCAAAATGTAAAAAAACCATGTGCGGTTAGATAGCAGGGATGGCTAACTGGAATCTGTAAAGTTAGCCAAATAAATATATTATTTACCAACCAATTTTGTTCAAATTGGTCTTAATTGAAAAACGATCGTTTGGTGGTAATTAGTAATTTAATTACAACGTTTGGCAGTTAATTATTAGGCTACTACGATTATAAAACCATATGCGCTGATTCTGCGCCTGCGCGTGCTTTCGTCGTATAATGGCTCTCGCAGACCAGCACGATGACGCGACGCGCGATATCCAATGCGAGCTTTATGTTTTCCGAAAAGCAGAGCTCTCATTGGATATTGCGTGTCACATCATCGCGCTGGTCTGCGAAAGCCATTACACGACGAAGGCACTCGTAGGCGCAGAATCAGCGCATATGGTTTTATAATCGTAGTAGCCTAATAATTAACTAAAACATTGTAATTAAACTACCAATCATCATCAAATGATGTCTTTTAATTAAGAGCAATTTGAACAAAATTGGTTGGTAAATAATATATTTATTCGACTAACTTTACAGCTTCCAGTTAGCTATCCCCATTACCTAACCGCACATGGTTTTTTTTACTTTTTGGATAAATTATGAACCATCAAACGTTGTAAATAAAGGATTTGTGATCATCTAACGATTCTGCAATAAACCCTGATTTAATCGATAAGATTAAAAATTAAAAATATCCGGCTAACTTTACACCAATATTTTAATTTTTTAATTAAAAAAAAAGGTTGACCACTAAACGTTTGAATTAGGCTATCAATCATCACCAAACGATCACTAAACGATTAGATAATTTTAATTATTAAAAAGTTAAAATGATCCGGCTAACTTCACAGAGCTTCCATAGACACGTTTACAAATCCGATTAGTCTAAGGAACTTTTTTCCTAATCAGTTGATATGACTGCAATTAATCCGATTACTAAACGTAAACACCCTCGATCTCGCACACACCATATGCACGAAATTTTTGCAGACAGTAATCTTTTTTACTAGGCTTCTAAACACTTATGATAAGGAAATTTTATAATTTTTTAACCTCTTTGACAATCAATCATCAAAATATTATACCGGAAATAAGCTGGAGTTGGAAGTTCATATTCTTTAATAATTAACAGCTCAAACGATTGTTCCTTAATTGCTTCCCTTTTAAACTTAATTGTTTTTGAAATATTTAAAAAAAACGTAAAATTTATCATTTTCATTCAAAAACATATTTCCAATAGTTTTCTGCAACTATATCCAGCATAAAACGATTGCTCTTTAATTGCTCCGTATTGCTCTATCATTATTTTCATGATTTATTGCATTTTTTATCAAAAATTAACAAATTAAGAGGATGCCGGAGCGACGGCCGAACTCCGACGGGTTAGCGCCCTCATCTAAGCGTAACTAAAATTATCGATAATACCGACCGAAATTATCGATAATATCAATAATTTTAGTTCCGCTGTTACCAATATTAATATTTCTGCATGTTTTATTCATATTTGAAAGAGAATTGTGTTCAATATGTTGAAATTGGATAACATCGTGTATTTCTACTGCTCTATTGCCTCACGCATATCTAAGCGTATCTAAGCGAATAGATAACATAGACATGTGTCTGCCTTTATTGCATATTTGAACACAATTGCACACATTACTTATATGGACTTATATATGTATATATATATACATGTGTGTGTGTGTGTGTGTGTGTGTGTGTGTGTGTGTGTGTGTGTGTGTGTGTGTGTGTGTGTGTGTGTGTGTGTGTGTGTGTGTGTGCATGTATTGTTATATATATATGTGTGCCTTTTATGTGTATATATATATATCTTAAATCGCATCCGGTTCAAAATATTGTAAAGCAACCAGCACACGTAAATCACCTCTGGGATATTTTTTACAATAACCAGCACACGTAAATCGCCTCTGGGATATTTTTTACAATAACCAGCACACGTAAATCGCCTCTGGAATATTTTTTACAATAACCAGCACACGTAAATCGCCTCTGGGATATATTTTTAACCAGAACGCTCATGCAAACCGAATCTGGTATAAATTTTTTTGAAAACAGCCAGTTCACGAATAAACCGCCTGTGGCACTAACTACTATAAAAAATGTATATATAATTAATTTTTAATTATATATAAAACTAAACAAAGGACTATTCTTATTTTTCTGAGAGAGAAATTATTTTACAATTATGTGTGCATGTGTGGGCATGTGTGTGTGTGTGTACTTATGTATACATTGTGTATATAAATAATTTTATAGCAATTATTGGCAATATTATTTTTATAAGAATTTCTCTATAGATGTACAGAGTGATCCGAAAAAGTATTTTTGCGAGAAACTTGAATTATTCAAAAAAAAGAAACTAAATGAAATCATATATATGATTTATTATTGAAGAGTTGAATTTTACAAATGATTATTTTAAAACTGCTTTTCTTCATTCTCACAAGTATAATTTTGAAGCGCTTGAAAATGTGGTCAATAATTGTATGTAACATTGTAGCTACAATGCTTTTTATTTCCTCAATTATGCGCTTCTGAAGAAACTCGAAACTTCTGGAAATTTACGTGGAAATTTTATAGAAGCTCATAACAAGAGAAGTAAAGACCATTATAGCTGAGATCCGTCATAGAGCACAGATGTCTGTGTCGCATACATATTTTGAACACAATAATATAATATTGCTCATATTGTCTCTTTTGATTTTGTCATGATGTGCATATAAATATATATATATATATATATATATATATATATATATACAGGGTGTATAAAAAGTACCGGGACGGTAAAATATCTGAAGAACTAAGCATTTTCGAAAAAAATGTTTCAAATAAAAGTTGTAGGGTTTCAAAAGATCTATTTATTAGATACTATAAGTTTGACATTGGGTGGCGTCGCCAAGGTCAGGACAGTCACCTTGAATTTTTTTAATGGAAACCCCTACTTTTTATTGCATATTCTTGTAGTTTATCTCGAGAGCTTTTCAAAAAACTATAATAAAATATTTTCCATTAAGTACTTTTTGAGTTTTTTTATATCTTAATCTGACATATTTCGTCTCTCCGATTTAAATTTGCATTTAGGCGTTCCTTTCCAACGATATTTATTATATATATATATATATATATATATATATATATATATATTGCATAATATATTTTACATTATTATTTGCTTTCCATTATATCTATTTAGCAAACAAGTCACAATTTATGACATGTTTGCTAAATAGATATAATGGAAAGCAAATAATAATGCAAAATATATTATGCAAAACCGCATCTGGTATGAAATATTTACAACCAGTTCACGAAAAGATCGCTTCTAGGATCAAATATTTTGGCAATATTTAGAGCGCACATGCAAACCGCATCTGGTATGAAATATTTACAACCAGTTCACGAAAAGATCGCTTCTGGGATCAAATATTTCGCCAATATTTAGAGCGCACATACAATCTGGTATGAAATATTTACAACCAGTTCACGAAAAGATCGCTTCTGGGATCAAATATTTCGCCAATATTTAGAGCGCACATACAAACCGCATCTGGTATGAAATATTTACAACCAGTTCACAAAAAGATCGCTTCTGGGATCAAATATTTCGGCAATATTTAGAGCGCACATGCAAACCGCATATGGTATGAAATATTTACAACCAGTTCACGAAAAGATCGCTTCTGGGATCAAATATTTCGCCAATATTTAGAGCGCACATACAATCTGGTATGAAATATTTACAACCAGTTCACGAAAAGATCGCTTCTGGGATCAAATATTTCGGCAATATTTAGAGCGCACATGCAAACCGCATCTGGTATGAAATATTTACAACCAGTTCACGAATAGATCGCATATAGATAATATATAACACACATATAGTATGCTCGGATCAGAAAGAGATGGACAGAGAAGAATGGGCAAAGAGAAAGAGGATATGAGTGTAAGTGAGCAAGTGTCTATACAAGTGCCAAAAGTAAGAAAAAAAAAGAAATAGTTGGATCTTTCTCCGTAGCAATACTTTATGCTCACTAATGTTTAGCGACTGATGTGAATTATTAATCGAT
Source organism: Polyergus mexicanus (assembly GCF_030449975.1). Taxonomy (NCBI): domain Eukaryota; kingdom Metazoa; phylum Arthropoda; class Insecta; order Hymenoptera; family Formicidae; genus Polyergus; species Polyergus mexicanus. Next base: position 3,246,978 of record NW_027223339.1, on the reverse strand, counting down.
ATATTGTTGTACAGCTATTCCCTCGCTTACTCATTCCTATTCTCTCTCTCTCTCTCTCCCTCCCTCTCCCTCCCTCTCTCTCTCTCTCTCTCTTTCTTTTTTTGCCCATGTCTGTCCATTTCTTTATAACAAAAATACTATATGAGTACTAAATACTATGTGCATCATATACATATAATGTGTATGTTCATGTATTGTAGTAATTCTAAATTCTATTTAAAGATTAATTTTATGTTACAATTTTTTTATATACAAATGTCTTTATGTTGTTTTCTATTTAGGAATTGCTTTAAAGATATAGTCAAAAAATAAAAAAAAAATTTGAAATATTACATTTTTATATAATATTACATAATCATATTTATATTTTTGTATAAACTGCACGGAAAAAGAATTCAATTATATCTAGCGACATATTAGTATATAGTATACATTAAAACAATTCCTTCTAGAATTATGGTATATAAATATACTAACCTTTTGACCCTTATTCTTTTTAAAGAAAGTTTGCGAGCAAAGCAAGGCAAGCGTTTCTCATTACATTTTCGCCCCATTATATGAACACACTATAACTACACAAACACAACACTCGTTTTTTAAATTCGACGCGTTATAACGCGTTATAACGGTTGAGCACACTTGTGCGGTTATCTCTCGTTACGCGTATGTACACAACACGCGCGACTGAGACTGAGACTGAGACTGAGTACTGCCGCGCACTGATATTATCGCATGCGCCTGGCTGTGTGCGTGTGAATAGTACAGTCGACTTATTCCCCGATACGTACATACATACTTACAATTAAATACATGCATGCTACAAATATCGCGTAATAATAAAAACAAATGCGCATTTTTATAAACGAATATTCTGTAACCGAATAAAAAGTTATTTTCATATTGATTAAAATTAATTCGATACATAAAAACATTATTTATTAATATTTTACGACGTGTCATTTTAATCACAATAATGTAATTAATGCATTTAAATTATTTTCGGATATATAAAATGCGAAATACAGACATTTAATTTTCTATAGTGACATAACATATATATACAGGGTGTCCGGCGTCAACCGCATCACCGGTCATGTGCAGGTAGAGCAGGTGAAACTGAGAAGAAAAGTCCTGTACCAATTTTTTATATAACACTTAATAAAAGAGTTATTATTGAGTAAAGTCTGGCCAATCAGTGCCGATCTTTAGCCGGGCGCACGTCGATGAACCGCGCGCTTGATAGTGTACACCGCTGCACACTTCACAGCGCGCGACTCACTGACATGCGCCCGGCTAAAGGTCGGCGCTAATTGGCCAGATTTTACTCAATAATAATTCTTTTATTAAGTGTTATAGAAAAAAAAGGTAAAGGACTTTTCTTCTCGATTTCATCTGCTCTACCTGCACACGACCGGTGATGCGATTGACGCCGGACACCCTGTGTATATATATATATATAAATTTTATAATAATTTATATATATTAATCTAACGTAAAAGATTATAGATAAAGGGAGCCTCACGAGCGAGACTTCGGAACTCTTCGATATTTGTCGTCTCGCTTGCTCCTTCATTCTTTCTCGCTTTCGCTTTTGTCGACTCTCCAGGATCGCGCGGGGATCTTTCCTTATTTACTATATATAAACATCTTATAAAATAAAAACTGAAACTTTTTCGTATTGTATTTTATTAGTATAAAAATAATTATAATGGATTAATGAGATTCTTGCGATTAAAATAACACCAAATATGACATAAATCGGATAATTTTAAATGAAATAAGTAATCATAATTTTAATAACATAATTGATTAAAAATTATCCGATTTATGTCATGCTTGGTATTATTTTAATCGCAAGAATCTCATTAACCTATTAGAATTATTTTGATATCGATAAAATACGAAAAACAGAAATTTTACGAACGATATGTAACCCGAGATATTATAGATAAAGAGAGCCTCGCGAGCGAGACTTCGGAACTCTTTGATGTTTGTCATCTCGCTTGCTCCTTGTTCTTTATTGTATTCTTTCTCTCTCATCCCCATTATTATATTCTTTTATTTCTTTGACTTTTATTCTTTCTATTCTCGTCTTCCTACATAATAATACATTAATTTATTCGTCTTTATTTTATACAACATAAATGAGATATTGTGTATGTCATAAATAGAAAAAGTAATTAATTATGTGTATTTTTGTATGTACACGTGTTGTATTTAACTATAGTTAAATAGAAAAAGAAAATAACTTGTGTATCTCATTTAAGATGTATCAAATAAACATAAATAAATAAATTTAATTTATTTTCATGTAGGGAGACGAGAATAGAAAGAATAAAAGTTGAGCAAATAAAATAATATAATAATGGGTATAAAAGAATACAATAATGAACGAGCAGAAAGAAAGAGAGAGAGAGAGAGAGAGAGAGAGAGAGAAGCGTGAGTGAACGCGTAAGTAAATATGCGAGGAGCATGAAGCTAAGCGATACGTAGTAGCGTGCGAGCGATTAGAAAGAGACAGAGCGTATGATCGAGAGAAAAAGGTACTGCAATAATGTTAGTGCGTACATATATATTACTCTCACACGCATGAAAGAGACAAAGGTAGTACGATTATGTCTGTCCTTGTCATGTAAGATTGCAGCTCCGTCTATCGCGACATGACGCAACTAATCTACTGCTCTGTTTTACTCTTGAGCCTCGATCTCGCACACACACATATGCACGAAAGTGTTGCATCGTAAAATCTTTTTTATAAAGCTTCTAAATTCACTTCTCTAAGTTCACCTATACTCTTTGATGAAATGCCGAGTGCGGGGTTCACTGATTAGGCACGTACAGATTACAAATTTGTTATATTAAGTAAATGTTGACGGCAGAAGCCGATAACAAAACTGTAATTTTCTCATTTTTTTAAACTTTTCATATAAAATGTTAAACTCCGCACTCCGTTATTATGTGTACCTTAATTGTGGAAAAGGATTTGTTGATATCTATAATCAACAAAAAGATTTTGCAATCCTACTAATATTCGCATTCTGTCGGTAATCGGGCATCCTCTTAATCATTTCCCAAGCGACGCCGTTGCCACCTATCGGCCGCTTATCGGAACTAAATGGCTCAGCACCCAACGGCGAGAATATTCAAACATATAATATAACAGTTCTATTGTTTATAACTATATCTCAAAAAGTTTAATCAACGTTTCTTATTGATTTTTTGGTAGAATAATTGCACTTTGTTTGCTCTATTATGATATTCGCGATCGCTCCCCTTGTATAATTATTCTTTTTATGATATATTAGCAAAAAAAATTCATTTTCTTGGAAAAACATATTTTCCGTAGTCTACTTCAAGTATATCTAACATAAAACAATTGCTCCTTAATTGCTTCATATTTAAGATCGTTTTAAGCTCGTATTAAACTACACATTGAAGATTGAAATTCAAGATTCAAGATTGAAATTTGACCAATCACAAAGAAATTTTAATCCTTTTTATTCTGATTCAAATTCTAATCTTTAGTCTTCAATTTTTCATTTTCAATGCGTAGTCTGATACGGACTTTAAGTGTAGTCTTGGCTCGTCGTTACCCATACAGCACAGAACATTGCAATTACATTGCAGTAATATTACAATCTTGCAAGTTGCAATGTAATATTGTTGAGACATTATTGGAACATATAATTGTAATATTTTATGAGAATGTTACAGCAACATTTCAAAAACATTACAAAAAACAGTTTTCGGTAATTGCTAATTCGTTTGTTTACCGTTATGTGGCGCGCGTTGCGTTACCTATCCAGCATTTAAGTTTTAGTCACGATGATTACATAAAGCTTGAAAAGAGCGGCTAATAAGATTAAAGATATAACTATTTTTATCAGTTTAATTTATCCGATACAATCCCTAACACAGGGAATTCAGATATTGAACTGATTGTTCAGTAATCGAATACATAAATATCCAAAAAAGTTAAAATTATTCGTTAATTGTCTACTTAAGATGTAAAATAAAGTCTAATATCTACATAAATAAAATTTTAACTTTTATGAATGAAATTATTTAATCATTACTATTTTCTTAAACTTGTAAATTATTTATAAAATAGCGATGTTAACTAGAAATTGTTAAATAGTTTCCATTCCTATATAAAACCAAAAATTTAATAATAATTTTATAATATGCACAATATTTCAAATTTTAATAAATAAACTTCGAGAATATATAAAGACATCCAAGAGAAAAAAAACTCGTAATTTCGTAAATTCACAATCTTTTTTTCTTATTTCTCTTGGATGTCTTTATATATTTTCAAAGTTTATCTATCAAATTTAAAGCGTTCTGCATATTTGTAGCAACGCATTTCAATATTACAAATACATTGCACCGTAACATTACTGTAATATTACATTGTAATATTTCTAAGGGCGGACATTTCAACGTTGCCGCAGACTTGCAGTAACATTGCAGAAACATTTCGCAATTTCCATGCAATATTACAATGTTTCAATGCAAGGTCTATGCAACGTTTTTGCAATCTTTCGGTGCTGTATGGGTATGCGTTATTAATTGCCGTCCTTAAGCCCGTATCAGACTACGTATTAAAGATTGAAATTTGACCAATCAAGATAAAAGGAATTAAAATTTCCTTGTCCTGATTGGTCAAATTTCAATCTCAATCATAGTCTGATACAGGCTTTAAACAAAAGACCAAACATATTTCAACACGTTAAGGCCATTGCACATTCAAAAGTTTTAGTCGTAATCGTAAGGCCGCAAGCAAATCGACCAATCACAATCAAGCATTCTAAAATGTAATAAGAATGTTGGAACTATGATTGGTCGATTTGCTTACGGCCTTACGATTACGACTAAAGCTTTTGAACGTGCAATGGGCTTGACGTGTTGAAACATGTTTGGTCCTGTCTAAAGCCCGTATCAGACTATGCATTGAGATTGAAATTTCACCAATCAGGAAAAGGAAATTTTAGTTCCTTTTATCTTGATTGGTCAAATTTCAATCTTCAATACGTAGTCTGATACGAGCTTAAGGACGGCAATTATAATAACGACGAGCCAAGACTACCCTTAAAGCCCGTATCAAACTACGCATTGAAAATAAAAGATTGAAGATTAAGGATTAGAATTTGACTAATCAGAACAAAAAGAATTAAAATTTCTTTGTTCTGATTAGTCAAATTTCAATCTTGAATCTTGAATCTCAATCTTCAATGCGTAGTCTGATACAGGCTTAAGACGATCTTAAATATGAAACAATTAAAGAGCAATTATTTTATGTTAGATATATTTGCAGTAGACTACGGAAAATATATTTTTCGAAGAAAATAAATGGTTTTTTTTGCTAATATATCACAAAAAGATTAATTATATAAGTGGAACAATCGCGAATATCATAATATAGCAAGCGAGGTACAATTATTCTACCAAAAAATCAATAAGATTTAACTCTTTCAGATATAGTTATAAACAATAGAGCTGTTATATTATGTTTGAATATTCTCGCCGTTGGCTGTTGAGCTATTTAGTTCGGATAGGCGGCCGATAGGTGACGACGGCGTCGCTTAGAAAATGGTTAATTTGTTAATTTTTGATAAAAAATGCAATCAATCATGAAAATAATGATAGAGAAATGCGAAGCAATTAAGGAGCAATCGTTTTATGCTGGATATAGTTGCAGAAAACTATTGGAAATATATTTTTGAGTGAAGATAATAAATTTTACGTTTTTTGTAAATATTTCAAAAACTATTAATTTTAAAAGGGGAGCAATTGTGGATTCTGACAGAGCAATTAAGGAGCAATCATTTGAGCTGTAAATTATTAAAAATATGAACTTCCAGCGCTAATTTATTTCCGGTGACGAGCGAACTCCGACGGGTTAGCACCCTCATCTAAACATAACTAAAATTGTTGGTATTATCGACACAATTATCGATAATACCGTCAATTTTGGTTCTGCCGTTACCGATACTAATATTTATGCATGATTTATTTGTGTTATAAAAACCAACTTCGTATTGTGTTCAATATGTTGAAATTAGACAACATCGTGTATTTCTACTGCTCTATATCGCTTCGCACGCGTATCTTAGCGTACCGAAGCGTATAGATAACAGTATAGTATAGACGTATAGCTGCTTTTATTATATATTTGAACATAAATTTACATTGTTTATACAGACTATGTGTCTTCCCATATATCTTCCAAGAGGAATAACATATTGGGCTGTGTGTGTATATACAGGGTGTCCCATTTTTAAAATTCCACCCTCATAACTTTTCAGGATCAACGTTTGAAGGAAAACGACTCGGATAAAAGTTGTAGGGAACAAAGGGGACTATTTAATAGCGACCTTGGATTTGACATTAAAGGTCATTTTCAAGGTCATTTGAAAATCAACTTCCGTTTTTAAATGGAACTCCCTATTGTATAGGGATATATCCCGTATATCCTATATACAGGGTGTCCCAGACTACCCGTACACCCCTTTTAAAATAAAGATAAATGGCTTTCATCAAAAATCGCGAACATTTTTTAAGTAAATCGAATATGTTCTATCGAATGGTGATATTTTCAACTTTTGATTCCGATTGGAAATACGCCATCCGCACCGTAAGTTGAATTTTTTGAGGGGAACATAATACTTTTTATTAAAGATTGGAATTGTACGTGAAAAAATAAGAAACTTTTGTATCAAACGTCATTTCTAAAAGTGCCTCTGTCAATCTTAAAATTGACCTTGAAAGTAAATTCATAATTTCATCACAGTTACATTATTATTATTATATATATATATATATATATATATATATATATATATATTTATTTTTATTTCGATGTTTCATACAGAATATTATCGATCGCTTGTGGCAACTGCGCGTCGATTTGGCGTTTGCCGCGCTATAGATTGAAAACTATTACTTCTACGAAAAAAAGTTTAATATAAAATTTGTAGAGAATTTTATGCTCTACAAGATTGATAATAATTATTTTCAGCATACGATTTACCGTTAACGAGATATTGTGCAAAAACTATTTTTAAGAAACTTTGACGCGCTATAGCTCGAAAAATATTCATCCTATAGAAAAAAGTTTTAAATAAAAAAGGTGGAGAATTTTGTTCTCTACAAAAATAGTTATTATTTTTGTCGTAGAATAAACCGTTTATGAGATATTTGGCAAAAAGTAATTTCCAAAATAGCTTGATGCATACCCCTCCTCCCCCGGCGCGCCAACTTGCATTTACGCTCAGGAAATATCCTATACTTGTTTCCCTAGCTCTTGGACTAATCTGCCGCGCACTGATATGATCGCATGTGCCTGCCTGCATGTGTATGTGAATGGACAGTCGACTTATTCCCTTATACGTACATACATACTTACATACATGCATACTACAAATATCGTGTAATAATAAAAACAAATGCGCATCTTTATAAACGAGTATTCTCTAACCGAATAAAAAATTATTTTCATATTGATTAAAATTAATTCGATACAAAGAAACTTTATTTATTAATATTTTACGACAAAAATTATATAAAATAAATTACTTATGTGTATATTAATATAGAATTCTATATGATTAATAATAATTGTAATAGATATAAGGAATGAAAAATATCGGTAGTGTGGGGTCTAAATAGCTCAGAGGTAAGAGCAGTCGTACGGCAAGCGAAAGACTCGGATTCGATTCCCGATTCAGCGCCTTTGTCCCGATATTTTTCTCGCCTTCGTCTCTCCAGGAGGGTAAAGAGGGATTATTATAAATCTCGAATTAAGATTATTTTTAAAAATCTTGGTATAGCACCAAGCAAATTTCGTGCTCTGTGCACATATTCAGTTTCATAGAAAACTTATTTTTCTATGAAACTGACGCACTACCATCCATGTTCTGGCTCTTCTAGCCCGCGATTATTTGAAATTTGTGATGTCACACGAGAGCCTAATTTTTTAAATTTGAATAATAATTGTATTATCTTTGTGTATTACATATTATATGCAGGGTTGGAAAAGTTACTTTATAAAAGTAACTCGTTACCGTTACCGTTATTTTTTCTAAAAAGTAACTCGTTACCGTTACTCGTTACTAATTTTAAAAAGTAACTCGTTACCGTTACAGTTACTAAAAAGTAACGAGTCGTTACAATTTCCGTACTTACTTTTTTACAATAGAAACTAATAAATTATTTTGCATAAGAAAAACTTTTAAAAAATTGTAAGCAAGATTTCATTCAAGGTTTATTACAAAATAAATGATTAAATTTTATCGAAATTCTTTATTAATTTTTAATAAAATTTGTTGCTCCATAGTATCATCATTTAAATGCCCTCTTTGTGGTGTTAATACAGAGCCACCGATGCTAAACATTCTTTCTACAGATGCACTGCTTGGTAGAGCTGTATTATATTTAATAAAAAGTTTTTTAAATTTTGGATAGTCGTTTAACATTTCTATATTACAATTATTTGATTTTAAAAACCGTTGCAATTCTTCTTGTTCAGATTCATTTTGCACTGTTTTTTGCTCAAAAATGAAAAAATCATCGTGATCGTCAGATTTTCCAGCTTTTGAAGAATTTTCAGTTGATCGGATTCCCAATAAATCCTCCAAGTAATTTTCAGCACGTTTTTTTTTCCGGTTAACCAGTTTAACTTAAATTTTGGATGTAAACATGCTGCTATTATTAATTCTTTTGTTTCAAATATTGTAAGAAATCTAAAATCAAATATAGTAAATTAAGCGACATTGTTTGTTTTATTGAAATTAATACTTTTGAATCAATAGTTTAAAATAAAATTATATTTTTCAATTAAATCCTTATTTAAAATTAAATAACATATGTATTAATCAAATTAATAAGTTACCTTTTATTTAAATCTTGCTGAATAGCTTCAACTAATGAATGGCAATCTATAAGGTCAGATTTATTGAGATTTTCTAATTCAGCTTTACGGTTAAGATAAAAATTTTATCACGCACAATAGCAAGAATAATATCTTAAATAAATCAAAAAATTTGAAAAAAGTAACGATAAAAGTAACTGTTAAATTCGTTACTCGTTACCGAAAAATGTAACGAAGTTACTTTTTCCGTTACAAATAAAATTTGTAACGCCATTACCGTTACAGTTACCGAAAAAAAGTAACTGTAACGGTAACGGCGTTACAAGTAACGCGTTACTTCTCAACCCTGATTATATGTTATAATTATATGTTATAATTGTCTCTCAATTTCCAAATCAAAATTTTCCAGTGGAACAATTCTCTACATATTAATAATAATACAAATCTTTATAAATTCTTTTTTTGAAGCAGTATTTTTTCAAATGTAATAGCTTGCACTTTACAACTTACGATTTATTGTAGATGGTCGCCTGTAATTTGCACATATAATAATATGTGAAAAAAAACGACGCAGTACTTAAATCAATTTTTTATTCTTACGGAAAAACGCTAAATTGTTTAATTATAACATCACTTTTTGCTGTGCGGGGTTGTCGCGTCCTGTGTCATTTCGTGTTGGTTCGGTTCGCTCGCTATAATATTTTTTTTCCTTTTGTTCATATTATTGTTTCATTCATGTCATTCTCTTTCTTTCTGCTCTTTTCTCTATACAAATAAATTAATTTTTATACATATATTTTTATTTTATAGAAGATATCATTAAATAAAACAATTAAATTACTTTCTTTTGCTATTTTCTATATACATCTATATAAAACAAATTTGTACATATTTTTTACATTTACAATAAACATGATCAATTGGTTATTTTATATACAATAGCATTTTATATAAAGTAGCAAAATAGAAAAAGAAAATAATGTAATTGTATATTTTATTTAATAATATATTCCATGAAATAAAAATAAAATAATTTATTTATTTGTATAGAAAAAAGAACAGAAAGAGCAACGTGAATGAAAAAATGATATGAACAAAAGAAGAAAAATGTTATAGCAAGTGAACAGAAGTAATATGAAATGACAGAACGCGAAAAATCTGCACAGCAAAAAGCGACGCTATAATCAAATAATTTAGTACTTTTCCATAAGAATAAAAAATTGATTCAAGTATCGTGTCGCGTTTTTTCGCACGACGTTTTCGTTACGTATAGAAGCCATAAGCATGCAAAGATTAAGTAAACGAGAGAAATAGAAAGATAGGGAAAATAGAGATACATATAGTAAAGAGAAATAGAATAAATATATAATCGAACAATGAAAAGTTAAAAATACAATTTAAGAAAAGGGTAAACATGCATAAAAGATTACATCTCATCGATTTTATCGCTACTTAAATATGTTGTAGGGGAGATTCTTCTGAGCAATTCCCGCAAGAAAAAAGTGGGGGAAAGCATTCGTTTAGAAGATATAATAAATTAAAATTTCACAATTTTCATGCTTTTTTTGAAGTATTATAAAATAAAATTAAGAACAGTGATATTTGTGTACATTTTATTTCTTGCAGAGAACGTAGGAAATGTTTTTGTTTACATTTACGAGATAAGTACAAGGTCATGGGTTATATAACATAATCCAAACCAAATTTTAGTTTTAAATCAGAAATAGATTTAGGTTAGGTTATATTTTCCGGAAGTGGAGCTTTCCCGTAGGGGGGGGGGGGACCCACTGCATCCACGGATACACTTTTCCATGCACACAACCATTGTAGGGTGGACCTCGCTTCGCGTTGTAAAATATATGTGGACACAGTAGCTTCCGCCCCACCCCTTCCCCTATGGGGGCTTCCGGAAGATATAACCTAACCTAAACCTATTTCTGATTTAAAACTAAAATTTGGTTTGGATTACGTTATATAACCCAAATTATAGCTTCGGGGTTGAATTTTTTTGGGATGGAGGTATAGGCGGAGGGCCCCTGCTATACTCCCCGCGTTAAAGTCGTAAACTTTTTTCAATAAAAAAATAATAGATTATTACAGCATACACAAATTTTAATGTCAAACTTTATCATATCTTCTAAACAAATTCCCCCACTTTTTTCTTGCGGCAAATTACTCAGAAGATTCTCCCCTACAACATATTTAAGTAGCAATAAAATCGGTGAGGTATAACTTTTTATGCACATATTTACCAAAAAAAAGAAATAAGAAAACAGAAAGAAATAAGAAAAGATAAAAAAGAAATCAGGAATTAATAAAATATAATATAATGGGAAATAGCTATTCATTGATTTAACCGGAAAGAAAAATTGGTAGATATTTTATCTTTTTATATTATCAAATATGTCCATGTTGGCAGAATAAGTAAATTACTTCAACGTATAATGGGTGCATTCGGGGAGACGCTATTAGCGCTAACAGCATCGTTCTATCTTTGTTACTTATTGAAAGTTGAACAAGAATATAGTACGCTCATAGCGCTAAAAGCGTGCTCCCCGAACGCAGCCAATATAAGAATAAAATTTTAAACATTTTTGTTTTAGGAAAAAGTTTATCAAAAGTTTGTTTATATATAGACAAGTATAAGATTGTATAAATATATTTATGTAATATGATGTATATATATTTTTTAAATATATATGCTATAAAAATCTTTATGACAATTCATTATTATAGCTATTTATCAATTTATAAATGGAAAAAAGAAAATTAGATATATTTAATCCATTGATGTTATCAAACATGTATATAAATGCATATATAAATATGTATATAAAGATATATATATTTATATACAGGATGGGGAAAAAGTCCCGGACCCTTGAAATATCTCGGAAGGAGTGAGATGTAGAAAAAAATGTTTCAGACAAAGTTATATGGCTTAAAGTGGGGCATTTGATGGTGACTTTGACTTTGAGGTCAACTAGAGGTCAAATTTAGAGGTTATTTCGAGATCAATTTGAAATTTTTAAATGGAAACCTATATTTTTTATTCCGGAAATGAAAAGAACGGAAAATTTTATGTTCAGCTATGTGGTCATGTTACGAGATAAAATTTTCCCTAGAGGTCATTTAAAGGTCAAATTAATTTTCAAATGAAAAATTCTTGAAGAAAACATTTTAGAAAAAAATGTTAAATACGAAAGTCGTAGAATCCAAAGTGAATATTTTGGTATAACAATATAATAATTCTGGATCAATTGGTTAATATTTTACGAATCAGAACTGATATATTGTAATCTTTGTTATATATATATGTATAAACTAAAGAGAGTGGATAAAAATCCTATAAAAAAACTAAAGAGTAAATTTGTTTAATACTTGTAATTTGTTCTTTTCTTATTTAAGTGAGATCTGGATTAATAGAAAATTCGCACATTTTTCTATTGAAATAATATAAAGTATTTCTTTTTGAAAATATGACTTTTTGAATGAGAAAAGAAAAATATGATGTAAATATGCATAATTAGTTATGAAAAGATCTAGTAACATATGTATATAATTTTATATGATCATATAAAATTTACATCTGACCATATAGCATTTTTTCTCAAGTTGAAATAAAATAACATCATACTTAATTTTGGACATTTTCATTATTATAATAAAAACAGCTCATACTAGTTATAAACGTTTTCGAGTTCTCAGCTTTCAAACTATTGTTAAATTGTAGAAGTACCGTCATTTCTAATATATGTCGATATATTCCTGAACTACATTATCTAAACAATTTCTTACGTGAAACGGAAAGTTGCAAAAGGTAGCTATAAGTACTCGTAATTATCTATCGTCACCGCAATTGAATATAATTTTTGATTGATTGTTTTCTCTCTCCGTATGACTCCGATATGCGTATGGGATAAAAATATGTAGAATGAAAGAGCACACGATGCTGCATATGCCCTTGTTCCGTAATGGAAGTGTTCTTAATTCACCCCTTGAAATCGCTAATCGGTCCGACCGATTACGCAGCACGAAACATACGATCGGGGAAATGGCAATAAATAACAGAGTACTACTTTTACGTTCAGGAAAATTGATGGATACTACTCGTTGCTTAACGCGCGATACAACATTGTGTGTGACAAACTAGAATGTCATAACAACGAGAAAACTATCACTTCTTTTTAAATTTATGTCCGTTTAAATTTTTTCTAATGGTGCACTTTAAGAAAAGATCAATTTTCCAGTCCGTTGATAAAATATGAGAAAATAACTATTATAGAAAGTTTAATGTTTAAATAGAAAAAAATTAAGAGAATATGTGTATTATATATTTACGACAATATCAAACAATTGGAAAAATATGTTAAATCTAACTTATGAAATATAAGTCATAAATTTTTCGTCTTATTTCTAAAAGATATTGAGATATTGTTACAAAAGAACTTTTGTATGTTTTTATTCCTTAACATTCAAGCACAACCTAATATTGTATGTACCTTCAAAACCGCCGCTGGTAAATTGCAATTCGCCTTCGATGCGGATAACATCGCAAAATTAAAGTAGGTAAGTAGTGTTTGCAAGCACCCGGTTGCCTTTTAACTCTTCTTTCTTTTGCTTGGCTGCGCGCTCCTTTATTGTGCATCGAAACACGGTATTTCGGAATACGCCACGCACAACAAAGATGCTATAATGCAACGTCGACTGGGTAAGCGGTTTTATATGAAAAGGATGAAACTAATAGACAAAATTTCAAGCAAACGAGATGCGTTGAGGTCGGGTTTAGTAGCTTAGTAAAGGACCAGCTTCCATCTGGAGGAAAGAGAATACCAAGGCCATCACTAAGATAATTGAAATTGAAGAGAGCGATATTAATTATTATACACGGGTATTCCCACATAATTGCAATTTAGAATATCTTGAGTACTGTGCTATATATTTTTATATAACTGATGAAAATATTATATGTGCTTTTAACATTTTTATTTATAAAAATGTATCGTCTTTTTAAATTGTTTATTTTTACTACGTTGACGTTTTAAAGAACGAACTTTATATAAATTATTTTTCGTATTTGAGATAAAAAGAATTTTGCGAGAAAAAAGGTTTTTTGAGAGAAAAAAAGTTTATGTAAATTTTATTGCATAATTTCAATTTAAATTTTCGATCTAATGTGGTAACGTTTTATGAACACAATACGACAGCTGTGCTGTCATAAGAACTTTGCTAAATTATCTAGATCTGAATTCTTCTCTCTTTAAGATTTGACAAAGAAACTAACGCGGTTGAAAGAGTTACCACTAAATTATTTGTCTTATCGTTTAAATCGAAATTATTTATTATACTATACTATTTAGGGAACCCTATTTTTAAGAACTGTGAAGGGACAGCTGCTCGGCATCCTTTCTATTTGAGTTCCGATCATTTATTGATCTTGATATCAGGTGCGGTTTATGTTACCAACATGTTGTTTGGTAAATAACTTTCAATATTCTTATTGAATGCAGACGAATAGAAATAATGGGCCAATAAAAAAATAATATTTGAAAAAAAGATTTAATTCTAATAATTCAGAAAAGAAATAGCGTATATACACATTCAAAATTATTGTACAAATAGCATAGACATGTTAGGGAAATATTCATTGATATTGGTTTGTACTTGCCTACTTTAAATTGTGAAAGAAACACATAGATTGTTTTTTCTTTTTATTTAAGATAGTTTAGAGAGATACCTATTATCTATTATAATATAAATAAGGAAAAGATATTTTTTAATCTTATTCTGTTTCTCTATCTCTCTTTCTCTTTATCTCTTATAGATGGAACCATCATCGGAAATTTCGCATCTCGATTCTTTGTCATGTGCACTTTTTTAATGTCGCTTCGTAGAAGAAAACGCATAGTACGTAGCGAGATGAATCAAACTCATATAACAATTTTAATGTAATTAGTTGCCAAATGAAATGTAATTCAATTAACGAATAATTGTCACATTTATCTTTTAATAAATTATGAGTATTCTGATTGTACTATTTTTGATTTGAAGATAAAGTAATATTTATATGGTGGTTATAATATGTTCGGATTTATTGAAAATCAAAATAGCTCGTACAATCAATTTTTGATACGTTTTTTGGATAATTGATATTTAATGTTATAAAGTTTAGTGAAAATCCTATAGCAATCTTGGTGAATATTTGATTTAAAAAATATGGTTATACCGACAATGAGAAAAATATAGCGACCTATATGCTGATAATGAATGCAATATGCCGGTGGTCTCCATTTTTCCGGAACAAGATCTACATTAGCAGTTAAAAAATTCGTATAGTGCAGTTAATATGCAATTAATGTGCAAAGTTATAAAATGCAATTATAATGTGCAAAGTTTCGAGTTGATTTATATTGATTTTTGTATCATATTTGCAATCTTGTGATTTCATGTTTGATGATGTTTGACTTGATCCATTTAAACAAATTTATGAAAATCTGAGTGTTTGTGTGAAAAAATTATTAGAACTTTAAATGTTTAAATAAATGTTTGCGTGTGCAAAAATGTAAATTTTTGATTTGTTCAAAATTTTATTTATTGTTAATAATTTATTTGCTCTCGAATATCGGAAGAATCAACAGTTGTCCAGCGCGTGAGTTTTATTTATTTTATATTTCATATTTTGTTAACGAGTTTGACATAATACAATATGCCCAAGAATTTAATTTAACGATTTTGATAATAATCGAGTAATGAAGATGTGACAGATAAATGTGACTTAATCAAAAATATAATATATAATTCTAATCGAAATTATAATTAAATTAATAAATGATAAAATAAGAAATATTTTCTTACAATAATTTTATATATAGAGAAAAATTGGGTAAAACCTTTTTATATATAGAGGAAAATTGGGTAGGCGAGTTAAACCAGGTACCCCTGTTTTTTCGTAATAAATGCTGCTATCTATGGCTAACTTGTGTTATTAGTTGTAGATTGGCGCCATCATTATTTTAAAACAAACCGTGCTCCTGTGCACACGATATTTCTTTTTTAATAGAATTTCAATATTTTTAGCCCCAAAAAGATCAATATCGAGGCAAGAATTGAGTCGTCGTGCACTTTTTCTATATAGAGCATCAATTTCGATAAGTTGCATTCTGTACATATTAGAGAGAATATCATATAAGTTTTGATCGGCACTTTGTACGTCGGAATATACAAGCGCCGTATTTATTACTTTTGTTGTATTGGAGCAAAACCGGGTACTTACACATCTCATATAATGAAAAGAAGAGAAAATATTATCCTGACTTTGTGTCCATACGAAAAACATTTGAAAACAAAAACTAACGCTCAGAAAAAGAAATGACTAAAAAAAAGCTTTTTGAGACCCCTAAAGTTAAAAAGTTAAATAAAGAAATCCTGCAGCGATGTCGAACAAGAGAATATCTTTATTTATGATTTTTGTCAATACATCTTTATATTGTATTTTGATTAAAATAAATCTAGATTTTGTAATTACTGGTGTTTTGCATATTTTCAAATGGATACCCGGTTTGACTTTATCGATAGGACAAAACCGGGTACTTTGACTTCTCCACAAAATCTTGTTATTCTTGATAACCAAAAATTTTTTTTCAGCAACTAGCCTCTTATTTTCTCATAGTTTAAGGTTCACTAAAGACTACTAACGATCGGCAAAATTTTTTTTACTCTCAGATTTTTTTGTAGAAAGACAAATCCAAAAAAGTGCCAGGTTTTCCCTTATATATATATCCATTTTTGGAGCTGATTATTGAAATTATGTTTGTTTAAGAATTAATCTTTTAATAATTTTGTCAATATAAACATCAATTTTAAATATAAATCAAACATGCGTCATATTTTAATATAAATATATTTGAAACATTATTAATTTTATTGTATGTAAAGTGAAAAAGTTATAGTATGATGTTACAACCAAATTTAGATTTTATTGTCAATTCCTCATTTCTGAAGAATCTTATCAACGTATTCATAACAATTATTAAAAGAAAGCTGATGGATTATAGTATACATATATTATACTAAGAGACAATGAGACAGGCCAAGATAATTACGATGACCGTATATTGCCATACTAATAGGAAGCCTACAATCGGCTAAAAATCCGACTCGTTATCAACCTTGGAGATCGCAAATGGAAATTGAAGCGTTAATATGCACGCCGTCAACCTGCTTTTCCCCTTTTTATGCCGAATAGTCCTGAAATCTTTCTAATTGCTTTGTAGGAATTCCGGATGCGCGGTAGAGAAACGCGTCGTGTATATAAAATCAACTTGACAATTGTCGAGCAAGAGATACACCTGCGCGGTCGCGTGCAGCTGGCTGATTCTCGAGCGACTTCGAGAGGATTGAATTCGATTGCTCCTCAACTTTTCCGGAGAAGATACAAGTAGGGAGACGCAGAAAGAAAGAAAAAAAGAAGTAACCGCGAAGCATTATCGCATCAGGTCAGATCCAGATGAAGCCCGATATGAAGTCGCAAGTAAAGCGAAGCCAAGACGAAAGAATGCTAACAGAGAGATGAATTCACAAGGATCATATTATCCAGGTGAAAGCCAAACGGAGAGAGTGACAGAGGGAAAAACAGTCCCCCGCATCGAATCGCTTTTTATCTCTTTCTCGCTCTTGTTGCTCGCTTTTCGAAGCATGTTTCATACGGCGCTAGCAAAAACTGTGCCAACGAATATGATTGATTAGTACTGCAGATTGTGCTCTTTTCCTATCGGGCAAGGAAAGGGAATTGCTGGAAATCCTGCGGCACATCAAATCTTTGCTAGATGAGAACTATACTTGAAGTATGTTTTTGTCAGGGTTGGGAAGTAACGCGTTACTTGTAACGCCGTTACCGTTACAGTTACTTTTTTTCGGTAACTGTAACGGTAATGGCGTTACAAATTTTATTTGTAACGGAAAAAGTAACTTCGTTACATTTTTCGGTAACGAGTAACGAATTTAACAGTTACTTTTATCGTTACTTTTTTCAAATTTTTTGATTTATTTAAGATATTATTCTTGCTATTGTGCGTGATGAAATTTTTATCTTAACCGTAAAGCTGAATTAGAAAATCTCAATAAATCTGACCTTATAGATTGCCATTCATTAGTTGAAGCTATTCAGCAAGGTTTAAATAAAAGGTAACTTATTAATTTGATTAATACATATGTTATTTAATTTTAAATAAGGATTTAATTGAAAAATATTATTTTATTTTAAACTATTGATTCAAAAGTATTAATTTCGATAAAACAAACAATGTCGCTTAATTTACTATATTTGATTTTAGATTTCTTACAATATTTGAAACAAAAGAATTAATAATAGCAGCATGTTTACATCCAAAATTTAAGTTAAACTGGTTAACCGGAAAAAAAAAAACGTGCTGAAAATTACTTGGAGGATTTATTGGGAATCCGATCAACTGAAAATTCTTCAAAAGCTGGAAAATCTGACGATCACGATGATTTTTTCATTTTTGAGCAAAAAACGGTGCAAAATGAATCTGAACAAGAAGAATTGCAACGGTTTTTAAAATCAAATAATTGTAATATAGAAATGTTAAACGACTATCCAAAATTTAAAAAACTTTTTATTAAATATAATACAGCTCTACCAAGCAGTGCATCTGTAGAAAGAATGTTTAGCATCGGTGGCTCTGTATTAACACCACAAAGAGGGCATTTAAATGATGATACTATGGAGCAACAAATTTTATTAAAAATTAATAAAGAATTTCGATAAAATTTAATCATTTATTTTGTAATAAACCTTGAATGAAATCTTGCTTACAATTTTTTAAAAGTTTTTCTTATGCAAAATAATTTATTAGTTTGTATTGTAAAAAAGTAACGGAAATTGTAACGACTCGTTACTTTTTAATAACTGTAACGGTAACGAGTTACTTTTTAAAATTAGTAACGAGTAACGGTAACGAGTTACTTTTTAGAAAAAATAACGGTAACGGTAACGAGTTACTTTTATAAAGTAACTTTCCCAACCCTGGTTTTTGTGTTTTCAAACTAAAACGGAACATATTCTAAGTTGTTCGTAGATATTATACGTATATATGTATGTATGTATTCATAAAAAGCATACGATAAATTAAAATAAAACTATAATTTATATGGAAGACAATGCTTGAGATGACTGAAAATTATGATTCAATAAGAAGATATTTATAAAATAATTATATGTTATCTAAAACTTTTAGAATAATTTATATAAAACAAATATAATCGGACGCGGAGGGAAAGTAGTTTACAGTAGCGAAAATCTAACATAATGGTTGGGTAAGATAAAATAATGGAAAAATAATTAACAATATAACGTTACAAATAATTTGACAAAATTTGTAGACCTTTAGAAAAGTCGTGTACTCAACATTAGAACGTGTAGAACATTAAAAAGTTATATTCAATGCCGTCTTAAACATCGCAATAACGGTTACAATCAACGTTAGTATACGTTGCCGGTAAATCAATTCTTATGCATTATACAGGAACTTCTCGCGAGTAAATTGGCGGAAAAGAAATGAGGCCTGTACTTTATCCAGAGGGGAAGCAATAACTGCTTCCTGTTGGCGTTGGCGCAACGCCGTAATTTCAGTAATTCTTTATTTCTCCCCGCATTTTTCTTCCCCATCCCCTCCCCGTTTTATTTTGTCAAAATTGCTCGCACTAATGCTCAAGTCGGCACCGCTTTCTTTTTCCAACTTTTTAACCCTTCTTTTTCTCTTTCTCTTTCATCGTTCTTTTATTTACTCCAAGCCTATCGCGCGTTGATTGTATCAAGGCTTTGTGCGGTTTCCTCGACGTTTTTCGCGTGTTCACCAACTGTTATTGGCCGAAAAAAAGATATGCGCGAAACTCCGTTTACCGTCACGCGGGCACGAGGGCGGCCCGCAAAAATAAAGCAGACCAAAACGAAGCAGAGAGAAGAGTAAGCGAGAAAGAGAGGAAGATACACCGCTACGCATTAACAAGTGGCCAGATTACAATATGTACGCCGGCAATTTAACCTTTTGCAACTTGGTCAGTGGGAGCCGAACAACGTGGCGCTACTTTGCAAAAACATCCGTAGGATGCGCGCCGTTTTCTGCCAGGTGTTGCGTCTTTGTTTGCATAAAGAGAATACCGACAACACGGTATCCTGTTTGGTGAGATATTCGTTTAAATGGGATTATACGAGTGCTTTATTTTACGAAAGATATTTAATATATGGCGAGATATTTCACACATCGCGAGATAAATCGGAGTAATTAAGTATACTTGAGAAAATGTCATACAAAGTACAATATTTAAAAGAATATTAGATTTATGTACTATCTAAGATTGTCTATTTTGCGCGCGAATAAATTCAACGAATTTTTAAAAATTGAGTTTGTTTTTAAAAATAATATCAAAAAGTTTTATTCTTTTTATTATAATAGACATACTCATTTTTAATTATAAATAAAAGTAAATGACAACAATAAAATTATATTATTTAATTTTATATGAATTTAACTTGATTTTAACTAATACACAATGAAATCAATAAAATCAATAGTTTCATCGACTTTAGGAATAATGTTAAAAATTTTATAAAAGTTTTTAATATAACAAGAATAAGAAAAACAGATTAAAGAAAGACTATAATTAATATTTATTCACAAGAAAAAAAAACAATTTATATTTTTTACATAATACATTTCTAATTAATTCTTTAAAATGTTTGAAACATTTGTCTCCCAATTTCGTGAATCGTTGTATTTTTAATTTATTTATATCAGCAAAATATGTCTAGGGCTAGTCATATAATTATCATATCAATATTGGATTAACGAAGATAAAGAATCACTGTCCATCAATTCAATTCTTTAAATAATTTCGAAGTAAATGCATCTCATTTTCTACAAACTGGCATCATGCTGACGAAACCACAGCTGCTCGTCAATAATCATCGTTTCTCATCGTCAGTGCATAGAATTACATACGCGAGTGAGGCCATTGAGGCAGGTATCAATTATACGCCGAGCATTCGTGGTCATCGGTTTAAACATCGATATTCCCGCGGAATGTCCTTCGACGTATCCATAAATATTTGTGATAGAAAAGAAGACGCGTCTCTCTCTCTCTCTCTCTCTCTCTCTCTCTTTCTCTCTCTCTTGGCTCCCATTAACTTGGCCCTTAACCCCGATAATTTTTTATTCTTCAGCAGGCGCACATACAGCGCTGCAAACGCGGGCCATTAGAGCGAGAGCGAGAGAGAGAGAGAGAGAGAGAGAGAGAGAGAGAGATTTGAAAACGCGCCCCGTTCCCGTTCGTAAAGGAAGATCGCGCACACGCAGCTGTCGCTCTCTCAGCACCTGCCTCTCCTGCGATCAATCCTCCGCTTCTCTCATGCGTGTACACGCAGGTTAGGTCGGTGTGTAGGTGCGCGTTGGATTTTACGCGTTTTACCTGCGGGCTGCCGTGTACACATGCACACGCGCACACGTGTGATCACGATTTACTGGCGCATCATTCTTTCAAAGAACATGAAAAAATCGGTCAGGATTGGAAGTGAACAAATAAGCGCGAAAAGGTTCAAGTAAGATGGAACGATACCAAATTCTGTGTATACCAGATATATCGACATATCCATTAATGCAGCAATTGAAAGAAATATATACTGCACAAAATTTAAATTATTTCGTATTTAGAAATAAATACGTAAAATTTGAAGTGTAAATTATTCTAAATTGAAAAATATTTAGATACTTTCCACGCATCATATTATTTAAGTCGTTATTGCGTCAAAAATAAAGAAAAAGAATGAAAATCTCTCTTGTAATCATTTAATATCAAGAACAGTGTGGGTAAAATAATACTTGAAATAAAAGAAAAATGAAAATGCTGACTTTTAAATATTTTTGTTATAAACAGTCAATGTGAGACAAAAATAATAATTTATTTGTATATTAATTAAAATTCTATTTAAAATATTTTTGTCAATATATAACTTTACCAAACAGAAATAAATGTTTCAAATATATACTTTTTATTAGATATTTCAAGTAATCAATTAAGGGGGGCAACCAGTGTAACGGTTAAAAAAAAGGCTATTTTTAAGGATTTTTTTTCTGGTAAATGATCTTTTTTTTCAAATCGCGATATTAATTTGACAAAGTACATAATTTGAACTTCCTTTCGTGAAATTTTTGTTAAAAAATATTAATATTTATAGCTACAATAGCCAATAGTATGAGACGTCTTAAAATAAAATAGGCACGCGCGTAGCGGGGCAACGAAAACTCTAAAACAACAAAAAAACAAGTATTTTCTTAAGATATAAGACAATAGCTTCAGTTGCCCGTATGGAATTTTCGATTGAATAATTTGCTTTTTTGTAATAGTATTAAAAAACAGAGGTCAATACTTCACCAATTTTGGGACTTTTTTCTTCAAAAGTCCGCCATTTTATAACAAATTATTTTTTTTTTAATTCATGAGTGCAACTGAAGTTATTGTCTTATATTTTAGGAAAATATTTGTTTTTCTCGTTTCAGGGCTTACATTGGCCCGCTACGTGTGCGTCCATTTTTTTCAAGGCGGCTTACACTATTGGCTATTGTAGCTATAAATATTAATATTTTTTAACGAAAATTTCAAAAAAAAAAAGTAATTCAAATTATGTTCTTTGTGATGTTAATAACGCGATTTGAAAAAAAGGCAATTATTTACCAGGAAAAAAAATCCGTAAAAATAGTTTATTTTTAGCCATTACACTGGTTTCCCCCTTAAATAAAATAATTATTTTTCTCATTATATAAACAATAAAATATTTGAATGTTGTGTCGTCACATATAATAGAAAATAAATTTTATAATATGTTACTTAAACCAAAGTATTTAAACAATTATTTTTAATAATCTGCATTTAAAAAATATCTTCCTCTTGATATTTATCAATGTTTATTTATGTGTTATATAAAGGAAAGTATGATATAAATGCAACGTGTCAATGATCGTGGTAGTTCGTCACATTGACGCTATTGCAAAATTAATAACCCATGCTCAGTTTGCGTAAATAATCTCGTAGTAAACACTTCAGTAGATAAGGTATTTCCAATAAAGCAAATTCTGATGAAAGAATTCACACTGCGTTATATAATGTTCGATATAATAACGCTTTGAGTGAGAGCACAGTATATGAAGGGCGATTAAAAAATTATACTCTCACAATCAGTGAAGAGTCAATTTATCTTTCCTGGAAAAACAAATTACAAAAACAGACACGTTTTAAGGTGTGTCAACATATCGACCACAACTGACACAGCCACTTCTCTACATGCGATTCATCAATTATTTTGGATTTTTGGGATATGGAAAGAAATATATTCGAGTTATCGATACTCAACATATTATCTTTTCATCTCACATTATTTTAACGCGATATCTATGATTTCCATTGAAAAAAAGATAAATATTAAATTCAATAAAATAATTTCTATTATTATTATGTTCTTTATATCTACAAAAAGTAATACAAATAAGTATGAATTAATTTCACCACATTCTTGAGACCATAATTGACGAAAATATATCATATAATAGAATATCTGCAATAGTTTCAATATTGTGTATATGTTTCAATAGTGTGTAAATATATGTGTGTAAAATTACGAACCTGAGGACGCGAATTCTATGCAATATTATTGGAAAACTTTGATCACTTATAACTCAAAAACTATTGTAGCCTCGATATTTCTGTATTAAGATTTTTTACTCCATTTTACCTCTAGAATACACTATTAAAATATTGTGCGGAGGTTGTGAGACACCCTATATATACGAGAAATGATGCTTTTAATTCCTGATATATTCACTCTAAACTTTACTCGAACAATATCTCTGCTAATATCTTTTTTAATAACGAATAACAACGATAATAAAGCGCAGACTAAACGATTTTTAATTGTGAGTCATCATAAGCGAAAGAAAAAAGGGTGTCACTACCGATTCAGTTCGACTTCCTCGCATTGGGAAGATCGTTCTTCTTTAACATTCCCCTCGTCTTTCCTCATTATACAACTACGTGACATTCATAATGTATATCTGACCTTTATGAAATATATTCAGGGATGTGTTCTAAGCAACAATTATTACTTGCGCCATAAGAGCAAAGTATTTTTTAATGGGGTGACAAGAGACAATTTCTGTCGAAAATAAGCTAATTCCAAATGCCATTTTAACTTTAATCACCTTTATACATAATGAAAAAACGAGAATTATACGAGATAAAATTCTCTATTTGAAATATTTTAAATTCTACTTGCAATATTCTATCTATAGCAAATCATGTTTTTAAATTCAATTTGAATTAAAAACTAATAAGGAGAATATAAGAGAATCAAAAGTGTAAATTAATGGATGATATTTAATGTATAGACGTACAGCACTTAATTTCTACCGTTTATTATTATATTCCACAAATTCTCTGTAATGCCATTTGCGCTAAACTCTGTAACCCACATCGCAACGAAACCATCGTTTATTCTTATCAATGGATATTCAGAATCGACTTGTATTTCCTTCCAACTTTCTCCGGTTTGCTTCTATGCATTGATAAGATTAACAGCATAATATTTTTGTGCTCAACGCTGTTGACATTATGACTCCTGTGCGAGAAAAGTACATTATTTACGATGTAAATATTTATGATCGTAGTCAGAATGCCAGGAAAAAGCGATACAAGGATATGAAAAATCATGTAAATACAATGTTATGTCTACTTTGGTGTACAAACTTATCGTAATCTTCTTTAATGAGATTAATAAATATTTGCAGGTTTTAATATCATCAATTTTGATACATACAGATGTCACTCTATGTCACAATTTAAAGATAAAAAATAAGTAATCCCGCGACCGCTTGCTATATATAATTTTATATATAATATAATCATATTTTAATATAATATTTTGCGATATTTTATCTTTCTCGATATAAGAAAATCATAAAAATATAAAATTATATTTTGTATATTTAAAAATATCATATAAATTGATTTATTGAATAAAACAAACCTTGTCGTAAAAAGACAAAAGGCAAATATTGTTTTTATATATTCATTAGAAAGATCTTAATTGGCGTTGACTTCGATAAAATGTATAAAATAACTTGGCATTCGTGCGTCAGCAATTACCAGTAATATTATAACAATTTGTTTGTTTATTGTGTGCTTCCAATGTACTCGAAATAATTCACGCGGCATGGATGAAAGAATTTTTTATTAAGAACGGCCAAAAAAATTACTTTCGAAAATCATTACTGACACGAATCATGTAACGGTATTACATTATTTTACTTGCCAAGTGTGCTCCCCGAGTTTACACCGAGCTTCGGCGAAATCACTTCGTAACATCACGAGAATCGGTGTGAGAAGGTGCCTGTGTCGCCTACAAAACGCGTGCATTGCTCTGGTCCTGGCTCGAAGTGGATTGTCGTCCATCCTTTTTTACACGATGAGGAAGCAGGGCCCTGAGGCTCCGCGACGAAGACGACGACGACGACGACGGACGACGATGTAAGGTGGCTCGAGCCATCTGCCCTCGACCGGATTGCGGCCCCGCGGCCCCGCGACCGAAGGAAGAAAGAAAGAGAGATAAAGAGTGAAAAGGGAAAAAGAGGAAAAGGGAGGCATAAAAATCAGATTCCGAAAGAGCGTTACCCAGCTGGCACGCGTCTCTCGCAGCCCCATTATCGTTAAACAGGATCACACATCGCGAGAACTCTCCGAGACGGGATTTCTCCGTCCATCCTCTCCTCCACCGCTCGTCTGATCTTTCTTTCCTCCTCTATCTTCTTTTCCCCTTTCCTCTGCCCTTTCTTAACTCCCCGCTCTCTTCTTCAAGCTCGTGCTGCTCTTGCTGCTCGGAAGCACCTGCCACCACTATCCCGATGTTTTCGTACTGAAGATGTCCGAGGATGCACAACACAACTCAGAGCCTCGCGACATCGACGAAAAAGTGCTCGCGAATCAAGAATGTAAACGCGAACAGTCAAATTGCAACTCGACAGCTTGCGTAACAAATCAATCGATATCGATCGCAAATTTATCACGGGTTCTCACAAACGAGCCAATTCACGGGGAAAGTCTAATTGGAATGTCGTTAATCTTCTTTGTGCTGTTTTCACATGCCGCTACACAAAACGGAATGGAGCGCAGTGTTCTCGAATTCGGAACCTTTGTGTGCACGCGCGATGCGTAATCCTTCTTCCTTCTTCCTGGCCTAAATCCCCCTAATGATCCCGAGCGGATCCAAAAAGGAAACTTCTGCGTAGCCGCGCCGCTAATGACCGGTTCGTATATTTTTCCTTGGCCGCAGGACTTCGTAAGACGGTTTTGGGACATACAAAATTGTCTTGATGAGCGTTTCGGAACGTCACGTAATGCACAGATCAACAGCGTTTTCAGGAGCAGCTGCGAATTTCCGCCAATAAAATTAAAGAAAACCATATCATTTTTAAAATCCATCGCTCTCGAGACAACTGTTAGACAAACTTGACCTGATTATATCTTGGTTTTTCTATGGTAAAATTCAACGACTCTTCGAATATACGAACTTGTATTATAATAACTTATCTGATTTCAAGCTTATATTTTTGAAACATACATGTTGCGTGTATTATAAATTGAAATTATATATTCAAATTCTTTCTCACTCTTCCTTTTTTCTTTAGAAATAATTCTATGGCCATAATATTTAATTAACATCAACAAAATTTTTAATAATATAATTTGAAAACTTTTAATAAGAAAAAAAATAAGAAGAAAATTTAATAATAAAAATTTGAGAATATATATATATATATATATATATATATATATATATATAAATTGTCTTAAAATAAGTACAGGGTGTCCTAGACCACCCGTACACCCCTTTTCTTTCAAAAACTAAGCATTTTAGAGAAAAACGTTTTCAACAAAAATTGTATGGTTTTGAGGGAAACATAAGATGGTGTCATTGGTTTGACCTTGTATGGCATCGTTACGGTCAAGTCAAGGACATCTTTAATTTCTTAAATGAAACCCCCTATTTTTTATTTAGCATTCTTGTAACTGACATCGAGAGCTTTCCAAAACACTATAATAAAGTATTTTTTTATTAAGTACTTTTTGAGTTATTTTATATTTTAATCTGACATATTTTGATATAAAAAATTAAATATCTCGTAAAATATTTAGTTTTTGATAGTCTTACCGTAATACTTCTATGTACAGAATAATGAGACAAATCAATTAGTATAAAAAATAATTGTTTTTAAGAAAATTATTTACAATGTATTTTTTTAAACAATTATTAATTTTTTTTCGGCACTAATTGCTTTATCTCATTATTCTGTACATAAAAGTATTACGGTAAGATTATCGAAAACTGAATATTTTACGAAATATTTTATTTTTTATATCAAAATATGTCAGATTAAAATATAAAATAACTCCTAAAAAATACTTAATGAAAAAATATTTTATTATAGTGTTTTGGAAAGCTCTCGAGATGAGCTACAAGAATATGTAATGAAAAATAGGGGGTTCTATTTAAAA
Organism: Polyergus mexicanus; assembly: GCF_030449975.1. NCBI lineage: Eukaryota > Metazoa > Arthropoda > Insecta > Hymenoptera > Formicidae > Polyergus > Polyergus mexicanus. The sequence continues at coordinate 3,219,488 of NW_027223339.1, read as the reverse complement.
AACGGAAGTTGACCTTTAAATGATCTTGAAAATGACTTTTAATGTCAAATCCAAGGTTACTATTAGATAACCCCCTTTGTTCTCTACAACTTTTATTCGAGTCGTTTTCCTTCAAACGTTGATCCTGAAAAGTTATGAAGGTGGAACTTTTAAAATGGGACACCCTGTATATATATATATTAGGTGTACAACTTTGCTTCTGCCGTTTTCATATAGATGGCTTTAGCGGTAAGTAGTGGTCGAAATAAATAGATCATAGACGTCATGCGATAAACTTGGGCATCTGTCAACATAACCCCATAGAAACATTAGTCGATTTGTGTCCGCATCATAAAGTTATTCTCGATTGAAAATGTCAGTTTACGAGCCAAATTCTCGTCATTTGCGGGAGGTTTTAATTTTCTGCTTCAATATGAAGAAATCTGCGGCTGAGGTTCATCGAATGCTCTCAAGTAGTTATGGTGAAGCCGCTATTAGTGAAAGAACGTGTCGTGAGTGGTTTCAACGCTTCAAGAACGGTGATTTTTACGTCGAAGACCGGCATAGCGGTGGAAGAGAGAAGGTTTTCGAAGATGCAGAATTAGAGGCATTACTTAATGAAGACTCGAGTTAAAGTCAAAAAGAATTGGCACGATCATTGGGAGTGGACAATACTTTGAATCATAAATGTATAACCAGTTTTTTACAATAAAGCCTCGAATTTCGGAAAAAAAACGGCGGAAGCAAAGTTGTACACCTAATATATATATGTCTAATTTTTATTTTCAGTTGGCGCAGGTTATTGATATCATTATTTTTGTAGGATATATTTGTACCATTTCTTGGGGTTAAAATATTTTTATAAGTTTTTATTTTCAATAATTTAAAATAATACCATTTTCTAAATATAATAATTTTCTAAATACAGTTTTTCACAAGTGGTTATATTATTTGCAAATGAAAGAAGATATGATAGCTTATCACACCACACACTCTCTAATTATTTCCAAAAGTTCATGACTTTTCCAAATTGCCGAGTTGGACATCTTTCCTTGCAAGTGACATTTGAAGTATTAACGCGAAGAGATGGAATAATCTTCAAACTTGCATTTTTATTTATTTGGATGTCTATTATCCTCCTATTGTCCCCCTATTGTCTTACTCGCATAATTCTACCGATCGGGATACTCGCCGATATTACCGAATTCCTCCTTTTTCCTTTCTTCTTCTTCTCAACCCCTTACACTCATCGGATAATCTCGAAAATGTGCAGAAGGAAAAATATTTTGGTCATCCGCGAATATACGTCTGATTTTCTTGCAAACCTCCCGTGGTTCCAGGAAATGAGAAGTGGACAGAGAGGCCATAAATTCAACGGCTGAACAACTGGAATACGAATGCACGTACATTCGTGACTCCGATGTACTCCTCGTGAAAGCGACGGGCGGGAAGTGTGGTACACGGTAAGAGGGACGGGGAAGGGGACCAAAGGTGAAAGAAAGGTCTGAGGAAACGTTAAGAATGGAATATCGCGTCGACTCGAGCTATACATCTACATCCTTTACCTGATGTGTACGCTATGTTTCGCGTACGATATACGATACGTTATCTGATATTTTGGCGAATGTCTCTCCATTCTTGGGATAGCATCTGTGTATACCAGCCTATCTCTTTTTTTATCTTTTAACACATACTAATAACTTTAGTAATAATTCGCGCAACAAGTACAATGACACACATTACTTACATATACATATAGAAAGGTAACCACATCTCTGACAAGAGATTACAGACTGGGAAAAAGAACTGTAGCAAAAATAAATATAACTAAAATAAGAGGAGAGTCATGCGTATGTGGAAACATTTCACAAGTGTGACTGATGGGAAGATTTATCGAAAATCCGTAGAGAGTGTGTTTGAAAAAATGCGAAATTGTCTCTTGAATTTCTCTCAGCGACGGAACATTACAAGGTAAAGAGAGGCCGTTTGTTTCTCCTGAAAAACCATTTTCGTAGCGTAGCTGCTAATTACGCTATTTTCTACCGCTCGAGGCTCATGGATAGAGATTGCAAGCATACTTCTCTTTCATTATTCCAGTTCGAGTAATGCGCCGTCCTGAAACGGCCTTTGAGTAGCTTTTGTGATGTTAATATTAGCCTCATATGTGGATATCTTCTTTTTTTTCTCGCGTTTATGTCAGTTTTGTAAGATCAAGTCATTTGTTAGATGATATCCATTACACCTGCACAAATTTCATATGATCTATGGAAAGTATTAGCTTTCCTTTTTTCCTCCGTTTGTGCTCGTGAATGGCCAATTGAACGCGTTCCCTCATCCGTAAAGAATCTAGAAGAAAAGGCGGAGGCTGCTTCCTGAATAATGCAACGACACTTCGTCACACGGCGATAACGTGCAACTAATTTTCCTTTTGTCGATCGTCGGTGCAACTCTTCGAATTGATCTTTATGCGAATTTTTTAAGAGTCTCATTGACTTTTATCTTTTACTTGAGATTTATATCAAGTTTCTAATGATGTTTTGATTGCCGTTTTTTCGTAATGTGCTCGGAAAATATACTAGATAATTGAAAAATGTCAAATTCAGAACTGTATCGTTTATATAATTTCGTTTATCTAATCTCTTATATCGTAATCATAAAAATGTTTAAATCTTATCTCTTGTATTAACTGAAAACTTGAGAAATCAAAAGATTATATAACTTCTATGTAAAGATAAATTTAATTGTTGAGTTTTCGAGAGAGTTGATGGAATTTGGCGAGATGCTTATAATTTATTGGAAAGATAAGACAGCATCATTAGTGTGAAATGGTCCTTATCGCAGCTTCTTGATAGAAACAGAGATAACTTTTTCTCACCCAGGATAATACAACTGCGGTTTCAAGAAGCACATTGGATTCTATAAATGTTCATAGCTTACGGCAAGTGGTTGTGACGAAAGTTAATTGCAGAACACCCGCTGTGTGCGTATTGAAAATTAAAATTTACACGCAAACTTTTCCATTCTTGATAGACATTCTGTGTAATCGGATATTGGCACGAGAGCAGAGGCAGAATAAAATACATAACGAGAATGATCTAAAATTCATCATCAAATTATAAAAAGGATAAATTATAATCGATAAAAGTGTTTATGAAATATTTGAGCATATTAAATTAACATTTTAAAATTTGAAAAAAATTGTATCAGAATCTTAATTTATTTTCTACGATTACATTTCTATTTACAAATTTTAAACTTTGTTTTAAAAGTAATGTATATTTTTTTAAATAAATAAGAAGAAAGAAATAAATTAACAAATATAATGTGTGTGCGTGCGCGCGCGCGCGCGCGCGCGTGTGTGTGTGTGTGTGTTAACAAATACTTATAATGCAAAAGAATAAGAGGAAGAAAAAGACAAGTAGCGTGTGCAAATAAAGATAGAAATAATCGAAAATGATATAAAGTGAGGAGGGAGAGAGAGAGAGAGAAAGAAATACATTCATCGATTAGTTTGACGCCCTCCAGCTTAACGCTACTTATCATTCCGAGTCGCGCTTCCGGTGGAAATACGTGTCGGAAATTGCATCTTCCGCGTGTTATATCGCAGTCGCGAATATATCCAAGGGATTAGAGAAACGCTCATCACGTGATTTCGAATGTGTGCGGATATTGCGACAGACGTGCCTAGGAATCGAAATATTAAGCGACGATTATGCACACTTATAAACATAATATTCCCTCTCAAAAAAACCAAATATTAAATTTTTTAAATAAAATCTTAAAATCAGTATTAATTAAATAAAATTATTTTATTATGCTGAATATATTATGTGCTATGAATGTTATGTTTTGACTAACTTGATAACTCAAATACATAATTATAAACTAATTATGCAATAATTTATAATAATTGGTTTTGCTATTTATTATTATTTTTATTATATATGAGATAGTATATGCAAACTTTTTTTCAAAGAATAAAAAGAGTGAGTAGAATATGAGAGAAGACAACTGTATGCGCCTTTTTATGTTAACTGAAATAATATTACGCGATGTCCTTTGCTATTTATAGATAAATCAGTTAGATTTACATTGACACTCATATTATTTCTTATTATTAACATATTAATAACAAGAAAGGCTCTCTCTTACACATCTGTCCATATATTTCTAGCTATTAAAAATGCGTTTTATCTATTCTTTAAAAGTTATAATTGTTTATTCTGTTGTGATTTCTTTTCACGCGCGCGCGCCTACACACACACACACGCGCGCGCGCGCGCATGCACACACACACACACAAGAGACGTAAATCCGACCGTGCAACCTCCACGCGATACATCTTGAGTAATGCGAATACCGACGGTATGTCAACTTTGAAGCTTTATAGAATGACTTGCGCAAAAAACAAAAATAGGTAGTGTTTTGAAAACGTCTCGACAAAGACTACAAGAATATGCAATAAAAAATTGGGAATTCCATTTAAGAAAACACCGATGAGCTTCACCTAACAGATCACTCAAGATCAAGTCCATAATTTTTATCATGTGTCCCCCTCAATATCCTACAACTTTTGTCGGAAATATTTTTCCATATTTAAAACCGTTTCCGAGATCTAGGGATGAGATCAGACTTTAGAGATACCTTGTATATGTATAATATATCTACCTACGCTGTACGCTTTTTTTATAGTTTTGCGCAAACATATGGGACTTATAGTTTAACGCCGGGTCCAAACTGCTAGATTAAAAAGGTTCTCTTGGCAAAATACTCTTAGTGGTTTGCTATTGCTTTTCGAGAAGTGGTGATCAAATATATTCGATATGTTTCTGGTTAGATTTGAATCCGAACTCTTCAGCACAGGAAGCAGACGCACAATTCTCTATGGCATGATTGCACACACATACATAAAACAGTATAATGTATAAATATCTTTTGTAGTAATATCTGTTATTAGAACCTTATGTGGTAATATCTGCTATTAAAACCTCATGTAGTAATATCTGCTATTAGAACCTTATCATTTTTTTAAAACGATAGCTTTTATATAAAAAAGGGAAATCAATTTCCATTATATTTTAAATTGAAAGCAATTGATTTAAAATTATAAATTAATAATTGATTTTTAATTTTTATATGATACAAAAATTTATCCTTTTTCAGAAAAAACTAAAGAGACTCATTTCTCAGTTCTAACATTAGAATTTGCGATATTTCTTTCATACAAAGTACAGATATCCATCTTTCATATGCATTTATGAAAGACTCTACTTATGTTAATTGCTTTTAAAATAATTATGTATTCCTCTTTAAATGTTTTTTTTATTCTATTATTTTAATTATATTACAAAAATTAATACCTAAAAATTTGTTTTGATTGCTGAAAAAGAAATTTATTAAAAATACAAATTTATTATATTATTTTTTTTTTTGAAAATAGACACATGTGCAAGATATACTATAAATTACAGCATTATATCTTTTATCTTTTATTATAACTCATCATGCAACATTGGTACACTTTGATGCATCGTGTTCGTTGCACTATTTCGAGCAGTTAGAAATTTGTTGACCTCGTTTATCCACAAATATACTTTCATTATTTATCGTGAGCATTGTAATTTTTTCGCCAATTTCCTTGGCACAAAATATCTACATCGATCGACCGGAGTTGAGACAATGCATCTTGCACCACATTGCATCGCATTACGCAACGTTGCGGCAATTGCGGATGGTTCAAGAGGAAATATCGTCGCCTGCATCTTTGCGAATGCGCGCTTTTCGTTGCCAAGGAACTTTGAAATATCTACAAATTCCTATTCAAGGATAAAGGAAACAATATGACAAAGGAAACTAATCTTTTTTATCTTATTGTTAACGTGGAGCACTCGAATGTCTTTGAAAGATATTATACGGTATCGATTTTGTCACTCTAAAATCTTCTTTCTAAGAATTATCTATAACTTAACAATATTTTTCAATATTTTGACAAGAAAACACACAGGGGTATATTGAAAGCATATAAAGCTAGGCGGGGAATAAATTGTATTACATGTATATATATGTTTTTATATGATTTTTTTTTTTTATTTAGTCTTCTGATTTTTCTCTCAAATCTCAAGTACATCGCTTCAAATTCCAAGTAACACAAAAAATTTGTCATGTTAAATGAAGGGATTAATGATGATATTAATATTAAAGAAGTTCAGAAGTAGACGCCATCAGGCAGCAAACTTTATTACCCGCTAGCAGTGTTACGAATTACCTAAAGAAAAGGCGGAGAAGGGAAGCTGCCCTAGCGAGGCAAAGAAGTTTCCTGTTAATGGAAGAACACACGACATCTTCTCCTTGCGTGGGGGGGTCTATCGAAGATATACGTCGCAACATCTGTTTCTCGGTTGCAAGTAACCTTTTCAAAAAGACTCTTTTTCTTTTCTTCTGATTTTTTACCACCATTGGATTCAATAGAAGAAAAAAGAACACCGTTCTCTCTTATAAGCGGAACTACTTTCATAGGATAGTCGATTAATAGGGCTATTCAACGTGTTTACGCTTCTCGAGGAAGCGCGAATATTTACGTGTAAATACATCAATCGTGTTTAGTCATCCATCGGTAAATTGTTACGAAATGTGTGAGGACACGAACGGCTTATGTTCAAATATGGAAGCAGCTTATCAAAATTATTCTGAATTTATTGTCATCTTTTATATGTATAACGCGAAAGCAGTTGTCTTAAATTAATTCTAGATAACGTAAATTAAATATAACGCTCTGTAAACATGTTACAAAGGATTCTCTCTTTTTCATGTGTATAAATATTATATATATATATTCATTATTATAATATATGCAAACTGTTATGCGATACGTTTTTTAGACATTTTACAGTTGCTTTGTTTCTACATACAGTTTATTTTTAAAATTTTTATATGTATATTAAAAATCTGTTTTAACGTTTCTCCCTCTCTCCTCTCTATCTCTGTCTCTTGCCCCCCCCCCCTCCCTCTCTCTCTCCAGTTTATAAAAAATATTTGTTAAAATGATATTTGATATTAATGTAAAATTCAATGTGCAAAATATTACCCCATTCTTTTTGTGATTTTAAATAAAATTTGATTTTATGCAAAATATATATAAAACTGAAAGAAATTACATTATATATATATATATATATATATATATATATATATATATATATATATATATAAATTGGAGAAATTAGATGACAATATTTATAATAAAATACCAAAAATTAGAATATATATATGTATATATGTGAATGAGCGCGCGCGCGCGCGTTTGTGTGTGTGTGTGTGTTCTGAGAAAAATAATAAATCTATAATGCTGTGTATAGCTAAGATAAATCTAAATAATTTTTAACAAACTATATAGATTATAATATGCATGAGTAACAAATCATATGTATTTAGCATATGCTTATTTCAATTTGCAAAACGAATTCCATCTGAAAGTTATCGAAACAAAACGTGAGCGTCGACTGCTAGGCGTAGCCTCTCTCGCGCATTATAAGAAAATCTACGGCTTGCCGTGGGATCCCCAGCAAAATGCGACCTAGCTCAATCCACCGATCTTCGGCCCAGGGTGAAACGAACGCGGCTGGACCGGCGCGGCGCGAGTCTTGCGAGCCACGCAATCGGGCCGGCAAGGAGCAGAGCCGTGAGACTTCATGGGGAAATATCTCGGAGAATAAAGGTATGGGGATGTCTGTCTCCATGGTGATCCCATCGAGCGGCGGCTCTTGGGACGCAGGGCGGGAAAACGCCCTTCGCGCGTGCTTCCCTTTCCGCACGCCGCGCCGCACCTCGTCGCGACGCGCTGTGCCGCGTCGCGTCGCAACGCGTCGGGATCCGCCGAGGGTCAAGAAACCCCCCTTCACCCCGCGGAAGGGATGCTCGAACAGACGCGATGGAAGAAATGGGATGAAATGGGAAACAAACTCGATTCTCTTGAAGCAATGGGTCGCGACGCGACGCGGCGCAGTGATGGCAAGGTCAGCCCGATGAACGAAAATTCGAACCGATTCATCGAATGGGCTATCTTAACGAGTACTAATAAATAAAACGCTGGCATTTTTCTAAAAAAGATATTGTCTTAGAACTTTGATTGTCATATATAATTATAATATTTATCTTGTATGACATATTCGTTTTTGAGATACGCATTCTTACTATCAAAAAAAAAAATTTTATCTATATAGAAAATGGTTTGCGATAAAATATAGGTACATAATTAGCATTACATATGACTAGCAAAATAATTAGTATTATACATGACTAATTAACATATTCCATATTTTACGTACACTTTTTCACGCATTCTCGAATTGTGCAGGAAACGACTTTCTTAAAAAGTAAAATTCTTTTTTATCTAGCGATCATTTTTCAGGGTGATTTAAATGTTTCTTCGGATTATATCCCTTCTTCTGAAACAGTTGTATTATAATATTTTTAAACCGTAACGGGCTATTAAGTTTAAATTGCTTAATTAATGCGCATGATGCAATTTCCTTTCTTCACGCAACAAAATTTAAGATAACTTCCTTCTTAACTCCTCTCATCATAAAAGCTTATCGAAAAAATTAATTTCCTATTACAATAATAAGAAAGGATTGACATTATTTCAATTTAACAAAATTCTTCCCGAAATTTTTTTTAAGATTTTATAAAAGTTCTATTAAGTATAATCTCTATTTTAGAAAAGAAAGAGAGAGAGAGAGAGAGAGAGAGAGAGAGAGAAAATCTTTCTTTCAAATGCAATTGATTCGATGATAATGTCTCTTTTCCACTTTTGGTACTCTAATTCGTTTTCGCAATTGAAAGCAATTAAACCTTTTTTTATCAGGTTTCGTTACGGTAGGCCTTGATAAGCGCCATGCTTAGCGCATCTATAGCGATTAATGAATGAAACAGCTGCGTCTGCACTATCAACGATAATTGCTATTTATGTGAAAAATACAGATGTTTTAACGCAGTTGTAGGTAAATGAAGCGATGACTCTATCTACCCGAAATGATATGTTACGTAATGAAGAAATATATCTGGAGAATAGAAGTGATTTGAACTTGAGTCGATGAGTGGCATCAGCTTATCACGTGCAAAGTGTTTAACAGAAGATAAGGATTGCTCTACATTTTTTGGTTCAATGGAGTGATTCAAGCCGGAATTTTAGATATCAATTTACTGCGCTGGATAGCAAAAATCCAGTCATCGAAGTCGATATTAATCGAGATTTACTGATTTTTTTAATCAGAGTTTAATATGATTATATATATATATATATATATATATATATATATATATATATATATATAATGTATTAAATAATTTTACTCTCTTTAAGATATATTTCTTTCTTTCTTTATGTTAAATCAATTTTTGTTATTATCTGTATAATCGATTGATATTTAATTATATTTGTTGGTTTTACGCGCGCTCTTTATGAACGAGATGAGAATCGCGTACACATCTCCCCTCTGCACAGCAATTCTAACGCATCTGTATTGATCCTTGAATTTTAACTTTCTCCTTAAGCATACAATTATGATGTTTGAACGAACAATTATGTTTGGTTTGCGTAAGCGTTGATTTTAATTAACAGCATACGTTAAATAAACTAAAAATGGAAAATTTGTATACATAAATAAATGGTTAAATGTAAGAAAAATTTCGTTACATTAGAAACATTTCACGAATTTATATTAGCGCGGTAGAAATACAGACGCTTTTTCATTCATGGATTTATCTTCTTTAAAAACGAAAGCATTAAAGAGGATATATTTTTCTGCTATCTAGATTTGTATAACTCTTTTCATGTATAACTGATAGTGTGAAATCGAAGACTAATCAAGTTATATATCTCCCACTGAATTGTTGTATTGAAAAAAAAAAGAAGAGATTCCTTGAATTGTCGTATTAAAAAGGATCAAGAAGAGATCTCTGTCATATATTTCATATTAAAGTAGAAAAGATATATGTATTGTGTGTATATTATATATAAAATTAATGATTAATTAGTTATATATTATTTTATATGCTCTAATATATTATAGATTACGAGAGATAATGAGAGATAATATCAGAGATATATTGATAATATTAAATAATAAAATTAATAATTACCATCACATGATTGCATGTATACGTGAAATACTTCAACACGATGCTATAGTTAATATTATATAAAAAAAATATATATATAAATATAAACATGATATTGTATATATATATATATATATACAACATAAACATGATGATATAATTAATATTGTATGAATAAGAAGAGATATTAAATATACATACATATACAGGATGGGGCATTTATATTGAGACACCTAAATATCTAAAAAATAAAGCAAGATAGAAAGAAATGTTTCAGACAAAAGTTGTTCGGTTCTAAGGGAGTCATGAAATGGTGCCATTAATTTGACCTTGAGTGTAGGCGCTTCAGAGATTTCAATGTCAATCTTGTTTTACTTTCTTTATTATCCAATTGAGATGACTCTCATTTTTTGAGCTTAAAATATTAAGGTAACATTATTGCAAATTAAATAATTTTATGAGATATTTCATAGTTTATGTAAAATTATGTCGAAGTAAAGTAATAAAATAAAGTTAAAAATATTTCGTAAACTATTAAACTTTTGGCCATCATACCCCTATAACTTTTTATGCAGAATATTGCAAGGAATCGATTTACGTAAAAAAATGGGGGTGTTTCCATTTAAAAAAAAAAACAAGATTGACATTAAAATCTCCGAAGCGCCTCCACCCAATGTCAAACTAATGGCACCATCTTATGAACCCCTTAGAACCGAACAATTTTTATGTGAAACATTTCTTTCTATCTTGCTTTATTTTTTAGATGTTAGGTGTCTCAATATAAATGCCCCATTCTATATATATACAAGGTGTCCCATTTTAAAAGTTCCACCCTCATAACTTTTCAGAATCAACGTTTGAAGGAAAACGACTCCAACAAAAGTTATAGGGAATAACGGGAGCTATCTAATAGTGACCTTGGATTTGACATTAAAGGTCATTTTCAAGGTCATTTGAAGGTCAACTTCCGTTTTTTAAATAGAACCCCCTATCTTTCATTACATATTCTTTTAGCTTATATCGAGTGCTTTATAAAACACTCTAATAAAGTATTTTTTTATTAAGTACTTTTTGAGTTATTTTATATTGTAATCTGACATATTTTGATATAAAAAATTAAATATGTCGTAAAATATTTAGTTTTCGATAATCTTACCGTAATACTTTTATGTACAGAATAATGAGACAAATCAATTAGTATAAAAAATAATTGTTTTTAAGAAAATTATTTACAATGTATTTTTTTAAACAATTATTTGTTTTTTTTCGGCACTAATTGATTTGTCTCATTATTCTGTACATAAAAGTATTACGGTAAGATTATCGAAAACTGAATATTTTACGAAATATTTTATTTTTTATATCAAAATATGTCAGATTAAAATATAAAATAACTCAAAAAGTACTTAATGAAAAAATACTTTATTATAGTATTTTGGAAAGCTCTCGAGATAAGCTACAAGAATATGTAAAGAAAAATAGGGGGTTCTATTTAAAAAACGGAAGTTGACCTTCAAATGATCTTGAATATGATCTTTAATGTCAAATCCAAGATCACTATTAGATAGCCGCCTTTGTTCTCTACAACTTTTATTGGAGTCGTTTTCCTTCAAACGTTGATCCTGAAAAGTTATGAGGGTGGAACTTTTAAAATGGAACCTGTATATACAGGTTTAAAATAGTAAAACTTCAGGAGCGTGTAGAGGACCGAAAAGCTAAGACAGACAGTCCTTTAGAGGTTTGCTTGGTTTTGATCTATTTTGGAGAAAATCACAAAAAAAAAACAAGTTTTCGTTTATAAAAAAACGAAAACTTATTTTATTTCTTTTTATATATATATATATAGAGAGAGAGAGAGAGAGAGAGAGAGAGAGAGAGAGAGAGAGAGACAGACAGACAGACAGACAGACAGACAGACAGACAGACAGACAGACAGACAGACAGACAGACAGACAGACAGACAGACAGACAGACAGACAGAGAGAGACAGAGACACTGAGAGAAAGCACGAAAATTCGAAAATACGTATTATCAAATTCAAGCAAACTAAAATGAATTGAGTTGTGCTTTTGGTCAGAGAACTTGCTTATTCTGTTCTTGTAAAATTGCGCGTACATTTATATACATATGTACTTTCACGCACGCAATAAGTATAAGGTCGTTTGATAAATTAAATTGCAATGCACGTGCATAAGTGTCAACGGGCACGTGTGTCGGCATAACGCGAGCTTTTTAAAACAATAACCGCTCTTTCCCTTTTCACAGTCAGAGATCATGAACATCTATCTTAATGTGTGTAACTAATTTCCTGAAATTGCGAATTATCATTTTCATTAATCATACGAGAAGAGCTTTTCCTCACGCGCTCTCGTGTCTGCACGCCGACAACATCGTCGATTGTATTAAAACACTTGCCGATGTGGATGAAGGATAATGTGAAAAATGCAAGAGATGTTATGTTACTCGTTGGTATTTATACAAACGAGAATATACTCGTCATAAAGGATTATTAAGCAACATTTTATCTTGATGAATATTTCGGGTGGCGGCGAGATGCTGCGTGCGCCAACGCAAACGAGGTCAATGAAAGCTTTCCAAGAGTTGAGAATAATAAAATTGTTCAGATAAAGATCGTACAATTCCGCGAACTTGCGAGATTGTCTGAATATCGATATCGAAATTCGATACACGCGTATTGACAGTGTCCGTATACACGTGCCTGATGAGACATGATTTCCGCGATAATCACGCGAAGTTCGAAAGTGTTATTGATTATGAGCAAGAAAGATTGTAAGGAGGTTTTACTGGCCATTCTCTCAAGTTAATTAATCATTTTAAGAAATTGATCTCTTTCTACTTGACTTGTACGACATTTTTTCGGCAAGAAAAAAATTTTGTATTATAAATAATCTTTTTATAAAGGCGCTAACAGAATCAAGGGACAGGCTTATTATTTGGAGTAATATTAATTATTCAGAACAACAATAACGACGAGGAACAACGGTATTTTTTTCTCCCTCTTTATCCCGATCATTTGATCAGTCTCTTCTTTCCCATGTCACGTTTTCTTAGAATTCGTTAGCGTTGCCGGGAACTCCTAATTTGCACCGACGTCGCCATTGCACAGTCAAATAAATCTTTCCGTCCAAAATTGTTGAGCAATTCACTTTGAATGCGGTGTATTTGAAACTTAAATACAACGCAAACTCTTCAATAATGCGCTTAAAGACATTCCTGATATTCCTAGTATCGCATAGTGGTTCCAAATCCCGAAAAGCTAATCAAAAGTCGAAAAATAAAGTTTTAATTTAGGGGATTTTGACTGTTGGGTTGGGTAGAGGGAAGATTTAAATGTTATGAACCGAGGTCAGGAAGGGAGAATTGTTTATACCGGCTTTTATACAGCCAGTACAAAAGTGAGCGAGTTTGAACGAGAAGCATCTGGCGCGCACGCAAGAAAAAATTAATATTATATTTAAAAGTATACTAAAATTCGTACGTTTCACCGATTTTAATTTTATAAAATGGATCCTTCAGTTGAAAATAAGTAGAATATGAACATGTCCCAGGTAGCAAGGTGTCGTCTATTTGACGTCAATAATTCGATGAATTAATTTTTTGGGATGTCAGTTTCATAAAACAACAACAAAAATGGCCTTAATATCATGAACGAAGTAGAATTATTAGACCACGTATACTTTCCGTTACTAGATATCCCAAATTCATAAATAATCAGTCAGATTTGTTAACGCCTGCGCAATCAATATTTGACAGACTCTTTATAAGCACTACACGACGCCGTTTCCTCGCATTTCAAATTCATGACAAAGTTAGCTAACATCTAGAACTAAAAAAATAGTATCTCGGTCGATAAAATTATAAACTATACATTTTGTAAGTAGTATACATTTGAATTGTAATATTCGGTTTACATAAAAACAAAAATTTTGTGAAATTTTGATAGATATTAATTTGTCAATGCAATGCAACATGACAAGTTTTGATCAACGTGAAGTTCAAATTTATCTAGGAACAACACAAGGACTTCACAAATAATAACCAGGGACTATGTACTACAGGATGAACCTTGATAAAACAAAAAGTATGGTGATAGACATTAACATTTGCGCCTTGCGAATTCGCCTGGAGGTATGGATAGACTTGCTCCGTGTAATCACTTACTTTTGTATGATTTTTTCCGTGGCTGAAGAGACACAAGTCAGTGTCGAAACATCCCATAAGTTTTGTAAATTATATAAATGAAAATTATATGATAAAATAAAATTGAACATCCTAACATTGCTCGTAGAGGCCGTAATCATATCATTATTTGTTTAAATTCAACGAGCATAATTTCTTTAATTTGTTTTCACTAATTAGTAACGTCAATTATTTGACCATTTAACGACATATTAGTAAGGTTCTAACAATGATCAATTACTGACATTAATTATAATCTGTTCTATATACTTGCAATATCAACTTTTTGATCAAATTTTAGATTAACTATATTTACATTCGATGTATCAATAATGTTATAAGTTTTGTTGACCATCAACTTAACATTAATTATTTATTAGGATTAATTACCCAGGCAAAGTGTCGTCATTATTTTAAGGTCATTTCTCGTCATATGACATAATGTTGTTAAATTATGTCAATATTAAAATTAACGTATTTATATAAAGAAAATTATAAATATTTTATGATACTTATAAAGTTTGGATGACTTCCTGTTCAAAATCCTTGAAAATACGGTATTATATAATATTATATTACAAAACTATGAAATATTGTTTAATATTAATAATTAAATTTGATCTGCATGTTTTCATATATCCAAAATTATTATTTATTTATTAATATTTTATAAGAAATGTTACTGCGCGCAACATTTCAAATTTTACAAAAAGATACTTCAGCCGTTAGTTCGTTTATTTACCGCCATGCAACGCGCGACGCGCGTTATCTCGTATTTGAGTTTCAGTCACGAGAATTATATAAACCTTCGAGCAACTGACAAGAGATTAAAAATGTATTTACTTCTGTTTAATTTCTGATGCAATCTCAGTATAGGGAATAGATATTAGACTGATAGTTTTAAAAGTCGATCAGATAAATGTCCGAAAAAGATAAAATCATCCGTTTATTGTCATTTTATCATCATACATATAACATCAACGGTCTGTGATTAGGTTATTTTAACGTCACTTTTATATTGTTTCAATAGTGACTAAAAAATGACGTTATAATGACACCTTGCTACCTGGAAAATGACGTATTTTTGACGTCGATTTATAACATCGTTAAGAAGAGACAAAAATACGTCAGTTTTACGACATTTGTACGTCATCTTAAGATATCTGTTGCGTCATAAGAATGATCATAAAATGCCGTCAAATAGACGACACCTTGCTACCTGGGGTATTCAAATATCGTCAAATATCATATTAATAATATACAAATTAGCATATCATAAATATAATTTATACAAATTTATGTAAAATTACATGAAAAACTTTTAAAAATTTAAAGGAAAAGTTATAAGTTCTGCAGAGTTCTGCAAAAAAACTTGTTGTGGATTGTAGCTTATACTTTTATTTAATAAAATAAACAAGAACCAACTGCCCACATAGCTGCCCCTCCGGTTTTCTTGCAAGTTTTTGTGATGAAAAATACAAATGCCTTAATTATACATTTAAAAACGTTAGAATTTGTTTTTCTTTACAGCAATTACTAGTAAATCATTTATTGGATATATATTAACATTATGTACGTTAAAACATAACAATAAAGCATTTTTACTGGAAAAACGGAAAACTGCAAATTGAAAGCACTTCTTCCGTTCTTATCTAAAAAATTAACATTTTGTTTAAAAATCATTAATTACATGTTTTACTTTGGGTAAATATGCCGATGAAGGGAGGCAGTCCTGATACCCTTGACCTTGACATATGTTGACAAAATCGTGATCTTGAACAACATTCAAAAGGTTTCAGCCGTTGCTCGTTTTTTATTAAAAAGTTATTAACAAAAAAGTTTGAAAAATATAGCAATTATTTTGAATATTGAAGGGTATAAATGATTAATATGTATGTGGAAATAGTACATATATGAACAAAGGAAAGTCATTTAAAGCAGTGAATCGTTGATATTATAAACAGTCTTTTACAACAGCGAATAGTTTGTACAGAAAAATATATATAGAATTTTATGAGCAATTTTAGAAAGCATAAATAACTTATATTTAAACTTACTGCGTCCACGTATACACTTTCCCACCCCCACAAGAATTGTAGGATGGATCTCGCTTCGCATTGTAAAGTATATGCATGGATGCAGTGGGTTCCGCCCCTTCCCGCTACGGGGGGCTCCACTACCAAAAAAATAGACACATAGGTTTGAATTGAACCTCGCTTTGCATAGAAAATTGTTAACCCATGTGGAACCTTACTTCGCATTAAAAAGCGTATGTGTGGAGGCATTGTGTTCCGCCCCCTCCCCCCTACGGGAGACTCCACTTCCGAAAGATATAACCTAACCCAAACCTATTTCTGATTTAAAACTAAAATTTGGTTTGGATTAGGTTATATCTTCCATAGTGGAAGTGGTGCCTTCCATAGGGGGGCGGAACACACTGCCTCTACGCATACGCTTTTTAATGCGAAGAGAAGTTCCACATGGGTTTACAACTTTCCACGCGAAGCAAGGTTCCACATGGGTTTACAATTTTCCACGCGAAGCGAGATTCAACTCAAACCTATGTGTTATGTCTAATATAAATTTTTTTTTTTTTTTCGTTTCCCGAAGTTGGGATGTCTTTCAATACTTAAAATAACTGCTATATTTTTCAAACTTTTTTTGTTAATAACTGTTTAATAAAGAACGAGCGACGGCTAAAATCTTTCGAATGTTGTTTAGGGTCGTGACCTTGACAACATATGTTAAGATGGTCAAGGTCATCGGGACTGCCTCCCTTCATCGGCATATTTACCTTAATATTTCAGAATCTGCAGATAACACTTAAAAAATTGATTTATCAAGAAAGAAGATTTTTCTTTTTCTGAAAGACAATTTAAACGAAAATGCGACCATGAGTATATGAAAAAATTGAAAATTTCATGTCAAAGAAATTACAATCCTCTTTTACGTTACCAGAATCTGTGAAACCAATTATACGCAAATTAATTTTTAATTTTAAAACGAAGTGACAGCAAACTGAAAAAATGATTTTTTGATACTTTTAATGATTATCTAAATGTTTTTGTTTTTTTCGAAGAAACTGAAAAAGTTGTAGAAGTATCAAAAGAATCGGATTCAGGTCGCCCTGCCTCAGAATTTGCTAGTTCAAGTGAAAGAACAAAACAAAGAAGAACTGAAGATCTTCGTTCACAGACAAGTGTCGAAGAACCGTCTTACGCGACGCCAATGAACTGCAGGAAAAACAAATGCTGCAAATGTTATAAAGGATGTGATAATAGGTAACCCATCAAAAGCTGAAAGTACAGAAGCTTTATTGAATTAGTTCAAGAAAATATTCTTTTTGTCGATTCTGTTCTTTTGCTTTTGATCGAGCTAAAATGATCAAGAAGTCAATATCAAGGTTTACGAGCTGTAAGCAGAGAAAATAAATGCAAGTAATATCCATCATATAAGGCAGTATTGGAAGCTAACATAAGCGTAAATGCTATCCACTTAAATCGAACATTTCCGTAACAGAATGCAGTGGTGAAGTAAAACGACAGACTCTTTTAGATCATACAGCTGAACAAATTTTATTAACACAAATGGATGTTATCAAAAGCTTGGTTTCTGAAAATGTTCGTAATTTAAATTTAATTTAATGGGGTTGCAATGGCACCTCTGGTCAAAGCATATACAAACAACAATTTAGTGATGATGACAGTAATAAATCAGATGCAAAAGTTTTTTTCACTTCCCTAGTATCATTACAACTCATATCTATTGATGAAACTACAAAAGCAGAAATTGTAATATGGAAAAATCCGAGACCTTCTTCTTCTCAATTTTGCAGGCCTATAAGGATACAATTTTTACATGAAATTGCTGCAGCCATCGTTAATGAAACAAATTACATTAAAGAACAAGAAAGTAAACTTGTCAATTTCGAAATAATAATGGATGGAAAAGAAATTACAGTATCGTGTAAACTTGCTCTAACAATGATAGACGGTAAAATTTGCAACGCACTCATCAATACTGCATCTACTCAACATTGCTACTTATGTAATGCAACATCCAAAGACTATAATAATATTGATGCAATTTTGCAAAAAAAAGTGAAAGAAGCTATTTTGCAGTTTGAATTATCTATGTTACATGCATGGATACAGTTTTTAGAGAGCTGCTTACATTTATTATACAAACTCGAGATTAAAAAATGCCAAGCGCGCAGTGCTGAAGACAAGGAAAAAACACAGACTCGAACAAACATTGTAAAAAAAGATTTTCGTTTGCAACTGGAACTTCATCAATCAATCAAAGCCTGGTTTTAATACTACAAACGATAGAAATACTGCTCGACGATTTTTTGAAAATTCCAGCGTTTCCGCCTCTATAACAGAAGTTAATGAAGATTTAATTAAACGATTTTACGTAATATTGCAAGCAATTTCAAGTGGTCATAAAATTAATTTAACTAAATTTCAAGAATACTTAATAGAAATTTGTGCAACTGTATCTATGGTATTATATGCCAACTTCAGTCCACAAACTTTTAATTTATGGCACAGAAATAATATCTTCTTTTTTATTGCCGATTGGATAAATGGTTGAAGATGCTCAAAAATCTACAAACAAATACGGTTTTGCTAAGACTTTTCGAAAAAAAGTAGTAGAATAAAGATAATGGAAGATATTTTTTTACGGCTCTTGATAGCATCAGATCTATTTATATTAAATCTAAGAAAATTGCCCCAAAACAAATTAAAATCATTATCGCCAGAAGCAATGCAGTTATTAATTCCACCACACGTTGAAATGAGTGATGAAACCTCCAGTGTTTCTACAGTACAGTCAACTGACTATGACATCGATGATTTAACAGACGGAAGACTGAATAATAATCTACATTATATATCTACATTTTTTATTGAATAATTGTTAAACTTATTTTAATAAATGCATATTTATTATATATTTCTTATTTTTTATTTGAACGTTCCTACTAATAATTTTTTAAATTTTAAATTTACAGTAAGTAAAAAATAACTATCTATAATTAATTATTTACACATAACATTTTTTCTTCCATTCTTGATATTTATTAACTTTATTTTATTTCAAATTTATAATTAACGATCATGACAAAAAATGTATCTATTTTCGTCTAACAATAAGTCAAAATTTTTTTATATACGATGCCTATTATATTTGCTTTTTTAGTTAAATTCGTAATTAGTGACTTTAAAAACCTCTAGGTACCAAATTTCATACAAATTAAATGTCTTTTCAACATTCATGTCCGCCATATTGAATCTGCCATTTTGTTTTTTGTCATTTTAACCTTGGATTCGTAATCAGCGATCTCAAAAACTCCCGTTACCAAATTTTGTACAAATTAAAAACCGCTTTCATATTTTAACCAGGTTTCTGGGATTTAGAACCACTGTGTATCATGTGTATTTTCGCTTATTATGTTATAGAAATCCCTTCAAATGTTTTTTAATGATATTAATCGAGTTTTTAAAAGCTGATAGTATCATGAAAATTATATTTCTTTGTATGGCAAATGATTCATGTATACTTAAACTAACAAAAATCAAGTAATATCACTAATATCACAATTGTTAAGAATTCCGGATTATTATGACCAAAATAAAACATATATTACAAAAGAATATTTAAAAAGAATATTACAAAAAAATTGTGATAACTTTCTAATTTTCTAAATTATCAAGTTTGAAATAATTATTTTGTTATCAAAAAATTCAAAGATATTTATATTTATTATTTCTAATGATACTTGTATGCGCAAAAATAGCTGTTTAAACATCAAAACACTTTTTGCATTGCTATAAAACAGATCTTAAAATTAATACCACTTCTCGTGCCACAGCTTGCGTGAATGATTATATACTTATACCTACTTTAAAGAAATATGCACTATATAGTGGAAGCGCTATCTTATTAAAGCTAAAGGCCGATGATTATGTACTGCTGCACGTGGCGAGCACCTGCCATTCGCGAGCACTGCAAGGAATCGGTGAAGGACTTATGTGCATCTGAAAGAAAAAAAAACAAAGAAAGACTGGATGAAAAAGACAGCACAACATGCGATAAAGACGCCATGAGGAACTAAGAAACGACAGCGCGTCCACGCAGTCGAAAGTCTGAAATGGTTGCTCCATCGATCACCAAAATTGGTAATCACATTATGAACTTGATTGGCAGGACCATTAGCTCGTTGGCGTTGTCCGATAAGAGAAAAGGATCCTGTTCCGTACGGATGGAAGAAAATTGCGGAAGTTCGTCCAAGCATAATGTCAAGACGTCTTTGTTAAAGTCTAGACAACATCGTTAACGATGGGTATGAATTTAACGGGCATAAACTTCTTCTTCTTCTTCTCTGATATGGCTGGGAGACTTTCCAAAAGGAATTGTCTATACACCATTAACTAGGTATAGGTATTAGATAGATTAATATATGATAAACTAATATAGGTATTGGATAGGATAGTATATGATAAACCAATATAGGCATTATATAGGATAATGTGTGAAAACCTCTTTTTGAGTCATATGGGAGGATGGGACCCGAGCGGAATCGAACCTGGAATCTTTCGATTACCAGCCTGCGACTCTACGCTCGGCGCCACGCATCGCCCAACGGGCATAAACGTTATCCTTACCTGAATAAAACAGTATTATCAAGAGACACGGTAGTATACGCGAGTCGGATAGTTGAGAGTACCTTAAGGTGGGTATACACTTAGCGAACGAACACCGAACGAACAGCGAATGCGAAACGTTTTAAACGTTTTTCTCGCACGAATTGTCTTTGATGTACCGCTTCATGAGGGAATCGAGCCAAATGCGAATCGAACGTTCTGTTCGCATTCGCTTTGTCGTATATATCTGCTGAATGATAATAATGAACGTTTGCATTCGCTGTTCGTTCGGTGTTCGTTCGCTAAGTGTATACCCACCTTTAGATTACCAGATCCGAATAACGGCTGAACCGATCAAATTCCGATCGAATATGCTTAATCGATGGCTTAGGTTCGATTTATATAAGGAAAGTGTCTTTATTTTTGCTCTGCATGTTCTATAAAGTAGAAATATTACGAAGCAAAGTCGAAATGTGGAAATTTTCATGTAAGAAACGTCACCATCTTCATCGTCGTCGTCCCTTTTACCGCTATATATGTATACAACACATGCATAGAATATAGTGGTATTATGCTATACATATATATACACGTACACAACACACATGTAATAATGGTAATGTATTCTTGTACGGTTGGCGTCTTTGACGAAAGATTGCGCTAACGGCGCTTCGTGATGTTACTGCTTGCATGATGCAAGTTGCATCCATACTTGTTTTTGACAGGTATAGGTTAAGTTTGCAAAATGTCGAGTGCAGTGTCCGTACGCTTTCATTTATAAAAAAGTGAAGATGCAAAATTCTTCGTAATACTTGTGGATAGTTGGATCAGGTATATCTCATATTTATATTAGAGAAAATTAAAACATTACAAAAGTAATTTATACGTGTAAAAACAGAACAAAGCATCGCAATACATATATTTATAAGAAAGAGATGTGTGTATTCTATAATATGTTTATTATAAGATATGTGTGTGTGTGTATTTTATAGATTCAACTATCCAGAAGTATCAGGCAGAATTCTGCAGCTTTACTTTTTTATAAATGAAAAAGTGCTACGCTATATAATGTTGCACTTTGGAAAATTTAACGTCAAATATCTGTCACAGTATGGATAACTGCGAACAGTAATAGTAACATATGCACACAAGAATCTAGTATATTTGAATGCATTTGTTAAAGGAATGTCATCATATAGTTATTCATCATGCATCATATACCTACAGATAAGTATAAATAACATTAGTGAAATGCAGTGTGTAAAATTAATGCATATCTTATGAATAATTTATAAATATACATTTATTTTTCAGTGGAAGTAAAAGAATTTTTCAAGCTGTTGATAAGATTTTGATAAACTTGTGACATCATGTTTATTGCAAATCAACATATTGTAGTTAATTCTTGTTTCGATGCGAATGCATTGCTTGAAATAGATGAAGCATGTTTCAGTATTGTTAATGAATATAATAGATCTGTTATATTGTATTTTTCCATCTGTCAAAATGCTATTTGGTATATATATTTGACAGAAGAAATTTATATTAAAACTGATATTATTCATTATTTTGTTCTTTTTAGTATCGATACAAGGATTGGTTTACAATAGACATGTTGTCGCAGACTTTGTCAAAATCTGAACAGTTTGAAACATTTTTCTAGTTCCATTGAAAAATAAATATATTTATAAATTTATTATAGAAATTTATAAATTATTTAAAAAAATAGATAGAAATAGAAATAAAATAGAAATAGAAATTTATAAGACTTAATCGCAGATTGTGTTTCATCAATGTTACTTTTACCTATAATTGCATATGATGCACGACAATAACTATATGATGACAATCCTTTGACAAATGCATTTGAATACACTGGATTTCTTTTTACATCTTTCGTTTTTGATACATAATCAAAATACAAAACGGATTAATCAAACAATTTATAGTATAGCACAAGCATATAATAATATATTTTAATTTTAATGACAATAATTTAAAAAAAAAAAGAATGTATAAGTAGTTATTGTTCAATAGAAATCAAAGTAATAAAAGGGTTGCTTTTTATAATTCAGAAATATAATAGATATATTAATTTTATCTCATTGCTCCTAAACATGTATATAGTAGCAAAACATGTATATGACACATTAAAAAAAAAAAGAAATGATATAACTGCTAAAAAATTACCCTTTTTAGAAAAAAATGAAAAAAAACGCCAAGTGCACGCGGATAAGCGTCTCTTGCTATAAAAAAACTCTTATACAAAATATTGTTATTTTAATTATTTTAATACAAAAACACTGTCACATCCATACTAAAAAACTGTTTCACAAAATAGTTATTTTAATTTTCTACAAAAATGATGTAATATATGATAAAAATATTGCGCCAACTAATACAAAATTCATGTTACAATATTTATTTATTATTATTTCTAATATTAAAAATTGTATCAAATTGTAATGCGATTAAAATAGTGGAACATATTTAAGTGAAAGAAATTTTTTATTAAGAAAATAAATTTTAGTATAAAATAACTTTTTAATTAGAGAAAAACTTGGCGTTGCAAAAATGTAAATAATTAATTAGTATATGTTCAGTTTAGCAGCGCCAAGTTTTTCTCTAATTAAAAAGTTATGTTATACTGAAATTTGTTTTCTTGATAAAAAATTTCTTTTACTTAAATATGTTTCACTATTTTAATCACATTACAATTTGATACAATTTTTAATATTAGAAATAATAATAAATAAATTTTGTAACATAAATTTTGTATTAGTTGGCGTTATATTTTTATCATATATCACATTATTTTTGTATATATATAACAATAGTATATATAATTAATATATGCTAGACGCGCGAATTAAATTTAACAAATATAACATTGCTATATGTACACAGATAAAAAGCTGTCTTTGGTAATTTCGCATACTGGATACAACAAACTTGTAACTCTAAACGAAACGACATTATTCAGTGATAGTAATTAACTTTTGACTGCTCTAATGAGGTCGACAAGCTTTAAGATGATGAAACATAATTTCGCTAATAGCTATTCGTGAATATAGTATGATTTAGTGTCTAAATACGCTAATTTGTGAAAAAAAAAATATATATATATATATTCCTTAGCAAAAAAATTAAATCATAGATAATTTATTAATATTATAATTTTGCGATTTTGCAAAATAAAGAATCTTAAAAATATTTTACATTAATTGTTAAAGAGAGAAAGTTTATTTTATATTAAACAAAGATCAATATTTTTTGTTATCTATTTGTGTACTTGTGTACTGCAAAGTTTATTTCTTTATTTCTTTTCTATAGAGCTTACTTTAGACAATTTATGATTTATGATTAAATTCGGAAAATTGAGCAATTTTACATATAATACAGAAAATATTTGAAAAATTTATGTATATATATATATAAAAGATATATCGAGAGACAGATATATTAGAATTTATAGCGCACAAAATTATAAAACGATTTCTGTCTTAAATGGCAAATTATGAATTGTATAAAATTACTTTACACAGAAAATATTTGAATATTATGAAAGTAAAATACACTTATATATACACATATATATGTATATATATACATATATGTATATACACACACACAAAATGAATCTCAAGATACATGCACGTATTAGAAGACATGCAGCGCATAAAATTATAAATAAATTTTTGTCTTCAATTTTATTGCAAATTATAGATTGTTTAAAGCAAATTTAATTCAAAATGTATTAATAACATAACGTATTGTGTTAACGTATCTTAGCTCGCAGATATATCATATATGACATCATCAATTTTTATAACCCACCTATCATAACTCCTGTTGAATGCAAAAAACAACACTCTCAACTTTGAAATCTCACTTTAGGCCTGATGAGATAAAAAAAAATTGAACGTCAAAAAAGTCTGAGAATCCTAAAGAATATACGCGCGGCACAGGTCCAAAATACTGCCTTGCATAAAGGACTGACCTCCGTCAAAGTAGTTACAGATCAACCAACCGTACCACTAGCTCCCGTTGAAAAGAGTGTTACACAGGCGGGATTCGCGCAAAACCGTTCTTTCTTGCTTATGGTATGTACGTGCAATGGACGATCGTCAACGTTCGCAAAACCATCGTTGAGAAGTACTCTCATGTTTCTTGCAGCTTGAATCCTAAATACTAATCGCGGAGCATATGGAAGCCGCGATCCATGATCGGCAGACATCGTCGGCTCTTTTTATCAACTGACCAGCGAGATTACCAACATGCGTAAGAAACTCTTGTCAGTGCTAAGCCAGCCGTAAAAGAGAGAGTCGGTCGTATCAAAAGCGCTGTATGTATACGGTCTACCTCGATTCTCTAAATCTCTATCTTGTCCTTATACTTAACTCAATCTCGATCTCGATCTCTTGCATCTATTTCCTTCTTCTAAAAATCAATATCGTGGATGAAAATACAATCTTTTGATATATAATTTATAATTGACAAAAAATCAGGGAAGTTAATATCGTTTCTCGATGATTTAAAGCTTGAATGTAATCTCTGCCCGAGCTTCTTGTTCTACAAGATACAAAAAAAGATAAAGTAGATTCTATGATCGATGTTCTCAAGGTCACAAGCAGCATCAGGTGTCGTCGAGCTGTACAGAGATTTGGCTTAACTCTCATCATCATTTCTGATTATTTCGCGATCGGATACAGACGACCTCCAAGATATGTGCTCGTTAAGCATCCGTATTCATATACTTGAATAGAAGAGTAGAGAAGAGAGAGAAAAGAGAAGATATAAAGTTCGTAGTGCTCGAGTTTTTTCGAGGCCGAGGACGCGAATTTTGATGCATTTTCTCGAGGCCTACAGTAAAGGCCTTTATGCGGCGTCTCGTAAATGGATCAAAGTGCCTTCATTCAGAAATTTGCTAATATAATTCCATTGAATTCGCGTAAATCGTCACATTTCTAATACTAAGAATAAACATAGATATCAAAAGTTTTGTTTGTCGATACTGTTAATTAATATCTAAAATTATATAAACTTCAATAAATTCCAATTCCTGAAATAATTGCAACTATGCGTTACTGTGTCAGTATCAATCACATGTTAAATACAATCGCAGTAAATCTTATCTTGGCAAACCGTGACAAATTTCTCGTTTGTTTCGGTTTATCAATGTGCGATGTTGAAAACAAAGCGGTTCTAAACAGACTCGTTCCTCTTGATGTGATGCTTGCCGCACGGTCGGTAGGTGAAATTCCGAGGAGAGTACGTGCGAAAAACGCACTTTGCGGGTATTATGAGTTCAAGATATTCCCCAGACTCGCTCCCGCAAGGGATCCCGAAACAAAGGCAGGCGCCGACGAAGCAGGAAGGCACGAGGTTAGAAACGAAGGGAGAGAATGAGAATTCGGATGGAACGGATACGACAGGGACACAAATAGCCGAAAATTGCGGTTGCGGAACAACCCGTCTGCGAAAAATAAAAAGAAGCGACCCGACAGAGAGAGATCGGCTAAGAGGTAGAGTCCGCTTTACCTGTTCGGGGTTCGGGTCCACTCGGCTCCTGCTTAAAGCGGACGCTTACGAACTGAGACGTCTCTCGAAAAAGTGATTTCATTGAGAGAAACGGCCGCGCGCCGAGAGAACCGCGCGGTTCATTAAGATAATTTACACGGTCAGACAGAGCTGCTTGTTATCTCTTTTCTCTCCTTCTGAAGGAAATACCTCACGTGCAACTTCTCGCCGAGGTCAAGAATTATAATCTAATGAGCCGCGATCGTGCGCGCAACAATGGTATCGTTGATTGTTATAAACGGAAATGAGCGAATAACAGTCGAACGATTCGAAGAAACAGTGTTTTGCAAAATTTCGACAACGCAGTAGATATTCTACAATTCAAGTAAAAGACGCAAAAATTTGTAATCTGTAATTTTCTAAACTAGATATTTTGTTTTTTATCCTAAGGGGTTGTAGCATGCATTATTTCTTTTTACACTTGAAAAACCGCGTTAAATATTTTTTTTAGATTTGGTTGATAATTTAATTGAAAAAAAAATATAATACAAATAAGAAAAATATTATTTTAAGATTAAATTAGAGCTCCACATTCTAGATCTAACATTAATATAATACATAATAATTCTAACATTATATAATATTATCACATTATTAGTTCAATATTAACAAATTCTATAGAGATATAATTAGACTATATGTAACTAAACTACTAGCATTAAAATAAAAATATTGATTTAAACTATTATTGCTATATAAAATTCTCTGGTAAAATTTCTTTCAAACATATCTGAAAATCAATTATCATTAATATTGCAATTCTTTAATTAGTTCTCATAATTTCTCCCGTATTTCTAATACAAATAAAGATTTTATCTTTTATGCATTGTGAGTACAAATTATATATCTTTAATAGCACAGATGCATGCAAACACTGCTAATTTAGAAGGGAATATAGAATATATTTTACTCCAATATCTGATATATCTATCTACCTGTGCGGAACATCATGTTTACCGATGAAAAAACAAACTTTTAAACATGACATAAGTATAAATTAATCTCTCGATCACACAAAAACGTACGGTATTTGTAATAAAGTATTTGTTCAAATGCATCAATAATCACGATATTTACGATGTGTTTATCCAATACAAGTGAGACAGTATTGTGGTTTCTGGTATTAAACGAACGAACACCTTTGTTTGATTACTATATAATTTAAGGAATGAGAAGGCAATGAACCGTGAAACACGCTTTCGTTTACGATTCGGCTCCACGCCTTCTGCTCGTAACATAAGTTGGACATCCTTCCTCATTGACGAGGCTGTTTTTAATGGCTTCTTCATTATTTTTCAGATTTTACTAACAATTTTTAGCAGATAATAGCAACACTCGAATAAACTATCTCATTCTGCAAGATCTTTATCTCATCTAGTATAATCGCTTTTTCATGATATTATCAGAAAGTATCGTTATATAATTACAAATAGCCTTCCACCCCCCCCCCTCCCGCCCTTACCCCTTTATCATCTCAATACAATTTAGAAACTTATTCTTAATATATGAATATATGAATTACAAATCTAAAAACTTACTTTTAGAATATGAAAGAGAGAATTACTGTTATATATTTTATATTATAAAATAATTGCATTCTATATAAATAAAATATACAATATATATAATAAATATATAATAAATATATAATATGTATATATAAAATATTGCCTTCTATAATTGCTATAAATTAAAGCCGAGATGCGCGATTATCTCGTTAAACTTCATCCGAAATATATCACCAAAGAAACCAAATGCAACGCAAATGTATCGCAACACTTTCACGTTAATCGCATTAATATCCCAGTCATACATTCAAAGTTCCGGTCGACCGTCATCCTCTATTTACACGAGGATAAGACCGGATGCAGCTATCACAAATTTGTAGATAAGAAACCGTGGAAGGAGCGCAAACGATGTTTCTTGTATTTACAATATTTGATGTGGTCTCCCCGTCTCGCCAAGAATATCAACCACTGGACCGTTTAGTTAGTTCCTCGAAGAATCTCAGGTAGACAGCGCAACCATTCATACACTTTTGTAACTGCGTCCTGTATAGCAACATCAAGCACATAGAATGGCATTTGCTTCCAAATGCCATTTAAAACTGTTCAAAGACGAGTTCCGAGAGTTCTTGTCTATCCATTTTTTTCTATCACCTTCGTCTGGACTATTTGCCGAGGTGAAACCATGACAAGAAACCTAATTTTCCTACAATCCTAAACAAACTTCCGCGTACTTTACAAGGAAAAACGACGAAAAGTGTATTCAAGCGAGAACTGTAATCTGTTAACTAGAAATCAGCGATAGTCGTCACAATTACATTACGATAAATGTGTGTCCCTGATTCTTTATTACCTAGAGAGAGGAAATCATGGACAAAACAATAATGGAAAAATTAAATTCAAGGCTTTACATAAAATTTTATGCCCAATTCTTTCGAAATACATCGCTTGCTTTTCTTTTACAAATTGATGTGGCTCATACCTCTAGTCAAACTATTCATTAAGGAAAATAGATAGATCTTGTTTATTTCCTCGCATCCTACTTTGATAAAAAAGCTTATATCAATATATACCATAAATGACGAATGTGTTAGATATTAAAGTGTTTTATAATTTGAGAAATACGTGTTTGTTTTCTTTTCATTATTTTTTAAGTGAGTTATTTCTTAAAATTTTATCCTATATTATATAATTAATTACAATACCTTTTAAATGTAATTAATTATAATGAAATTTGTTAATACTGACATAAATTAAAAACTAGACGTTTTTAATGTTATAGACTTTTTATCTCTCTCTCTCTCCTTTATTATTAATAAAATTAAGAATTCAGGACATATCGTGAACTATAGACATAATAAAATAATTACGTCGTATTTAGCTTTCAACAATTTTTATTATTTCAAAAAATCGTAATCTTATTCAAATCATTTCACCATAGAAAAAACTATGATTATAATAACAAATTGTTGAAAACAAAATCAAATTACTTTTCAATCTGTCCGATGCGTATTCTCTTTAAATAAGGACGATTTAAATTATTAGCTGATTTAGCCAATATCGAAAGGAACGGAACTACGTATTAGCTTGAATGACTTACTGTAATTATCAAATTGTGACTATTAATCATAAGCAAATGATGCTTGTGCGAAGATTTATTGGGGAGAATGTTATTTCCGGGACCCCTCAATTTGATAGGTGTATTTAATAGATTTTTTACTGCAAAAAAAATTGCCGCAAACCACGAGGTGCTATGATCAATAGTTTTCGAAATATTGATGTTTCAAAAATTTATTTATTTTTCTTTTTCGGGAAAATATATTAAAATTTTATTTTGGAAAAATATATTGAAATTTCATTTTGGAAAAATTATTTTCATAGAATTTTTGATAATTATACATATTAGGGCCGACCTCACAGATTTCAATGGCCTGAATATATATTATCAAGGACACGGCTCTGAGTAACTTTCAAAAGTTTTTAGTTGTCGCTCGTGGTTTATTAAAAAGTTATAAATAAAATAAATTTAATGAATAGAATATAATTTTTTGACATTAATACTAAGAAGTACACACTCATACAAACACACGCGCGCGCGCGCACACACGCACACGCACACACATATACAATATATATATATAATATATGTGTATTATAAAATGAAAGCATGGGTGAGGGAAAAGCCCCTCACTCTGCACCACCACCCCATAAAAAATCCAACCTAAACCAAACTTAATTTTAATTTTAAAATTAAAAATAGATTTGGGGTAAGTTAGAATTTTTTGAAATAAGGGTGCAAGAGGAGGGAGCTACACCCACGCTTTCAATTTACAATAAAGTAAAACTTTGAAATACTTTTTTTTTAATTTGTTATGACAAAAATATTATTGTAATTACAACTTTTAAAAATCGATATCTCGAAAACTATGAATCGTACCACATTGTGATTTGTGTGGCATTCTTCTTCTTATAAAATATCCTATGAAAATGACCTATCAAATTGAGAGATCTCGAAAATAACATTCTTGCCGATTTATTGCATTTTGATTAACGAATACATCTGTTTTCGTGTTCGTAATAAGATTTGTTTAAAAAAAAAACAAGAATATCCGAAAAGTATATATTATTATATAACTAGTAATATATACAATAAAATTTATTTTGAGATAGAGTAGAATTGCATATAAAGAAAATTAATTTATAAATATCTTTTTGTAGCAATAACATCTTTTTTTCTCCCGAAAAAAATATACATGTGAAACATTATTTTATAAAATGTTATCTTATAATTTAGGCATACATTAAATATCGAAAATATTCGCAAAACGTTTTAAGAATTAAAACTTATTCGCATACAATGTTTAATAAATAAAATATTTTAAATCAATTTCCTCAAAATTAAAATTTTATTATAATTATTTTTTCTCTACATTTTTCTATTATAATCAAAGACTGTATTAGTATCTACATTTTCTTTATGCAATTGAAATTTTATTCAGTTAAACATTGTATTCCAATTAAATATCAATGATAAGTAAGTTTTATTTGAAGAGAAAAAAATAAGATGTGTAATTATCGAGACATAACAATTTTGCATAAAATCGTAACGTATTGTTTGCACAAAACTTTGATCCAATTTAAAAATATAGCTGATGCAGAAATCTAAATACAGACAGACACTTATCTTATATAAATTGATCTTCACATTGGAACTCCTCTGTTTACCTTACTGCGAATCAGCCGTCTGTAAAATCGGCGCAAACCACATTCGTGCCAAAAATATTGAATTCCCGACGATGAATTGACGTTCACTGGCTCGATATCATTATCGACTCGGGTGTCCTAGAGTGGAATGAGGGGACAAAATCCTTGGAGGATATTGACCTAGGTTCTCGTAATCTAGAGCATGATAGCTTCTCTCTCTTTCTATCGCTGCTTTCTTTCTTAGCTCTTTCTTCTCACCTCCCCCCCCCCCCTCTCACTCTCTCTCTGTCTCTCTTCTCATCGCGTAGATGAATTATTTGATGCAACGTACACTGTAATGCGAAAATCTAATTTTGCCGAAAGCCGTAACTGAAAACGTATATTGCTCATCTCTTCTCGTTTATGTATAACGGGACTATAGAGTATTCAAAATTTGTTGTAATGCGCATTTTTGTACCTTTCGCAATATTGAAAAGTGAAATTAGTTACAATATCGCGATTAATTTTATTGACTTTATTCTAAATTTTACATCTCTTCGTATATCTTTGTGTATACTGTGCCTTTTATTTTAATGCATATACTTTGTACATTTATTTTAGTCTCTCCAAGAGATATATTTTATCTCATTTTTTATTATCATAAAATACGAGCGCACATATATAAGGTGACAATTTCTTTTTCTTATTTTTCTATACGCATCAGTATAACGATTCCAGGAATATCCGGCGTATCCTGATCACGCGCCATCAGTTGTGAGCTACTTTACGCTAAATATCGTTGACTGTACGGTTAAACTTTACGTTTCCGGGATGGCACGTATTCGTGATGTTATTCCCATGGCAGTATCATGAAAGGCGCGCATCGGTTTCCCGCGCGGAAACCTGAATTTGAATGATTTAAGTGAAGTTCCTTTATCTAATATTTGACAGTAATGTGTATTCACGCACAAGAAGCAAGAGTGTCGATAGTGTTATATTGCAATTCAATATCACTTTTATCGATGAGCGTGGATCCATTGTCATGGATAATTTGCATTTTAACATACCGGAACATGCATCTGTACTTTCTCCCAGGGTTGGGAAGTAACGCGTTACTTGTAACGTCGTTATCGTTACCGTTACTTTTTTTCGGTAACGAGCGTTACTTTTTTTCCGTTTGTAACGGTAACGGTAACGTCGTTACATTTTTACAGTAACGGTAACGAATCAGCCGTTATTTTTATCGTTATTTTTTGGTTCTTTATTATCTTATACCTATTCAATAGATGTATTTTTTGAAAAATATTTTGTAGCCTTTTATCATAGGCTGCATTCCGATAGTCACTGCCAGTACTGAAAATCTATAGTAACGTAAATTATAGATTTTACAATACTGATAGTGAATATTGGAATCACACTCTTAATAATATGAATATTTCTCTTATCAATATTTAAAAACAATGTTTGATAAAAATTTTCGACAAAATTGAAATTTGTAAATTACGATTTAAATTCCTATAAAGATAAGTGTATTAAAAAGTAAAGATATTAACATAAAAAATTAGAATCATTAAATAAGTTTAATATAAAAAACGCTTGCTATATAGAGACTAAGTCAGAATTTTTAATTGTAACATAGATTATTATATTTAATATTGATTATTAAATAATTTTATAATCTAACAGCTTATTTTAGTATTACAAAAAACAAAAACGTAACGAAAAAGTAACGGTAACGGTAACGCGTTACTTTTTAAAATCAGTAACGAGTAACGGTAACGAGTTACTTTTTACAAAAAATAACGGTAACGGTAACGCGTTACTTTTATAGAGTAACGTTCCCAACCCTGCTTTCTCCATCTGTAATCATAAAGTCAATCAATAAAATTGTCGTGTACTTTCTTTTTCATAATGCAACCGTCAATAAATTGTCGTATGAAAAGTCGTTTAGTATTTATTTATACCATAGAGGTTGTTTATTAATTTACAAAACTGTGGTTGCAATTCCTATGGTATTTCGTATATTTCGTGCTTCAAATCTCTATATTATACATACGAATGCGCCAGATAAAGTATGCTAAAATATTAATTGTCTATGCTAAAAGCTTTATATAATATACCACATGCATATACGTTGATCATGTAATTAATTTAGTCGCGATTAAATTTAAAAAAAAATTTCAAAGTAATCAATATTTTTGTTAATAGTGATGGCAAATCGAGGCAAGTAGCGTACATTCTCATTTTTTTAAACAAAAACATTACACTTTCTTTCTTTTGTCAGTTATCTATGAGGATTCTTGGTTTATTCGCTCAACGAATAGTTACGAATTATAGAATATGCCGGCACGCCTTGCGGTTCCTCCACTCACCCCCCCCCCCACACCCCTCCTTCTCGACTTGTGTATGATTACGAGTAATATCATTAAAAATAACCTTTCATCAAAAGTGCTTACGAGGGCATCACGATTTCGTGCCCGGATATAGTTGCTCCAGAATGATCACAAAGTACCAACATTTGCATAATTAGGAATAATCACGCGAGATTAACCGTCAAGATTGTCAGTTCGCGACGTGTCTTCATTAGCATACTTCTCCTCGCAATGAAAAACAATCAGCGTTCCTTACGTTCCCCCTTCCCACCCTTTTCTTCTTTTCTTCCGCGCCTCTCGCATCTTCCTTTTCTCGCTTGTAAAAGATACATCGCGTGCCGTTTACGATACCTTTCACATTTTAGACCATCGCTACTGCAATATGTCAGAAGCGAACGCGGTACACGAGCTCGTCAAAGAAAACTTAAGTGCAGCGGTAATTATTTTTTACACGAGCATCATGAAGCACAAATTTAATTTTATCGTCTAACATACAATTATCTCTGTGTGTAGTTGAATGAGATAACGATATGAATCAACGCTCACTCATTTTAAATGACAAAAGTGAAAGCCGTTAATGTAAAGATACAACTATTTTATGAGTATTCATTTATTTACGATTTTACGAAGAAAATCTTGATTCTTTATAGCTTGATAATTAATAATTACATGGAAAAAGTGATATACGTCACTTTTACTGATTCTCACTCACGACTTGTATTATTATTCCGCTTAACAATTCGTCCAATCATCAGCGTCTTTGTATTTGTTACAAAATATAATTTGTCCGGCATCTGTTTTTATATCGATGCGCGCATGACGCAAAGTTACATTATATACTAAGTATACGTGTTTATATTATAATGATAAATTAATTATAGTAATTTTCTTTGGGTTTGTCACAAGATTATACGATCTAAAAAGGGGAATGGAAAATTGCTCAGCAGAGTTAATTAACCGAGACTCTGTCGGCGCGTACTTTCTTTCTATCCACGAATCTGAAATCTCTTTAAAATCTACGTCAAGTTGTATATCTATAAGTTAGCCCGTGGACACATAAACGTTTATAATCTTTTCTAGCGATCGTAAGCGGGAAAAAACGCCGCGTACTTGGAAGAGATTTTCCGCGCGAAAAGAGATGCGTAAAAGAGAGAGAGAGAGAGAGAGAGAGAGCCCTGGCCCGATGGGAAGATCACGGCCACAGGCTGATCCTTAAACTTCGAGCATTAGTATTATTAACTGAGTAGACGGTTATCGTTTAGGTTAATCGCCGATTAATTTTCGTCAGAGCCCGCCGCCGTGGCGCGCCGCGTCGACGAAATTCAAGATCCGATCGAAGGTCTCTCTCTCCCTGGCTCGTAAAGAACCTCGGACCGGCGGGCCAGGTGCGGCCCCAAACCCACGAGGGGAAAAGAAAGAACCAGTTTTTTTAGGGGTCTCCTTTCTTTCAATTCGACGCGACGAAGGGCACCGCATTGGCTCGCGCGCGCATTCGCTCGCCGTCTCGATGTATATATTGCTTTTCGCGTGCGAACAGTGGGAAAGTTACACGGTGACACACCAATTTCAAATTTGCCAACGATTCGGTTCGACGCGCTTCTCTTGCTATTTCCTGGTAGTTTAGTATTTCGCAATCGGCAATCGGCCGATGATAATAATCACGAAATAAATTTAGAATCTAAATCACAATTAGTTTTTTGTGAAATATTGTTTAATATAAATCTGAGCTGCGTGCAATAATTTTATTATTATTATATATTTTATATTCAAAATCTATTATATTTGTCTGCAAATACATTGTTATAATCGATATATTAAAATATTGAAAACTACAATACTTTAAAAATGCAAAAAAGATATATACATATTTATTTTGTTAACATTTTAAATACACTTATTGTTAATGCAATGCTAATTACATATGGCTTGTTTATTCCATATCTTTTATTTATTCCGCTGAGTTTAATGAGCGCGTTTTTAAATTAAATGTTTAACGGAGAATGAGTCGATTACAGGCTAATTAAGCCGCGCGGCTTGGCATCTTCGTCGCGATCTTCTCTGAAATTTCTCCGATGGAATCTTGCGCACGGCCGTGACAATTATCGCGCCACTCATTTAGCTCTCCTTACTTTAACACATTGATGCATTACATATTCGAATGTGACAAAATGGGTACGATTTTTTTCCCACTTTCTCTTTCTCTCTGGAGAATATCCCACTGAGAGAGGCCGTAAAAGAGCGGATGAACCGTAAAAAGATGAATAGAAGAACGGTATTAAAATGGCACTAAGAATAAGCTAGAAAGCCACCTATATTTCCGAATTACCGGATTCTACGAAAAGTTCTTTATTACGCCTCGCATGTCTTTCTTTTTGTCTAAGAAAATAAAGTAACTTTGTCCTTGAGCCTTCTTTTTCTTTTCTTATAGAGATTTCCACTCCGTTAGGACAAACAAAACTATCATATATTTTTTCTTTTTTCTTTTATTTCAGTTTCCTCGAAAATTTTCATAAAGAAAAATTGCCGTAGCTAACGTTAGTCACGTTCGAGGCCAAACATAGACTTTCTCATTTCTCAGTGACCATTAACTACGAAATATTTTGTGGCTGAATAATATCTTAATGTTTCCACATTTATTTCTCATTAATTTTAGGGTTAATCGGCATTCTCACGATATTTTATACGATTGCTTAAGCATAAAAATTTTGTTTTAAAATTGTAACGATTTAATTGATAAATTGCTATGGCAATTCATATGGCAAAGATTGTTTGCGTTAATAAAAATCACAGCATAATGTTTCGCAATCAATTGTAAGAAAAATATTTATCAAATACAACGAAATAATTTTAAGCATTGGCCGAAATCTATATTTTAGAATTATTCAATAATCGATTAAAATGGAAAGATAAGTTTGAGACATTTGTATAAAAAGCATTCATAAAGAATTCAAAATCTTTATCTGCAAAATTTGATATTCAGAAAAAGAATGAGATATAACGTTGAACAGTATAATAGGTCATCGTTGCAAATTGAAATCCCTCACAAAAAATGCTTTATTATTTTTGTAATAGATATAAATAAAGTTAGATGCAATGTCACCTCCTACCCCCCACCCCCCAATCTTTTAGAAACAAGATGTAAACATAATTTGTAATAAAAAATCAAAAGCTTTCCACTGTGTGCAAATCTTTTCGATATTTGTCTATATATTTATGAGGAGATATAGAATAAATTGACGAATATACAATTCTCAAATTATTGCTTTGTCGTGCTCGAATAAATATCGAGTTTGTGGGGATTAAGGATCAGTGACCCCGACTGCCGTTCGACGTTAATCGCCGCGGTCGACCAAAACTTCCGGAGAACGCGAGCGCCCTTTCCTTCTTTTGCTTTTCTCGTTTTCTTTTTTTTTCAAAATGACGCGATGCGTCTACATACGAAACACAAAAAGGACGAAATGCACATGGTCAGAACGCGCAACGTATTTTTGCAGGACGCGCGTCGCTTGCTACTCTCGCAAACTATCCCCCCCTCTCTCTCTCTCTCTCTCTCTCTCTCTCTTCGATCCCATACCGTCCGTCCCACTGTTCTTTATCTTCGCGGCTGAGGACAGCCTCTTTTTTTATCCCTTATCCTTTATTCTTTATCCTTTATATCCCGGTTTGCCTACTAGGCAGACGCGAGTGCCTCGAATGGCATAATGCAAACTGGTTCCTTACTAACTCTCTCGCGCGCGAGCGACGTGTCTCATTTTTCCCATTGGTCCCGCGAATTGCGCCACGCACGGGATCCCCCTCGTCCTCTTCATCGTCGGCCTTCTCCCGTCCCTCGCAGCCCCCATCACCCTGCGTTTCCCCGCACACCTCATTCACCAATGCCGCTTCCTTCCTCTTTTCCTTTCTCTCCGCTATGTGCGGCGCGCCCGATAAAAGAGTCTAGACCGACACCTGTGTGCGTCCAGGACACACAATCGGTCTCTCTCTTTTTCCCTCGCCTCGGCCTCTCTCCTTTTTCCTTCCTCCGCAAGCCTAGTCTCCTCTCGTCTCGTTTCCCGCTTTACACCCCATTTGTTTTCTCAAGCGTCGCCCTTGGCCACCGCGGACTTTACCATTGCGTCAATATGATGCGTTTCACCCCGGAACTGCATCCTTTACACGCGCCCTCGTGGCCGGATGGAAGAATCGTTGGAACCTGTCGGAAGCGTATTTTTACGAGAGATCGCTTAAGAGGATGAAGTAAACGGGGCAAAAATGACACCCTAAGACTCATCGGTGGTGAAGTATCGCTTGTATAATGATACGCATCGTTATCTCTATGTATATGTAATATCTTATTTATTTATTTAAGTCTATACGCGCTCTCTAGGAATTTTCCGAACTTTTTCAAACGGATGTTTGATAACGCGATCCGTAAATATTTGATTATATATGGAGTGTTTTAAACATGTCGAGTACAAGTTTCTTGGTATAGATATGCGAAGATATCTCTCTCTCTCTCTCTCTCTCTCTCTCTCTCTCTCTCTCTTGCAGATTAAACATTTATCACTAATTTTTCAATTAAACTTTAAACCAACATTTTATTAATCTGAAATTCAACAATATTATATATTTTTTAAAAATAGCTTACAATTTATATATAAGTAATACTTATACATCTCTTTAATTTTTTGTATATATTTAATTATCTTTATATATTACATTAATTATTTTTAAAAATATATTTTATTCGAAAATACATATAAAAGTTTTGTATAATCGTTACAATATAATTTTAAGTTTACTTTTTTCCAGTTTTCTTTTTCTTTCTTTTGCTAAATATAAAATTAACATGAAAAATATACGTACATAAGTTAAATAATTTATTACACGAGTCTTTTTTAACATTTTCCTTCTAAACTTATTTTATCGTTTTGTTTTAATGTGATATGTAATGTTTAATATATCATTTTGATATCCCAAAATCGCTAAAGACATAAAGAGAAAACTCGATTATCAGTTGTACCAACTGCTATACCAAGGTCATAATATGTACATTACGAATAAGATGTGTTTACTTTACTGTTTCACGACGCTCGCGCATATAGATATTTCTAAAGAATAACGCGAGCGCACAGATGTTCCTCTCTGTTCTCAACTGAATCCTCCTCTTCTTCTCGCGAAAATTCCCACGATCGACACTGTAAGAAGCCAACGATTGCCAATGTAACCTGAAAAATTGCCGTTTCCGGCAACGCGTCGCGGTTGTTTGCCGCTTGGTTTCGGCTGAAACAGTAAACGCCACACATTTAGCTACGTTCATGCGTATACCGCAGTGTTGATTGCGCAACTCTTCTCTTTTGTAACCTCGAAGTCGCTCAAAGTGCCCAGGTTACTCGCGCGAATCACATCATTTAACGAAGCAGGATGCGCCGCTGGCAGCTTTAAGATCGCGGGCAGCTTAATTGACTAATTAATATCCTAATTATAGACCTAGGTAACACGGCGCTCTCCCCTTCGTTATAAACACTGCATTTATTAGCCTTTTGTCTCTCGGCTTTTTGTTTCAAATCAGACTATTTAAAGATTCTTCGTTCTACTTGTTGTATATATGAGTATTTTTACCCTACCATTTATTATATATAGGATATTTAAATTATTTTATATCTATTTTCATGTATGTTTTTTTGATGCATTGATAAACATTAGAATAAATTCAAGATATTTTGATTTTGGACTAAGCTTAATTTTTACACAACGATATTAAAATATAAATATACTAATAGTGAATTTTAAAATTATAACAATATTAGAAGAAAAAGAATTTTTTTCTTTTTGACTTTATTATTTAATTACTTTATTTAATTTTGAATGATCCTTAATTGTCCTATTGAAACAATTATTGATCTTACTGTACAGTGTCCCATTTTAACTTTCACACTGTAATATCTTGAAAACCATGCATTTTCAAAAAAAAAGTTTCAGACAAAAGTTATTTGACTCAAAGAGAGACGTGAGAAGGTACTGTTAGTTTGATTTGGTATAGTCGTTTGAAAATTATGTGAAGGTCACTTTTAATTTTTTAAACGGAAACCCCCGTTTTTCATTACATACTCTTGTAGCTTAGCTCGAGAGTTTTTCAAAACGCTATAACAAAGTATTTTTTTATTAAGTATTTTTCAAATTATTTTATATCTTAATCTGACATATTTTGATATGAAAAATAAAATATGTCATAAAATATTTAGTTTTCGATAATCTTACTATAATACTTTGATGTACAGAATAATGAGACAAATCAATTTGTATAAAAAAATCAAATAATTAAAAACAATACATTGTTAACAATTACATATTTTTTCTTAAAGACAATTATTTTTTTATACCTATTGGCTGCTTGTTTTCACTTCTGTATTTATTTATATCCTCATTTAATGTTGTAGTGCGTGCTTTGATATAATTAAGACATAAATTTTAAGAGCAACGATAGACACAATTTGATCGAAAATACTTGTAGCAGCTTGATATATTGACAGTGTAAACATCTTGAACGGATCCTATAATACATGATACATGTACTATATTTTACCAAGACAATGACGGAAAATTTTATCTTCGGTTAAAAAAAACATATTCTAATAACTTGATACATTGACAACATAAATATATTGAACAAATATTAGTACAAGTATCTCTCTTCATTTATATCCAGTATAAATATTTTATAATCATTGTATGTGCACAATTTGTGTTATAAATAATTTATTATAATTTAATATATATACTTATAATATGATATCACAAAAATTTAAATCACGTACATTAAAATATATATATCTGACAAATGGAAATATATATATATAATAGAATATATATTTTAATAATATTTATATTTATTTTAATAATATAATTTTAATAATATTTTAATTTTCCATGTATAAAAGTATTGAATTCAATTCGTATTTATATATTTTTTATATTTTTTATATTGATAATATATATTACAAACAAATTTTAAATTTATATTTTTCTGTAAAACATTAAAATAAAAAGTTTTTTAGAACATTCGAACTTCTATCTTTATCATATTTAAAATCCAAAACTGCAATATTTTGCGACTATCATACGTGTGACCCATATACAGGATGTCCCATTTTAAAGGACCCACTCAAATATCTCAGAAACGCTGCGTTAAATCGAAAAATGTTTCAAACAAAAGTTATGTGGCTTCAAGGGGGCCATAAGATGGTGACAATGATTTGACCTTGGCAAATCATTTGAAGGTCATGTGAAGGTCAACTTTAAAATCTTAAACGGAAACCCCCATTTTTTATTTAGTATTCTTGTAGCTTATCTCGAGAGCTTTCCAAAACACTATAATAAAATATTTTTTTATTAAGTACTTTTTGAGTTATTTTATATTTTAATCTGACATATTTTGATATAAAAAATAAAATATTTTGTAAAATATTCAGTTTTCAATAATCTTACCGTAATACTTTTATGTACAGAATAATGAAACAAATCAATCAGTGCCAAAAAGAAAAAATAATTATTTTAAAAAATACATTGTAAATAATTTTCTTAAAAACAATTTTTTTTTTTTTTTTATACTAATTGATTTGTCTCATTATATGTCAAATTAAAATATAAAATAACTCAAAAAGTACTTTATGAAAAAATACTTTATTATAGTGTTTTGGAAAGATCTCGACATAAGCTATAAGAATATGCAAAATAGGAAGTTCCATTTAAGAAATTAAGGTGTCCTTGCCTTGACCTTAACGATGCCATCCAAGGTCAAACCAATGACACCATCTTATGGCCCCCTTGAAGCCACACAACTTTTGAAACATTTGTGTTTGAAACATTTTTCGATTTAACGCAGTGTTTCTGAGATATTTGAGTGGGTCCTTTAAAATGGGGCACCCTGTATAACGCAGTTATTCAAACAATTTTTATCGGATGCATTTCGAACGGTAATGCAACATTATAATAAATATGCCATTACGTTGTATTGTATTGTTACACGCAAAACATGTACGGTTATCTTTCAATTGTAATTATTGTTGAGTGCATGAATATTCAATACGTCACCAAGGTTTTAATTTCTTGACAATGTATAGAAATTTATGCAACAAGAATAATATCGTAATATCGAGGCAGGAAAAAGGAAAGAAAATTACAGGGAGGAAACAATAACGCGTGGAACGGAAATATTAAGTGGTACACGTACCACCCTTACCTCGCACGCACGCACATCTTGATTGCATGTTATGTTTTCACTGACTTTATTGACTAGATACGATCGTTTTTTCGATGATGAATGTTTTACAAATTAATTAGCCACATTAATGCGTGGATTTAGGAGCGTCTACGGTAAGCGTCATTATTGCCTTCGTCTTCTGGGTTACATTTTAAAGACGGACGTATATTTATCTAAATATTCATTTATTACGATTGTGGAGATTTCAAATTTATTGATTAATTTTATGTATAGTGTGTAATGTATTATAATATATACTATACATATATACAATATTGTATGCTTATGTATTTTATGTTTTC
This sequence comes from Polyergus mexicanus, assembly GCF_030449975.1. Lineage (NCBI taxonomy): Eukaryota > Metazoa > Arthropoda > Insecta > Hymenoptera > Formicidae > Polyergus > Polyergus mexicanus. Next base: position 3,177,356 of record NW_027223339.1, on the reverse strand, counting down.
TACATCTATCAAACTGTCAGACATCTCTGACAGTCATGATGCAAGCATATTTAAATATGATGCTGTAAAATACAATATCCCTTGTCCATTTTGTTTTTATTTAAGATATATGTATTGTTAAACATTCAAATACACACTTAAGAATAGCGAGCTGTTTTTGTTTCATTATACAGTATGTCTGATTTAAGTAAATACGCGTAAATATTTCGTAGAAAATTGAAGATACAAGAAAATTATTCAAACAAAAGTTATTTGGTTAGAAAGAAGGCACAATATGGCGCAATTTTTTTCACAAAATATTTACGCGTATCCACTTAAATCAGACATACTGTATATATACAGGGTGTTCCAGACCACCCCTTTTAAAATGAAAATAAATGGCTTTTATCAAAAATCGCGAAAATTTTTTAAGTAAATATCGAATGATGATATTTTCAACTTTTGATTCCGATCGAAAATCCGTTAAGGTTGACGGAGGCACTTTCAGAAAAAAACGTTTGATACAAAAATCTCTTATTTTTTCATGTAGAATTCGAATTTGTAATAAAAAGTACTACGTTCCCCTCAAAAAATTCAACTTCCAATCCGGATGGCGTATTTCTGATCGGAATCAAAAGTTGAAAATATCACCATTTGATAGAACATATCCGATTTACTTAAAAAATGTTCACGATTTTTGATAAAAGCCATTTATTTTCATTTTAAAAAGGGTGTCTCGGGTGATCTGGAACACTCTGTATATGTATATATATTTCATATTGCCAAAAAATTTCTTTACCTTGCATTTGAAATATTTTTCACGATATAGATGCTTATATAATAGCTTAGATAAATATTTATATCAATATATATATATATATATATAAATAATATAATTTTAATAATATTTTAATTTTCCATGTATAAAAGTATTGAATTCAATTCGTATTTATATATTTTTTATATTTTTTATATTGATAATATATATTACAAACAAATTTTAAATTTATTTTTTTAAATTTATTTTATATATATATATATATATATATATATATATATATATATAGTTTTGAAATTTAATCTTAAATCTATAATTATATTATATATATCTATATTGCGAAGTTTTCTCGCATATATCCACTCTTCTTTTAATACGAGATTCTTAGGTACACAAAAAAGGTGTCGAATCTTGTATATAATTGGTATCATTTAAACATAGACATATTATAATATGTCTTTTTGAAGACACAGGCAGTTCCTCAATACGCTTTTTACGCCCGATTCTTTTTTTCGATCAGGTTTCAAGGTAGGAACGTATCGTGAGTCTATTAACATATAAACTTTAACGAGAATACCGTGGGGCCCAATTAACTTCGGCGATGGCATTACAGCGGATCGTATCCATCCCAAAAATTACAGGTCTACCGAGAACGGTTCGAGGCGCTGTTCCGTGTGCATCCTCCTATTTTACGATTTTTAAAAACGACTACGGCCTCTAATCTCGCAACTTAAGAACCACCGGTTTCTCGATTGTGTGTTATCGGCTCAGCGAAGCGTGGAGCTCTAGAAACCGCACCGCGCTTATCAATATCAATAAATCCATGCGTCTCATACAAATAAGCATTCTCTCGCTCTCGCTGAATTTTTCTCTATGTGAAAAGTGAAAATATAACTTTTATGTTACATATCACGCCGTTTTCTTATTAGAGAAATTAATAGAGAAAGTAATAAAAGCGAAGGCTATCTTGTCAAAATATATAAATAGACACTAATATTTGCCTGAAATGTTACGCAAACATTTGTTGGTTAAAAATATTTCAGATGCAATATAGAAAAAAATTTCATTGTAAAATAAAAATAATAAAAAAAGATTGTAAAAGCAGCTGCGGAGGGGATCTTTTGCTAAAAATATATTATAAAATGATATTATGAAAGTTTTGTCTATCTATCGCACGAAGACAAACTGATAAAATGATGAAGTTTATGAATTATTTTTAACTCTCTCTTTCTCTCTTCCTCTCTCTCTCTCTCTCTAGATTAGATATGCAAAAAATTCGAAAAAGCTTTTTACAAACGGCACAGTAAATACTACGCAGTCGAAAGATTTATGCTTCGCTCTCTCTCTCAATATGTATAGGATAAATAGATAGACATTATTTGACAACTTCAGCTGTTTCATTATGTCTAAATCAAGCAGTCTTCATTTTCCATGAATTGCCATTTTTTTTTTTACTACAGATTATTGCAAACTATCAATCTGCGAATTCCTGATAATAGCCTAAATTACGGACATGACACATCGTAAGATTAATGTATAAAAAGAGCGAATTAATTTATGCGCATCGGCAAATCTCGCATATCAGATTGTTGCTATCCGCGCCAAAATATCGTGTCCTTGTAACAGTTTCCAGACCAATGCACAAATTTGACTGCTGTAATCTCAAAGTTCAGATAAGAGGATGTATATCGGGCTTAACCATGACCGGCAGAAGATACAAAATTTTGATCTTCCTGATAAGAGAGCGTTTCTAAAAGTAGAAACAGGACTTGTCTGACACATTTACATAATGTGATTTATATCTTCTTCAGTCTTCTAAATTTCTTTCATTAGTAAATTTTATTGTTTTATCATTCAGGAAATATAAAATAATTGGAATCTATTTAAAAGAATAGTATAAAATGATTTATGACATCTGTATCTTATTGCACACTATGCAACCTACATAATTCATTTGTTTTAAATCATATAGATTAAGAAATTAATTTATTTTACAATTCACGGAATACAAATATTTTTATCAGATTAGCATAAACATGAAAAAAAAAATAAAAATTATAAATAAAAAAGAACCAGAAAGAAAGAAAGAGTGTACAACACAAAACAAAATCTTCATCATATTTATAAATGAGAGAGATAGAAAATAAAATTAGATCTATATTTTTTAAAATAGATGACTGCATTTTAATTTCGATAACTTTTTTATAAAAATAAAAAAATACATACTATGACTGCAAAATATTAAGTGGCACCTGCAAACTTTACCCAATTATTACATCAGATTCGTGCCATCTGCTAATAATGTAAACTAATTATAATTGCAAGTATCCCCTCAAAACATTTTTATCGCTCCACTTTTAACTTAAGCAGATATATACCGTTCGCGTTATGTCATTACTCTTCCTCTTCTAAAGATCACGCCGAATCAAGAAGGTCGCCTCGATTATCGGTCATCATTACTTTCGTTTAATAATTTCGGCCGACTATCGGACCCGTAATCATCGCGACCTATATCAACAAGGCGCCATACTTTCCAGACGTTGGTCGGGTGAAAATGCGGAGTTAGAGATTGAAACTTATCGATACTTATAATACGCATATCGCCAAATTACAAGGCCATATGGCAGACGACCATTCGATCGGAATGATCCGAAAAAGTCTATGCGCGATTGTATTCGCGAGCGATAAAAACTTTAATTTGGGTCTGAAGTACGGTCGAATCAGAAATAACGCGAGATAGTTCTCGGCTGTTCTTATCTGGCTACTTTCGAACTTTATCACAATGCGTAATTTCTTTTCTGTCTCTTTCCCTTCCTCTTGCGCTCCCTCCGTTTCTTTCATGTCGGTTCCATCTTCCTCTAATAATGCTGTTTTACAGGCAAAAAAGCGCTTGACGTTGACAAGCGGCTTTGAGTCTCAAATTTTATCAAGTTCTCCCTGATCAAGTCAAAATGTCTTGAGAAATCGTGAGAAACATTTGCGAACGTGTTATTGGATGCGTGAAGGAAATATTTTTTTTTATAATAAGTTTTGTTTTGCCTATCAGAGCTTCTTGATATTCATTCTCAACTTGCGCAATCTTTTTCGAATTTAATCCTTACGTAATCTATCTCAATCTTTTATGCTTCGGTCTAGGTATGTTACGAAAAACCGGGACATATGTTATAGAAAGCCATATATATATTATATATTTGCTTTAATATATTTTTAATTATTTATAGATTAGTAATATATACTTCTTAGTTTTAATTATTAATAAATAATATAATGTAATAATAATATTTTTTATTATGTAATAATAATATTTTTTTACACACAAAAAAGAAAATGTAATATAAGTGTTTTTACATATTAATTCATAACATTATTTATTTTATTAATTCATAAAGTTTTAGTTTAATATTGTCAATATTAGCATAAATATTAATTTGAAAATTATTTTGCTATAAAACTATAATGTAACAATAATCGATCATTATTTATTAAATAATATCTATTTTCAAAATCAAAGTCCACCAGTTGTGTTTGTGAAATAGGTATTTTTTCTCCAAATCTTCCAATATCCGGTTATACCCGTATGCTATTCAGAACTGTTAACATTGTTTCCGTTCTACGAAAAACGCGCTGTGCTATATGTATTGTTGTCTTGTCCTTTGCCACACTAACATCAAAAGCTCGCACTGGGTTGCCGACAAAATGACAAGAAATCTTACCCACACCGGGCTCCGTGGCAATTTATGGTTTAATTTGAACGAAGGTCAGTGCCGGGCGATAGACATAGAGTGTATGTGCCGTAATAAAATAAGTGCTTCCCGGAGATTCTTATTAATCGGAGAAAGCGGAGAACAAAGAGGAAAATTCATCAATAACATCATGAATCAACACTATGATAGAGAAACATCTTCATAATTCAAATATCGATAAAATGATTTTAATTCTCGGTTAAAGATATTTGAACAGATGTCTCGGATAGTTTTGTGCAATAGATGATTACTAATTAATACTCCGATCGTCGGTATCTATCATTCAATTTGCCTGAAATCTAGATCGCACTTCGACGATTTTGAAGATAAACGAATTATCGTCACGAGAGAACTTTGTACAGAATTACTGTTTTACAAAATGTAGACTGCTTCGAAATATGTGTGTGATAGAATTTTATATAAATATATTTATATATGACGCTGCACTATATAAACTGAGTTCTTTGTGCCTACAATTACGGCCGACTCGATAAGATAGATTGTCGAAAACTTTCGAAATTCTAGCCAGCTATTTAATTTCCTTATCTTCGACAATTTGGTGCGACTTATTGTTTATTAACTGTTCGCTGATGGAAAGAGAGTTATGTAGATAGATACGGAATGAAAGGTAGTCATACACATATACATACGCATACATACACATACGTACACATATTATCATATATCGTCGAAAGTCTTTCATCTAGAAGTATCGTTGCTAAAAATAAGAGATTTAGAGGACCGGCTATGCGCGACTGGAATAATGTTACCAGAGCTAACATTGAGGCGAATCTCGTTAGTAACATAAATAAAATTTATTTGAATTGCGCATTTACGAACACTTTTACACGCAGATCCCGCTCTACCAATCAACATTTGAAATAATGAAGCTCTGTCATTTTCTCCGCACGTCTCTATTTTTTCTCAATTTGTTTCTTTCTTTAATTTCTTACACAAGTCCTAAACTTTCGCGCGATCTCAAGCAGCTTTCCAATTCACAATTGTAGCTAACGGAAAACCTGTTCCAGTTTATTTAGTATTTACTCGTCATCCTATCTTTTCATTATTTTCCGCGTATTTGCCTCGAATAACGCGCTTCTTTTACCGAAAGATCATGTACAATATATCAGAATGAAACTGCGAAATCCGTTTCGAATAAGAACATAGGTTTAAATTGTCGTACATGAACGTGCAATTTTTTCGATATCATACTCTTATTATCCCTGGAGGACACCGGCGCTCTTGGCCTGCCTCGGTGCGTTCTTCTCGCTCTCGTCGCACGTGTCTTTTTAAGCGGCGACGCTGAGTCCATAGGCGTCTCATTGATCGAGCGGCTTGTTATTCTTCTTTGTTGGCCCCTCCAGTCCATATTTCCGCACCCGCGTGCCGTGTTGCAAAATCCCTCGTAGACCCTTCTTCTAAGTATCTCATCCTCTCCGAAGCCTTTGGCAACTTCTCTCGCCGCATCTCTCTACCTGAGATTTTGCTGAGAGAACATCCACCTATTTTAGAGTGAGAGAAGCCAGCGATAGACAATCTAGAAGATTATTTCGATGGAAATTATTCCGATTGTCAGATTCACAAGACAATGTATGCCATTATGCAAATTGCGATAAAAATCCTCGCTGCAATATCGTCGTTTTCCTTCCTCATCTGTCAAAATTTTTTCTTTCCCCGATGCTTTCTCAAGTAACGATCCCATAAAGTGACCATAAACCTCGGAATCTCTTCTGCATAACTCGACACCTTTATAGTGCCTCTTTTTCCGCAATGTCTTCTTGTTTTTCATTTTCTCTTTTTCATTTTCTATTTCATTGTCATCTTGTGTTCTTTCGCCTCTGCTATCTTCCCGAGCGAAAACACTTGTCGAATCTCTAGGTGGCTGGTGTATCTCGTTTGGCGCGAAGTTTATCGCGTTGCCAGCTTCTTCTTCTCTTTGCCGCTTTGCCAACGCCGACGATATCACCGTCGAGACGAAGTCAATTTCTGACTGCAAATGAAAAGTTAATCCTTTTCGCGACACGGCGAGATTTTCATATAAAAAAGAGATATCATTACTTAAAACATTTCAAATTGTTTTTCAAATAAATCTGTCGTTATAAAATTAAAATAATCAACCATAAAACATCTAATATCATTTTGAAATAATAAAGTCGTATACATAGAGTTATGTAAATATTATTTCTCTTTTATATAAATTGCTTAATAATTTAATTAAGTGCTATATCTTTGTTTATAAATCTGCACAATTCCAAAAAATTTTACAGGCTGATTACAATTTCTATAATTGCTTCTCAATATTATCGAAATGATTATACTGCTAATACATTCTCACTACTGCAAATTGTATAATTTTCTGAAAATAAATATTTGGTGTAATAAAAACTCGATCTCCACTTGATATTCACATTTATCTGATAAATATTGATGATTCACAATTGGAAAATTTGTTTTCTCGTTAAAAGATATGCCGCTTAAAATTTTTGTGTTAAATAATTAACACATTCATGTGTTAATTTAATATATTGCTGTTGCGTTCATTGAATTAAAATGTTAAATTATTAAAACAATTGAAAAAAGCGTAAAAGTAACACAATGTGCACCCATTTTTCATCTTATATACAGGGTGTCCCATTTTAAAGGACCCACTCAAATATCTCAAAAACACTGCGTTAAATTGAAAAATGTTTCAAACAAAAGTTGTGTGGCTTCAAGGAGGCCATAAGATGGTGACAATTATTTGACCTTCATCATTTCAAAGTCATTTGAAGGTTATGTGAAGGTCAACTTTAAAATCTTAAATAGAAATCTCCATTTTTTATTTAGCATTCTTGTAGCTGACATCGAGAGCTTTCCAAAACACTATAATAAAGTATTTTTTCATTGAGTACTTTTTGAGTTATTTTATATTTTAATCTGACATATTTTGATATAAAAAATAAAATATTTCGTAAAATATTTAGTTTTCGATCATTTTACCGTAATACTTCTATGTACAGAATAATAAGACAAATTAATTAGTGCCAAAAAAAACAAATAATTGTTTTAAAAAATACATTGTAAATAATTTTCTTAAAAACAATTTTTTTTTATACTAATTGATTTGTCTCATTATTCTGTACATAGAAGTATTACGGTAAGATTATCAAAAACTAAATATTTTACGAGATATTTAATTTTTCATATCAAAATATGTCAGATTAAAATATAAAATAACTCAAAAAGTACTTAATGAAAAAATACTTTATTATAGTGTTTTGGAAATCTCTCGATGTCAGCTACAAGAATACTAAATAAAAAATGGGAGTTTCCATTTAAGATTTTAAAGTTGACCTTCACATGACCTTCAAATGATTTTCCAAGGTCAAATCATTATCATCATCTTATGGCCCCCTTGAAGCCACACAACTTTTGTTTGAAACATTTTTCGATTTAACGAAGTGTTTCTGAGATATTTGAGTGGGTCCTTTAAAATGGGACACCCTGTATAATGGATATGTTTCGTATTATTAGTGACAGGATTTATCTATTAAAATTGACAGAAAAAAAATGTTGATTTTATTCTACAATAGGAGTGAAAGCGACTACAGACTGTCAATAATATTTTTCCAAGTTAATCTTATAATTAAAAATATGTTAATTTTACACAAAATTTATTTAAAATTACTATGGAGTTCGCATTCATTTTGTGTTGAAATATTACCATAGTGTCATCATTTAACATATCCATATTATGTTAAATTAACCGACAGAAATTTACCGTTTGAAACAAGCGATATATGTTAAATTTAAGTCAAATTTTTCAACTGTGTTAAAATAATATTAGTATCGAACAAGGATTCAATTTTCTCATTTTACAAAAGCATATGATTATCTGTTCTTTTTTTTACTCACAATCAGTTATTAAAACAATTTATGTTATCGAAAGATTATCATATATACATTCCAAAAGAATCAAATATAAACTTGTAAAGCATGTTGTTTATCAGTACTTAAATTACGCTTGCTAAATTGAGCAATCGATGTAATAATTTACCAAAATACGCACATACGATCTCTATTACATTTCTATACAGATTTTATCCAGAAAAATTTAAAAGGAAGACGAACGGAAGAAGGTCGATTTCATTGTGAAATTGTTTTAAATTACACTGATGTTATCTAGAGATTGGCAACTTATCACACATAAGACAGATCTTATTACTATCGCTACGTGAATTCGATGTATCTCTCAAGAATGTTGCGATTAAGTATATGTAACCTTGATATAATGCGTTTACGATAACGTGTGTTTGAAATTTCATGGTAATGTAACATTATTACGTGATACTTTAAAAAGTTATCATTGATATCGTTTCTTTGAAAAGCAAATGATAACATTAAATAAACTCCATTTTTCTCTCTCTCCCATACAATATTGGTTATATTTTTATCTTAAATATTCTATGCAACTTTTCTTGATCCAGAAAAGAATATTATTTCGAAATGACTTTCATAAAGACTATAATGTCATTGTACACCCACAGAAAAGATTTCCGGATCTAATGCTATTACTCTTCAATCTACCATAAAATAGGATCGATATAGCGACAATCATATTTATTATTGAAAAAGGAATATTTTAATCTTAAATGGAAAATTCTTAAATCTAGAATAAAATGCTCTTGGTGCTATCCCGTTAATTTTCTCACAAAGATGAAGATGGAAATTTGTAGCGATCTAACATCAAGTTATTCTAAATGCAAGAATATATAAGCTTAGATTTGTATATGTTACTCTTGTCTCATGATAGTAAGACAATCTTATTTAATTCGAGAGAGAAGAAAAGGAATTATTGATTTAATTAAAAAAATTTTTTTTTTATACTGCATAAGGCTGTGATACGATTAAATATGTCAAGAATATTTTTTGTCTCGTTATCAGAAATCCTTTCTGAGAGTGTACGTATTATTTTAGTATTGTCTTACTATATTCGACTTTGTATGAATTGAATCGCGCGCACGCGCGCGCGCATATAGTTAACTCATATTTGACATACTCGTCGTTATGCCAAAATGCAAAATAAACCGGCTGTAACTTCTCTCTGCCCTAACATAAATCCTAAACTAGGTTGTCCCTAACTTAACCAACCTGCTCTTGACCGAACCGGCTTGTCCTTAACCTAACGTAATCTTAACTTCATGCTCCTCGAAAATCCGTTTAGATCTCTTCTTGAAATTCCTTTTTTTCTGAAAGAAGCCTACGGTGTTGAAGTTGCTTCGGAAAATTTGAGCTTTGGGCTATTTTACACACCTTTGTTTCCTTTCTAAGAATTATGCCCTTTGCGGACATAAGAAAAACGCGTTAGTATAGGTAGGATAAGGACCACCTGAATAAAAATTCACCATTCTAAAAAATATATTCAAGCATATTTTTTTTTACCATTAGAACTAAAAAGGATACCGAAAAAAATGGCTATTCCAAGCTCTTTTATGGCTTTTGGCAAATATTCCATTATTCGTGGAAAATGATAGATGTATTGATAATAAATCATCGTTTTCCAATCGATGATATAAATAAGATTATCTTGTAATAAATTTCTTTCAAGCCGAAAATATACACATATATATATTGTACGTCGGAGATATCGGCAACATCTTAAAATGCTATAAGCGAAACTATTGTTTACGAAATGAATTGTCGCGCATGAATTCTTCTCTTCTAAGAAAAGTGTTTATCTGCGTGTACAGTTAAACATTCTTGCTGACAATGAGTCACAAAAATTGATGTTACATCTAGGCCTATCACATTTTCCATTCTGCTGCTTACATTATTAATATTTAGCTAATCGCAAATAATTCTGTTGCTAAAAAAGATATTCAAAATACGAAAGCAGTATTGATATATTTTTGAGAAGAAAAATAACGCAAAAAAATAATTAATTTTCAAAATTTTATTGTAAATAATTTGTAACAATTATGCTTTGGTGATTAGGCCTTATATACAATGCCTGTAAAAAATCAATTGACTTCAATTTCATTAAAAAAATACGATCTTGGAATGCGTGTTACGAATCTTAAATCTTATGCAATTTTATTTTAATCCGGAGTGAGATAAAGGAGCTCGAAAGTACCAAATTTTCTCGCAAACCCATCTTTTGCAATCACGAAAAGTCGATTAGCGGTCTTATTTAACTTAAGGGTCGTCGCTACTCATGACGTCACCGCTGATAAATCCGTAGGATGGCGGCAGACGCTGGTTGACCTTGCGCGCGCGCGCGGTCATCTGCCATCCGGTTGTTCATACGGGATAGAGAGGAGAGAAAAGAGGTGCGAAGGCTCGAACGAGATAAAAAAGATATACATGTGAAAGGAAGAAAAAAGATAAAAGAACGACGGCGTCAAAGAGGAAGGAAGAAGGATAGATAAGGATTCGGAGAACGTGTATGCTCGGACAAACTGACCTCCTACCACCATACCACTCCCATGTCCTCTTCTTCCTCCTCTTCCTCATAGCCGTCATAGCTGTCATAACCGTCATAGCCGTCATAGCCGGCGCCGCCCCCACCGCCGCCAGCTCCATCTTTCACCATCTTCCGTCTGACAATGATAAGCCGATCGCGGATACTTATTGCTATCAGTAAGCGCACAGTGCGGCAAGCGCGGATTAATGAATGAATGGAATCACAATCGTGCGTATGCCGCCGTTACTACGACGAACGAGGTAACGCGAAAGAGGAGGATTCGAGAAAATAATTAAGCGAAGAGATGGGTAGATAAGAGGTGACTCGCCAGGGATAACGAGCCAAAGCTGATCAATCCCTTATCCGATGCATGAAAGAGACTGAGATGAATCTTTCATACAAAATATTTGCTTTCTCTATTTAGACGGAAACAATGTTTTTTTAATGTCTCGGATGTTGAGATACATATGTTGAGATACAAGATTGTAGCAGAGACGTTGGCAAGAAAAATTATGAAAAAAACTGGGAAAGGCTTACGAGACATTTAAAAATTATATAATCTGATCTCAAATTATATAATCTGACATTATTATATATTACATTATTAATCTGACGTTTTATTAGGTGCTTCCTGAAAAAGAATATAGAGAAATATGTGTTTCAATTTTAATTTATTATGTATATTCTATATCTATGAAATGATATTACAATGAGAAGAGTGAGAATAGTTCTTAAAAAGAAAATTAACATTATTTCAAAAAATTTTTGTTTTTATAATTTTTAACTAAAACACAATTTAATCTAGAAAAAAATATATCTCTAAGAATATTTTTTACATTTTTTATACATTTTTTAAGAAACTTTTATATGAAATTTCTATCGATTATGTGAAAAAAGAAATATTGTTTTTGCAATATCCTGTATTTACATAAAGCGAAAGAAAGTTTTGATTGACAAAGAATCAAGCGTGTTGTTAGAAAGATGCGAACGCAGATGTACATTTTTCGAGTTTCCGCAGAAAATCGCGCAAAATCTGTCACTGTCACTATGACAATGTTCGTCTCGGACCTTCCGGTGAATTTCGATAGGTATAGAAATTCGCCTCCTTGCGATTTGTCCTTTCATAAACCATCAGAAGCTGTTTGTAGGGAAATACGGTTTTTCGACTTTCTAAGAATCCTCCGCTTCTTCTCTATAATAAGAAATGGTTCAGAAAGGTTTTTATCCTTCAAAGATTTCTTACGGTCTTGTTTTTAAAAGTGTTAAAATTCTAAATTAACATTGACCAAAGACATTTGCCATCTGAATTTTTGTCTATAATGAATAATACCTGTAAATGTAAAAAATCAAAGAATATTGATTAATGGTTTTAGTACTGAGTTTCGTACCTGGACTATAAATAGCCGAAATTTTCAAATACTTCAAAAATTCTACTTCAAACTGGTCAAATTTCATGTTGTTTTTTTTTTTTTTTTTTTAGAAAGTCATTGTAAGCGCACGGTATGAAATTTTTTTTGAAGAAAAGAGAGCACACGCAGTATAATAAATTTGTATCCCTTCAAATTTATATACGATTGTTTTAATTGAAAATTAATATTAGAAAAAATACAAATACGTTAAAAATTTAATCATTGCATTAAATAATAATTATTTATCTTCCAAATTAAATGATATTTGTAATTAAGTATTAATTTGATTAATACTAATTTGATTAATTTCATCAACAGTATATATGTATAGATATAATTTTAATTTTAAGAATATGTATATATATATATATATATATAATTATACAATTTACATCAAAATAATGTTGTGCGCTCCTCGCCTCTTCGAATCTTGAATTGCAATTGTTGTCTTACATCATATTACTCATTCTCGTTGTTTGTACTACTGGACTACTATAGACTTTAACGACTCAACAACAGCATGCCTTCCTCATCTATACCATAACTATCTGTGTTTATCTTCTTTTTTACATTTCAGCCGTGAAAATAAAAAACTACATCCTTGTAATGTATTTTGATCTAGCGGGTAACCGAATCAGTTCCACAGCGTGACTTTTCAATTTGTTTTTTGGAATATCTATATTGAGAGACGAAAGATTCTTCTGATGTTTACATTATCTTATCCTATAGTTATATTATAATTATATACTCTGTTTCTTGGTATATATATTCAATCGTAGAAGATGATTGTGCATATATAACGTTACATTTTATTGTTATAGTCATACAAAAACAAAGAAATATTTATGTACCATTTGTAATTTAAATTTATCTACATATCATAATAATAATTTTTATTTATCTGTGTAATGACTGCATTATTATTGTAATATTACACACGTGAGTATTTATAATACTGAAAATGAACAAAAAAAAACAATTTGTCATTTAATAATACGTTAAAATTCATAAACAAAAATTACAAAATACATTCTATCCTCTTGATCATTTGTCATATAAGTTGAAAATTCATTTCGAATTAAGAACTAAAATGTGACGAATCTCTTTATTTTCACGTCGATGGAAACTTTAAAAAGATAAAGGCGATTACAAGATGCGAAATTACGCATCCGCCCGCGACAGTTCAATGAATGAAAGTTACGTCTTGTCGGGATTAGTTCTTTGTATAGTACCGCGACAATTCTATCGCGACCTCTGAAACTGGATCGTTTTTCAAAGTTCTCATGTTTCAATCTAGACTTTTAGAGGCCCGAGTATTGCGGTGTTTTCGAACCGAGCCAATCGTGTGTGAACTGTCGAAGATCGTCTATCTTCACCGTCTTTTTCCGATCGCAGGTTGTATCGCTTTCCAAACAGAGCTTTAATTTCGAACCCATTATCTCGCTTTTATACAATCAGATCGTTGACGATCGATATTTAAATGCCTCGCAAATCTACGAATTCAATCGTGAATGAAACCGTACGAATCTAACGAGTCACTGTCTTCCGAGACTCGTCCATTTTCAAAAGATATGTTTAGATTCTATCAATTTAATCTAAAAAATATCTAGATAAAAAATACAATTACATTACGTTATATACATGCACAAATTAAATTTTAATGCCAGATTTTTCGGAATAATACAACTTTGTTTCATATAAAAATTTTGTATTAATTTAGTATTTATAAATTATTTAAAAAACTGAAGTTCTCATCTATCAACTTTTATCAGATTCTTTCTGTTGCAACGATCGATAAAGAATGCATCCCTTATTTAAAAAAATATCAACTATTTCAGGAGTGTATTTAACCCCCTTCCAACATTCTGTTTCGCGACAAATTTTCGCTCTTATAAAAATCACCGTTTATCTGAGACGCTCCTCGGTCAGGGTGTGCGAATGGTTCCCAGGCTGGGTTAGATTATAAAAAGAAAGAAACGTCACAAATCTTTTAGTTGACCTCCGGGCTCCTTATCGACCTTCGCCTTGATCCTTTTTTCCATCCGGTCCGCAATGAGATACTGCAGGCTTTTTTGTACGTCCGCGGTATCGAGTACCTAATACATAAATAACCGAATGGTCCGTGAAATACGAGTGCCGTGCGTATTCGAGGACGCGGCGAAAAAAAACCATCCTTGCCTCGCCGCCACGTGTTATCGTCTGCTTTATTACAGCTGGTATCACGCAATCATTTCAATCATCTTTTTTCTTTTATTTAGATTTTTCATTTAAATTTGATATCTCGTCGAGACACTCGCGCAGACAGTAAATATATCATCTGTAAAATTAAGTGCCATTTATCTACCCATACAGCACTGAAGCTTGCAACAACATTGCTGCAACATTGTAATATTGCATATTGCAGTTTAATGTTGCAGAAATATTGCAAAGACATTATTTTACAATATAACTTTTGCAATGTTACAGCAACATTCCGAAAATATTACAAAAAAAGTATTCAATAATCGCTAGTTTATTCGTTTACCACTATGCAGCGCATGTTGTTCTATCTATTCCGCATTTAATTTTTAGTCACGATGATTATATAAAATTTACAAAGAGCAAGTAAGATTAAAAAGATGTAATAACTATTTTTGTTAGTTTAAGTCGTATGATGTGACCCCAATACAGGGGACTGAGACATTGGACTAAGAATTCTTTTAATAGTTTCCATTCTTATATAAAATTAAAAATTTGATAATAATTTTCTAATATGCAAGATACTTCAGATCTTAATAAATAAATTTTGAGATTATATAAAGACAAGAGAGATGTGAAAAAACTCGTTGTATGCGTAAATTCACCACAATCTTTTTGCATCCGGATATTTGAATATTTCGGATACAAAGAAATTGTGAATTTACGCAATTGCAAATTGAGTTTTTTCTTATTTCTCTTAGATATTCTCTGTCACTGAAGGAAGTCGAATGTGTACTGAAAAATTTACATTTTATAATTTCGTTATTATTATAATACAGAAAAACTATATACACGCTAGATCCTGACTCTTATAGGCCTAATTTCTTATTATTTTTTTTCATATTTTAAGGATATTATGTCGATAAATATACACAAAGCATTATTGCATATATATTATATTGCTATGTTGCTGCAATATTATATTGCAATATTTCTGTAGGCGGACATTTTACTGTTGCTGCAATATCATAACAACGTTGCAGCAACATTTCGCAATGTTTCTGCAATATTGCAATCTTGCAGAAAAATGTTGCTGCAATGTTATTGCAATCTTGCGGTGCTGTATGGGTATGCTCGTGCGGCAGCTTGAAGCTCGATTTACAATATTAATCTCGGTAAGAGCGTTGGAAAAGACTTAAAAAGTTAAAGTACTTGGTAAAAAAAGTTTTATATATATATATTATTTGAATAGATAGAATGATTGTATATGTAAAATAGGGAGAAAGAGAGAGAGAGAGAGAGAGAGAGAGAGAGAGAGAGAGAGAATATGCGAGATAGCGAAATCATATTAAAGAATCTTCACAACGTATAAACTCCGTTAGGTATCTTCTTACAAAAGTGGGACTCCGATATCTTCAAAGAAAAAAATTTGATCCTCTGCGATCCGAAACGAGTGTCGCGCGTTTGATCTGTCCGCGAGCGTCTTGGAGTTATCACTCAGTCCAGCACGCAACCGCGTCTCTCCCAAATACGCCGAATAAAATAGTCCCGCCATATTGTCATTGGAAGCGAAAAATCTCTCAAAGTACGATGCGACAGATATCGGGAGTTCGACCGAAAGATTCACTATTAAATTAGCGATACGACGTTGCTAAAGTTTTTCATGCGGAGATATCATAATTGTTATAAAATATGCAACATATAGAATTCGGTCGAGTTCGCACCGATCCCCCCATTTATCAGGAGTGTCGCGACTCGCTGCGGTACCCGACATATCTCAATATATATCGAAAAATTGTAGAAACTATATCTGGTTGCATGATATATGAAAGTTAACTGGAAATGAACATATTCATTAAATCTTTCCAAAAGAATATTTTCGTTCATTATTTAATATCATATTATAAGCAAATCCATAACAAAACGTACTTCTTTTAACTCGAGTTAGAAAAAACATTGGTAATCTTCGGCCAAAGTACCTATAATCAACACATTAATATCTCATGTGTATAATGACGCATTGCTGATTAATGTTTTTTGTTTCCATCGACGAAGATTCACAAGAAACGTTCATACGTCTGTCGAGCAGCCCTTGGATGTGATGTAACGCGACGCTATCGATGTCGGTTTTTTTTTTCCATACCGCTATGAATTGCACAACATTATATGTCAAGGGCTTCGATGCGGACCACGAGAGATGCTCGGTCATCAACGTCGCAATGTCGGAAAAATGACAAGCGCTAATTTATCGTCTCGGAACGATGGCGCGACACAACAATGATAATAAGTTGGCGGATCATACACCCACAAAGAGCTCCAGCGACCTAGAATTGCGGGCTTTCTTGGATATCAATAATCCTGGCATAAACAATAAGTCATCCTCGAGGATGCCTCTACTGATTTCACACACCACGACGTGATTCGTTCCGCCTCGGAAAATTTCTAATCGATTTTCCGCGGGTGGAAAATTCGACGAACAACTCTGTATGATAAAGAGAAACATAGGCGTTTACACGATTGTGCAAAGTTTAAAAATTCCAGGATCATTCATCATAGGCATGCAATATTTGTGACATTAGTTTTGATACGTCATTACTTAATCAATTTTTTTATTCTTACTTATTTAATGTGTTGAAACAGCTTTCAAACTAAACAATTAATTTTATAAGTTTGAATTATATCATCGTAAAAATTCTACATTATATATGAAGTTGTAATATGATAATTCGATATATTTTGTAAAAAAGTTGTCTATTATAATCAGTTTTATAGAAACATCATCAAAATATCAAGAATTATTTTGTTTTGTAAAGCATAGAGCATAAAAACATACACGCGCACACAAAAATATATATTATTGAGCACATATGTGGGATTGCAATTCCTTCGGAAATGCATCGCGCAACGAAAGGAAGTTGTTATTGGGTTACGTTCAAAAGGCCGGACACGTAATAGATTCATAATAACCGAACAGCACGCTTGTCCGCGTTACAATATTGTAATACAATGGAAAATGAAATCGTGCCATAACTATAAAATGACGAGAGTACGTTGTCTCGTAAGACTATGTAAGCATCATTAATGGTTAATCTGCCCTAATAATATATCGGCTTTTTCCTCCTTTTTTTTTTCATTTAACATTATATAATGTTATCTATTGGTCTTTAACTAGTTTAAAAAAAAACTATTTTTCTCCATTTAGAATATTATCATATTATTCTTACGCGAAAAATATCTATTAAATAATTTTGATGAAAAGATATTTATCATTTTTAAATTGTCAGCGATTGAATATAAAGGACTTTCCGTAATCCAAAAATTTTTTTCGAATTCTGAAATCGAAAAACTACCGTTAATAATTATATTCTTTTAATAATAATAAAGATATGCTTTAAAGGAATTTTAATTTAGGGTCAATATATGTACATAGAAAGTTAGGGTCTAAGACACTCACTCTCTCTTTTATGTTTTAACTTGAAGGATATTTAAGAAGACATATGTTGTCCATCAATAAAATTATCTTCTTTCAATAACAATAAAGATATGTTTTAAAGGAATTTTCATTTCGGGACAGTATCCATAAAAAATTAGGGTCTAAAAGCACACTTTCTCTCTTTTATGTTTTAACTCAAAGATTATTTAGGAAAATATACAATGTTGTCATAAAAAGAAAGTCATAAATCACAGAACTTTTTTAACGGCTAAGCATACTCCAGGCTTAAGAAATTTTTCATTGTATTGTTCACGCTCGCTTCATAAATGCACATATTATAGGGCTAAAGATTTAAAAGGTCCCGAAAATTTTTCTCACATGTGATTACGAAAAACGCGATGTGCAAAATTCGTTTCGCGAAGAAGCGACGCGTGAGATGAGATGACACGGCGAGCCCGCAATTCCAGACGCTCTCTCCACGACGACGGCATTAAATCCGTACAGGTTCCCGACAGGTTGCCGACCGCAACCACGCTCCGCGTGCGGCCTCCGTCGCGTTTCTCCCATGACCGGCTCTACGTGCGGACGACGTGCGTACCATGCCTATATGTGAGACCATAATGTATCGCGATTGCACAAAAGAATCCGCTACCTGTCCGTCGTAAATACGGCGGCTCATACGGGGTACCCATCGGCATCCCGCCGTTGGAAACAATAAGCTGCGATAGCCGAACGCGCCAATGTGTATCAGAGACGTGCAATATATGCAAACTCTTTAACGAACAAGAACGTGCGATTAGCCATTCAACTCGGGCCTTTTCTTAGAGCGCGCTAAATTAAGCGTTTCGTTATCCAAATGACTCGCGGGATTATAACGATAAGGGCATATCACAGCTTTAAACAAATATTTTCGTTCCTTAGAGAGCAACTAGCCTTTTTCGAGATAGCAGCAATCATTTAAAAAAAGACTGAATCATCACAAGTTATTTCTATAGATAAAATTTTTCATGGGAAAGTAAGATATATTTTCATACGTAGAAAGAAAAAGAAAGGAAGGGGAAAAATATGAGTCACGACCATATTCGGATTTTTTCTTTAATAGCACAATGACATATTAGCAACAAACAATGTCGATTATATAACGTGACTACGAAAAGCAGACGCTTGAATCATTGATGTAGCGATAATGGTAATATAATAGACATAAATATTAATTAACAAACTCGGCTTGTGTTATAGCTTCATTGAAAAAATTACTCTTAATACCATAATATAGTAATAATTGCACAAAATGGCTCTAAGATAATTGATAAGTGATACCATTAAAAATATATATTATAAATAATCTCTCTCTCTCTTTTTTTTTTTTTTTTTTATAATCTATATTAATTCTCGTAGGTCACACATTTTCTGGTTACATACGGATCACAAGTCATATGCCTTGTCGCAATATTGACTGTCTTAAAGTGCGTGAAAAAAATTTACAAAAATTTACATATATTTCTTGACATCTATAGAAAATGATCCTGCACGTGAAAAGTTACAAATTTTTTTATTCATTAAAGCCTTCGGGATATTCTATTGTCAAAATATCGGTCGTATAAGGATCAAAATGATCTTTATGCAACCTTTAAGGGTTAAGAAACTCTTGCTATTTTACTCGAAATATTTCACGAAGTGCTTCGATTCTTAAGATAATGTTTTTCTTCTTATTAGATTTTTTTTTTCTTCAGCTTTCTCTCATGCTTTATTCTATTGTCAAAATATCGGTCGTATAAGGATCAAAATGATCTTTATGCAACCTTTAAGGGTTAAGAAACTTTTGCTATTTTACTTGAAATATTTCACGAAGTGCTTCGATTCTTAAGATAATGTTTTTCTTCTTATTAGATTTCTTTTTTTTTTTCTTCAGCTTTCTCTCATGCTTTATTCTATTGTCAAAATATCGGTCGTATAAGGATCAAAATGATCTTTATGCAACCTTTAACGGTTAAGAAACTCTTGCTATTTTACTCGAAATATTTCACAAAGTGCTTCGATTCTTAAGATAATGTTTTTCTTCTTATTACATTTTTTTTTTCTATAGCTTTCTCTCATGCTTCTATTCATTTTCATATTGAGCAAGTCATTTAGTGTTACTTCATTAGAATCAGTACATTTGCATAATGTACTCTGTTTAATGCTAATAGTCTAAATGGATCGAAATTTCCTGAGATTACTCGTAATGGATTTATAAGTACAAATATTATATTATCTGTAAATATGTAAAAGGAAAAATATGAAAGGAGAAAAGTAATTAAAAGATAATATATATATATACAGGGTATCCCATTTTAAAGAACCCACTCAAATATCTCAGAAACGCTGCGTTAAATTGAAAAATGTTTCAAACAAAAGTTGTGTGGCTTCAAGGGGGCCATAAGATCGTGACAATGATTTGACCTTGGAAAATCATTTGAAGGTCATGTGAAGGTCAACTTTAAAATCTTAAATGGAAACCCCCATTTTTTATTTAGTATTCTTGTAGCTGACATCGAGAACTTTCCAAAGCACTATAATAAAGTATTTTTTTATTAAGTACTTTTTGAGTTATTTTATATTTTAATCTGACATATTTTGATATAAAAAATTAAATATCTCGTAAAATATTTAGTTTTTGATAATCTTACCGTAATACTTATATGTACAGAATAATGAGACAAATCAATTAGCATTAAAAAAAAATTGTTTTTAAGAAAATTATTTACAATGTATTTTTTTAAACAATTATTTGTTTTTTTTGGCACTAATTAATTTGTCTTATTATTCTGTACATAGAAGTATTACGGTAAAATTATCGAAAACTAAATATTTTACGAAATATTTTATTTTTTATATCAAAATATGTCAGATTAAAATATAAAATAACTCAAAAAGTACTTAATGAAAAAATACTTTATTATAGTGTTTTGGAAAGCTCTCGATGTCAGCTACAAGAATATTAAATAAAAAATGGGGGTTTCCATTTAAGATTTTAAAGTTGACCTTTACATGACCTTCAAATGATTTTCCAAGGTCAAATCATTGTCACCATCTTACGGCTTCCTGGAAGCCACACAACTTTTGTTTAAAACATTTTTCGATTTAACGCAGTGTTTCTGAGATATTTGAGTGGGTCCTTTAAAATGGGACACCCTGTATATCACTTTCGATATTTCGGTTTTAGAATTGCAAGAAATTTATTTGCTATTAACTTATTATATTATAAGACCGTTTAGAATTGTAAGAAATATATTTTGCAATTAACTTATTATAAGACCGTTTCTTGATCATTTTGAGCGCACAATTATGCAAATTTAAACTTAACCATAATTTATAGTTATTATAAGTGTTTTTGATTGGATAAAAGATAATCAAATAAGATAAGCATCTTTAATAGAAGCTTTAAATTTATTATTTTTAGATAAAGAACAATGTTTTTCCTTTTTTTTTTTGCAATTTGTTAAGTATTAAAATTAAAATAGAAAACGGACGATTCTATATCCAAAATTTGAAAATGTAGCTAAATAAAATTTTTAACGCAAATATAAAAATTGAGGAACGGAGAAGCTGGAAATATTATATTATAGTTTTTTAAAAAGTCTTAATATATCTGTTAACGTCGGAAATTGCTTTTGGAAGAGCCGAGCTTTAGGTTTTATCTATCGATCGATGCATTACGAATATAATATGAATGCAATAATTAGGATATAATACATCGATATCTTTGTAGAATATTACATCCTTAACTGAAGTACCGCGGTGCCTGTTGTCCACTGCGCAGGCGCAACAAGACGAGCGACGGCCCTGGCGGGAGCGAATATGGTGGTGGTAGGAGACGTCTGCGGAGATGGAACATATATACTGACGAGTCGCGAGTGTTCAGTCGCCTCTGACCGGCTTCGGAGTGAACGTCGATTCGTGGCCGATCGTCGCGGAGCGCGCGCGCGTGACAGTACGAGAGAAAAGCCACCGGTGCCTAATTGTGTTCCCCTAATCGCGCCGAGAATGAAATTCATCCCTTGCCCGACACAATACGATAGTGGCAAGAGCAGTAGCGGTAGCAACGGTAGTAATAGTAGTAGTAGTAACAATAGTGGTGGTGTATCGTTTCGGCGTGACAATACCGGGAAAGCGAGCAGGACGTACAAACGGCAAGATCACCGGATACTATAAGATACACACGCTTACCGTGCGATTTACACGACTTGCGAATTTACGCGCGCGCGCGCATGCGCGCAGCTTCACCTCCGCATACATTCGTTCGTACGACGAGTAACAAGGAACAGTGAAAAGTTTACGCAAGTGTAAATATAGTGAAAATATAATATATTTATATATAAATATATACGATAGTTGAGATATATATATATATATAATCGAACGTGTCTTGTCTTCAAGAGTGATCGGTGTGAAGTGCAAAGTGTGTTCATACGGATTCGATTGAATCTTTGGTGGATATTGATCGGCTATTAATAATGGATGTAATGCATAGTTGGAGCTACGTCACGCGGGAGATGGGTATGCGTAGGAAAAGATTGTCACCAGATTACCATCTCCAGGCTATACGAGCTTATCAGGCGCAGTTGAAAATCAATGCCCTCATAGAGGAACATTCCACGGAAGACGGGAGGAACGAGTTACGGGAGGACGACCCACGTTGTGACGGTTCGTATACGCATGATATCGTGGGAATCTCGTTCGCGCGGCGCGCCTTTCTCTCTCTCTCTCTCTCTCTCTCGACGCGCGTGGGCGGGGTGACGCTCGTCTTAGCGTCGCGACGCTCCCTCGATCCGGAGCGCGCGCGACGCCGCTATTCTCGGCGGCCGCTCGTCCGCGATCGATGGAATCGCGAACTGTCGGAAGCGGCTTTCCATTCGTGGGGCGAATCTCTTTCCTCCTTATTTATCCTCCCCGAGTAATATGTACGAGACGATCGTTTGCCTC
Organism: Polyergus mexicanus; assembly: GCF_030449975.1. Lineage (NCBI taxonomy): Eukaryota > Metazoa > Arthropoda > Insecta > Hymenoptera > Formicidae > Polyergus > Polyergus mexicanus. Next base: position 3,154,429 of record NW_027223339.1, on the reverse strand, counting down.
GGTATGGGCGGGGCGGCGTTACATTATACATCCGGCTCGGATTTCGTTCGATTATGAGATCAATCGCGAGTGGGTCTCGTTCGCGACATGGGAATCCCCGGGACTTTCGAGTCTACATCTCCAAGTTTTTATCTTGCCGTTTCTCTATTTAACTTTGACGTCGTCGTCGCGAATCGGAATTCTTAATCGATAATTGAGATGAAACGAAGACGCTAGAATTCGCAATTAGAAAATATATAATATACGCGTAATATGTTTTATAATTATATTTGCGCACGTTTTCGCCGACGAAAGTTCATCGAACTTTCCTATCTGTCTCGTGCTCGACTCGTATTGAATTTATCGGGAATCGATGGGAATGCGCGCGTGCGCGCGCGCGCGCTCGCTCGAAGGAATCCGATTTGGCGTTCTTTAAAAGCTCTTTACGAAGCGTGACGGAATCGTCGGCAAGAGGCTCGCGTTGTTTCGCGAGCGGAAACAAAACGGACGGAGGTAAGGCCGGATCCGAGGGCGATAACGCAAGTTTTATTTATACACGCGACGAAAAGACTCAAAGCCGCCCTTTCCAAAGCGGGCGTAAAACGAGAACGTGAATCGTCGTTCTCTCGCGACAAATCTGTTTTGCTCGTCCGGTCGATGTCCGGCGGGCTTTTTTCCCTCTCGAATAATATCATCCCCGAAACGCGACCGTACTTCTTAATAAAGTTATAAAAAATATTCTTGTCATATTTAATCGTATCGCAACCTTATGCGGTATAAAAATAAAACAATTTTAAAATTAAATCAGTAATTCCTTTTCTTCTCTCTCGAATTAAATAAGATTGTCTTACTATCTTGAGACAAGAGTAACATATACAAATCTAAGCTTATATATTCTTGCATTTAGAATAACTTGATGTTAGATCGCTACAAATTTCCATCTTCATCTTTGTGAGAAAATTAACGGGATAGCACCAAGAGCATTTTATTCTAGATTTAAGAATTTTCCATTTAAGATTAAAATATTCTTTTTTCAATAATAAATATGATTGTCGTTATATCGATCCTATTTTATGATAGATTGAAGAGTAATAGCATTAGATCCGGAAATCTTTTCTGTGGGTACGGGATCTAATTTAGTATGAAAGTAGCCGGGGAATCCTGTCGCTTATGTTCTCGGTCTTTGATTCTCAAAGAAGAAATATATGGGTCTTTCGTTTTGTCCTTTTATCCGTTTGTGTATTCATTGGGAAGGTGTGGAAAGGAGGAAGGATATTATCGTATTTATTTGTTTTTCCATTTGAAAATTTTTGCACGACTACAGTTTCACCATTAAAAATAATAATTAAACAATTATCTTAGTGTCGAACTTGTCTTGAATGCACGTGTAAGACTTACATTTTCCTTGCTTTGTATGTTTGTTAATTTCTTTAATTCCTCGAGAAGAACATCTACGTATTTAAAAGTATTGTCGTACACTTTTTCTCGAATTTTCAAGTCAGAAATAAAATTAGACATCCTCTCTCTTCCTTTTCTCTCCTCTTAATTTTATAAAGTGCACAAAATTCATTCGCATCTTCGTTTTTATCCATTCATCTAGCTATCTATGGAGAAAAAAATGTGCATTTATTTCTTTCCTTCTTTGAAAATCACAAACGTGCAACTTCTTTAAAAACTTTGCTGCCAAAAATCTTTTAGTTCTATATATATATATTTTTTATCTTACTTTCCGAGAATTGCTAATTTCTTTTTGCGAGTTTAACTCTGACCCGATTATTCAGCGACACACCGATGGAACGTGTGATAAAAGCCGGTAAAAGATAGTCGTTCACTTAACGCGTGTTGCGGCTTTCGTCGATCAAAGTTAAAAAATCGCGCGGTCCCGGTCACTCTGATCTACGAGCGTGTCAATTTTCTGGCATTTCGGGCGCCGGCTTTTCGGACTCTACTTTGTGCTTAATTACCATTCGACGGAAAAGTTGTCGGCTCGTTACGCGCTCGAGCGATAACGATATCGCCGGCGGAAACCGATCACACACCTATATCTATATCTATCTATCTAAACTTGGGACCGGTCTTTCTCGCGGCTTGTGTAGGCAGCGACGAAGACGTTCGATTGGTGATCCTCGTGTCCCTCTCGTGCGTTGCGTGTGTGTCGTAGATTTTCGAAAGTCCGGACGAGAGGCGGCCCCGCGCTCCCCTTATCAGATCGTACGAATAATTTCTCTCCGCGTCGACTTGCGCGCGCACAAACGCATACACGGCGATTTTCTACCGCCGGCGAAATTGCTTTTCCTAAAGGGGAAAGATCGCGATAGAGCCACGTCCTTGGACCCGAAGTGTCACGCGAGCGAATAAACGGGATAAATTTCGCTGGCCGTCGAAATCCAGCAAATTGAATTTGATGTCTGAACGCGCGCGTAGGATATATTAAATGTTATATTAAATAATGTGTGTGTACTAACAACAAGTTACGATAAGTAATTTAATATTTAATTAGTAATAAATGATTTACAGCTGACCCTCTCAATGATATAAATTCAATTCATAAAATATTTATAAAAATGTTCAAAAATATTTTTGTTATAAAAAAATAGCATCTATAACAAAAAAAAAAAAAAAAAAACTGAGTGAACTCTTTTTAATCGCGATTTAAAAATCTTGTATCGCTGGCAACGCCGCGACACCGGATCTGTCTCTATGACGTCATAGTACTAACCTATCTCTACATGCACATATATGTGAATGTGTGTGTGTATGTGTGATGTTACTGACCTGTCTTATATATTTACATGCAAGCCGCAATCAATTATATTTAATTTATCGCGAACGGCAATCAATCAAACAAGATAATGATTATGTGTAAAAAGTAGCATTTTTTATCATTTTACATAATCTTATACAATTTTTCGTTTAGACTTTTAAACAATTAATTGAAATCAACGCGACAGATAGAAAGATGATCTCCATGCGAAAGATAGAAAGATCAAAATATTTTCTACGCGTTAAAATCATTTCATTCTATTGTCATCTATACCGCGTGGAAACTATAAAATCGAAAATGGTGTCAATGGATCAAACGGGTATAAGAAATCCGAGATTCGATATCGCTCTACAGTATTGTTTTTAGATCGAATTGGTTCGTAAATTTAATTGATAGCTTGAAGCTGTATTACGTAAAAAAAAAAAAAAAAAAAATATCTTTACTTTTGCAATACATGTCCTATATTAGCAAAAGTTTTACATTGCAGAATCGGATATTGACGAATTTGACAATCAATCATCATCTGCCATGTATGGCAATAATATAATATTGGAATGCGCGCATGCGTGTCGTTCACAACGATTTTGACTACCGACTCTGATTGATAGATACGAGTGCCAGCACCCGAGAGAGATATTCGGGACATCAGAACACTCTGGAATATATTGACAATATTATTCGTGATCCTATTATACAGAATATATTTTGCAACCCGTTAAGTTTCGTTATTTCCTACTTTAATCTTTTTAAGTTTCTTTTTATATAGTAAAATACATAATACGTCAAGCGATGCGATAAAAAGATTAAATATATATTCAATGAAATCTTTTCTTTTCCATGCAACTTATTTTCTCATAGATTTTAAATATACCTGTATCAGAGAGAGAGAGAGAGAGAAAGAGAGCATATATGTGTGTCTTTCTTTTTTTTGCTTTTATAAGAACTTGAATTTTCATCAATATCTTACGTGAGCGATATAGCCAACAATTACATACTTTCGTTTCTCATACACGTTTGTTTGCTTGCGCGATCATTTGTTGTTCACGTGATCGGAGCTATGAACGGGAGTCGTTTATCTTTTTTCATCCTCAAGTTGGCGAAATAATCTTTCTTTGGCTCTCAAGGCTGTTCTAAGGTGATCTCCCACACCGGTTACCTTTAAACTTCTTCTTCGTGAAACTGTCAATATTGTCCAAAATATGAGATTAAGGACTGTCGTAAGATATATATAATTTTCCAGCTGTATTTATTATTGCCAACTCTATATTTATTGTATATTTTTTGTATAAGTGGTTCTTTATAAATTTTTTTTTAGTAAAATTATTACGCGACTTTTGATATTGATAAATTATATTAAAATTAAAGTATAATACGATACGCGCATATAACATTTAATCTCTCCCTCTCTCTATTAAATTCTCTTTTCGTCACTTCTCTTTTTGTGTCGTCTCATTTTTTTTTTTAATTCTACCTTTTTTCTTTTTGTTGCTTTTTCTTTTAATTTTTTTCCCTAATGATATCTTTATTTATATATTTAGATTATCTTAAATTATATTCGCCTTGTATATCATTTTCATTCCAAAATACATTTCGTGTGTTGTCTCTTTTTTTTTTTTCAAGATTAGATAAATCTATCAATTCTATTCCCAGCTTTCTCTAAGAACTTACATTTTTATCATGTCTTATAGATTATATGCCGTTATATGAAGTGAATCGATTGCAGAATATAATTGGATATAGCAATCATTATTATCTTAACCCCTATCGAGCTAGCCCCCCCACCTTGCAAAAATAAAAAAACAAATAGCGTACAATTATGAGCTATTTATGAGCTTTCATATCCCGCAAATTAAAAATTTTGAGCTCGTTGCACTACACAGGAATTTAATATTTATGGTGGGGGGGCTGAGTCGATATCGACTCAGCCCCCCCACCACTTAAAAATAAAAATATTCAATCAATCTTTGCGGCAGAATTAGGAGCTATTTATGAGCTTTTAAGCTAATATAGTTTTAATTTTTGAGTTCATCCCCTTAACCCATAAAATCACCCTACGTCTTCCCGGCACAAGAGAGAACTATACTTAAAATGAAGGAAATTAATTATTTCCCAATTAAATATTGTTTATCGATTTATGAGCTCGTAAAATACGCGAATTTCGATTATTGAGCTGCAACCTTTTTACAATAAAACTACCCCACATTTCCCCGGCACAAGAGATAACTATACTTAAAATGAAGGAAATTAATTATTTTCCAATTAAATAGTGTTCATCAATTTATGAGCTCGTAAAATACGCGAATTTCGATTATTGAGCTACAACCCCTTTACAATAAAACCACCCCACATTTTTCCGGTACGTGCATTTTGATTATTGTATTGTAACTTTTTTTGCAAGAACTACTATTATATTTCTATATGATAAAATTATACATTATAATTATAAAATAATAAATTTATATATTATGTCTAAATCAATTTTTTGATAGACCAAAGTATGCAACTCAATAATTTTTTCATATCTTGCATATAAATAAAAAAAAAAAAAATTAGATCAATTGCGCAAATGTTTAGTTTATATTTTGATGAATCTTAGTATATATTCTTTTTATAAATTCTTTTTTTATGAATTAAATTAATACTGATATGTGAAATATAAAAGATTATTGCAGATAATCTTAATCTTAGATCTCAGATATTTAAATTGTATTACAAGACAACACATTTAATAATTCTCTTACATCTATTCAAAAGGATATAAAGTTAATGAATTAATAACAATTCTTACTATCCAATTTTGTTTAGAAATTTTATCTATTATATTATTATTGCATGTGATTTTGATTTTTATGTGATTGGGGTTTTATTGTAAAAGGGTTGTAGCTCAATAATCGAAATTCGCGTATTTTACGAGCTCATAAATCGATAAACAATATTTAGTCGGAAAATAATTAATTTCTTTGATTTTGAGTATAGTTCTCTCTTGTGCCGGGAAGACGTAGGGTGATTTTATGGGTTAAGGGGATGAGCTCAAAAATTAAAACTATATTAGCTTAAAAGCTCATAAATAGCTCCTAATTCTGCCGCAAAGATTGATTGAATATTTTTATTTTTAAGTGGTGGGGGGGCTGAGTCAATATCGACTCAGCCCCCCCACCTCTTAAAAATAATAAATTCCTGTGTAGTGCAACGAGCTCAAAATTTTTAATTTGCGGGATATGAAAGCTCATAAATAGCTCATAATTGCACGCTATTTGTTTTTTTTATTTTTGCAAGGTAGAGGGGCTAGCTCGATAGGGGTATTATCTTAGCGTACTGAATCTATTTAAAAAGTAATTGAGACAAGATGTAACAAAAGCTATATCCATAAAGAGTATCGTCAGAATACATGTAATTAAAGATTTAATAAAATTGCGTGAATATGAGAAAGGAAAAAGAAAAATATTCTAGAATCAATAAATATTGGTAGACTAATCTTTCTAAATGTCATTCATGCGCGCAAACCGCCCGCGCACACCGTCATCCGTAATTTTGCTATTTAGATGAAATTGCAATCTCGAAACCCAGCGTGTTGAGAGATATGTTGGAAGAAATGAATCATCGTGTAATATAATTGGCTCTTCCGCATATTTTGAACAATCGCATTTTATTTAGAAAAATTACTTTCGCTCATATCTTCTTTGCTTAGGTCTCAAGTTAAACTTTTGAAAATCTGGTATGGGATTGTTATAGGATTATTATCTATATTTAGTATTATAAAAAGATCAATTATATGTTATGTAATCATATATTTCTTGTTCTACATTGTTGCTTACATGTTTTTAATATTAAATAAACATAAAACGTAATATTCGTTTGGATCAATCATTTTTAATTGTTCTAATTAATTACCAAGGAAAACATTGGGTAAACGCATGTACAAATTGTACGTGGTTATTTATTCGTATGGAGGAGCAAGCTGTATCACGTGTTCCTCGCTTACGAAATGCTAAATCGAATTACGTAGATTGAAAAAAAGATGTAGGATACTGGTGCTACACGTGCTTGGTTAGAAAGTAACGTTAAGGATTGCATACATCTAATAACGAAATGTACCGCAAAGAAACTCTTAACGATTGAACACCGCATCCAATATATAAGTAAAAGAGAATTTAGAACATTTTTCTTTGAATAAAAAGAAGAAACTATTTTAGCATTGTGACGTCATTATAATCGTGTGTCATTTACTAACTAATCGGGATAATTTCCCGTAAATAATGAATTCGAGTTGTCGTTATGTTATTTGCAATAATGAATATTATTAATAATTATGTATTAAAAAAATATTAGATTATATCTATATTTGATTAATTATTATATTGTTTTACGTGTGCGCACATAACGTTTGATCGATTCTAAAAAAAATTTTGTGAACGGGAAGGGGAGGGGAAATCGCGATGGAGAGTTGAATGTAACGAAGACTGTCTTTTTTATATTATTGTACACATGATCGTCACGATCTCCATTCGTATTTGCAAATTCGTTAATCGCGTTATTATTTTATTATTAACACACGCAATAATGTATTGGCATTACGATGCTACTACAATTCCGCGTGTTACGCTATCGTGATGAAGCAAAGCGTTGCAATCCGCGGTGGCAAGTATTAGGAAATAAATATATTTTTCTCGCGATCGTTAAATAGCTGCATTCGAGAAAAAAAAAATCTATTTGTGACATTTACGTGGAATTTCATAGTTTTTCTAAAATAGCGGGTATCAGTATATTTTAATTTCAAAATTATCTTAAAATTAAGAAGTATGTAGAAGATATATAATATATTTTTTTTATCATAACATTTTAATAACATTTATTTTTTTATTGCGAAATAATGTTGGCGTGCGCGAAGTTGGAAATTTGATGAATTTAATACAGAACATTTAACATATATGGAGGACTTTAATTTCATTAATTTTGTTGATTCATTTTTTTTCAATAATTCAATTTTTTCACTTTTTAGTAATTTAATTGATCTTATTCTTTCATCAATTTAATTTTTACGAGGCAATATAAATGTAATGTTTTTATATTCTTGCCATAACAAGATTAATAAATTATTTGTTTGAAAAATGATATGAAATAGAGACGAAGATATGAATCTTAACTTTTGAGTACACGCACAATAAATATTTAATTTTATTAATTAATATAATGTAAAGAAGCTTATAGAAGGAACATCTTTATTTAAAAAATTATAAACATTAATCTTTCTAATTTTCTAGAAATTTGGTCTGAGCCGAAAATGACCGAGGAGGAAGTGGAATCGTGTAAAAGGGAAAAAGACTGGACGGAAAGGAGAAAGTATGACGAGGTGGATGACAAAATCAGAAAGTTGGAGAATAGGAATTTTTTTCAAAACAAAGACATGTGCAACAGATATGACTCCTTCGTTACCTGCTGGAATGACTGTTCGGTGTTGCGCATTACTGGCAAGACCTACAAGGATTTAACCGGCCGCGAAACGTGTTGTCCCGATTATCCTTTGCACAAGATATTCTTACGAAAAGACTCTCTCAATCGTACGTTGAACTCGCTCAATTCGTTGGTTACGAATACGAGTACGCCCGACAATCGCTGCACCAATGAAGACCATATTAGCAGTAAACCGACCTTAGTAAGACAGAACGCACAATGGTGGTCGAGGGGTCAAAGAATAACACCGAGAAGGAGCATTCTGAAAGCACACGCGGCGCATGCCTTAGTCAATACTACGATTCTATCTGCGGCGCATTCGTTGGCGAATACGCCGTCGAATAATTCCCGTCAAGATTCTACTCGAATTGTTATCAAGAATCTTGAGAGCGACGGCGACTCACCGAGATCGGCATCGCCGCAGAGTTCCGAAGCAGACGAGGACGAGCCGATTTTCCGAAACGGTCAAAACAAGGTACATGCGAAGTTATCCGACTATATATCGGAGGGGGCGGCATCGGCGAGCAGAGACACGTCGGGGTCGGGGAGCGAGAGCCCCGGTCAGCAGATCAGGCGGCCTTATATCCTGAGGAAGGAGAAGGATAGTCGGGAGATAGAGAGGAAAGAACGAGAGGCGTCGATGGAGAGCAACACCATCAAGAACAACACCCTCAACGATCATTGCTACCATCAGTCCAGAAGTATGGAGCGATTAAGACGACAGACATTTTCCGAAACCGGTAAGTCGGCACGCATCTCTTTTCCCTCTTATTCGAATTCAAATGACTGTTCACACTTATCGCGATAATTAAATATGAATTTCTAACAAGTTCAAGATTAAAGAAGCACGATATTTTATGTGTATTATTCAAAAATGAAAAATGTCATTTTAATTATCAAATTCGCTATTTTTTGCACGACGCATAATTCACGCAGATAAATAAATCGCATATTATCTTTAACAACTTTTATTCCACCAACGAATTTTACACTCTTTCATTTCTCTTATATTTTTCCCTATTTCAATTACACTCGCAATCAAAGTCGTCGGGAATAAAATGTGTGATGAGAAGTAAGAAGCTGTAAAAAAAAAAAAAAAAAAAAAAAAAATCGAAATAGGGTAGTACTAGTCAAAATATTCATTCAATACGTTATGCGTATAATGGCTTAACTGCTCGAGAGCAGTTGGCGAAATTGGGATACCCGCATGAGTGTATATTAATCGCGAAGGACTCGATTATTCGTCATCGTGCAAACACGAACGAGTGCGACGACTGAGAAACACGTTCCATGCGCTGAGGTCGGCAGACCGATGTCCTCGGGTAGTAATTTATTGCGAGGGAGATCCCGTGAGAATTTCGTGCCGCGCATCGTGGAATTGATTCGTCAGTAGGAGGGAAGGGGAAGAAGTGAGAGAAAAAAAGAAAAAGAAGGAAAGCGACGAAAAGGAAACGCGTCGGCGTCGGGTGTTCCGCGTTCGAGCGTCGTCGCGTCCGATATCTTGTCTTCGAAATAACGAGCCGATCGAGATTTCGCGGTGTGTTACACGTGTGGTAACGCATTTCTTATTAACGTTGCGGCAACACGTGTATCACCTTCAATCACCCGTGATGCAAATTCATTTTAGCGTCGCCTTCGCGGTCACAATTATTGAACGACTCGCCATCGCGATCACGTAAATAATGTAATCGTGCAATTTTTTAATTTATCTCTCATACATACCTCGAATACCATGCAAAGGAGAATATGCAGGAATCGTTGATTTTTTTTTTTTTCTCAATTTCATTTGCTAAATCTGAAGATCATAGTCAAAATAGCTTGCAAAATAGTCTTATTGTTAGTGTGTCCGGGAAAAATTTTGAGACATATTTTAAACAAAAAACAGCAACGTTTAATTTTATCACTTTCTCAGCAAATTTCTCCCATTATGTTTTTATTAAAATCGTGGCTTTTATTTGCGCTATAGAATAAATTAGGTTTTTTTTTCTGTTTTATTTTGGGTAAAGGGATTGTTTATTTTATAGTGGCGAAAAAGGAGAGGAATAAATTATACATATATGCATACATCTCATAGGATACAAAGTTCTCTCTCTCTCTCTTTTTTTTTTTTTTTTCTTCCCCCGAGTACTTGATGTGAAAATGATCGTTCCATCTTTATCATCGTCAACTATTCATCCCCCCCCCCCATTTCTCTGTACACTAAACATGGATAATAAATATGAAAGAATCTGGATATTGATTGTAGTTGAGACTCACGAAGATTCCTAAAAATTCGTTATTAAAGTATTAAACTTATTACACTTAATTTTATTAAACTTAAAACATTTTCCTAAGTATTTTTCCAAGAATCTTCTGTAAAAATGATGTAGAATTTCTTCCACATCACTTACACTTGTGATTTCTTTTTATATAATTAAAAGTATCTCAATTCATGGATATTTATAATGACAACTAAGTGAAATCTATTCGTTAGATATTGCAATCTAAAACCATTAGCTTGCAAAAGAGTCGTTTATAGTTGAAATGATGGTAATATAATATTTTAGACAAAACTATAAAATTACATTTATATTCTACTAGACCTCGATAAAGAAGGACTTGAAACTGTCAAGCATCATTACTGTCAGTGTAAGACAAGTGCCAGAATTGAAAGGTGTCTCACTGTCGCGATACATGTACATTTTTTCTGGAATCACTTACGCATTAATTCGCATTACGTCGCATATCGCATTCATTTACAAAGTCCTACAGCACAAAACAATAATAACCCAGACAAGATTAAAACGTCTTAAAAAGTAAGAATAATATCGTTATAACGTCTTTAGAACGTCTTTTAGATACGCGTGAATAATTATCTGAAAATCAAATTTATGATAATTTATTAATATTTCAGATAAATAGATAAAAAGCGAAAAAAAAGATAATTTTTTAAATTTAATGAAATAAATTAAAAATAAGATATTGTTGGTAAGAAAATCGACACTATGTCGGTTTTGTGATACAAAATGCGGCACCGATTGTCTACAGATAGATTATTACGAGTAAGAGGAATGTCTAGAGAAATGTCATTTAAAACTAAAAAATAACTAAATAAAAGGAGTGTCAACCTAAGGGCCAATAAATAAAAAAAAAAAACTCAAAACGATGACCTTTCATCCGAAAGTACGTCTTCTATAGTTGAACTCGAATGTATATTTGTTCGTCGCATTATTTAAAATTACACGGCGTATTACATGGAATTACTTGGGTAATTCCCGGTAATTCGCAATACATGTACAAATTTTTGGTGAGTGAGGCACCCCTCGGCCAGAACTGTCGCTCGTTGTGCACATGTCCTTGTACTTGTTTGGTATTTAAGTAGGTATAGGAAGGTAAATACATAAATACACATGCCCGCGTAATTTTTTAACCATCACTTTCTATTGAGTATACGTATATGTTGAAGACAATGAACGTGGAAACGATGTTAACGAAGATTAAACGAATGAGTGTGTAAAAATACCAAACGTATGTAACGCAAGTATGTAAAACGTAAATATTTAAATGAGTGTAAATATGTAAATAAGTCTAAATATGTACATAGCCCCTAAGGTAACTCCACCATTGCAGGTCCCAAGTCCTGATGAGAAAGGATGAGGACTTGGGTAATATCAAAATATAAAAAATATATAAAAGCATATTCCGATCTATAGTATTTCGTTTCATAGACACTCTACAATAATAGTTTTTGCTATAATATATTATTTATTTTTTATTTATTCTTTTGCAAGAGTAAAAGCCACAATTTTAATAGAAACATAATACGAGAAATTTGCTGAGGTGGCTCGAGAAAGTAATAATGATAAAATCAACCGTTGCTTTTTTCTGGTTAAAATGTATCTCAAAATTTTGTCCGAATACTAAGATTATCTTGATTTTCGGATTCAGCAGTCAATCTGCTGCGTGCTGTTCAAACTACCTGAAATGCATACCCACCTTTCCCAGAACATTGTTTCGTATAAATGCAGTTTATTTACTCGGACGCACGCGTAAAGAGTTTATTTTTCTCCCTCCACGATCCTTAAAATCTGTTTGACTTGTAAATGCTATGCTAACCACATTGTACGAATCTTGTATGAATTTTCATGCTGGAGGCGCTCGATGGTATTTCTAGGACTCGAAGGATATATTTGCAGTATATTCGCTCTGAGGTGTATTTCAGCGAAATGGTTACCGTCTCGCTAAACAATCATTAAATGCACGAGGCGCATTGAGTTTCCGCGCACGAAGCTCGCGATTCTTCTTTCACTGGAGTAGATTTTTATACTGTGGTAGAGCATACGAGCCGTCTCGTAGTATAGCTATCTTCCGCTGTAAGACGAAAAATATCGAGCATACTCGTCGTGCATTCTTTCAAAATACCGCAGACAATAAAGTCTGAATTCGCGCCGTATTGCCATTCCCGTGTCTCGAGTCAATATTGACAAAGGATGTTGTGAACGCGCTTGGCAGCGCTCGTAAATGTGACTTAATTGCCAACCTCTCTCTCGGCAATGTTTCACTCTCAATGATACCAATGATTACTGATTACCATCGACGAAGAAGCGAGTTGATAGATCGCGGTATCGCCGATCGCGCAGCGATCCGACCATTGAAAGATGTATCTTTATGCGCGTCGCAAAATTGTGTCGAGGTCAGGAAAAGTTATCTATCGATCGATACATCATCAACTAGAATCTCCAAGATGCCGGCTTTCCCAGAAATATCTCGATTATTCAGCTTTCCGAAAACTGAGTCAGCGAACTTGGCATTACATTACGGCAAAAAATTATGAGAAATAAAAAAAAAATTCCATACAATTTATAAACACGATAGGAAGAGATTCGACACACATTTCTATTTTTTAATCTTAAAAGTTCGTAAGGGCATATCTAATAAATCATCGATGTCAATGAAAATTTTCCGTTAATAACACAATAAAATGCAATTTATTGAATTAAAAATTGCCGACAGAAGCATCTTGCTTTGCTATTGATTATTTGTTCGCTCGATAAAAAAATGTTGGAAGAAAACGTATGATTTTTAATGATTACGTGACAAATCTTTTGAGATTGATATTATCATTGTTACCGTGCGACAATACCGATTATTTTCATTTCAGCGCTTTTCGCGCTTTCAGAGCATGTCGCGCGAATTTTTCTCGCGTAACAGGCGCATTGTGTTCAGTCACGTGTCGCGCGATGCCGTATGTAACTACAATGATTCCTAGCAAGAAGGTATGTACTTGTGCGCGCGACTTGCATAACTCGAATAAGCCGCACGTATAATGATTGATGTTTTCTTCTAACAGTTGTTTTTTTTTTTTCTATAATATTTTTCACGAAGCAAATATGAGCAATAAAGTGCACGTATTATTTGTACAACTTCAAGTACTTTATTTGGTAGAATCTAAGAAGTAGAAGATTTTCTACAGTTAGTCTTCAATAATCATCTAGTATATAATATATGTATATATATAGTATGCGAGAGATAAAAATGTGTAAATAAGTTTAAAAAAATGAATACTTAGTTTAGATGGAATTCAAAATTAAAAGATGTATATGTTTTGTTTTAGTAATAAATAAACAAAAATAAATTTTGTAATTTTTCTTTTCAAATTTTTGATTGTTAGAAAACAATCGTTTAAAAAAGTTAAACATTTGTTTTATGCATAAAATTATTACTCTTATTACTTTATAATTATTACACATCTTAAAAATATTTACTTAATTACTTTTTTAAAGACATTACGTTAGACAAATGTCGCGAACATGAAATTAACGGCAATGCAACGTTATTCGTGCGATTACGTCTGTAACTAAATATCCGTGATGTCCGCGGAATCGGGACATACTTTTCGTAAATCATGGGAGAGTATTCCGCGGGCGTAATTGCCACCAGCATTGGAATCCACTGTTGCGACGTCGGCGTCATCGCTAGGCAGAAAAACCTAACCTAACCTGTGTGTCACCTGAGAATATGTTGCACCACATGGCGACATCGTCTATCGCATATATATATATATATATACCATATATGTATGCGCGCCTATATATTCATACGTACATTGCGAGGAGCGTGTGCAGCCCGCAGCGCGGCACACGCGCGTGCGGAAGAGTCGCGGGTGCACACACGCGCACGTGGAATGCACACACGCGCACGTGCTCGCTCATGACCCAGACACGTACGTGCGTCGGCTCGTAAGATGATTACGTACCGCCGGCCGGGCTCGCCTCTCGCTCGCAGCGATACTTGGTCGGTTACGTAGCGTGATCGTCTCTCTTATCTCTTGTCTTACGTAGGCGTAGCAAGATTGTCGCGTTACTTTTGGCGGGAAATGAACAAGGCTTGAAATATATGTATATAGTGATATTGGAATGCGTTCGTATACACGGAGTCCGTCCTTTCATCGACCATAGATCAAAAATAGATCTGTTTATTAATTATACATCCGTGTTACACGTAGCTCAGCATTTTCTATATTCTTCTTTTTTATTTGTTCTCTCTACCTTTAAATCGTCGTGAGCATTAAATATAGATAATATATAAACAAGACAAAAAAACACACATAAAATATAATATATTACTATTTTGAAACTTCTCACATGTAAAGTAGAGATCAGAATGAATAATAATGCCAATGTCGGATGACGCAATCTTGCAACATTGTCGCGAGTGGCTCAAGTAGCGATCATTACGAAGATGTCGAGAAGTGTATGCGAAGCGCCAAATGCGTTTTATAAACAGCAAGACAGTAGGACATATTCGAACTGCGGGTTCCTTCAAAGTGCCGCGCTTCCTCTCGGCTCTCGGCTGTTTAATGAGCCCACACACACACACGCGCGCGCGCATCATATAGCCCAATAAGTCTGACCAAGACGACGATGGCGATGGCGTGTGACCGGACACGTCGTAGATCCGACCTTGGCGTTGCCCGATCGTAATTGGTAATTGGCGGAATTCACCGACGCGCAAGTCGCCGGTTACGATCAACTGGCCAGAGGTCAGTGAAACGCTCAGGTGATTGATCGGTCGGGTGAAAAATTACACTTTTCTACACACTCCTTCATCCATACAGCACAGAACATTGCAGCAACATTGCAACAATATTGCAACATTGTAGCAATATTGCGGCAATGTTGCAACGTTGCTGCAATATTGCTGCAATGTTCTGTGCTTTATGGGCACCGATAATTTTTATGTCTTTCTCTTTATTGGCCGCATGTAAAAAGCTTGCATTCGACGTTATCAGAGCGAAATTTGTGGCCGCATTTAGCACGAAATATG
This sequence comes from Polyergus mexicanus, assembly GCF_030449975.1. Lineage (NCBI taxonomy): Eukaryota > Metazoa > Arthropoda > Insecta > Hymenoptera > Formicidae > Polyergus > Polyergus mexicanus. The sequence continues at coordinate 3,138,930 of NW_027223339.1, read as the reverse complement.
CGGACATTTATGTATATCAATTTACGAATAGGTAATCGCACTCGTAAATTACTCTCGACACATGCGGCTTCGCCGAGATCATTCTTATCATACACAATCGTTTTTTTCGTGTCCCACTGAACCGAGCGAGATGACTTCGCGGAACTCTTCGATTCGACCCTCCGATCTCTTATCGGAATCCGATTGGCGCGAAATGGTAAGATATGTATTTGCACGCAAATAATTGATTCTCGATTTTTACGTAATTCCTGATTACGACTAAGTGGCCTTGCCTGTTTCTTCTTTTTTGCGTGACTGAAGCACTGCCATTTTTTCATATCTTCGCGGACCTCTGTACTGGGTGATCTTCTCGTCTCTCATTCATCCGGCAGAAGGACACGTTGATTATTTTTTTTCCCTTTCTGTCGGATTATTTTCTTATGGATAAAATATGAAGCGATTAATATCCAGCACAGATAAATTGAATGGTTTTATTCCGTTTTTATCCGCTTTTTTTTCTATTTTAATCCCTAATTCTACCATATCATATGTTTGAGCGTTCTCCGTGTTGTACACGTACGGATTAACGGGTTCATGATCTGTATTTTTCGAAGCAAGTACCACATACGGCCTTCGATCTCATCTTCGCACGGTCATCCGTCTCTTGTGTGCGTAAGATATATTAAATCGTTAGTATATCTACGCAGTCTCCGTATGGTATATCATCAAATACCTTGATGTTTTTTTTTTCTAATACATAAAAAATATAATGAGCATTTTTATTTGAAAATTTGCCGTACATTAAATAAGCCACGAAAAGAAGTTCTTAAATGTGCGAAAATATGAGAAAGCTTCAAACAAACCAGATCGTTCTGAGACATGCGAATATTAAATTGAATTAACAAATTATATTATATATGATAGTTTAACTCATTTTGTTTCATTATAATTATCCATCACAAATTAATGCGATGCTATATTAGCTTCATTCGATATTTGTTCGATGTATGCGCGATATTTATAGATTAGCATTTATCACGATACATATAACGTTGCATTGAACGATGTGTTTCTTCGCGCCGAGTAGTTCCTTCCAGCGCCAAGTTACTTTCGCATAGCCGGGGAGAGAGAGATCGACGGAGTCTGCGCTCTCGATCGCGCGGGAACTCGAAGGTCGCGCGGTGCCAAGTGACGTCAACCGATAGCCGGCCGGCCGGTCCGCCGGCCGGTCCGCCGGTTTGCCGATCGCCGCTTGCGGTCAGGCGTGGGACCCCGCCGCGGTGGTTTAAATGGTCGCCGGAATGCGGTTAAGCCTTTTTGCCATTCGCGCCGTAGTCGCTCACCGGTACGGCAAAGGGGAATATTCAATGCCGTATCGAAGGGGCGCGTAGCCCCCCTGGTATTTATCTTTTAGCCGCCTCTTTTAGATCTCTCTGACGAGAGTAAATCTATTTTTGTTCAATGAATATGTGATTTTTACAACGTAATCGTAATCGTAATTTATTTATAAATATGGCATTGCGTCGATCATGAAAAGTAATAATTTGAGAGATACGGAGCGCAAAGTCTAAAGATGCTTATTAGAATCTAATTTATTTGTATTTGTATTTTTTATTCTCTCTCTCTCTCTCTCTCTCTTCCTCGTGTTTTGTTTTTTCTTTCTTTTTTAAAGAGAACATACGAACATTATAAAGTTGGAGATATTCCAAGTAGATGCGAAATTAATTGTGTGTCTGCGCGCGCGCGTGTGTATGTGTGTGTGTGTGTGTGTGTGTGTAAAATTGAAGATTAGCGATCGTGAAACTTGCTCGGAAAAGCGAATCTATCTCGTCGTCACATTGAATCAAATTGTGAGATAGATCCGACGTGTACCAGGATGATTCATCGCTGAGAACTGAATTCTGGGCGCATATTAAAGGCAAGCGTGTTTCATTTTTAATCGGGCAATTGTCTGTAATAGCTTCCCGCATAGAGGCGGCGATTCACAATATGCATTACATGTGATATTTCTCTTCATGATTCCTTGTATCGTGTGGCGACTATTTCTCGCAATCATTTAAAATATATTTATCAAATATGCAGATATAGTGTCTTTATAATATATATACATATTATTATTTATGCCATCCACTAGAGAGACGTCAAATAATGGAACATTCGTCAGATGATACGATTAATCAAACGTATAATGTGGAGATATTTTAAACATAATGATTTTCATTATAAATACATAACTTATGAATTATGAAGTATTTGGGGAGGTATGTGCAAATTTTTGTAACTTGAAGCTTATATAACGATTAACGAGAACTTGGGATTGTGACTGTAATGATTTATAAGGAAAACATTTTTCTGCGAATTTTCCTCTTACATAAACTGACATACAGCTTGTAAAAGCTGCAAATCGTACATGTATGAGTCGTCGGCGCCAAGCGCTTAGCGCCGCTGATTACACGAGGCCTTGCGAACGCAACGATATATTTAGCCAATAGCGATAACGACCAAGCTAGAACAAGCACAGGCCTATAATATATATAGTAGGGGCCAGGAAATTCTCGACTTAAGCGAAGAGGGAAGATCATGAAATTCCACGAACTCGGTCCGACCGCTCGATCTCATGTCTCGTAAGATTAATCACCAGGTGAGGATCAGGATGGCTAAGCGACAAGCAAAAAACGAGTGCACTTTGTTCGGCGTATCAAGATCGCATCTCAGAATCGTGTGATTAACGTCGGCTGGCGGATCGGTTTTCAGCCGGACTTCCCGCCATTTCTAACAAGCATTTACCTCTAGGTTGTTTTTAGGGATAATTATTATGAGCGATTACGTTTCTGATTATTTCCACTTAAAAATTATCCCAAAATTTTGCCTTTTTAAAAATAATCTAGATATTATTGCGAGAAATAAAAATATTAAAAAGGATAAAGGGGCAGGGGGAGGAAGAAAAAATGTTGAGATTATATTTCGTCTATAATAAATATAAATAAATAATTATTAGAATCTATTGGAAGAATTTAGAGTTTATAGGTACTTTTATACGCATCGTCGGGTAATATCTCGCGCACGCAACTTAGCTCATGCGTCATTTCTCGCACGATTTGGCATCGTCCGGTGGACGTATTTCAAGGAAGACGCTGACTCGTCTTACGTCTGATGCCGCCTTTCGTGGTATTCGCACACGCGCAACCCGGCCCAGGTTCCTTTCCCATCGATAGTATAGGGCGCGCCGCGTCGCGTCCCGTTTCCTCATGCAAATTTCTGCCGCTTAGAAGCTTCCAGGAAAGTCCATGCGTTGGAACGCGTTACTCGCGCATGCGCCGCATCTGAATCGGGATATGCGCGCGCCTCCGCGAATTCAGGCGGCACACATCGGTCACGTGCGTGCCGCTATGCTCGCGTCTGAAAGTCAATTTCGATTTCGGAGAAGCAGGTGAAATGCGCGTAGCTTTTTCACTTATCGTTATAATGGGGAAAAAAAAAAAAAAAAAAAAAAATCGTTTTGCGTAATAACTTACGATTTTTAAATTTTTAATTTAAATGAATAATTTTATATCATTGATAAACATTATAATGATTAATATTTTCATACATATTATTTAATTCTTCAAATGTTTGCTATTATTTTATTTTAAATATAACATTTAGAATGCGCATACATAATTGGCAGCGGCGCTCACAAAGTCAATGATTGGTTGAAACAAAAAAAAAATCAGATGTTAATAGAGGCGGAATAATTACACGGTACTGAATTTACCCTGACTAACGTTGCGTTGCGAAAGCCATCGTACGAAAGTAAGGAAAATGTCAAGCGGTCCATTATTAAAATACGTATATAATACGAGGTTGACGTGGGTTGTATTCTAATATCATTGAGAAGTTTGTACGTAACGCGCCTTCTGGATATTGCAAAACAATTTCGCTTTGCGCTATCGCCCGCACGCAGACGGGTTTAGCATCTTGCGAAGATATTAATTAACATTCTAAGCACTCGGTTAATTATCTAAGTACAAATCGAAATTGACTATCCTCTCGCGTCTTCTCTGTCTTTCAATTTTTCCATATTATTATAGTTATTATCTTTTTTTAAACATTCTTTGATAAATAATATTTTATAATAACACACACACACACATACAATATATTTTTTTAATTAATATTTTATTGATAGAGAAAGAGAATTTTTTCATTTTTTTTCTTGCAGTTTTCTTAATAATTTTTACGGTCTTTTTTTCCAAAATTTAAATGGTTATTTCCTTTTATATTTCTGCTTTTTTATAAAAACTTATAAAATATAACAAAATGCATTTCTTTCTCATACTTTTACAATCTCCTACTTTCTCTTCCTTTTCTCTTTTTTCCCCTCCCACTATATTCGCCTTTCCCTCGGGAGCAAGTGGGTGGCTATTTTTGTGCTGGGGATTGTATAAAAGCGCATCTCCGTAAGATGACGCAATTCATTCATTCATTAACTGTGACCGCGTGGGAGAGACTGCAGATAAGTACCGTAGTAAGAACGTCGTCTGAAGAGAATCGCACTTGGAACTTTCTAACGGGAAGAGGTTTTCCTGAATAATAAAACAGAAAGAGAGAGAGAGAGAGGGGGGGGGGGAAGAGAGAGTATACTATACTCTTGTAAAAATTCTTTATTTAAAGGTCAGCTAAACGTTATTAATATACGAAATTGTTATGTGTATATACGATGTTGTTAATTAATATTTTATTTTAAAAAATTTAATATTGAATCGCCAAGATTTTTTTTTTTTTGCCGTTGCCAATTTTCCTGTAATTTTAAATAATTGAAGAAATCGTTAAACTTTATTTTCGTTATACAAGAGAACATTATATACGCCTATGAGTTAAATTTAAAGCCGCGATACAAGCTATAATAACCTGCTTTGCATTGCTTAAAGTAATATTCCTATCAAGCACAGGCATCATTATAATTTTAAATTCTTCGCATAAGTTATTTAAATGTTATTCCAAAGACTTAGATAACAACATAATTATCATTTTTAGTCGAACCACAGATTTATCAGTTATTCCCGCATAGGAACGGCGTTTCAGTTCGCATACTCGTTTCCGGTCGGCATGCAAACGAGAGAGAGAGAGAGAGAGAGAGAGAGAGAGAGAAGATTGGTCTGGTCGATCAACCAGAACTTCTTGCACCGGCAATTAAGAGGCCAAGTCGAATGCTTGAAATATCAAACTGGCAAAATCTGATTTGGGAATGAGTTGGTCCAGTATCGTCAATGGCGATTTGATCTTTTTTCTTTCTTTCTTTCTTTTTTTTTTTTAAAGAAGAGTTCGACTTTCTCCCTTTTTTTCTAATCTTAACAATAATTTTGATAAAAAGAGAAAAAATCTACGACGATGAATTTATTCTTAACTATTTATAATTAATTCACCTTTAATTTATTATAATTTAAATAACGAAAAGAAATTATATATTTTAACTATAAAAATCACAGTAATTCGGATAAAATTCTTTTGTATATTTTGTACACTGTCCTTCGAGAATAGAAAGAAATATCACGGAGAAAATTTGAATAATTTTAAATACACACACGCAAGTTTTAAGTACTTTACTATATTTTTTTTAATATTAAAATTGAATAGAGATAAATCTTTGAACCAACTTATTATTATTATTATTATCGATCAATTAATTATTCTCTCGGTGGCAATGCATGTATTTTAATCTCGGGATCGCTTTGTCCCTCATTGAAAGTCTTTCCCTTTCTCTCGATCGACTCGCCGTTCTCTTGTTCTTATTGCATTTCTCATTCAAGGCGGTACGCCACACACACACAGTCGCTTACCTACTCTCAAAACGATAGGTGGAAAGGTATGGAGAAGGGATACCAAGAGAGAGGAGAGATTGTGAGGCAGATAAGGAGAAAGACAGACAAGTAGACACGATGAGTGAGACAGCAGCGAACAGACTGACATTTTCCGTGAATGATTTGCGAGATGCATTTCTTCGTCTTCTTCTTACGCCGTCTGTATTGTTTGGAAATAGCGAGGGATTGCTCGATCACTTATCGGCAAATCATTGGTCACGATTATTGTCTCGATATATTTCGCAAATTTGTGGAAAAAAAACCTTCTCGTCATTTTTTATCATTTTACGGATACAGCGATTACATATCGATTGTATTGCGAATTTAGAATCACAAGAATCTAATTCTTCACAATCTGATTTTTCTCGCGCTGTGACACTCGTAGTTTCACTCGTAAAAGGCATGTGCTTGCTTAACAAGAATGACTCATTCGATCGCGATTTCTCGCGGGCAGACGAGAAAGAATCATTCGGTGATCGTTGCTAAATGCATCATTGATTTGCGGCCGGTTATACCGACGCGTGGGAGTATTCTGATTGCGTCTGGTCATCGGAGAACGGACGTCGACTATATACGCTAGTATTTCTCCTTCCTTCTTCTTCTTCTTCTCTAGATACTACCATTCGCATATCTATCTGCCGTAAGATGTTTACCCCTACCATTCTATACAATCCCCCTTTACGACTATATTTGCATGCGAGCAGCGAACATAATACGAGCGGCGAGACCTCCTAGGTAATCGCGTGGTCGTGTTCGAAACACGATGGGTGGAAACGTGCATTTGATTTGATTTATAAATATACCTAGATATATTTAAGAAAATATATTTTAAAATAATATTTTGTTTAATCGAAACAATTTCTTTAAACGTGATTATTTGCAATAATCTGAAGTATGCTCATCATTAATCGCGAAAGTGAATTGAAAGTTTTACATACATATTATCAAAAAGGATAAGTTATTTTAAAAATTAATTTTTAAAGGAATGCCACGTGTAAAATGCATGCGAATGATGACCGAATTCTTAGTTTAATATTTTTTGTATCGGGCAACAAAAGATATTGATGTTAGTGAAAATTTGATTTCCCTTAACATAATTGTATACGGTAAAACAATATGAGAGAAAGAAACAGTCGTGTAATTTATACAATATAAAATATTTTATTTGCGTATTCATTATTATTTCGGCGTCGGCGTATTTGAAGTTTCAATTCTTTCGCGCGATGATCTTCACTTTCGTAACTGGATTGAATTGCTCGATGCTTACACATCACGAGGCTCGAGCATGAAGAGATTTATGGCTTCGCCTTATATACGGGTGACTAGGAAGAGAAACGTGCCGTCACATTCGCATATGTGGCTCGAGGAAAGGGGGATCGTTATTTGAGATTACTTTAAAATATAAACAGCTTCCCAATATGCGTGTGGTTTTTTTTCTTCAATTCCAGTAACTTGATCGCGAATTTGAGAAAAATTTGGAAAATCATTCTTACGGTGCGCGGAAAATCGGGGAATAATTAGAAATTTTTAATAAATCTAATTTTTATTAAATTTATAACTGATGTAAAGAAATGTCACTCAAGACGATCCTGGATATTGTTAGAGAATTCGATGATATGATATGAAAGTATGAATTCTACGAACCGTGAATAAGAATGAGACTTCACTCAGGTCGTCAAAAGCAGATCATTGTTAGAGGAATATCTCTTTTGGGCCTCGCCTAGATTTTTAAATATTGTATGTGGCGCGGGAGAAAGTGATAATCACTGAATGACGGCGGCTCTATGGAAGTATGTTAAAGCCGCTTGAAGGAAGTTCGCACAGGTCACGGAGATAAGAACATCGCATACATCTCGGTGTAATCGGACGTTGTTATCGACGCACGGGTCGTCGGGTATCAAGAAACTTACTTATGATTATCGCATGAAACACGAAACTCGAACATCATCGGCGTATTCAAGAGTTATATCGACGTGGCAGATATCGCGCGATACTCCGGCAACACTTAATTGTACACATACGTGTTATTCTGTCTGATTAGATTTTTTTTTTCTTCTTATCAAAGTATATCTATGTGTTTGCTCTCTCGTTTGAACTTTTCTATTCTTAACTAAATAATCAGTTCTCAATAAAGATGTAAATTGGGTTGAGTACGATTCTATGGAAACTGAGAAAATACACATTCCTTTCAAGTGTAATCTTATTTCTTTATTTTAAGTCTTAAGTCTTTATAAATATATTCATAATACTTTTCTTTTTAAATTTATTGTTAGTAAGTAAATGTTTTTTAATACAAAGATAATATGTATCTCTCTTTTTAAATATATAAAAGTATAAAAAGATAAAAAAAAGTTTCGCGAATAATTCACTCAGCTATCTCAAATTCTAAAGATTAATTCTAACTTTTTCATTAAATTTTCTTTTTATCGATTCACTTTCAGAAAATTCTTGTTGCTTTATTATTATAATTATGATTATCATATCAAATAATCCACATGTAAAGCATCTCGTTTCCAATAATCTGACAAGATCCTAAAATCACGCATCTGTCCATCTGCGCTTGGCGCACGCGCGCCACTTTTGTGCCAAAGAAAGAGACTTATGAAAGAGGGAGAAAGAAAATGGAGAGAGGAGGAATGGCCATCTGGAAAAGCGCGGGAGTACTTTCACCCCAGACATCCACGCCCAAACTCTCCCCTAGGCAGAGACGTCGCGCTCAATACGACGACGCGGAGAGGAATCCTTCTCCTTCCTCCTCGTCGCGTTTCTCCCCCTCCCTCCCACGCTTTCCCTTTATCGACGTCGCGTCGCCTATCTCAATGGGGGAGAGAGAAGAGACGATCGATTCGCGTCGACGTACTATGTACTATGGCCTGCTTACGCGAGAGGAGAGCACTGACCCCCAAGGTCGTTCTTACGCGGCTGCACGTGCTGCCGCGAATTGACGTTTCCCTCCCTCCCTCCTCTCGCCGGTCTCTCGCGCGGAGTACTCGCTCCGTCGCGTCGGTTCCCTCCCTCTCCCCCAACCTAGCAACGAGGCCGCGCTGCATCGGCGACAAGACGCCGTCGACCACTTTTGCGGCCTCCTCGTTCGACGATAACGTGTGTGTGATATTACACACGAGATACCAAGATTATTCGTAAAATTTCGTTATACGCGTGTCCGGAGGATGTCAGTGGTCTCTGTGAGCGCGAAATGGAGAGACTTTAAGCGAAGTCAAATGGACTCTCTTGATAAAATGTGATGGTAATTTTTTATGTAACATCATACTGCTATATACGTGCTGTTTATACATATAAAAATAAGACCTACGCAATCGACATGAAACGATATGCGTCGTTTGCAACTTGTGGAAGGAATTATCGACTATGATATAGTACTGACATGCTAATTAACCATCGTTCCCGAGATAGCGTACCTTGCTTCAAAGATCGCCGGGAGGAAGCCGGATCAATTTCGCGGCGAGCTAACGTTCGCTCCTGCTCTCGGTTATTCGTCGCGCATCCTCGTAAGACTCAATTAGTACTTTAACGTTTATCGCGAGGCGGAGTCGGGACACATGCGATTATCGGTTAATGAATTAGCCGCATAACGAGTGATGTTAGATCGCCGTCGTTCCTTATGTCAGTAGAATGAATGAGTGGCGCTCGCTTTGTATTATAATCGTGGGTCTGCGCGCGATATCGCATGTATATACGATGCACGCTTATACGCGAACGCACGGTGGTACATACATCGCGAATTCCGCTACGCTGTAACGATTATTAGCATATATTCTAACATTCAGTTGTGCGCGGGCAACATCGGCTACTTCCGCGTTCCCGACTCGCGTGAGTTCCTGCTCGCCGTGCACACGTGTACGCGTACAGATGCGCATGCGTTCTTGCGCGTATGCGTAATTAAATGTATCGTGGAAAGATGAGTATCGCGAAATGTCGTGAAAAATTTCAGGCATTTCCTCCGAGACACCGACGTCAACAACCGTGGATATCGTTTTGTATCTGATTGTGATTAATACAATTGAGAAAGATGGAATACGTATTAGGTCATAATCCTTTTCCGGAGAGAAGATCTGAAAAAGTTCTTAGCGAGAGATTTTTAATTTATTAATTGTCAAACATATATTTCTATAATTATATTTAATAAAGAATAAAAAATATACTTTGAGCGCTTAAAATATTTAAGGGATTCTATCGCAGAGATATCATAGAGGCGCCGGAACAGAGGCACGTGCGAAAGACAGATACAAAGAGAGAGAGAGAGAGAGAGAGAGAGAGAGAGAGAGAGAGAGAGAGAGAGAATGAACCAAAGTCTCTCTTACCAATTTAGTTGGTGCGCCGTTATTTTTAGATGTTTCGCGCCTTTTCCACCGCGACGAGCGACGACGTCCTGGCGATGCGCCAACTTCGGCGCAAGATTCATATGCCCGAATGCACCGAACACGTGGAAGCGCACTGACGCGAAATTTCTTTCGTGCACGTGCATAGGTGCCTGACGCGCGCGCGAGCTTGACAGACGTCTTCTCGTTTTCTTCCTCGTTCCTTGGGAGTGTCTCTTTCCGCTTGTCCCCGTTTGCGAGCTCAGACTGAAATGTTACGGCATCTATGGAGCAGCGCCAGAAAGGGCATGCACGTCGCGAGATGAGAGTTCTAAGTGAGCCACTTTAATTGAGTTCTTTTTCGAATGGTACATTAATTATTTAACGCAGATTCCTATGATACTTACGATTAGTGTTTACGCGAGTCCAATCTCTTCTAGTATACGCTTTAACAAACTTATTTACTTTAATTCTCTCTGTTAAAATAATTGCCGATAGTTTTTTTTTTTTTTTTTTACACTTAATATAATAAATATTTTCATAAGAAATTAAAGTAATATCTATAGAAAATTTTGTCTTTTATCTCAATCCTTTGGCCATTACCTCGTGAAACGTGAGACACGCGGAAATACGCGACGGACACATAAAATTACTAATGGTAGAGGTTTTCGATGAATTTATTAACTAGCGAAAATATATAATATAATAAAATACATGCCAACAAAATTTTGTTTCCTTTATAAATTTTTAATTAAAATCTTATGAGATACGCTCGCGAAATCAACCGAGCCCATCCGCTTTTACGAGCTGCTGAAGAAGTAGAACGAAGGAATGCTTGACGCGGCAATCACGACTCGGGAAACAGAAATCTTGAGATATAATATCCTATATAACAGCCTATTGCGTTTTATTACGTATGAATCACTTTAAAAGACGAATGAAAATTGACTCAATAAAGATAAGATAAACTGCGCGACGGATGCGAAACGATCCTTGAAATGGAATTATATTACGACAATTGAGAAAACACGGACGGTTTAGGGCTGGATATCGTGAGAGAGAGAGAGACCGTTCTCTCTACGCATGAGAATGTGACAATGTTGAATCGAATTACGGAAATGAGAGAATTAGCCACTACGTTCGTATGAGAAAAATCTGAACCAACCGGATTTCCACCGATTGTGCCAGGCGCCGCGAATGATATAGTTTGCAGAAACGCCCACGGTTTCGTATGTCATCCTAAAACGCCTCCGTGGCCACATGATCTTCAAAGGATTCGCTGCTATCAAAAGCTCCCACATATTTTTTTTTTTTTTTTTTTTTTTTAATGATCTAATTCATTGCAATTTAAGTATCCGCTCTGATTTTTCATTTGAAAGCAATGCTTGCAATTTTTTTAAGGAAGAGATAATAATGCAATAATACAATTTTCTAATATAATATAATATAATTGATAATAATATATGCAATATATTATAAGTGACACAATACAATATAACATAATATAATATAAAACAATATCACGCAATAATAGAATATAAACGATAATAATAAAATATATAATTTAATTTTATAATATAATATAAATTATTATATATATATATATATATATATATAATATAAATTTGTTTATCTCTTATTTTTTAATTCTTAGGATATTTATTTTATTACACAATTTCTTTGATGATAGTTACAATTTATTCATTACAATTACTCGATTGTTGATAGGAATTTTGAGATAACTTTGTGTGTTTTGATATTAATATTATCGCACATATCCCAATGTACGCATTTGAGTACGGAAAAGAAATTGTCTAATATCAATGATGCGTTTTTATATACTTTTTGAAATAATATTTTCCGATCTTAATCCTGAGCGCAAAGATGTTTTGATCGAAGAGAAGTGATCGCTTTTGGTTTTCAGCTCTACTTGCGATCAATTAGTAATATTTTTGTACATTATAATTCGTGAATACTAACGATCTTTTCGAAAAATGCGAGTAATTCAGAATTATTAATCAGAGCTTTACATTTTGAGTCAACATTCTGTTAGTTGCTCCAACAGTCATTTGATCGAATATCTGATCGCATGAATAGCTTGCACGATTGATAATGCTATATTATGTATTTTCTTCTCTTTAAGTATAAGTTTATGCGCGAAGACTCAATATAATGTCAACGAATTTTATATGCAAAAGATATTCATATATTTCTTGATTTTCTGATTAAAGGAAATATTAATCAAAGTTGATGAATTATATTCAAGGCATTCTTATACATACTACATTACACAAGCGTAAATTTATACTATTTGCGTGATGTTTAATATGATGATCTTTATATTCGTATTAATGATATTTAATAGACGAATCGATCGATTCTGTTGCAGACGAGGAGGAGGAGATCGACGTGGTGTCATATGAGAAGAAAGCGACATACTTAAACTTCGCGCAGAAGCAACACGATGCAAATCAACTGGCCTTGAACTTCCCGGAGAAACAACACAATCCAAATCAGCTGGCCTTGAACTCCGCAGAGAAGCGACACAATGCAAATAAGCTGGCCACGAACATAGACAAGACAACCGTGCGCCGACCCCGCGGTAGACCACCAGGCCCGAATTCTGCAAAACGAAAGAGAAACGCACAAATCAGCTGCAATGAGGCATCCGGCCCCCCTCCGAAGCAAGCCCGCGTGCAAACCTATCAACGGGGACAGAAACGGCAAAAATGTGCGAGGCAATGGCGAACTCAGGCCTTTGAGGACGATGACGAGGAAGACAAGAGGAATCTGCATAACAACATGGAGCGACAACGGCGAATAAGCATGAAGAACTTCTTCGATGTGTTGAAGCAGCATGTGCCAGCGATCGCAAATAAAGAGAGAGTTGCCAAAGTGACTATTTTGAGGCAGGCCAAGGCGTATATCAACACGCTAGAAGCTGAGGACATTGTCAGCCTGCCGGAGAGAAAAAAGTTGGAAAGGCAACAGCAGATACTCAGAAAGAAGCTCGAGGAGCTCCAGCGGGCACAAAGCAGGTTGCTTCGTTTGCAGCGGCGATACTGAAGGAGGAAAATCCGTGAGCAGTCTCGTGGCGGGAACAGCATCGATTTCGCACGACACAAACGATATCGACGTGCGAATCTAATGCGATATAAAATCCGGCCATAACAGTTGTGGATAGAGACGTAATGCACGCCAAAGACCTTAAAACTGTGTGAGGCTGTGAAACGGAAACACGATATTACTATTTAGGGGAGTGCAAGTGATGACAGAGTGAATGCGCGTATTCTGAGATAAAATTCGAAGAAATAAACGAGAGAGAGATATAGGAAAGAGTGTTATTGTATAACTTTTTTTATATGTCTATTCTTAATGTGCGGATTTTATACAGCTGTTTCGTTACAACGACGAGACAGCATCGCTGACGACCAAGTGCGCGTAAAGGTAACGGGACTGTCGATATGACGTTTTTACGGGCACGAAAATGATCAGCCATTGTTGAGATAACGATTGACGTGATAAATTATGCGAAAGTCGAAAACTCTTTCGATCCGTTCAATGATAATTCTCGCTTGATACCACTTTGATCGGCTTGATCGAAGATATTCTCTGGTATCTTGTCTTTAATATCGCGTTTCTTTACCGATTCGCTTCAATCTTTACGCAAAATGTCCGACCTGCTGCACCTCAGCTAGTCATTGGATGCGGACGCATTTTAATTTCCATCGTGTAGATAAAGCGAATCGGTTGAACGGACGGAGGAGGCCTTATCACGATATTGCTCAACAACCTGATTACCGGTTCCCAACCGGTTTGCCGGTCTTGGGGTGTCTTTGTACCCGTTCTAACAACTTTGTATAGACATACGCATATGCGTATATTTATGTATGTATGTACAAAATAGAAAGAAAGAAAAGTAAAAAAAAGTGAAAAAAACGCGTACTTTGGTCACTAGCAATCGATTCTTTTCCAAAACCTATACCGATAACCAGGAAAAAGAGTTGCTTGAGTTTCTCATATCATCGAAACAAAAAAAGCGAACTGTGCTCGCGCGCGATGAATCGATGAGTATCGTCATTTGAGATCTCAAGTTTAACTTTTGTGCGCGTTATTATAAACGTTAAATTATCCCGGACTGTGTGAATTTGGCAAAATCATTAACATGAAATTGACAATTTGTCAGTAAGAATAAGAGAAAAGGTATTCTTTTCGGTGATGAGTATACGAAGACTCAAAATCCCCAGGACATAAGACAAACTTTTCTCTTCGAGGTTTGGTTCTCAGGTATTCAGCGCATTCAAAGTTCTCTTTTTAATTGCGCTCTACAACATGGATATGATTGGTACCTAGTTTAAGGGCACGAATTAACTGATATAGTATCTCCCTTCCTTCCTCCCGTATTTCTTCGCGATTTAATTCTTGCGGCAAAAGTCTCTTAGGCGATGACCGTCGCGCGAGCTTGATAAAAACAAGGCTCCCTGCCTCGAGCCTTCTTTAGCAACCTGTACGAAAGGTTAAATAGCTGCTTTCGGCTATGCACGACCTAACTAAGTGGAATAAGTAAATGGGTAGGTAGAAACACGAAGCATGAGATGATGAGTCAGTCAAGAAGATAGATAGATAGATAGAAATAGTTCACAGAGTGTCGACGCATAAATTATGTGTGGCGTCCTCATTATTCGCTTCATATCGTGTCGCTTCAAATTAAATTACATCAATAATCGAGAAAGTAGCTTTTTTTACTTGGGGAGAGACACACACATACGTACTCTGCTCGGTTACATGTGAAGCGACGTATCGAACACATGCCACATATAACTTGATCTATTCTTGCTCCTATTATAATTAGTCTTTTTCGTATTTTCTACATATCTTTTTTTACTTCTCGCATACAGCCATTTGAGTCAGTTGAATCATCCTTTCGATCAGGTTTTTCTTAAAGATTATATTTGTTTGTTTGTTTTTTTTTTCCACTCCTTTTGCACTCGGAGTTTTGTTTTCCTCTCTCGCTGTATTTAAAAAATGAGCTCGACTGTACGGCTAACATCGCGTATTCTATTGGGTGCAATAAAATGAAGCAAATGCTGCCGCGGCAAATCGCTCTTTTTGATATGCTTCATCTTTCGGCCGTCGTCGACCGGCAGAGAAGGGATATGAATATAACGCGGGATTGATAAAATTTTTTTTTTTTTTTTTTTTTTTTTTTCCCCTAATAACACGGACTCGATCCCGCCGAAAAAAAAATTTCATTTTTAATATCACTTCAAGATATCGCGCAAATATTAGCACGTGTCTTCCTTGTTTTTAAATAATTAATTACTTTATTTTGTAGAGCAAGATACATGCATAGAAGTATCGCGAAATATACTAGCATGTAGACATGTTTCACGGTCATAAAATACACTTTCAACATTAATATCGATAAGTTTCTACACATATATACACATATGTACATAGATTTGCATATATTTGGATATATATATATATATATATATATATATATATATATATATGGACGTGAATAAATATTTATATACATATAGATTACAGACATATATTGACACGAGAGAAAGAGGAGAACTACGCTCTAACGGCAAATAATAATTATTAATATTATTACTATTATTATAATTATATTTACCTTCATATCAATGTTATTGGCTTTAGTTTAATGTAGCATCGCGCTGCCGGCATTTCTTAAATCAAGATAATTACAATATATTACACGGTCATAATGATGTTAACTTTTGAGCACGGCTTATAAAAGGAAATAGGATGCTATATATGACAATTATAATACATTTTATGTCATACATAATTACGTATACAAAACATAATACAATTATACG
Source organism: Polyergus mexicanus (assembly GCF_030449975.1). Taxonomy (NCBI): domain Eukaryota; kingdom Metazoa; phylum Arthropoda; class Insecta; order Hymenoptera; family Formicidae; genus Polyergus; species Polyergus mexicanus. The sequence goes on along the minus strand of NW_027223339.1, from coordinate 3,122,940 downwards.
TTAGATATGCATAAATAAAAGCAACAGTATATACGCAAATAATAATACGCATAATTATGTATGACATACGAATAAACGACATGCTATAGAGATCGGCTGAAGATGCGAGCGGAAAAGCGAGTAATATCTTCAGAGATGATTTTTTATATTACTATACATATATGTATATGAATATATACATATATATATATATATATATATATATATATATATATATAAGGGCGCAAAAAAGAAACAATGTGTTCATTACATTTGTAGGTAACAGTATTCGTTTGTATGCATACTTTTTACACGGTTGAAAGATGAAAACTGAACGCGAAGGTGAAAACCTTTCAAGAAACAATACACATACACACGCGCGCACGTGCGCATCACTGACAGTTAAAGACGTAGAAAAGATATATCGCATAAATATATGTGTTCGTATTTCGCCGGCGAATAGCCCAAATTCAGGTTATATATAGTAACAATGACTGAATAAGATGAACGAAAAATGGAACGGCAATGAAATAGAAATATATAATCGCGTCGACGAGAGTAAAGAATAAATTTAAGCGAAAGGATCTGGAAGAATCGCGCGAGTTGACATTTTAATTATACAATAGACATATATGTACGCGCACGTGCAACAACACATACACATGACACGCAGACGGATACAGTTAAACTAAAAATAGAAACTATTATTAATTTAACGACACGGGATATTTTTAATCGCAACCCAAGTTTATATGATATATATTTATAAGTACACGTGTGTACGTGTACATACACATACACATACATACATACATTCATACGCAACATAATAATGCAGTTCGGAACACGGACGACTACGACAATTTTCTGATGGCGGTTCATGGGATCCATGGATCGTGAAGGACACATTAGAAGCTTAGTCAAAGATCGCGGGAGATTCTTAAAGATAATTAACACTGACATTCTTCTCTACACTTTTTATAGACTTTTTTGTATTTCGCATTAATTTTTCGCGAAATCGGTATATCAATGGCATATACATAACGCGCGCGATTAGCTACTACCAGGTAATTTGGGAATGCCATTCAAAAGTTAAAAAAATTGACTATCTTCGTCGTTATATACTGCGCTCGAGTGTTCTCGACATTTATCATATTCCGTATAAGACGTTTTCTTACGTCTCCATATTTTTTTCTACGCTAAATATTGAAATAGATTTATATATGAAATATGTAATTAAAGTCATCGCCAAGAGTCAGGTTACGATATTATACATAACCCGAAAAACTGAGCAAGAATACGCTCGTCATATATTAATTTAGGATGATAGCAGCGGCTTGAATATAATTTATTACTATTTTTACGGTTTCTAATAATTCGTATACATTTTTCTCGTACGCGTACGAGAAATCAACGTGAGAAGTCGGCGCGGATCTCGATAAAAATACTCGAAATATATTAATTCGCAAATTATTTTACATCGAATCACATTATTATACAATATTCTCAATATTATCAATTCGTATAATCTGCATGTTTTTTTTTTTTTTTTTTTAAGATTTAATAACTTCAAGTCACTTATCATGCAGAAATATGTAATAATAATGAGATCGGCGATTCAATGTTCTTATAAATTGCGAGTATAGTGAAATTAATGAAGGAAAGTTTGTTAACATTCTTAATTATCGATCGATTTTTTAATCCTTTCCGACCCGACTTCTCGTGTATTTGATTGAAGAGTGTTCCTTTGCTTTAGACGGACGGTAAATTAAGCGATAGATCATAGGATGAACGAAAGGAAACTCGACAATGTATACCTCGCAGTAAATTTCGTACCGTATGGGAACGAAAAAGCCTCCTCTCGCGTGAACTCTTGCTTTGCCACATTTTTCGTTTGCACGTGTATCCGACCTGTGAGTTCTCTGTATCGTGCCAAATTGAGAGGGAAGAAGAGATGAATATAGTATGAAATATAAAAAAAAGAAGACAGCAGTCGATTGAGGTCTGGCTCTTCAGCCGTATCGTAGATGTATTTAACGTGCGATAGAGATCGGGGTCTCGACATTCGGCCCTAAGAATGCATTTTCCCTATTCCTTTTTTTTTTTTTTTTTTTTTTTTTAAATAAAGATAGAATTTTAGATCTTCTCTCGGCAAGGATCTTTTTCATCAAAAATTGCTCAGAGAATAACCTGATTGACGGATCGCGAGGGTGTTTCATTTCTCTCTCCATCTTTATAGTCTATTCTTTTTCCTTATCTTCCGGTACAAGTTATCTCTTGAAGATTTTTCCCGAGTCATCTTTCATCCCTTTTCAATGTGTTCGAGACGACAACATAGAAATTAAGCCACACTTTGAAACAAGATTTCGCAGGAAAGAAAAGAGATCATATGTTGTTTCCATTTTTATAGACAATGTCATTAAAACATATAGATGAATATTTATGAAATAGTAATTAGCGTGGTTTTGAATTAGCAGGACTAGATATTTATATTTAGAGATTAGATAGTTGTAGATTTTTTTTATAAGACAGCATATACATGCACATGAATAAATATACATTTTTCATGATTGTCGTCTCGAACTTAAGATTTTTGTTTATACGAATATAGGAACGATTAATGCATATAAATTTCGAGCAAATTATATTTCGCTGATGTAGCAAATGACTTAGGAAATATAAGCTGATGACCTCGCAGATCGTCGATTTTTTTTATCGGCTGTAGAGAATCGCGCGAAAGGAAGAAATATGTATATTGTAAGAAGATACTTTCGCGATCAATATAGATATTTACAGTACAAACTCTGCTTCTAGTTTATCTTTTGCGAAGTCTCGAATTTATATCTTCGTCTTCAGATTGTTAAGTTTGTTGTTGCCATGTTGACATTGTACACAAGAAAAATTGGAAACTAATTTTGATAACAGCATTTCGTTTCCACTACGCCGTGAATTGATGCAACTACGCGAGTTGCTTCCGATCGAATTTTTCCAACACCTCGCATCCGTCACGAAGAGTACGCACGTACCTGTTAGATAGAATTAAAAAATTATTAATCATAGTATGGATAGAAGAGAAGACGTAAGAAAAATTAGCGTTTGTAAACGACTTATGTCGATTTAGCTTTAACTTAAGCGGAAGGACGACTGTTGAAGCATACATTATTATTATACGATATATATATATATATATTGTAAACGATAGACGTAAGACACAGGCGAACCTCACTTCTTTCGGCTAGATATAGATTTATTCCGAAAGATTTCGTTGTTACAGAAGCTCAGAAATTTATATTCTTTTTTTGCCTTCGAACCATTTTTTTCTTCGCGGAGCACCGGAGCAAGACACACTGTCTATTCTTCTTATCTATGAAGATATACATGTAATATATACAGGGCATTTTATCTCTCACGTTTCAAGAATATCTTAAGATATCTTTGTGATAGATGTAGATAGAAGTAGTAGAAGTAGAAAAGAAAGAAGTCGATATAGAAAGATTTTATTTCGAAAACATGATAGGAGATTTTATTTTTTTTTTTCATTGTTTAATAATTTTTTTCTACCTTCTTAAAGGTATTTAATTATACAAAATTTCGAGATTTAAAGTTGAAATACCCTGTATATATGTATATATATATATATAGATATATATCGTTCACTCCGTCTAGCTCCAGGCCTATTTTTCGTCATAAGCGGTTCGCATCTAGAAGTTTTGTTAGACTTTATAATCGTCGATTTTCATAAAATAAACATTACAACTTTTGCGGGCGCAAACTTGTTGTCCCAAAACACGACCGAAATTCAACTTCGCTCATTGCAATTTATACATACATAATACCATATGTACCTAACGATCGTTTATACGAGAGAATTTTATATATGTATATGAAAAAAAAATAAATATAGTTTGTTATAAGAAACTATGGGTAATTGTATGGAATCTTGAAATTAAGCGAATAAAAAGGAAGGAGGGAAATTCGAAAATATGAGAGGGAGAGTAAGAGAGTGATACGGAGGGGCTTGACGGAAGTGAGGTAGAGTAAAAATTGATCATAGTGATCAATGGATAGTAGTTCGTGTAACTTAGATTTTTTTATTCAGAATAAGAAAAAATATTTTTTATTTATCCTCTTTATTTTTATACGGCGTCGCTACCGAAAAGATTATTTCTCGTTACAACTGGAACGAGAAATAATATATAACGGCAATCGAAATAAATGTAATTATGCGAGCCAATGAAAGCGTTTCTGGCGCAATGGAGGTGAATAAGAATAAATTGCATCAAATTAATATAATGAAGCTTACGCTAAAAATGCTAGAGAAAATCGGAGCAGACGGACGTTAGTATATAAAAGAAGTATATTCTTTTATATACTTTTATAAACTGGCATACGGGAATTCTTACAGACAGGTTTTGAACTGCGATATACATGTATATATATATACATATATATATATATATATATATATATATATGTGTGTGTGTGTATGTATATGTATATGTATACGTATATATATTATATAGAGATATATAGAATCTCTTATTTTTGCAAGAAAATCAGTTTCAGAAAAGAAGGAAAAATATGACGAGATGATATTCGTTAATCGTTTGTACGTCCGGCGAGGAAGGACACGATGTCGAATACACGGCGTCGTTCATGTCGTACTTTTGTATTTTTTTAGTGCATCGCATGCTTTCTCGTCGCGACGATGTACACGAAACGAGCACTACAGAGACTTAGCTGCTTTAATAGAAGGAGATTGCTTCGTCCGGGCTTCGTTCTCGATGCTCTTAGAAATTGGTGCTTCGCATCTCCAAGCGAGATAAGAGTGTGGCAAAAGTATCCAGCTTTGGGCAAAAGAAATTTTATAATTTTATAGTAATCTTTTTATAAAGTGATTTCTTTTGTGATTTTGTTAGATAATTATAAATTACTCGTAGAGATGAAAATTTGAAGAAAAAGAGTTTAATGTTTCTTTTGTATCTCGGTTTTAAGTTCGACTATTGAATATATATATATATATATATGTGAACATTTTGTCGGAACTGTCGACCCTATATTATTTGCAGATACTGTTTCACGATGATCTGCATTATATGAAAATATCGCGCGAGCACAGAGACGAAGCAACGATGCGCTCCGAGTTCATTGTACCTCGAAAATTGTTAAATTATACACAAATAAAGAAAAAATGATTTTTTTCATCGGCGATAAAGACGAGCCTCTCGATGACTATTTCCTCCGCTTTTCTTATATTTCGAGCTATTGTTATCGGATGAAATCGTCGCTGAGTCGCTCTGCTACACAATTTCAAAGAAATCCATACTTCTACGTACAATTATTCTTATTAATACTGTACAGATCTCCATATACAACCATGATGAGAAAACGGAGTCAAGATATACTTACAAACTATAAGAATATATTATAATAGATAAAATAAAGAAGAAAAAGAGAAATAATATTTATACCAGAAGTTATATAAAATAGCATGAACAACTACTTTAAAAAAGTAATATTTATAACTCTATATTTACTACTTACATATTACACACACACACATACGTAAATACACGCGAAACAAACACACATATACATATATATACACGTACGTTATAAGACAGCTTTATAACCTACAGGCTGTTTATAAATAGCTGCTAATATTTTTTTTGTATGAGAATTATGTATAAAGAACTATAAATGCTTGTTTGTATTGAAAATATTTTTCTTTTTTTTTCCCCTTCGTTGATTTTGAAAGGCATCTTGAGGACCGAATTATATTGTACTTAAAATTATGCAAAAGGAGGCCTGTCCTTCCTACAGTGAATCACAACGAACAATTACGAGTACCATTGAGCGAAAATATATTTGTGTAAATAACCCAAACGATTAATATAAAAATGTAAGGAAATCGCAAATATGGTTGGTCGATCCTCTCGATTTAATTTTATTGTATACGATAACTCAGCTGTTTATTGAATGCGAACTTACAACGAGCGCGACATTTATACATTGTGCAGATTTTGTTGCTAGTGCTAGCGAAAACATGCGGGCGCAATAATGTTTATTCTTTTTTTTTTTTTTTTCTTTAGGAAAAGCCTCAGACAGTTCCTTGACATTTATATTCTGAATTACTCTATATGAATAAAATATTATATCATTTAATTTTAGCGTTGCAATTTTTTTTCCTCATCTACTTCCTTTCCAAAATGATTAACTTGTTTGATATTATAGAATAACAAGTTATATATAAGTTTCTATTAGTTAATTATGATTGCAGTAATATTTTAAATACGAAGTCAGTTAATATAATGGCAAATAAAAATCAAAACGCAGAAAATAGGCGCAAAATTAATAATACATATTATATGCAAATTATTTTTAATACAAGATTCATTTTTGGATCTTTTTCAACAAAAAATTTAAATGTATCCGTTAAAAAAAAAATCTAAAGATAAATACCTGTCATAATTTGTCCATAGAATAAAAAAAGCGATAATGCAGTCATTAATTGATGTAAACGATTATCTGTGATTCTGAACTTATCATCTTCCAACGTTTTCTATTATTGATGAAATATAATCTCGTATTATTTTCATATTATTGATGGAATTCAACGAAGACTGTAACGTACTTGTTCTTGAAGTGGTGATATATTTTAGGTGAATATATTCCGCCTAATAAAGAACCGAGTCACAGTAAGAAAAGAAATTGGAAACAACAGAAAATTCTTAAGAGCTAAGAAGCCAACTCACCAAACAATACTGACAATTATAGAAAAATAAATCAGAACACATGTCTGTCTATAAATCTGTATCTCTATATAATCGTTATGAATTCCAATGTCATCAGACAAAATAATAATATAGGTTGGAGACTTTATTTTCTACCGTTAACTTATATATATATATATATATATATATATATATATATATATATATATATATATATATATATATTGTTGCGTTCCGTAATTCACTGATAAAATTGCCAGCATATTGTCTTTGTTATTCACCGAAAGTTAGACAAGGATGACGACATATGGGTAATACTACCAGTGGATTTTGGAACACATCTTTAGTAAGGCTGCGTTCAGAAACATCACCTGTATATATACGAGCGTCGTTCTATCTTTGTTCTTTACTAAAAGTTGAACAAAGATAGAACGACGTTCACACAGATTTCCGAATATAGCCTAAGTTGATAGTGGAAAAAAGCTCGTACGAATGGCAAGTTTAAATTGCTGACAGATTTTTTATTATCTTTATGCAAACTTGAGGATATAATTCTTCTATATTACTCTGCAGGTTGAATTTTTTTTTTTTTTTTTTTTTGACATTTAATATTGAAGCATCTCTGATATCAATCTTTTTTTCTACCTCAAATATTATTTTTTTATTTTTATTGTGAAAATTAATAATTAGCTGCTTTTATTTGAAATGGAAGAATTTAAGCACGCATATTTATGAAATTTTTGGGTTTAATATAAGATTCCATATGGAATCGTAACGCTTTTAATAGTAAGAACAACGATTTCAACGAGGCTTTATTTTGATTGCTGCATTAATTTGACATTATAAATCGAGATGATAACTGATGATTTTAGACAAGATCGTAAAAGACATCGCAACAATGTTTTAATGACGCAGTTGACAAGCAATGTATACTTATATAATTCTTATGGGCAGTCATAGGATATTGATCTTGCTTATTTAGTATTATATTATTATTTTTTATCTATTATTGTTATACACATATAAAAGTTTTGAAAATATTGTAATATCATAATTGAAATATGTATCATTTTTTTATGTATGGTTAGCTTTTCTTCAAAAAATAAGAAAAATAGATTTATTTTGCACTTTTAGAATACTATAAAAATAATTGTTTTTTTTTTTGTTCTTAAAATTAATTAATAATATCTTGTGATTTTTGTTTAAGTTGGTATTATTCCTGTGAATAAGATTATACATGAAACAAGTTCAAATTAATAATATATACAAAATTTTATTGTCAAATAATAATTAATTAGTAAAAATAAAAAATATATATTTTAATATAATTACTTTGTTGCGTTTAAAAATTAAAGAATTATATATTTATATAAATTATATTGCGCAAGTCTGGATATAAAACTGTATCTGGAAGTTGAAAATTATTACATTAAGAAAAGTAATTCGAGATTAATTTACAATTAAATATGATAGACACAATACACTTTTTGAAATGAATTCGCAAATGATTTCTCGCGAGAAGGATGTTATATAATATTGTATTAATATATATCCGCGTGCCATCGTACAGCTAGGAAGGTTAATGGGTGCTGCGGTAAAACCCATGGGTGAATATATCAGTTTGCAAGAGGAATCTAATATTTCTCAAAGTCGTTCTCTATATATTTATCATTCGTTCGTGATACGTGCTTCCTGTTTAGAAAGTTTTCATACAGTTGCGTCAATACGCATTTCGGATCGCGGCGATTAATCGGTTAAATGCGAATATTATGTGTTAGAGATAAGTACTCTGCGTTGATACCACTGCTT